>NC_143582.1:207151407-207761407 GCF_048544385.1 Mastigoproctus giganteus | reverse complement strand
AATGCAGGATTATCTTGACAGGAATGCAGTTATAAGGCATTCACAATGCAGATTTGTTAAGGAAAGATCTTGACTAACCAATTTAATGAGCTACTGTGATATAACAGAGAAACTTGATGCAAAAAATACTTTTGATATCATATACTTAGATTTCATTAAAGCTTTTGACACTGTTTCACATGAAAGAATGCCATACAAATTAGAACAGTGTGATATTAGGGAATAAGCTACTGCTATGGATAAATGGATGGATGGTTGAGTGCAGAAGACAGAGATGGTTATTAATGGGCACGGCTCTTCTTGGACTAATGTTATCAGTGAAGTCCCTCAGGGTTCAGTGCTAGATCTCTTACTATTTTCAATATTTATTAATTATATTGATAAAGACATGAAGTTTAATGTCTACTTTTGCTGATGATACAAAATTTCGTAGGATGGTTAATGACAGCATCAGCCAAAAAAAACCCTACTCACTTATTCTGTCTATCCCCTCTAATAAGTTGTCTAATTCTTTCTTAAATTTATTTAAACTACCCACTTCCAGAACACTAGACTGGGGTTTGTTCCAAAAATCAATTACTCTACCTGGAAGAAAATTTTCACACATCTATCCTGCAACAATCATTTTTAAATTTACATCCCCTTATTGTTTGTTGTCTGAGAAAGAGTATGAATGCTACCAGCATTTAGTTCACTTAATCTATTTAAAGCCTTAAACACTTGAATCAGGTGTCCTTGCAAGTGCCTAGTTTTTAAGCCCTTCAATTTGCAGAAATGAAATTTTTCATGGTAAGAATGCCCTTTTGTGTCCTTGCCTAATCTTGTCGCTTTTCCCTCAATTACAAGAGGTCCATATCCTTTCTAAAATGGTTTCTAGACCTGTATGCAGTACTCAAGATGAGGCCTATCCATTGCCCTATACAATAAGATAAGCACCTCCTTGTCTGTGCTGGCAAAAATCCTGTATATCATTGACAGAACCCCACGGACTGTCACTAGTAGACTCTGCACTAATTACTGGAGTAAACTTCATGTTAAACTGTGCAACATGAAGGTTGATTACCAGAGATCTCTTTCATTCTCCACCATATTGAGTGTTGCACCCCCCATTGGTATGTTAGCCTGGGATTACTGCTGTCCACATACAGTGTGCAGTACCTTGCATTTAGCAATGTTAAATCTGAATTGTCACTTATCAACCCATCTGCATAATTTCTCTGTCTTGATACCATAGAATACCTTGATCCCTATTATTAATCACCATTAATGTATAAAGGTGATTAATAATTCCTATTATTAATCACCTTTTATCATTTTAAAACTTAGAGAATAAGCTTGATATACCTCCTTCAATATCATTAATAAATATTGAAAACAGTAAGAGACCCAGCACTGAACCCTGAGAGACTCTACTAATAACATTAATCCAAGAAGAGCAGTGCCCCTTTATAATCACTCTCTGTCTTCTGTGGCTTAACTATCCCTTTATTTATAGCAGTAACTTTCCCCTAATGGCACACTGCTCCAATTTTTATAATACTCCTTCATGTGGGCCAGTGTCAAATGCTTTACTGAAATCTAATTATATGATGTCAAAATTATTATTTTTTCATCTAGTTCCTTTCTTATTGTGTCATATTAGATTGATCAGACAAGATCTTCCTTTTAATAAATCTATGCTATGCTTTCTGCATAACTATATTCGTCTATATGGTCCTTCATTACTTTTTTAATCAATGACTCCATTATTTTCCTTGAAATAGAAGTCTAGCTTACTGGTCTATAATTACTTACTTCACTATTTGTTCCCTCACCTTTGTTAACTGGGAAGATATTTGCACATCTCCAATCCATAGGGACCTTCCCTGAATACAAAGATGCTCTCAAAATTGTAGCTAAAGGTTTGCTTGTCTCTGTTGCTATCTCTTTTGATATAACTACACAGATACCATCTGCCCCAGGTGCATTATTTACTTTTAGCTTGAACAATTTCTTTTCTACTTTCCTCCTAGTTATAACAATATCATTTAGCCTTCTTTTAGAATTTTATATACTTCTGGCATCCCCATCCCTAAAAATTTTTTCATGTGCGACTGTATATACAATTCAGTTTGTCATCAGTCTGAACAAGATTATTAACAGTTATACTATTCATATCTAGTATATCAATATGATTTATCCATTTTCTTCTAGTGTTAACATAAGTAAAGAAGTCTTTGCCACTTTTCTTTGCATTCTTAGCCAAAGACTTCTTATAATATGCCTAACCCTTTAGTGACTTGACAGTTTCTCTGTCCCCTGATAATTCATCCCATTCATTTTTCTTCCCTACCACTATTCTCATCAGTTCACCTGACATCCATTTAGGTATAACCTAACCCTGAACAATATCTCTTAATTGATATAAAAATTAGTAACTTGTGTGATTATTTCCCCAAATGTTTCCCATTTAGAATATATATGCAGTTGGTAATTTTTCTTTTGTAAAGGTGACACTGTAGTCACCTTTACAAAAGAAATTTTCTGAAGGAAAATTTCTTCCCCTTACTTTTGACAGTAGTTATATTTTTAGATAAATTACGCTTCGATATATAATGATCACCAGGGCTGCCATAAGCAGGTAGGCATCACCTGCAAGTGGCAGTTCAAGGAGGGCACAAAAACGTGTTTTTGATACTGCTTCCTGATTTGTTAATGTTTATCAGTATTCAACATTTAGGGCAGCAAATTTTATTTTGTCTACTAGCAGCATGTAGGGTCACAGTGCTACTGATGACCACTACTACCTAGTGGTTCCTTTATCTTAAGATACTTAATGCATGAAGAGTCACTACCGATAACACTGGTCAACAAGTACTTTTTATTGAAAAATAAAATATTTGGGCTAAATAGATCTTTGAATGCTGATTCCAAATTGTTTTTGATTTTCCTCTGGCACATTTAGTTTTTATTGAAGAGACTGATTATGTGATTATAAGACTGATTATACCACTTACATATCTATTCAGGAACTTGCATTAATATAATTTTTTTTTATTATTATTATTTATACATTCGTATTTATAATTGTTTGAATATATCTATGTTCTTCTTCTTATTTCATAATTTAATTATCTGATTGTAAATTGTGTTGGCTAATATCTGGTAAATTACTAAAACACATTCATTGTCATGCCTCAAAAGTGTAAAAATCAGTGTAAAAAATTTCTACTGTGTGTGCACAAAGTTGTACAGGCATGGTGGATATTTGGAAAAATTCACAAGTTATACTTTGGCAGTCCTCTAGGTAACCAGAATAAAATGTGGGCACCACATGTTATTTGCTGCCTGTTCAAATGGATTGCATGACTGGTTGAATGAAAGAAGAAAGTCAATGATGTTTGCCATTCCCATTATATGGAGGGAACAAAAAAAAAGACCACAATGGTGATTGGTACTTTTGTAATGTGCATGTAACTGGATTCTCAGCAAATAATAAGCACAAGTTTTTCTTATCCAGAAGCTGGATTCATCAATGAGACCAATCCCTCATGATGATAGTATGCCAATTCCGGTACCTCCACAATATAGACTAAATTCTTTATAAATGGAATGAGATTAAGTTGATTGGTAGAGACCTGAGGACCTTTTCCAATCTTGAGTCACACTCGACAAAGAGACATCAGAGCCACAGCTGTTTACCCAAGAATGACTTCATTAGTGATTTAGCCCACTCCAAAGATAAAGCTGAACTTCTTGCCTAGAGACTAAAACAGAAACACTTGGTTAAGAAGAATGCCAAAGTGTCTTACTATCAAAAAAAGAAACCAGGTTTTGGTTACAATCTAGTCTGCAACTGCCATGATATGAATGGAATTTTTAGGGAATTGTCACAAGTACACATTACCTTTTCATCTACTCCTCATGTGAAGTTTGAAGGCTGTTCTCTTGCATATTTGACTCCAGGGGCTCATATCTCGTTAGTATAGGCTTGGCACACCCAGGGTTCTGAGCTGGATATCATCATTCTTCTCTTTCTTGGTGATTCCCTTCTATTTCTGACTCTTGTTCTCTCTTAGGGTAATTCAGATTTTTCTTTTTTTTTTTTTTTTTTGGCTGGTGCTTCAAAAGCCTCAGGCTTTCTTGCACCATATGGCTAATAATAATAACAAGAACTTAAAGCCATTCATCCTATTGCCTGCTCTTCTCATGTACAGGATACATACTATAATATCAAGACACTACTCAAAGCAGCTCAATACAGCTTTCATCATCGGCGCCTCCATAGCCAGGTGGGCAGGAGCAGCAGTGCATAGCACACGCTTCTTGATTAGACTGGGGTTCGAGCCCGTGCCCACCAAATACGGAGGATGCGGAAAGGTCAGCGAATGACCACTGCATATCCCCAGAGCAATATGGCCTTAGTTGCTAATGCTCCTAAAAAAAACAAATAACAATAACAGCTTTCATCAGTGAAATATCTGTGGTAACTGGATTCTCACAGGTATGGATATAGTCATAGGTATGTTAATGGGCATACAAGGAGGGTTCACAAAATATTGTTGTTTCCTATATCTATGAGACAGCCATTCTATTGTAGATTTCATCGTTATATCAGAAATTACTGGCCTTAAAGAAACGTGTGAGCCAGGAACAAGTAATGTGCAGTATGTTAATGTAGTGGATCCAGTGAAGAGTTTTCTTCTGACTCTCTACATTAAACTTGGCCTAATGAAGGGTTTTGTGAAAGGGTGAAGTGATGGGTAAGAAAAATTGGAGAGGATTTAATTTCTTAAGTGAGAAATTTCCAAAGATCAGTGCCAGGAAAGTGAAAGAGGGAATCTTTTGTGGGACCTCAACTCAGAGCTTCTGCAGGATGAAAGCATTGAAAAATGTCTTTGAAAAGTGGAAATGTTTTCCATAACATTGTATGTGAGAGACCATGTAACCAGAGATCCCCCACATACAATGCTCAGTTCAGAAACTGATCAATGTTTATCAAGAAATGGGATATTGTACTTTGTGAAAACTTCATTTGTTGCATTTGTATTGAGACTTCTTTCCCAAAAACTTCCTCACAGTGAGAGATGAGCAGGAGAACAATTCCATGGAGACATTAAGTCAATGGAAAATTGCCATCATGGTCTCTGGAATGAATGCATGTTGGATGTTTTACAACATTCCAGACAAAATATACCAAAGTAAATAAACTGCACAACATTTTTAAATTGTACTTATCTTTTTTTTTTTTTACAATAGTGCACTGCATTATTTTAACTGTGTGTATGAAGTGTATTGGATTTAAATATAAAAATGTAATTGTAACCTGTCTTGTGTGTTTGTAATGAAATTGTCTTAATTAACTTGTACTGATACTATCAACAGTTATATTATGAAACTATGCATGCTAGAAAAAAAATCAAGAACACATTTGAAATTAGCATACAACACTGGTCTAGAAATGTTTGTTTGTATTTTTGGTGGGAAAAAAAGTTTTAATTTTATTGACCAGTGTAATTAGATCAAGAGTATTGCTTTCTCTTGTTACCTCTAACATGCTGTTATAGAAAATGGTCATCCAAATAGTGGCACCCAAATTTATCAATGCTTATCATTGATAAATTTGGGTAGCAATAGCCCCACAGTAACATACCAATTAGGTGCTACCACACTCAAGGTAGTGGAGATAAAAAAAAAAGACCTATTGGTATTACAGTGTGACAAGTTCACTGAGCCAGACTGCTAGGACAGAGCGTGCACTTCTGTCAATGATACATAGGAACTTTTCTAGCAGAGACAAGGAGGTGATATCCCACTGTATAAATGCATTGGCTAGGATGCATCTTGAGCACTGCATACAGGTCTGGAAGCCTTATTTTAGGAAGGATGTGGATCTGTTTTGAATAGGTGCAGAGAAGAGCAACAAGATTAATCAGGGTTACAAAAAGGTATTTTTACCAAGAAATACTTCAGTTGTTGTAAATTGCAGCACCCGGAACCTAGGTACCTGCAAGGAGACTTGATTGAAATGCCCAGGGCATTAAACAGTTGGAATAAATTAAGTGCTGATGGCATTCTTAGTCTTTCTTGCATGATACACAAAAAAAGGAACATAAATAGAAAAAAGATGTTTGAAGGATAGATGTGCAAAATTTTTAGTCAGAAAGTTAGAGCAAACTTCCATCTGATATTGTGGAAATGAGTAATGTGAATAAATTTAAGGAAGAATTAAACAAATTATTACAGGGGATATGATGTGAGTGTTTTGTTTTGGTTCTTGGTGTATAAGCATGTTTCCTTGTATCATATGCCAATTCTAATATTAATGCAATTGGTACAGCTTCAAAAATTTTATAAAAGAATTTAATGTAAAATTCCATGAAATCTATTAATGGGAAGTCAAGTATTAGTATTAGTAAGGCTAAATGATGAAAGGAAGTGAACTTTTTCTGCATCAGCCAAAAAAAAAAAAAATATATATATATAAGTTGTATTAATATATTGAATTAAATATGCATAAATCGATGTGATAGTTATATAAAGTGCCAGCAACTAGCAGGGCGAGGAAAGTAGAAAAAGAAGTGTAGTAGATTTATGAAAGGTGAAAGAATGTTAAAATCCTAGAGGTTATGATAAATTAAGAAAAATGATGGGCTGAATTACCAAGCCAATATAAAGTGGGGGAACTGTAAAGGAAGATTAGTACATCAAAATACTAATATAATGCAAGTAAAATAAAAATAAAAATTAAAATGTTATAGTTGTCATCAGATGTGGGGGGAACATATTTAGAAAATGGTCAAATATAGGTAATGCAAATATGCATGATCTGATGTCAGTAGAAATAATTATTGATATATTTTTTTGAAAAAAATAGGTAAAGACTATACCTGATCATGTATCAATAATTATTTCTGCTGACATCAGATGTGATGTCGGCATTACATCAGATGTGATGAACATTACAAATATGCATGATCTGATGTCAGCAGAAATAATTATTGATATTTTTTTTTTTAAAAAAATAGGTAAAGACTATACCTAATCATGTCTCAATCTATCCAGTTATATTAAAGGAGGTAGCAAAGGAAGTATGAGAGCACTGTTAGACTCGGGGAAGGTCCCCACAGACTGGAGATGTGCAAATATATCCCAATTTACAAAGGAGGATCAAAGGGTGAAAAGAGTAATTACAGAACTGTTAGTTTAACTTCTGTTCTGGGGAAAATAATAGAGCCACTGGTTAAAGAAGCATTGCAGGATCATCTAAACAAGACTGCAGTTATATTTCAGATGCAGCATGGGTTTTTTAAGGGGAAGTCTTGTCTGACCAATTTGATTGAATACTATGATGTGGTCACAAAGGAATTGGATGCAAAAAATAATTTTGCATCCAGTTCATATACTTGGATTTGATTTCACGAAAGCTTTTGATAGTGTTTCACATGGAAAACTATTGTACAGATTGGAGCAGTGTGGCATTAAGGGCAAGTTGCTACAATGGATAAAAGGATGGTTGAGTGCGACAAGGCAGAGAATGGTAATCAATGGACACTGCTCTTTGTGGACTAATGTTATTAGTGGAGTCCCCCAGGGTTCTGTGTTGGGCCCAATGTTGTTTTCTCTATTTATCAATGATATTGATGAAGGTATATCAGGCTTAATTTCCAAGTTTGCAGATGATATGATGGTTGGCAGGGTTGTTAATGAAAGTAAAAATGGTATGCTGCTGCAACAAGGTCTAGAAAAGTTGGGCAGATGGGCTGTGAGGTGGCAACTGAAGTTTAACATTAACAAATGCAAAGTACTGCATATGGGTGGCAGTAACCCCAAAGTAACATACCAACTGTGCAGTACTACACTCAGGGTAGTGGAGAATGAAAAAGACCTGTTGGTAATTGTGCAGTCAGATATGAAATTTTCTGAGCATTACAGATAGGTTGCAAGAGCAGCTCATGGGGTCTTGTCATGACATACAGCAGTGGTTTTAAACTGGGGTGCTACAACAACATTCCTGGGATGCCACGTAATTTGGGTTTAAGTTACTTAAACTTAATTTTTAATTTATATATTTATTTCATTATAAAAAGGTGTATGGTATCTATTATTTAGTACCTCTATATAAAGAATAAAATTATTATATAAGTATATATAATTTGTATTATGAATTGTAATTTTGTTTATAGTTATATTATTATAATAACTACCATATAACATTTTTTAATAGACAGAGAGAGAGAGAGAGAGAGAGAGAGAGAATTGGATCTAACAGGCAGAAAATTTGAGTAGGGGTGCCACAAAATAAAATAAATTAATTAGGGCTGCAGTAGGTCGAAAACCACTGATATACAGGAATTATGCTAGCAGGGATAAGTAGGTTATTATACCCTTGTATAAGATAACGGTCATGCCACACCTTGAGTACTGCATACAGGTCTGGAGGCCTCATTTTAGGAAGGATGTAGAGCTGCTGGAATGAGTAAAGAGAAGGGCAACAAGATTGGTGAGGAGAACAAAGGGTTGATCTTACCAAAAAAAGTTTAAGTTCTGCAACTTGCAGCATCTGGAGACTAGGCATCTGCAAGTTGACCTGATTGAGGTGTATAAGGCCTTGAATGGTTTGAGCAGGCTCAATGCTGGTGGGATTCATCCTCTTGCTCAGATTATACACCTGAGGGGGACATAAATTCATTTAAAGTGAGGCAAGACAGTTGTAGAATAGATGTGCAGAAATTTGCCTTTAGCCAGCGGGTGGTTGATTGCTGGAACAAACTTCCATCTGTCGTTGTGGAAGTTGATTGTTACAAAGCTTAAATAAATTCAAGGCAGAACTAGACAAATGTTTGTAGGGGATGGATAGGAGAAATAGGATTTTTTTTTTTTTTTTTTGGCTGGTGATGTATAAGTTTGTTTCTTGTATCATATGCCTCTACTAATGCTAATGGTATACACCTCAGTCAAATTTCCTCTTAATATGTCTGGTTGTCAGACTTTTCAGTCCACACCTTCTGAGCTATTCTTAATATGTGCATCAGTTTTCACTCATGAATGATATGGTCACCCTTCTTTGAACCTCTCCAGAAGTTCTGTCTTTTTTTTAGATGTGGCCTCCAGACTTGAATACAATACTCCAAATGCAGTATAACCATTGTCTTGCATAGAGGTATAATGACTTTCTTTTGTCTACTACACAAAGGTCCTATAAATCACTGTATGACTTCCTAGCTGCCTATTTATATTGCTAGAAAATTTCATGTTAGGTTTAGCCATAGCAACTGTTTTTTATATCTTGAACCATTTTCAGCTCTTCACACCAACCTTATACATCGTAACTCCAGAATTTATGTTTCCAAAATACATAGCCTCATTTAGACGTACTGAACTTTAGTTGCTATTTTTCAGACCAATATGAGCTGAGCCAAGTCTTTTTGAAGCATCATAGCTTGCTTCAAATTGTTAACTATCCTTCCCACCATCAAATCATCAGAAAATTTTGACAGCTTCCCTTGGATATCCTTATAAGTATCATTTATGAAAAGTAAAAATCAGAAGGGGACCCCAGCGCCAAGCCCTGAGGGATCCCACTTGTTACAGTGGCCCACTCTAAAGCCTGACCATTTATGAATATTTCTCTGTCTCCTAACTTTTAACTGACCCACAATCCAGTGTATGATCTTACCAGCATTACCAGGTTATTCTAGTTTATACAGGGTGTTTCAGAAATGATCATTAATGATTTAAAATGTGAAAAGTACAAACTAAAATAAGCAAAAAAATCCCAGTGAACATTGGGCTGCAAATGAACCATTTTCGAGATAATGCACATTTTTTATTAAGATCCGCCACTGACTATGGGAGTCACTAGTTTAGCAAAAAGCTGTGAATTCTTTACCTAAGGATGATTTTATTAAACATAAGATAATACATTTTTAATTTTTGGTTTCAACACCACAGGATTTTACAGATGTTACACGTTACAGGATGTTATAAAAGGTGTTTAAAATGCTGTCCTTGCATCCATATGCAACTTTGTAGTTTTCTCTGCATTCAGTTGCGAATCCTCTCAGGCATTCCTGGGTCATCTCTGATTTTCTATTTTAAAATGTAACCAAAAATGTCCTTCCACAGAAGTTTCTTCAGCTGCTCTTGTCTCACTGTATATTACTCTGTAGCAAAAATAGGTAGTGAGTATCATGTTGATAATTCATCTGCTTAAACATCTAGATACAGTTGATAAATTACTTAGATGTTCAAGTTATCACGTGAACCTCTTAAGTACAATTGGTGTGTTCTGGAGAAATTATTGATGATGTTCTCGAGAACATCAGAAGTAATTTCTCTCATTTGGTCTTCAAATCTCAGGAAACCAGAAACAGTTTCTGGCTAGAATTTTCTCCAGATGTTTAATTATTTAACCTTCCAAGACTCTCCAATATTCTTCATTTAACAAAGCTTTAATAGCAGGTTGTTTTTCTGATAGTAAAACAATCTACTATTTAAAACAGCTGGCAAAAAGAAATCTGTGAACCACCACAAAGGGCCTCAGTTATCCAAGCCCTGGATTGGATTTCCAGATAACAGAAAGTCTTGTTTTAGCATAATCCTTGAGTTCTCTTGGCTTATCATCTGCAGAATTTTAACCAAGAAAAAGAATTAGTGTGTCCTTTCCTTTTTTAAAACCCAGCATCAATATATATTCCTGGTTCTTTTATTACTTGTCAGTTCTTAAGGCATCTTCTTTCAAAAAAAAAAAAAAACTCAGTTTTATTGACAATGAAAACTTGCCGTACAATAGCCTTTGTTAAGCCAGACATCATCCATACCTTGCTGATCCAGATCCTGACATCAAGGTTGTGTTCTTGTCCCCCAACACAATATACCTGCTCCAATTCATGAGTTGGGAGAGGGAGAGAAGAGGTAATTGCTTCTTTTAAGGTATATTACCTGAAAAGAGTCTTTTCTCAGGATATCAAAGCCTTATCCTTCAATGAAGTCTCACATCTTCTTAGGAAAATCTTAGGCTGCCTCTTCATCAGCAACAGCAGCTTCACCACGTCCTCATTCCGGTCTTTCCATGCTGGTCTTTTACTGTCTCAAAAAAGGCTCACACCTTTAGTTTAATTTTTGGCATGGTTTAAGGGCACGTAGTGTTTCTTTTTTTCTTTTTTAATTACAGTGGGACTGTATTTTTAATTTCAATACTGAAATTAAAAAACTTTGTATATAAATTATTTTAAATATTAATTTGGTCTTGTTTTGACTTTGTTGACCAATATTGGAGCAAAAGTTTTTAAAAATCAAATCAGAATTTTAAAAAATTGTGAAAAAATTGTAAAAGAATTTGAACAAAAAATCATAAAAACCTTTTTACTTCTTTTTTGTTATAATACTGTCTTATCTTTTACATCTATTTGTTTCAATTTCACTTGATTCAATTTCAGAAAATTTTTCTTTAGTAAGCTAAAATTGGACAACAGTGACTTACAAGTGTAATCTCCTCCTCTAATTTTAAAATCTGTTTTCATGCTGCCATCTATTATAAGCTGTGTCTACAGTTAGAAATAGAGATGCGGCACTTATTGGAAGATTTGCTTAACGGACTTTGAAATGAACTTGAAAAACATATATACATATACCTATTCCTCATGACCCACACACAGAAAATGTATATATACATACATATCCCAGAAAAGATTAAGAATTATTTTCATACTTGTGCGAGTAAGGTCCACTTGCCTTCTGATTTCAGAATTCCACAATCTGCTCTCACTTTTGTCAGGGGCATTTCAAGAGGTGCCTGTAAAATTTTCCTGAATAGGCTTTTTTTTTCTAACATTTTTAAAGGTGAAAAATTAAATGAAAAATGTAGTGATGCCCTTTCACTACATCATTTGTTTTATTACACTATGTATTATAGTTTAAGAAACTATGTTATACTGCACTGCTTATATCTTTCCAATTCTGCACTGCTTATATCTGTGTGACAACATGTGAGACATGGTGTTACACAGACATAAGCAGTGCATAATTAGAATTTGGGGAGTACAATGGGTACAGAAAGGATAGACAGGATAGGAAGGGAGGAGTGGTTATGTTGTTAGTTAAGAAACACATAAAAATCTAAGGAAGTGCATCCAGTTGACATAGATGCTCAGTGCAAAGTTGAGTCAGTTTGGTGTGATACAAGCACTGGGAAAGCAAAAATAAGAGTAGGAGTGTGTTGTTATTATTATAATTAGCATATGGTGCAAGGAAGCCTGAGGCTTTTGCTGCACCAGCCAAAAAAAAAATTTCTGAGTTACCCCTGAGAGAGAGAGAGAGAGAGAGAGAGAGAGAGAGAGAGAGAGACATAGAAGGGAATCACCCTTCTATTTCTCCAAGAAACAGAAGAATGATGATATCCAGCTCAAGACCCTGGGTGTGCCAAGCCCATACTCACCAGATATGAACCCCTGGGGGTATAGGCTTAATGACTCTGATGAGTACAATGAACAACTGTACAGAGAAATAGAGTGGGCCAGTAAATCAGATTGTCTAATAATGGGGGATTTTAACTTCCCAGATATTGACTGGACCTTGTGGTTTGGTCACTCGCACACTAGCAAGATTTTTGTGGATTTATTGGATGATTGTTTTCTATAGCAATGCATTACAGAGGCAACCAGAGAGATTGTAATACTCTTGATTTGGTTATCAGCAGTGATTATTCGTGCATTAAGAATTTCAGATTAAGGACCCAGTAGGTGGTATTGATCGCAGTATATTGATGTGGGATTTACTTAAAGATGTAACTACTATCAGGGGTAAAGGGAACGGTTTTTGCTTTTGTAAAGGTGACTACAGTGGTCTCAGACAGTTTTTAAATTGTACAGTGGGACCAACTGATGACATTACCAGCAGCAAATTCTAAATGGGAAGCATTCAAGGAAGTAATCGTGGAAGCTACTAGGCATTTCATATCGATTAAAAAATGCTGTTCAAGGTTTAGGTCTAAATGGATGTTACATGAACTAATGAGAGACTCGTGACAAAGAAGAAAAAATGCATGGGATGCATATAAATTATCAGGCTAAATAGAAGCCTATGATAGATATAAGCTAGCCTGTAATCAAGTCACAAAGGAAGTTAGGCAAGCGAAGGCAGATTACGAGAAATCTTTGGCAAAGGATTTTTACTTATATAAACTCTAGAAGGAAGGGGATGAATCAGATTGGTCCACTTGATATCGATGGTTCGACTATTGATGATCCTGCTCAGTGACAATGTGAACGAGTATTTTGCATCTACATTCACACATGAGGGGTTGGTAAGGGAGGAAAATGCCAGAAGTTTATGAACTGTAATAGAGTGCCTAAGTGATTTTGTAATAACTGAGAGCAAAGTGGAGGAGAAATTTTTGAAGTTAAACATAAGAAAGCACCTGAGGCGGATGGACTCTATCCAGTTATATTAAAGGAGGCAGCAAAGGAAGTCAGCAAACCCTTAGCCATAATTATCAGAGCATCCTTGGACTCAGGGGAAGTCCCCACCGACTGGAGATGTGCAAATGTATCCCCAATTCATAAAGAGGGATCTAAGGGTGACAGAAGTAATTACAGATCAGTTAGTTTAACTTCTATTCCAGGGAAAATAATGGAGTCACTGTTTAAAGATGCATTACAGGATCATCTAGACAATACTGCAGTAATAATTCAGACACAGCATGGATTTGTTAAGGGAAAGTCTTGTCTGACAAATTTGATTGAATACTATGATGTGGTTAGAAAGGAACTGGATGCAAAAAATAATTTTGTTATCATATAATTGGATTTCAGGAAAGCTTTTGACACTGTTGTGCATGGAAGACTACTGTACAATTTGGAGTAGTATGGCATTAAGGGTAAGTTGCTACAATGAATAAAAGGGTGGTTAGATGGGAGAAGACAGAGTGGTAATCAATGGATGCTACTTTTCGTGAACTAATGTTATTAGTGGAGTCCCCCAGGGTTCGGTGTTGAGTCCACTGTTGCTTTGTATATTTATCAATGATATTGATGAAGGAATATCAGGCTAAATGTCGAAGTTTGCAGATGATACAAAGATTGGCAGGGTTTTTAATGACAGTAATGGCAGTGCGTTACTGCAACAGAATCTAGAAAAGTTGGGAAATGAGCTGAGAAGTGGCAACTGAAGTTTAACATTGACAAATGCAAAGTACTGCATACGGGTAGAAGTAACCCCAGAGAAATGTACCAACTGTCTGGTACTACACTTAGGGTGGTATAAAATGAAAAAGCAAAAAGGAAAAAAAAAGATAACCACATTCTTATACAGTAGGACAAGGTAGTCCATACTTGGACTACCTTGTCCAAGCTACCAAAAGGGACCAAACGGGAATTGGAGCTATGGAAAACAAGGGAAAGATATAGATAAAATAAAATAAAAAGTAAAAAGCACTTAATGCTGAAAAATGGTACAGATATGTGGTATATTTAGTTTAGTATATTCAGCATTAACTCCTTTTTATTTTATTTTAACTATATTTTTTCCATGTTTTCTGTAGCTCCAATTTCCATTTGGTAGCTCTTTGGATGTTCTGTTCCTCTCAATCATCTAACTTATATATTGTGTGTATATATATATATATATATATATACATATATACTTATATATTGTGTGTATATATATATATATATATATATACACACACAAACACACACAGAATATATAACAAAATATAAATTCAGTGCATATTTATCGCTGATTTTCAACATATTTTTGCAAATATTCCATATATTTTTTATTATGGATTTTTTTTTATTTAAGTTATACATATTCATTAACTGTTTTGTGCTATAAATTTACTAACATTGCATAAAGAAGTGATGATAGAGTTCAGCAGTGCTTATACATTTTTCAGAGTATATGAAAAGCAGAGTTCAAGTAGGTCTACTTTATAGTGTCCACACATCATAGTCATAGTCTTATGAACATGACTATGATGTTTGGAACACTATAACATCATAGTCATGTTCACAATTGAAGGAGAAGCATGTAAAAGTATAAATAATAAAAGGAACAATTAGAATATTAAATACAAACAAATCTCTTGATTAGACCGGGGTTTGAGCTCGTGACCACCAAATACAGAGAATGCGGGTCAGGGAATGACCACCACATATCCCTGGAGCAATATGGCCTTAGTTGCTAATGCTCCTAAAAAAAAAAAAAAAAAAAAAACTAGGGAGCATGGGAAGTATATGTAGTATACGGAAGTAAAGGAAAATAAAATGACAACCTCAAAATATATCAGTTGAAAGTATGCTAACATGTTATTAAGCAATTATAATCATCTGTACCAAACATACTTTAGGAATTTGAGAATAGCTATAGTTAATGTCCAAATAGCTAAATTAAGAAATTAGCTGATGAATAAGTTATTGTTCCTCATTTTGTTGGTGGTGGGGGTCTGTAGTAGCTTATTTAGGGAATAGTCTTCAATGCCAAGTGCAAAATGGAATAATTTGTACAGCTAATGGTTCTAGTATACAAATCAGCAATGAAAACCTTGTTTATCTTTACTGCTGCTAAATTTATGCACTAGAACCATTAGCTGTTTAAATGATCCTGTTTTGGCACTTGGCATGAAAGTCTTGTTTATTGAAATGCTATGTTCAGAATAAGTTATCATACCTTGTAGACCCCCCCATCTCCAACTTTTGCCAGCATACCCTTGTAGACCCCCATTGACTCCACCTTTGCCAACATACCCTCCTTGTAGTCCCCCTCACTCTGCCTTTATCCACCATATCCTCCACTAACTTCTTAATTTTCAAAACAGATGTTATCTATAACTACTCCCATATTCACATGATATATTGGTACTGATGTGATAATAATTGCTTACATAACCTAATATACTTCTATCTAATATGTTTTATTTTATTTTCTTCCACTTTTATTTACTGTTTAATTCTCATGTGTATTAGCTTTGCCTTGCATTTAAGTTTTATATTTTTTCCAATTATTCTTTTTGTTTGTACCTTTATAGGTGCTTCTCCTTCCCTTTGAACATGCTTTGCTATATGCTAAAAAAAATATATATATATTTTATATATATATATATAATTCTGAACAGGTCTGGAGGCCTCATTTTAAGAAGGATGTAGAGCTGTTGGAACGAGTAGAGAGAAGGGCAACAAGATTAGTGATTTTTTTTTTTTTTTTTTTTTTTTTTAATGAAAACTCAAATGCAAAAGGTATTAGAACCTCCATTACTTGAGTTCCGTGCATGAGTTGAAGGTTGAGAAGACAAAAAATACTTGTTGTTGACAATCGACTAGAAGCAGGGTGTTTCATAATGTTTAGATCATACTTTCAGGATTCATTCAGGAACTGAAAACAATGAAAAAAAAAAAAAGTTCACATAAGCATGTATAATTCTGAACAGTTATGAGGCTGTGGCTGAATTTTGAAAAATAGTTGTGGAGTTTTCAATGGTAAAATTAACAAAAAAATAAAATAAAATAAATAAATAAAATTAAGCAAAAACATCTAGTATGAAGAAACATTTGACTAGGTATATGTCTGCTTATTATTATTTATTATTTTTTACCACTGAAAACTGCATAGCCATATTTTAAAATTCAAACAGCCATAGCTCTGTTGTTCAGAATCAGACACATTTATATAAACTGTTTTCATTGATTTCCGTTGTAGGAACCAAGTACAAAAAGCTTCTCCTGGCTAGGAAATCAGCTTCAGTAAGCCTAAGCCCTTGTAATTTCTGCATGTGATACAAATAGTTTCTCTAAAATTCTCCACACAGTTGCATATCCCATGCCCTCTGCTGCTGCTGTTATTTTCCAACCTGCTCCTCCAACCTAATAGTTCTGGTTCTGATTGGTCTACCACCATCTGAAACTTATTTTATGATCCGCTATCTCCAAGATGCTCATCTATTCTTTGAAAGGTCTTATCTGACAGACAATGATTTGGAAATGTTTCTGTGTACAGATGACTTGTTTTGGCCATGTTACACTCAACTAGTTTGTACATGAGATTCATGAAGGCAGATATGAAGTTTTCTGAGCAGTGCAGACGGTCTGCAAGAGTAGCTCATGGTGTCTTGTCAATGATATACAGGAATTTTTCTAGCAGGGATAAGGAGGTGATTATCCCCTTGTATACGGCAATTCAGACCCACCTTGAGTACTGTGTACAGGTCTGGAGGCCTCATTTTAAGAAGGATGTAGAGCTGTTGGAACGAGTAGAGAGAAGGGCAACAAGATTAGTGAATGGAACAAAGGGTTGCTCTTATGAAGAAAGGCTTAAGTTTTGCAAATTACAGTGTCTGGAGACTGGCACCTGTGAGGTGATCTGATTGAGGTGTATAAAGCCTTGAATGGTTTGAGCATGCTCAATGCTGATGGGATTCTTCCTCTTGCTCAGAATAATCGCCTGAGAGGACGTAAATTCAAATTGAGGAAAGATGGTTGTAAGATAGATGTGTGGAAGTTTTCCTTTAGCCAGTGGGTGGTTGATTGTTGGAACAAACTTCCATCTGTCGTAGAAGTTGATAGCTTAAATAGATTCAAGGCAGAACTTGGCAAACATTTGGAGTGAGTGGATGGGTAAAATAAGGGTGTTTTTTTTGTTTTTTTTGGCTGATGCTATATAAGCTTGCTTACTTGCATCATTTGCCTTTGCTAATGGTAATGTCTGTTTTTTTTTTTTTTTTTTTTTTCACAGTTTGAATAAGCCTCCATTCTCACTTCAAATGCAGACTGTCACTTAATGGCACAAAAACTTTTAAGGTTTATTTTTCCCCCTCTCACTGAACTTCACTTAGATTGATTTTATGGTAAGAAGTTATGATTAAAAACTGTAAAACACCATTTCAAAGTAAATTCAGAATGTGCACATTTGAATAGTATTCAACTTATATATTTACCTACCTATACCATTATAATGTTGTTTGCCTACCCAGAGACTAATAGGCATTTTTTTAAGAGATTATTTCTGGAACACAAAAAATTGCTTAAATCACAAACAAAGTGATTTCGGGTATATGTTTATATAAACCTTTTCATTGTTTTTGGTTCTGATTCAGTCCTGAAAATATTGATCTCTTGTATTCTGAAAACATGGATGCTGCCAGATTTTCACTTCAAGACCCTACAGAGGTGAAAGTCTGGTATCAAGGGAAAATTGAGTACAGAGGATGTTGTAGTATTACCATCTTGGTATCTGCTAGGAACTTAGTACTCGTGAGGCTGGTGTACTGTTGTGCAGAAACAACCTGTTGTTTACAGTGCATGGCATCCCATAGAGCATAGAATCTCATCGTGCAACATCTTGTTAACACTGAACCATACCAGTATGGATTCATAATGAACAATTCCTTTGGTGTCATATAAAACTTCCAGCATACTTTACTCTCTAGTTTCTCTCTCAGTGAAACTTTTTTAGGGTGATGTGAGGACTTGTTTTTTCAAATTGAACAATAACACTTGCTCTGGGAGATCATGCAGAAACTTTTATCTCTGCTTACAATTGTGTTTAGGAATGTGAGGTCAGCATTGGCCTCCATGATATGGTGCTAAAGATTTTGTCCCTTTCTGGTCCTCTGTTGTTAATTCAAGTACAACAATGTGCATTCACACATGATGCATGTTCCAATCATCCTTGAGAATGGTATGGCATGACCTTAAAAGATGCCTGCACTATATTCTATTTTCTGAACACCCTATCAATAATCACTGACAAGGTGGAATAAATTTTAATCTACCCTGTCAAGATTGAAGCACACACTTCTTCAATTTTACTAAGTGTTTGGAAAGTACTGGGGTGCCAGGGGCTTTCACAATCTTCCAATCTGTCTTGGCTTTCATCAAATCTTTTATGCCACACAAATACACACCTACTTATAGTACCATATCCACATATCTGTTGAAGCATTTTCAAGTCTGAACATTCATGTTAGAACACTACTCCAATATTAACATGATCACTGACAAGAAAATGTTCAACCAATGGAAGAATTCAGTGCATTATACTGAACCTTAGCATCATCAGTGGACAAACTTGTAAAACATGTAGCAGATCTGTTATATCACAAATTTTCAATGATGTTTCTTTATAAAATAATCACTAACATCTTATTTCACTGTCCATGACTGCTACAATGAATCCGTTATTAGAACTTCCTGAACCAATCTTGTATATATATTTTTGTTTTTAAAAATATCAAGGATTCCATGAAAAATTGGGAAGGTATTCTGAAATTAAAAAAAAAAAAAAAGGATGAAAAGCACTGGTCAACATCATTTTTAATAGAACAAAGCTTATAGTAGCTGAATAATTTTTTTAATATTCAGTATTCTGTCACTGTTTGATCTTTCATCAATATCCGACTTCTGTGGTAGAGAAAATAATGGTGTCAGTGGTTAAATAAGTAATGCAGAATCATCTTGAGATGAATGTGGTTATATTGCAATCACAGCATGAATTTGTTAATGGGAGAACCTCTCTAATCTTTATATACTTTTATACTTCCAATCATATCCAAGTATATAATTATATACTTGGATCTTAGAAAGGCTTTTGATACTGTTGCACATGGAAGACTGCTGCACAAATTGGAGCAGTGTGGCATTGGAGGCAAATTGCTGCTGTCGATAAAGGGGTGGCTGAGGGGGAGAAGACAGAGAGTGGTAATCAATGGACACTGCTCGTCGTGGACTAATGTTATTAGTGGAGTCCCTTAGGGCTCAGTGTTGGGTCCATTATTGTTTTCTGTATTCATAAATGATATTGATGAGGATATATCAAGCTTAATGTCGAAGTTTGCAGACAATACAAAGGTAGGCAGGGTTGTCAAGGACACTACGCTGCTGCAACAGGATCTGGAAAGGTTGAGCAGATGGACTGAGAGGTGGCAAATGAAGTTTAACATTGACAAATGTAAAGTACTACACATGGGAAACAGCAACCCCAGAGCAACGTATCAACTCTGTGGTACTACACTGACAGTGGTAGAGAATGAAAGGGACCTGGGGGTAGTTGTGCAGGCAGATATGAAGTTTTCTGAGCAGTGCAGATGGGCTGCAAGAGTAGCTCATGGTGTATTGTCGATGATATATAGGAATTTTTCTAGCAGGGATAAGGAGGTGATTATTTCCTTGTATAAGGCAATGGTCAGGCCACACCTAGAGTACTGTATACAGGTCTGGAAGCCTCATTTCAAGAAGGATGTAGAGCTGCTGGAATGAGTACAGAGAAGGGCAACAAGATTAGTGAATGGAACAAAGGGGTGCTCTTACGAAGAAAGGCTTAAGTTTTGCAAATTACAGTGTCTGGAGACTAGGCACCAGCGAGGGGATCTGATAGAGGTGTATAAAGCCTTGAATGGTTTGAGCATGCTCAATGCTGATGGGATTCTTCCTCTCGCTCAGAATAATCACCTGAGAGGGCATAAATTCAAATTGAGGAAAGACAGATGTAGGATAGACGTGCGGAAATTTGCCTTTAGCCAGCGGGTGGTTGGTTGGTGGAACAGATTTCCATCCCTTGTCGTGGAAGTTGATAGCCTAAATAAGTTTAAGGCTCAGCTGGACAGATATTTTGAATGAACAGAGGGGTGAAGTGGAAGTGGGTTTTTTTTTTTTTTTTTGGCTGATGCTGCATAAGCTTGTTTTCTTGCATCAAATGCCTCTGCTAATGCTAATCTGATCTGATCTGATTAGTTATTATGAAGTTACAAAGGAAGTTATAATTTTGATATCATATACAAGTACACTCAGTTCTGCTATAACGTGGTACGTGTTCCTAAAAATCTCCGTGTTATGATATTTCGTGCATTAAAAACAACAGGGCTTATGGGAGAAATAGGGTAAGAGGCAGAGCACTAAAAAAATGTTCAGTCGGTAAGTAAAACACTAAAAAAAGTTAGAAACCCAATAAAATTGCTAACACAGGTTTAAATATTTTAAATTTCTAATAAATAAATAAATATTACAGTAAATATAGCACTTTACCTTGACAAGATATGTTTTTCTTGATTGATATTTCTTCACTGACATTTTCTTTTTATTTTTGGATTGTAAAATTTAAAACAGTAAAAAAGATAAGTAATCAATAATGACAAACACAGGACACACAAATTGCACAAATTTATGAAGCTTAAAAAATATGAATGAAGAGAAGATTCTGAAAATTAATTTGTTTTTTATATGATTGAAGATTTCATGGAAGAGGAAACATTTCTCCATAATAATGTAAAAACCCACACGATTCCAGCTATCGGTATTATCGCAAATGCAGTAAGATAGCTTACTACCCATTTATAATTAGATTGCACTAACAGAAAAGCCCAATAAACCGGGAACTTCAAATTGTTTTTAACGTTTTATGGTAATGACCCTCCAGAAATGTGCTCCTCCGCTTACGCTATCCCGCCTCACGAAATTTCTGTTTGAACAGAGAAATGTGAGCTCCGGAAAACTGTGAGTTGGCCTACAATATCACATGTTATCTTGTAGATACAGCAATGACAATGTGTCTCCAACCAATACAACTACAGTAAATGGGAAATATAGCTCTGACACATTTGGCATTTTTTAAGCTTCATAAACTTGTATATATTGGTGTGCAGGTCACTATTCAGCTTGGTGCCGAGTTTTCGTTCACCTGGTGTTACTTGCAGATGAAATCGTGCATGAGCCAATGTGAAAATCGCATTATCTGCATTGTTCCCTAATATATCAGTCATCTTGGAGCAAATTCGTGTTGCAAAAATGCACGTTAAAGAACTGACTGTACTTAGATTTCAATAAACTCTTTGATATTGTCTAGCCTGCTGTGCAAATTAGAATTTACCATTTTGAGAAAGTTGCTGCTGTTTATAAAGGGATGATAGAGTGGAAAGAGATAGTGGTTAATATTGGCCACTGCTCTTCATGGACTAATGTTATTAGTATTAGTAGTGGCAAATTATGCAAGAAATCAAACTTATACAGCATCAGCCAAAAAAAAATCCATATCACCTATCCTTCCCCTCCAATAGTTTGTCTATTTCTTCCTTAAAATGCCCACTTCTAGAGGTGTGAAGGTGGGCCCATGATGTTTTATCAATTATTTATTGAACACTTGCTTGTAGAGATAGGGAGTTCAAAATTCCATTGTATAAGGCAATTATGAGATTGCACTTGGAATACTGTGTCCAAATATGAAGATCACACCTTAATAAAGACATATGATTTCTTGAAAGGGTTCAATAATGGGTAACACATCTGAGGAGAGATCTGCAAAAGGAACACTTGTATGGGAAGAGACTAAAAATATATGGGCTACAGAGCTTATTAGGTACCTGAGAAGAGATTTGATTGGGGTTTATTAGGTCCTGAGAGGGAGCAGTGAAATTGATGAAGGGGAATTTTTTCATGGTATTAAGTGACATTAGAACCAAGGGGCATACATTCAAACTAAGGGGAAGAAATTATAATAGACTAGACTATAAACATTTTTCATTTAGCCAGCAAACTGTTAATACCTGTGGGAATGGATAGAGGGGGAAAAACTTATAGAGTAGTGTTTTTTTTTTTTTTTGGCTGGTGCAGCCTCTGCCTTCCTTACTAATACTAAAATATAATTATTACTAATAAGGTAGTGTTATAAACTTCAGCAGGGCAATGCTAAAGTCAACTGCTGGAAATTTCGTGTGTGTGTGTGTGTGTGTGTGTGTGTGTGTGTGTGTGTGTGTGTGTGTGTGTGTGGCAATTTCGAAAAAGAGACTTGATGCTACAAAAAAAAAATAACGATCCTGTGCATGAGTAAACTAACCTTGGTTTATTCAAAGTTACTTCCTCTGCATCTACAAGCTACATGTAACAATCACTAAGTGACTGGTGGAAGGTCGTAACTGGTATACTGTTCAATGTTCTTGTCACAGCTCTTTGAATGGTGTTGGCATCATCAAAATAACAGCCTTTCAGTGGTGCTTTGAGCTTTGGGAACAAAAAGAAGTTTCAGGGTGCTAAATATGGTGAATACAGTGGGTGCAACAGTACACAAACTTTTTACTAGCAAAAAAACTCCTGAAGAGAGAGAGCCTTATGGCTTGATGTGTTGTCATGCAAGAGGAACCAAATGCCATCTTCTCAATACTGAGGCTGCACATGACGGATTCTCTGCAACAAATGATTCAAAACATCCCAGATGGTAGGCAGCAGTAACACTTTGGCCATTGGGCAGGAACTCTTTGTGCACAATGCCCTTGCTTTTGTAGAAAGTGATGATCATGGTTTTGATTTTTGATAATTCTTGACAAACTTATTTGACTTTGGGAGAGCTTGCCAACTTCCACTCTGTACTTTGTCACTTCATTGTGGTGTCATACTGAAAACACCATGTCTCATCACCCTATAACAATCGAATTCAGGAAGTTGGGTTTGCTTTCAGCGACCTCAACAAGTTCTCTGCAGTGTTTAACTCTCACCTGCAATATGCAATGCTCTGAAATCTTTCAGAGCATTGCATATTGGTCATTAGAATAATTTCCTGCACTTTTTCAATCAATTCTGGCATTCAAACTGTTTTTCCTGGGCCCAGATATTCATTGTCTTTGTGATTCTTTTCCATGGGTGAAACGTTTATGCCATTCAAACACACATGCACAAGACAGACGAATCTCTCCATACATTTGCTTCATCATTTGAACATTTCCTTTGCACTTTTTCCCAGTTGAACACAAAATGTGATGTTTGCTCTTTGTTCCATTGTCCCTACATAACACAGACAGGGAAGATATGCAGTTTAGCTCACACTAAATTCTGAAATGATGGTGCTCGAGGAACAATCACTCTTTAATTTCATATGTACTTCTAGTAGATGGCAGCACCAGCACTTGTCTCATAACATCAGTCTCGTTTTTCAATTGCTGCACTGTGTATATATACTTTTTTTTTTCAAGACGGTAAGCTGTTCTACAAATTTTGATAATTGCAATGGTCTTTTTCAACTAACTTCATGAACTGTAATCCCATTGTTTATATTGATCATAAAAAAAGCATAGCAGTATAAGTATTACTATATGGCTAATCTGATGGGATACTAAGTTATATTTGTTCATATACTAAAAACACTACAAGGCCATGTATTTAATGAAATGTCCAAGAAACTTTAAGCACAACAAACTAATTATCCTAATTTCCATATGTTTTAATTTAACCACATATAATCATCCTGTTGCTCACGCACATATCAAATATTCAGCCAAAAACACATTAATTTTATTAATTGTCTCCATTACATCCAAACATGATGTTGCAGCTGGTGCGAAGATTAGGAATAGCTTTCTGTTTCC
Organism: Mastigoproctus giganteus; assembly: GCF_048544385.1. Lineage (NCBI taxonomy): Eukaryota > Metazoa > Arthropoda > Arachnida > Uropygi > Thelyphonidae > Mastigoproctus > Mastigoproctus giganteus. The sequence continues at coordinate 207,737,085 of NC_143582.1, read as the reverse complement.
GCAGTGGAATCATCTACATCAAATGCTTCTACAAGTGTAAGGTCAGCCCTTGTGGTCCAGTCCAGCCCTCATAGGTAGCACAGTTGCTATAATCACTATACTCCCCACACTGGGTGGAAAAGACCTGAGTTTGAATCCCATCAATGACTTGAGGAATTTTTATGGGTCTTTTTCACGTAGTTGAGTTTGGTCAGTTTCAGGCGAGGGTAGATGGGGGTTCCCCTCCCAGAAACACAGGTTTTTCATCCAGCAAACATTAAATCAAATTTACAGACATATTATGTACGGTGTGATTTTAGGTGAATTAGCAACTAAGTTGCTAATTCACCTAAACTCCTACTACAACCGACCGGGTCCAGTCCTGAGATCTCTCTCTCTGACTGGTCTATATTTCTTGTCAGCATTGTCTGACAGATCAGCCAATCTGTAAGCTTTTACTCTTATAATAAAATATAATGCCAGAAGATTTTAGCAGAGCCCCCTAAGATGTCTGTCCCCTAGTAGAACCCCAAGATGGATCCCCTAAATGTAGACATTCATTGCTGTTATTAGATTCCAAACTTTTTTGTGTGAATCCCACTGAAAATTGAATATTGTGAAGAAAGAATAAAATTGGACCTATTAAATAGCATGGAGGGAAGAAACTGCCCACAAATTAAAGAACTAGAAAGTGAATTGGGTAAAACGAATCTCTGTTAAAATAGAGAGTATATTTGTTTCCATTAAAAGCATAATTCTTAAATTTAGTTTATCAAGTCTACCAGTTGTAGCAAAAACCAGTTATTTCATCTGTCACATATATATAACTGCTGTATACTGCATTCACAAGCAGTGTATAGCAGAGTAACTGTTTTGCTTAAAGTAGCCTGATCAATGAATGTAGTTAATAACCATGAACAATGGCCAAACTGCAGATATCACCACTGAGCCTTCTCCAAAGAGTGTGAAATATGGAAAAGAGAGAAACAGGTTCAGACATATAATTAAAGAAATATAAGTAGAGCAGGGAGAAAAGGCAGACTCCTATATTGTAAAACTTACACTCTCATATATGACTGTGTTATGAAAATCACATACCACTGCTTCACAAATAGAAGTCTCAATACCACCAAACATTTTCCTCGAAGGCTGGGCCAAATTACTCCTCTTATAATCAAAATCTTAACAAGACAACAGAAGTAAAATTCAGCAAATGTGGCTATATCAGTTTTACTGGGTATAGGTATCCTGCTGCAAATATCAACTAGGGCAAAAGACTCTAGATAGAAATTAAAAACCCACATGAGCATACATGGATATAAGTGAACAAACCACAGAAGAACCTGTTCTCAATTTGTATACTGACAGTGGACAATATCACTATCTGATATGGACAATATCAGAACAATCTTCCAAAAAAGAAAAGGTTTAAATGATGAATCAAAGAAAACAAGTTGAAACAACTAACAAAGAAAAAAAAAAAAAAAAAACAGTATTATAATAGAATTGTAAAGGTTTTTGTGGTAATCCAAGAGACATCAATGATCTTTGTTTAGGAAACTTACCTTGGTAAATCTGTCACTTAACATATTTGCTGCCGGAACACAAATTTGCATCAAAACAAACTGCAAAAGTTGTGCCTTAATGCAAATATGTGTCCATTCAATTACAGTCGATAAATGAGTGCTGTAAAAGGAAAGGCACATGAAATGAACAACTGCTTCCTATCAGAACACTGATTGAATCATGGACCATTTGCATTATGGCTGGGATTTTGCTTAGTATTAAGTGCACTCTCTAGAGAGTGCTATAAAAGCTGTATACTTGGTTCACCGTTTCGTATGTTTATTCTTATGCTGAAGTTTGTTTTTTTTTTTTAGTTTGGTATTTTCCACAAGAAGAAAAGATAAAATTTTTTGAAGATTATGCTTGCTGAATTTTAATTCTTTAGTTAGTGAAAAACAAAACATCATCCTTAGTGTGTATCTACTGATAAAGTTTGTGTAAAAAGTGTTCTATAAAATTTTACCCTAAAGGGTTGTTATATAGGTTCCATAGCCTGGGACATCAGGACTGAAAAGGAACAGGGATGGACAGTATGTTGAAGCTGATGACATTGAATCAGTTTTTTATATGTCATCTGATACTGAAATAGAATTCTATTCAAGTGATGCAGATTCCGAATCTCATTCAAATGCATCTGTTGATGTTAGAACAAACAACAGATTCCGGTGTTACTTGGAGTGATGATCCTTCATCGATGAAATCCATTCCATTTACTACGGAGCAGTGCCTATTTGTTCCAGTGCCCCAGAGAAATAATCCAATTAAAGAATGATATTGAATAAAAATGTATAAAAAATATTATAAATTCTCTAAAGGAACATAGAAAGGACCTTTGCAAATTTAAGCAGCAGAAAACATGTTAAACATTATATTCTATACAGACAAGATCAGATGATCTCAGCAACTGCTTATGGTAGGGGAACAGTTCCAGTGGAATCCATTTTGCATTATGGGGAGCTTGAATGGGCATCACACATTATGGAGATCTTAACAGCAGGACAAAAAGAAGTAAACCCAGTGGTTGATTTCACTCTTTGCTGAAAACAAATTATAGCTATCATTAACTATCATAGAATGGTCAACTGTAAGCCACCTTTATAACAGTGAACAATGTCAATTTCATGTATATTAGTAGGAAGTGTACTGAAAATCACAGAAAATGAAAATTTGTTGTGGCATACTGGGAAAAATATGACTCACATCGTACTTTTCCCAGAAAAAAGAGGCTATCCCAAAGATAAATGTTAAAAATCATATGCTGTACGAGTTTTGGTGGAATGACTTCATACAGAAAAAAAAAAAAAAAAAAAAAAGCATGGACTCACTTTTGAAAGTAATTGAAGCTAAGGCTCACAGTATCGGGATAATTAGTCAGAAAAAGTTCTGAATATGATTTGCTTCCTCAAAAAGTAGACACATTGGCATTCAGTATATACAGACAAAAAACAGGCAAATTGATGGAAAACCTGTGGCAGTTTCTGTTCTGATCATAACTTGTAATGGAGGCATTACAAAACTTGAAGTAACAAACAAAGCCAAAAAATTCCAAATATTTTGGCCTTGTTCCAATTTTGCAAAAAAAATTGCAAATATTCTATGAAACATGAAAAAATTTCAGAAGCCATCTGGCACACCCTCATACTCTTAATTTTTCTTGATACAAGAAAATTGAACAGTATAAAATAAATTTTCACATATGAGCCGCTTGCAGCATAGAGAGCACTAAGTAAAAGCTAAACAAGCATAGGTGGGATCATACAGAATCTACTATGAAATGATTCATCAAGTCATTGCTTGCCCTACTAACTTTTTATAATAAAATGTTTTTGGAAGGTGTCTACCCTGCAAGCTGCTGGTGACAGTCTGTAATTCTGGCTTTTCTAAAATATAGGAGTGACCATTCACATTTAGTCAATTACTACCTTGCTGCTCTCATCAGTTATCAGTTACTTGATAAAGATTTTAGGGAGACAATTCTGCATGATCATTTAATGCAGTTCCTAGAAACTCAAAAACCTTTCTTCCTGAGCTGACATGGCTTCCAGAAAGCTAGATGGCATTTTTAAAACATAATCAATATCTGCAACAACTTTTTATGGAATGAACACTAGATCACAATATGCCCTGGGCAATTAAAGAATGGAATTAATTTATGGAATGAATATTAGTTCACAATATGCCTTTTACATAACATGGAAATGTGTAGTCTTACAGGACTTATAAAGCCTGGGGTTTCAAGGTTATTGGGCAAAATTGATACTGCAATTTCTACATCAGAAAATCTTCCACATTGAATTGAATTCTGTATAACAAAAAATAATCTGAACACAGTGAATTATTATCTTTCCCAGAATATGTATAATGAGGGGTAACTACAAATCTCAATAAATTACACTGAACTATGGATGACACAAAATGGATACAGACTGTCCAACCAGAAATCTATTACCCATAGACTTCTATAGCAAATGCAAGAAGCATCCTGAACCTGAACTACACTTAGCCATCTTCTGCTAATCATGAACACTATTTGTCTCTTGGGTGTACTGTTTTATAATAATATAAACTTTTAATTTTTTAAGAGTTTAAACTTAGAACATAATAAACACCTACAGACTTCTTTCCAAAAATATAAATTAATACACAAAAATAAACATTGCAGGTTATCTCTACTACAATGGGAGGTGAAAATCATTAAACTTTGTTTCACCTATATAGAGTTCTTATCAGATCTCACCTGGATTATGGCACACTCATGTATGATTCTGTCAGGGAGAATATGCTGGCACATCTCACCCCTGTTCAATATTCTACCTTCAGGATTGCCCTAGGTACTTACAGAATATCTCCAGCATGAAGTCCCTTGACATGGACACCTGCATATGGTGAGAGATCTTCCCAGTGATTCTATTGGTCCTCATGGGAATCTGGCTGCTGTTTATGTGTTTGCTATGCACTGTGAAATGTTTCCAATGGAAACTCAGAAAGAGAATTCTGGTGCTTGAGGATGACTAGCTTTGACATACCACTTTTGGTTCCTGCTTTGACAAGACAGGAGCTCCTGGGATGGCTTCCCCATGATCAATCAGCTAGTGGGATTTTTGCCTGTAAAAATCATCCATGCTGATGCCTGTCCCTACCCTTGTGATAGGATTCAGGCTGGATGAGCTGCATGCTATAGAGCTTGGGTTGCATGAGAACTGACTAATACTAATGTGTAATGTATACACTAAAATGTTGTTTGTTATTTAGGAGCATTAGCAACTAAGGCCATATTGCTCCAGGATATGCAGTGGTCATTCCCTGACCTTTCCGCATCCTCCATATTTGGTGGTGACGGGCTCGAACCCTGGTCTAACCAAGAAGCGTGTGCTACGCACTGCTGCTCCTTCCCACCTGGCTACGGAGGCGCCCTAATGTATACACAGATTACTTAAGTGTATTATAGACTTTATCAGAAATTAGATACACTACTCATCCCAGGTTCAGTAGATGATACAGTCTCTTTAAATTTGAATTTGATATCTGATTCTGCTGGATCATAGCCACATCAGAATTAGAGGAAATTATTTGGTTGGTACTGTAACCAGATCACCATTCCCAGTAATAACCTTCACTTCTCAGTCTCCTATCTAGATCACAAACAAATAATACATAATAAGAAATATTCTCAAACAAGATTCATTGCATAGGCAGATTACAAATAAGTTTTACCAAATTAAGCCTGTAATCAAATTATAGCAGTATAGTTTATGCAGAAACAACATAGAAAGGAAGTTGTTCTTGCTCGACTCCACACAAAACAAGTCATTTTACACAGTTTTTTCTGCTGAGGCTCCTCCGATGTGCAAGTTCTGTGACACCGTTTGATCCATCCAACAAGTTTTAGTCAATTGTATTAATTTTAATGATATAAAACATTCATATTTTACTGCTTTTATCCATCTGTCTGGCTGAGTTTTGTTCACTCAATTAGGTTTTATCTGAGAATGGCTGTGTTGTCAGGCGTTTTTAACTCTCTACAAATTATAAACTTGTACAGGTATATATAAAATGGAGTTTTTAATTTTATTCTGTATGCTGCCCTTTTAGTCCTTGTTATACTTATACAGATCTTTTTTGATGAGATAACACATTACAAAAGTGCCAAAATCCTGATTTTTATTTTCTATGACCTGGTTTTGGTGCATTATAATCGTAGTTGCTGATGCACCAGTAACATCCAAATCACTCACCCACCCAGTACAAAGTCTGGACTGTACATCAGAGTCCATAAACTACCACTAGTGTCATAAGAAAGCTGTTACAACTAAGCTTAAATGAGTGTGAGCTGCCTGCTCACACTCATTTGACTGATAACTGATTACCCACAGTTCAGTCTCCTATAGAAACAAACAAGGCAATTCAGCCTGCTAGCATTAGGTTACAGCCACTCACAAAAACTTTGATAGTTCAATAACATTAATCCAAGAGGATCATTGGACATTTTTAACTGCCCTCTACCATCCACCCATTCCTTTATCCATAGCAGTAGCTTACCTTTAATGACACACTGCTCCAAGTCGTACAGCAGTTTTTCTTGTGGAACAGTGTCAAAAACTTTACTGAAATTTAAGTATATAATGTCAAAATAATTTTTCGCATCTAGTTGCTTTGTTACTGCATCATAGTAGCTAATCATATTGGTCAGACAAGATCTCCCTTTAACAGATCTGTGCGACGATTGTCATATAACTGCATTCCAATCAATATGATCCTGCAGTACTTCTTTAACCACAGTCTCCATTATTTTCTCTGGAACAGAAGTCAAATTTCCAGATTATAATTACCCACTTTGCCCTTTTATCTTCCCTTCCCCTTGTGAATAGGAGATGTACATCTCCAATCTATAGGAATCTCCTCTGAATCCAAGAATGTTCTGATAATTATGGCCAAAAGTCTGCTTAATTCTTTTTCTGCTTCTTTTAACATAATTTGACAGATTACATTAGCCTCAGGTACCTTATTTACTTTTGATTTCTACAATTTCTCTTCCACTTTCTTTCAACTATCATAAAATCATTTAGTTCCCAGTTATAACTAGATATACTTTTGGTATTCCCATTCCTGAAAACGTTTTTGCAAATGAATACAGACAAAATATTTATTCAATTTATCAATGACAAGAAGGATCATCAATAGTTATGCCATTCTTATCTATATAGTGGGCCAATATGATTCTCTCTTTCCTTCCAGTGTTAACATAAGCATCTTTTTTCATCATGTTTTTCTTTGCATTCCCAACCAGACTTCTCATAACCTGTCTTGGGTTGCATAGCTCCCTTAGTGATTTGATTGCAGACTAGGATGTATTTACTCCAGGTTTCTGTGTCCTCTGATAATTTATGATCATCCCATGCATTTTTCTTCTATCCCACTATCTTTTAAATTTAAGAAATTGCTCATCAATTTCTTAAATTTAGGTCCAAACCTTGAAAAATATCTCTTAGTTGGTATTAAAAACTTAGTAGCCTCTATGATTACTTCCCATTTAGAATTGCATTTGGTAACATCAACAGCTAGTTCCACTGAAAAGAATTTAAAACCTGTCTAAGACAATTGTAGTCACCACTGCACCTTAACTACTGTCAAGAGTAAAGCAAACTCCCTTTCCTTTATTCTTGACAGTAGTTATATCTTTAAGTAAATTTCTCAATAATAGCTTATGATCACTGACATCTAGTGGTTCCTTTATTTGGAGATGCTTAGTGCATGAAGGATCACTGCTGATAATCAGAGCAAGAGTTTGCTTTCTCTCATTGCCTCTCTCCAAAATGCTGGTTCAGAAAATAGTTATCCATTATCCAATACATCCAGAAAGGCTCTGCTGCTGTGTGAATAACCAGCCCACAAGTTCCAGTCAATTCCCCCATTATAAGATTTACTGATTCTGATTCATTCTGTTTCTGTATAGTGGTTCATTACTGTCATTCTTGTTTTGCCAGTGCTTATGTTGCACCAAACTGACCCAACATTACACTGGAATGAAAACTTTCAACTGGGTACTATGTTCTCCTTAACCAAGAGCATAATATTCTTTTATACAATTTCTACTGTAAAATGTGTAATGTGTAAAATGAATAATGTCCATCATACAATTTATTTTAGAATGTTTGTATTTGTTGAAATCACTGAAAGGAACTTAAAATATCTAAAACCAATATAATCATTGAGAAAACAAAAACCCTTCCCTTTTGGTTTACAGAAATTATTTCTTTACAGATCCATAGTAATAATACACTGTGATCACTGTTTACTAGTAATTCCTTTATTTGAATGTTTATAATAACTGATGAATCCTTACTGATAACAGATAGTATCTTAGTTCTTATCTTATTCAGATATAAGCATATCAGAAAATTACAGAACCATTGTCTAACTTTAATTAATTTTACTTTGATTGTTTAATTATTAATTCATTAGAGTTATTAATTAATTTAATTTTAGTCTGGGAAATTCATGTAGTCCATAGTTCATTAAGGAATTTTTAGACCTGCACAGCTATGCTTTGTGTATCTCTAAAATCTCACCCCAGGGGTTCACATCTGGAGAGTATGGGCCTGGCACACCCAGGGTCCTGAGCTGGATATCATCATTCTCTCTCTGGGTAATTCAGAAATTTTTTTTGGCTGGTGCAGCATAAGCCTCAGGTTTCCTTGCACCATATGGGTAATAATAATAAGAACATGTTACAATTGCACATTTTGTGCAGAAATATATATGGTAAAAATAAAAAAGTCAAAGTTTTTATCAATGCACTGTCAGATGTGGTACTTCGCATGTACCACATCTGACAGTGTACAATTTATATAACATTGATTTTTTAGACACATTAGCATATTTGTGTAAAGTGCCTGTTGTTTTCACCATATCCATCTGCACATAACCCGACTCTTAGCAGATAGATTTTCATGAAATTTCAAATTTGGATTGTTTGAAATAATTTGTTGAGCTATTATAAATTTCATTGATATTCTGCCAATAGAAATCTGGCAATTATTATTTCTTTATCCATCCACATGTAATAATTCTATTCTCACTGCATGCATTTTCATGAAATTTCATGAAATGACATTTGTCAATTCACCCCAAACTCTCATTAAAGTCAGACCAATAGAAATCAGGAAATTATTATTTCTTTTTCCTACATATATAGGCTATCTATATACCATATGTTGTAATTGAAGCACTGGATATTATTGTTTGTTGCTGTGCACTGATTGCAGGAATGAATGGGCAATATGATGGATGCACAGAAATGAAATGTTCTTTGATTCAAGCATATAAATTGTTGCTTTTTACTTCATTTTCTTTATTTATATATATATCATGAATTATTACTATTTGCAAATGCACCTGAAATGCAATGCACTGCACACATTTACTAACTTGTCAGACTGGTTTTCTGTCTGTAGTATGCCTTGGCATGCAGAAGGAAGGATTTAAAAAAATACTGAAATTTAACTTATACCGATGATATTATTAAGCTATACTATAAGTGCCCAACCTTTTTTTTTTTTTCTTTTTTTTTTTTTTTGCATATAGTTCCAACATAGTGGTTATAATGACTGCCCTTTTACATTATGTGAAGAAGGCTTGAGTTCAAACACTCTCTCACAAAGGAGAGTTTTTTTTTTGCACTATTAGTGTAGAATTAGTTCCTAAGAACTAATTGCCATCTGGCCTTAGTGCAAATTAAACAAAAAAAAAAAAGAAAGAAAAAAACCCAACCTCCTTTAATTTGTATAATCAATAGGATTAAGCCTCCTTTAATTTGTATAATCAGTAGGATTAAACATGGTTGCCACCATGTTTAATCCTATTTAATATTTATATCAGTCATGTTATTGAATCAGCCAAGGACTTCATCCTACTATTTTAGCTACTATTGGGTGTTTAAAAATTATAATTATACCACCATTTTTTTTTTCAATAACAAGGCAACCACATGCCATAGGTTAGAACTCTGAGCTAATCTTTCTAAGAAACTTCAATTTTTTTTCTATAAACTAGAAATAAATAAGAACGTACTGATTTCATATTTTTTTATTATGTATCTCTTATTTAACAATTAGGAGTAGTTTGCAAACAGTACACATTGCAGTTGGAATGAAAATATTTGAGTGTATAATCCTCCCAACTCAGTAGCGTAGCTACCCTTTTTCGGCCCCAGAAGCAAAGACATGTTCGGGCCCCTACGTAATTAATGAAAATTGCAAAATGAGGAGACAGCCAGAGATGCTGAACCCCTAAAGGGCCCGGACCCAGAGGCAATTGCCTTGTCTGCCTACATTGTAGCTACACCACTGTCCCAACTCTTTGTTTTGAAAAGTGCATAGAACAATTTTCAATTAAAATTTAGGGTTTTATTAATTATTCCTCTTCATTTTTTTTTTTTTTTGCTCTTATTAACGAGTATTAAAATACACATAATGAATTTTTAAATTTCCAGATGTTCCAAGATGGAGCCTCTTCTTCATTGGTAATTCGGCAAACATATCCTGAGGATGAAGGAATTTATACTTGCAGAGCTACCAATGCTAGTGGCCAGGCCGAAACATCTGCCCAGCTAACTGTTGAAAGTAAGCACTAGGACAGCTTCCAGACATTCAGGAGTGTGATGTTCCTATTATTGGCATGGGACTGATATCCAACTAATATGCTGCTTGATTTCTGGCATTCCACTAATCATCACATTTTAACTTTCATATATATATATTTATATTTATATATAAATATATTTGTATTTATAATTTTTAACTTCTCTCAGAAATGTATTTTCTACTAAAATGCCATCATAAAACAATCAGTGCCTTTATTTCTCAGCAATAATGCTTAAGGAATGCCCAGGAATTAATTTAGCATTAGAAAGCTTGTTAAATGTTTAATATATGCATGCTCTTGGGCATATTAAAAGACATCACAGAAACACTCTTAGTTTACTGTGAATTGTAAATGTTTTAGTTTTCATTTAAAATTCATATTGCACCATTTACAAGTTTCTCATGTTGCCACCATGTTTTATCCTATGTAAATATTTATATCAATCATGTTATTCAATCAGCCAAGGAGTTTATCCTACTGTTTTAGCTGGTAGTGGGTGTTTAGGCAATTTTTATTATTAATACTTTTTCAGTGGTTTTTTACTTACAAGAATGATAATATTAATGTATGTGCACCAGAAAATTTCCTGTAAAGTGAAAATTTTTATAACCATTATATGACATATCTCAATTCATGTGGCATGATTAATATAACTTATAACTCTTAAAAAAAAAAAAAAATGGATGCATGTTTTGTTTGTATCCCTAACCACTTGCAGGTAGAAATTTTTTTTAACATAGGAGATATGTGACTTGCATGCTTATGATGTTTTTCATTGTGCAAAAACCCTGTCCTAATGTACGACGTATGAAAATGTAGATTATGTTATATATATGTAAATTGTTTTGTAATTATATTTCTAACCTATCATTTACTGACAAGCACAAGAAATGTGAAGTGTTCTTTAATTTATTTCTGTGTATTTAATTTATTTGTAAATGCATGTTTTAAAGTCACGTTGTGAAGTGTAAGATATTGTGTGTTGTTAATTCGTTGAGACTTAGCAAAATTTAAAACTGGTAGTTATGATTGTTAACAATAGAAATATACAGCTTGCAATGCAATGTTATAACTTTGATTTGTGTAATCAGAGTCACATTTCCCTTACATACTGTAACGAAAGAGTGCCTAAACACCCAGTTTAGACAGAGCAGAAGCCTGGATTCCTAGCTGTAGTGATAAAAATAACCTTACCCTTGCTGCCAGATTTGGTCACGAAAGAGGGGAGTGTGGTGGCTCCCATCATGCCTTTAGAAAGTATCATGTTATGGGAGAAAGTAAAGCTCACAATTATACTGGTTTGCTGAAATGATGACACCAGCTGGGAATTATAGAGAAAGAGATGTATTATTGTCTTCCATGACTTGGTTGCCTGCCAGCTGTGTAGCTAGAGGGATCCCCAGTTTTTTAAATACATTTTTATGACTTTTTTTAAAGTGGAAAACTTGCATTATTGTGATCTGTGTTAATTAAGAGAAGTTTTATTCAAAAATTTCTGTATCTGTATACTTTTTGACAGGGATAACTACACCTTTGTTAATTTTTAATTTGCCTTTGGGGCATGCTTTGTAATTGTAGTGATTCAAATAAAATGTCCATCTTTATAATGTTTTTATGAAATGTTGTGTGCTTGTTTTTTTTGATATTTCGAAATAAGTTATACACAATTTATTGGAATCATTAGACAACATTTCTTGCTCTTCATTCTTCCAGTAATATTGCATTCTGTATTTTTAACCATTTTTAATACATAATTAACCTAACTTTCATAATTGAAAAGCAATGAATTTGATCATTCGAAAGTATTGCAGTTTAGGCCTTTGAATTCACTGCTTTCGTAATTTTTTATATTATGCAATACATTAAAAAGACTTACTTCCTAAATGTTACAACTTTATATTTTTTTAAACAAACGTTTCTATTTCTGTTACAGTTCCTCACCCATCAAACCAGCCACACATTAAGTAAAACTGTTCATTATCATCAAAGTACACGGGATTTTCCCTTTAAGAAAATAGTGAAAAAAATCTCTGTAAGAAAGCACCTACTTCATTTAAAATTTTATATAAAAGGATATTACACTAATTTAAAAATATGCTCCGTTATTTAGTACAAACAGTTATGGAGAAAAATAGACTACATTTTCGTATTTTTACACAACATAACTGCATCACATGAAACTTCGCTAAATCGTACTCATTTTCAACCTAAAACTTTTTAATGAATCCTAGATAAAAATTAATGTACGCACATTCCTTAAAGGATATCAGTCAGAAGTTTCAAAATTAGTGATCAAAGCAACTGTAACAATAGTTGCAATAAGTAAAATGTATTTTACATTAACTTTTGTCCATATTGATTTCCACACACATAACTTGAATATAACTTTAGATCTGATGTGATCCCTTAATAGCATCTTTAGGGCATATAATCCAGTAATGAATGAAAGCATAAACATTATAAATAACAGAGTGAGTTTAAGATGCATTGCATTAATTTCACAAAGTTCTCATTTGCTACGAGAACTTCGTGAAAAACATAATGAAGTTTATTTGCATATATCCTCTATTGTCTGCCACTTAATTAGCTGCTTAACCCCATATGCCCATTTATTTAAACTCCTAGGCAAAGCTGAATTTGAATATTATCAGAATATGTTTGAAGTTGTATCCAGTCTTCCTTACGAATTAAATTAATAATCCAGAAGTTGTTATCAGTTTTTAAATTAATGTAATTACTTTAAAATGATCCAGCTCATACTATTGCTGATGTCTATTATTACGGTTGCCAGATCTAAATATTGTTCTAAATTTATTTAACTTCCCTCCCTGACTCCTCAGAAATGTTTTTCTATTTTTAAAAGTTTAATTTAAATATAGAATAATCTCCGAAAATATAATTATGAAAAATAACATTACATTCAATTCACCTTTAAAATATAATCACAATTGTGCATTTTAATTATACAAAATTACATATAATTTTACTATAAAAATTTATATATTTTGTTGGAATTTACAGTTTGTAACATTTTGCAATGAATACTTTTTAAAAAAATGCTTTAATGAAATTAGTATTCATTTTGCTGCCAAGAATTTGCCAAAGTTTGCCTATCATTGAAAATATTGTTCTGATTTTTTCACTTAGACAACCTGATAAAATTGTACAGTTAGGTAAAAATTTGACATATTTAGTATTTCAATTTTTTTTTTTAAATATAGAAATATCATAGCATAGATAAAATCCTGTTAAGTCTTCATTATTAATTCATATTAATTTTTGATTTGATTGGAATTCAAGATGGCCGTATGTAATATAAATTCCTATAATCGTCAAAAATTAATCAAACTCTGAATTCGACCAATCTGGACACTGACAACCCTAATTATAAATTTAATAATATTGAAATTTTGCGGTATATGTCAGAAGTAAAACTATTTTTGAAAAACGTTGTAGCTGAGTAGCTAGGCACTGAGTTTTGCAAGTCGTACTTTCGTAAGTAACGGGTGTCATAGAACGTATGGTGCAGTGGGTGCCTTACCTCTAAGTTGTATGCTTCTTTAACCGTATAGTTATTTTTGAGTAAAACAGAAAAGATCACTGAGAAATTTTTAATATGATGTGTTAATTTACAAATTATATATATTTTAGTCCGTTTGAATAAGAGAAAAACAACGTCAGTATTAAAGATGTTTCATTTTATGAACATATCAATTCAAATAAAGAAGGTAGACATAAATTAGATACACATTTTATTTTCACAATGCAAATACAGTATAATCATAAATTTAAATTAGAAAATAAACAAAAATACATCATGTAGTTCTTTACATTTGTATTAAATACATAATATGAACAACGTTATTCAGTATTTATTTTAATAACACTTACTAGCAAAATACCCCAAAATCTTTTGTTTAATGTGAACTGGCCAAGGAATTTTATCATTACGCTGGTGGTGATCAGAGAATTAGGCAGATATTGGATAAAAACTTAGCTAATAGTGTTATTCACCCAGAGGGACATAGCAATGTATTTAGGGTATTCACTTTCACATTGTTTCCTTAATGTCCTCACTAAATTTTTAAAAGTTATTTAACATTAATTTAAGGTAGCAAAATCGCTGATTTTCTTAACGGGATTTCCATTCTGAATTTCGCAGGTACCGAAACCGTTTTTAATGTGGTGGGCACTATAAATTCCATAATAGAGCATTCTGTTATGGAATCTATAGTGCCCACCACATTAAAAACAATGCGTTTAAAAAGACCATTACGTGGAATGTTGGTAATATAGTTCATGTGGGGAAAACACTAAGTTCACGTGCGAGTTGCTGTATTAGATCTGGGAACGGACAAAAACACAACCCATTTAATAAATTAGAAAAAAAAAAGTTAACGTTGAAACCAAAACTCGGTGTTTTCCCTATATAAACATGTGTTTCTATGCCTTGGGAATTCCGTTGAGTAAAAAATGGCAATGTATTTTTTGCTACTGATGATTCATTCTTTGATTGTAAAAGTAGATCTATAATTATGATGAAAAATTAGAAAAATCCATCAGTTCACCTAAATAATTAGATAAGTAATTATTTAAGCAGTTAATAATTAACACAATTTAAGTCCAATTGATCGTAAGGGTCTCTGTTAATTCGCGATGAGATAAAGCGGAAATATATACCTCTGACGCATAGCACAAGAATTTATATAATAGCCTGAACACTGTCCTTTCTAGGTTGTTTGGCCAGATACTCCTGTTTCACAGAGGTGACTCACTGAAGTTTTAAGTAAACAGTGAGTTACCATTACGCTATCCGGCCATATTTGGTGGGACCTACCAGCTTTCTTTTTTATCTGCTATGTTCATCATTCTGGAACTTAAACGCATTTTACGGAGAAGAAACAATAGGTGGAAAAAAAAAACTAAATACAGAAGAGTTCTTACATTCTAAATTTTACAAATGAAAATAATTAGCATAAATCGCTTAAGATTTTAATTATAACTGACCTAAGTTGAAATATGCTTCATTCCCCAAGCTTACATCAAATAAACAATAATAATTAAGAATATTACAAGCGTGCATTTATTTTTCAAGCATATATATTAGTGTAGCATACCAAATAAACTAGGCTGCCTTATAATATATCTCTTCACGAACTGTCAAAGTTCCCAACCAATCGTAATTTCTGCTTACTTTTAATAGTATAATAGTCCTATAGAAAGATTGTCTAGTTAATTTATGATACTCAATTATTACGTAAATGAATTAAATAATTAATTTATCTCATATAAAATAATTGTGGAACGGGAAGTCAACAAGTTGCTGAACAGCATATAAGGTATTCAGCTATTTAATGTGTCCGGTAATGTCTTTGAAAGTACGGTACTTTAGTCCAAATAGAGGATCGGAATGGGGAGGGTTTAACTTGGATAATCTCGGAATCAAACAGATGCATTACAGAAGTTATATACCACTATGCAGAACCCTAGATTATATTTAATTGCAAAGTATATAAATTCAACCATAAAAAAGCCGCTTTTAGCGAGTGAGGGGGAAAAAAAAGCCGAACAGATTATTAAAAAGTAACATTGTAACTGCTTTCCTTTTAAAGTTTATTTGGTTAATAGACACGAACTAGCTCCTTGAACGGCACCCAGGAAAGAGGAGCGTTCATTATTAAGGCTTGCTTTCTTTTAGCATAATAATTTTTCTTTTGTTCAGTTTATGTTCAAATTATTTAATTTCTCCTATTTCATTATTTGCAACTTTGTTACATAATTCTATTATATCTGCATTCTTTTAAATTAGGTTTTACTCCTGTTTTGTTGATATTAAAGATGGTTTCTTACGTACCCTATTGATCCAACTCTTAGCGCAAAATACTAATAAGTATTACGAAGCGTATTACTCAATATATGAACAGTGAAAGAGACTGTTTTTTGTAATACAAATAACTAGAAGTTACATGCTTTCTAAGTTCTTTCAATTTGCATTCCATGATTTGTAGGATTTAATTGGTTAATATAATATCTGTTCCTTAAAAAAAAAAAGGGTGGGAGAGAAACAGCTGTTTTCTCTAATGTTAAACCGATCTCGGTGTAATTTGAAAAATCTTTCAAAAAACGCAGTGAAAGCACGTTAACACCCCTGTCGCATATCAATATTAATGAATTTGTTTTGATCATCTAAGAGAGAGATAGAAAACATCTTCTCGGCAATATTAATTAGAACTAAAATCTGACGTTAAGTTAAAAAAAAAATATATATATATATATATTTTTTATACGGTGGTCCCAGAGGCCTTTTGATCTTATATATAATTAAATATATATATGAACTTATATACATATATAATTTTTTAAAGTAGACGTTTTACGTCAGGGCCTACCATTAATATACTTTACGTTAGGGTTTACTCAATACTATATTTACAATTCATTAATTGATAAAGTATTCCTTAAAAATTTTCCTCTACTAAAGCCACATAATGCTGTTTTTTTGTTTTAGAAACATATAAACCAAAAGTAATTATTAACCGAATCTCTCCGGTAGTAGTAACACATCACTAGTCATTAGAAATTAAAACATAATACCGTATAACGTTTAATAGAAAATCATACTGTGGGATAAAACAGTTAAACAAAAGTCTATTAATGTAAGTCTTGCTTTTAGTTTCAATCCTTAGCTAAAAAAAATGCGTTTGTGTTCCCACTGAGCAAACAGCGGGTGGGAAAACTCACATTACAAATATCAGACAAATTCCCTGATCATTTTAAGCTCGTTAAAAACATACGCCATTAGTTTTCTTTCCAGTAAGAAACTAATACAGCAAGACTATAATTACCTTTAACTAATTTAGCTTCTCTAATTTTCTTTATGTAAATAAAAAAATGAAATGAGTTACAACTACTTTTATGCTGAACATTACAAACTTAATACTCGATTATTCATTTTCTGCCTATTATAATTATTCTTTTCCAGTTAGCAAATAATTAGTTTATTTATTACTATATACGTAATTCATTCTCGTATACCTCATCATCTTAATATAACTGATTTTTTTTATTATTATTATTTAGGAAAACCACCACCAGCTAAGCCAAAGGTTCCTTCTGAAGAAGGAAAAAAGGACGATGTTACTAAAGGTAAAGACATCCCAGGAAAACCTAAAAAGAAATTCCCGAAGGAAGAGGAAAAACTTGTTCCACCTAAATTCGTTAAACAGCTAAAGCCTACTACTGCGAAAGAAGGCGAAAAGACGGTATTAGAGTGCAAGTCGGAGGGTTATCCTCGGCCAGAACTTACCTGGTATCACAACGAGCATCCTGTTGAGCCATCTAGAAATTTTAAACCCCGCATTGGAAAAGATGGTACAGCTGTACTAGAGATCACTGAAACTCTTCCCAAAGATTTCGGTACCTACACATGCAAAGCCGTTAATAAAGCTGGAGAAGCCACAACATCTGCCACTGTCACTGTTAAAGGTATTCTTTACATTTCTTGTTATCTTCTTTCTTCGCTGTCGACGTTCACTTACACATAAAGACATACGCGTTCTACACGGCACACTAGAGAACTCTGTTACGAACGTCTGGAACTGTCCTTCAAATCCAAAGGTAATCTCAAAATTTTGGCGATTAGTAGCACATAACGTTTTAAAAGCGCTGTTGTTAACTCTGAAGAACTGCAGAGCATATCTTGAGCGAATTTTTGACGTAGTACGTTCTATAAGAGTTGATACATGCACATTTGCTAAGACAGAAAGCGTAGCAGTTTGAGTCGCGTAAAATTTAAATATCCCGCACCAAACACTTAAATTCACCAATGTCTTGCGCAGTGTTGAACTGGCTGCATTGTGAAGGTCAGCCTGAATTCTTCCAACTTCTGTCTGGCAGGGCGTATCGCTATGGTACATACATTTTCTTGGAGAAGCTGCCGAATGCGTTTAATCTGGTTTGTTAACCGTCTCGCTTCTTCTGTCTACGATAGCGTATCGCCAAAGGGTAACGGGAGAACGGCAACAGTGGGCGTGGAAATAGCTAAAAATATCCCCAGGTGAATTACGTAAGCAATGACGTGTCGGAGACAGCGACCTTTGGAAATCTGGCTATGTTTGGGAACATGACTCAGGATTCTTCCCTAGGTCTTTCCTTTTTTCTTCTTTCTCAGATTTTACCTGGAAAGGAACGCTAGGTCTACTAAGAAATGGGAATCTTTCCCAAATTTATATTCTAAAAACACATTTCTGTCAGTATCGGTGTCAAGTAGTTCAATTAGTTATTAATAATGATTATGCTATTATAGTCTTATTGACTCAAGGTTTCTTATTTTATATTTTCTGTCAACTTTTTGATTTTGAAATGAAACAAAGTTTTTTTTTTTTTTAATTTTGTACTCTTTTGAATTCATAGAAGGGATCCTTAACACTTCGAGGTGGCTGTTGTATATATGATTAAACTACTTCGGGTTTTCTACGACATCTAATATAACACAGTTTATTTCAAGATTTTCCTTTAAACACACACCATAGTGAAAAGTGTATATAAATGCATTTAATTTGTATTTGATAGCACATTGCATTCCACTTTCCATTTTGAGAAATCTTGTCCTGCTCAATCAACTTCTCGAATATCCGTTACCAATTCCTTAAATGCCGATCTCCAGTGGGGCAAAGACAACTTAGTTGATTTCAATCCTTCTAAAACTCAGTCTTGTCTTATATCATCCAAATAGGATTATTCTGCTCTTATGCTTATCTTTGGTGACAGTCCGATTTCTAGGCAAGATGATAGATCTCTTTTGGGGATTACCCTGACTTCTAATCTCTCTTGGCACAAGCACAATACAAATATTGCTTCCTCTGCATGTAAAAAACCAGGTTTTCTCTTTCGCTCTCGGCATTACTTTTCTTCCAAATAGCTGTTCACTCTGTACAAATCCCAAATCCGCTCTACCATAGAATATTGTTCCCACATCTGGGGCGGTGCCCCCAAAACCTCTCAGGCTTCTAGATTCCGTTCAGAATAGGGCAGTTAGGTTAATTAATGACTCATCTCTAACAGAGTCTCTCCACTTGCTGTCTCATAGACGTACTGTTTCTGCTGCATGCCTTTTCTACAGATACTTCCATGGGCACTGTTCTTCTGAATTAGCTTCTATAATTCCCGGTCTCTTTTTCAAAACAGTCCGAACACGTGCAGCCAACATCCATTTACTATTTAACTTCAAACTCACAGAACCAACTTTTCATCTTCTTCGTTTATTCATTCAACTGCCATTTTCTGGAACAACCTTCCTCCATACATATTTCCTGAAAATCACAGTCTACAGAAGTTCAAGTCTAATGTCAACAAAAACTTCTTTCGTCTTCTCAACCTCCAACCCAAGCACGGTACTAAGTACTATAGGTTCTAATACCTCTCGTGTTTGGGGTTTTCATAAAAAAAAAAAAAAAAAAATGTAAATGCATTTCGTTATTACAGACTGGTCTTACATTTATATTGTAGCATCATTAATTTAAACTAAAATGAAATATATCCGGAGGAAAAGCGACAAGCCAGGAATTTGTAGTTGGGGGATGCAATAGAATATATGAGTACTAATAAATATAAATAGATATTTCTTTTTAATTTTGGGACGCATCTGTCCCCTTTCCCCGATGTACTGCTGCTTCAGAGATTCCATAGCCATTCTTCTTGCAAGGCCGTTTGCATGTTTTGCGGCCTTTGTCGTCGACTTTGAGCTCGGAACTGTGTTCTTGAAATTTTTCATGAGTTTTCTAGCTATTAACCACATTATTAGTCCACAACCGATGTTCCTTGCATTACTTCAGTCATAGCAATTTTTGAAATGATGTGATTAAAGACTTTTTTGTGGTAAAGAATATTTCTTCGATGTTCTTGGTTCTTCGGTTTCTCCTGACTGTCCTTTCCACGATTCTGATTTTCCACTTTCTTTCATTTTTTGTACGGGTTAACTTGGGCCAACCAGCAGGTGGCTGCCATTTCTTTGGGTTTCCACTAAGCAGTTTTTCTCACCGTAGGCCTGGAATATTTAATATTGTAAAATTACAACGGACCTCTTTGTAAGGAACTTTTAAACGATCAGTCCACTCGTCGGCTTTCCATTTCATAACAGTGTGAGTTATCATCATTTATCAGAGTGTTTTATGCCTTATGATAGCGCGGTACGCTATATACGATCTTAAAACTAAAATTTGCATAAGTGGCCGTATAGTTTGGCTACATCGTGTAAATGCACACAAGATGAAGCCACCACTGCCTTTTTTGCTTTGAAGGTATTTGATCTGAATACTAGAACCGAATACCAATCGCCATAATTTTGCATTTAACAAAATGAAGTGGAAAGGATATTACTATAAGGGAAAGACTGGGCATGTGAAATATGAATTTTTAGTTTGTAATATTGTAGTGGTTTGCAAATTCTCACTATATATGGTATTACTACACGGTATGCTAACTGTGATCACGGGCGTCGAGAGCTAATGCGATCCCTCGTAAAAAGTGCATGATGCCACCCTTGTGTTTGTTTGTGTGTCCACATGTAGATGTGAGGATTAAAAAAGCAACATGCCAATTCTAACATATAATACATCAATGAGATAAAAAATTAATAAGAATAAAAACATTTTTTATTATTTTAAGTTTATAGATGATTTTTTGCCGATTATTAAAATTTAATTTGATTGTTTAAGCATTCAAATAATATAAATATTAAGGTCTTGATCGGGGCTCTTAAAGAATTGCGGACCCAGGTGCTGTAGCTCCATATTCCCCCCATCTCGGTGGGTCTGACGACAACAGGGTATTACATAGACTAAAGCTTCATATTTCACGTGGACCCACAAACTTATTCTAATAATTTTAATTAGCTCCAGGGTGATATCCTTTCCGCATTATATCACAAGAGGAAAGCACTTTTCATCTTCTTGACAACTATTTTGAAAATCAACCAAATTAAAATTATTTGGATTGAGTTAAAATAAAACTGACCACTTTCTTCATTTGAACTAAGTACAGATTATGAGCTTGACGTAAAAGTTGAAACTATAAATTGTTTATTTCTTAAATATAATTTTGTTTTAAGAAAAACAAATTCAATGTATGTTAATAACTAAAAAAAAAAAAGATTCTAGATACCGGCATGATTCGAATCTTAGGTATTTTTGCCATTTCATACAAAAAAAAAAAAAAAATCTTGCGGGCAGGACTGTATTCTTTGGGCGCCCCACTTTGGCAGCTACTTGGCCTCATTCATTCTTCATAGTGACATCTAAAGATTCATCACGAAACCATATAATATTATGAAAGGTTTTTATGTGTCTCTTTTAATTTCTAAATGTGAATTACTACTTGCCGGGTACTTGCAGCAGATTAACGAGATATTTGGTTTGTCCTCTGAGAGATGACCTGCCATATCCAATTTAAAAGCTGGAGAGACTCGTGTGTGCACTCTGGAAAGCAGCCAGAAGTCTGTCTGTTCAGTCCGTATCTTAATTTGTTAAGGTTTTCTTCTGCTCACCTGGGTCAGCGTTTTTGCACAACTCGTTAGCTATGTCGCATAATCATTTTATCAGGGGCAAGTGCATTCGGTGCGCATGCAGTTTTATTTAGCTCCTCGAGACATCAGTTTGCTAAAGGCTGCACAGAGCTTTCAACTAACATAGATATGTACTGCATTACACTAATTTATAACTTGATGGCTACTTCACTTTTGAAAGCAACAGAAAATAGAAACAATGAATGCTGTCTTTTAAAAGTCTGCCCCAATTCATTCTTTTAACTGGGATACAAAATAAAAAAAATAAATAATAACCGCCTCAAGAAATTTCCGCAAAATGAAACCGCTTGTTTCAGGACTGCATAATTATATGACTGTATTAACTGTTTCTGAGTATGTGAAAGAGAATGGTGAATTGCTTTTAGAAACAGAGAAAGTCCTAGGTTGTTGTTGTTGTAGGGTTTTTATGAGCACTAGCCACTAAGGCCATATTGCTCCGAGTAATTGTCTGTAAATTGCGCGTGTTCTGAGGTTGATTTTCTGTTTACTGGACGAAAAACCCGAGTTTCCGGGAGAAAACACCATGCCACCCTCGCCTGAGACCGACTAACTTAGCCACGTTGTGAAAAAGGCCATAAAAATTTTCTCCCGTCATCGACGGGACCCGAACTCAAGTCTTTTCCACTCGGTGTGGAGAGGACAGCGATCCTACCAACTGTGTATGACTTTGTAATGCTAGTCCCAAGTATGACTTTTTAATGTTAGTGGGATGTCTAAATTCGTAGTCAGTTTTTCATTTGTCTTCACAAGGAATAGCTAACATGTGCCTCTAGTTAAAATTTTTCATAACTGCTTGAGATATTTTAGTGTGCATCTTGGTGGGTCCCACGACTCCTGTAGCACATTAATTATTAAATTTAGCGAAAAGTAATGCGACAATTAGTCAGTCATATATATTATTATTATTTTTTTTTCTTTTGGTAGTTGTTGGCGCATCGGCTTCTGTGGCCATAATGCACCTCCCAAGGATTTTTTTTTTTTGCAGTACTTTGATCCAAGCCCGAGGCGGGATTCGAACCCGCGACCTTTGTTTGGGTTGCCAGGCAGGCACTTTACCCACCCGGCTAGCCCGGTCGGCCATATATATATTCAACATGTTCAATTACAATTCAGCATATTTTCTTGTTGATAGCTGCGCCACATCAGCGAAACTTTAATCAACAAAATATGAGGTTGGAAATGCTATGAAAAACAACTTCGCTTCTTTCCCTAGATTATCTGCGGAAAGATTATTTAGGTATGATATTCATTCGTTTGTGAAAATATCGCAATCGCATGATCAAATGGGTCGCCAACTAATGAAAATACAAATTATCACATCTAAATTGTTCTAGATATCCTCAAGCCTAGCTTGGTCAATTGATATATCTGATATATTGCGTTTGTAAATTTTTTCTTTTCTTCTTGACAAAGAAATTTCATCTTTTCGCAGAAGCTGCTATCCCCCCACCTAGCTGTATGTAATAGTAGTAGTAGAGGCATGTGATGCAATAAAGCAAGCTTATGTAGCAACAGCCCAAAAAAAAAAAAAAAAAATCACTCATCCATTCTCTCTAAAAGTTTGTCCAGTTCCTCCTTGAATTTATTTACCCTACCAACTTCCACAACGCCAGATGGAAGTTTGTTCCAGCAATCAAATTGCCGCACATCTATTCTACAACTGTCTGTTCTACAATTTGAATTTATGCCCCTCAGGTTCGTAATCTGAGAAAGAGGAAAAATCCCATCGGCACGAGCCTGCTCAACCCATTCGAGGCCTTATACACCTCAGTCAGATCACCTCGCAGGTCTGATGAGTTAGCTTATTTCTAAGATGTCGCAAAACCTTATTTCATAAAAAAAAATCTTCGCTTCTTTGAGAATGCAAGTCAAGAGAATCATTCATCATTAATACACTAATTATCTTAATTTTATCGAGTTACTGCCCTTTTGGACTATTTGAAGAAATTAACCAGATTTGGGATTCCGATACTTGTTGATAAGTCTAATATTTTCAATCCATCCCTTTGAAAAAAACTAAACTTTTCTCTAACGTATTTTATAAACTTTATACTGCTGTTCTATCGGCTTCCTTTTCGTAAATTTACTTTTTATCGTTAAGGACGATTGTTTCAGTTGTTTGGTTCTAACCAACAAGGGTAATCAGCCTGCCATTTTTCATCTTATAGTTTTTCCCTCGGTCCTGATGTACAGTATTTCCTATTTTATAAAATAGTAAAAATAAAATTCTTTTAAGAGTTTAAAAAATAGAAAACTGTATAATATGTAATAAAAATCACTATACTACGACTGTATAATCAAAATCACAAGTAAAATACCTATCAAAAGCTGTGAAGCTGATTCGATAATAACACAGAAATAGAATTACCCGCATACTATTAGAATTTATTCATTTTGAGGTAGTTCTCTTGAAAATGGACAGGCTTATTTCAGTGACATTGCCAGTTATTGATATGTGCCTGGAACTCCTAAAATAGAGGAAGAAAACGCAAAGGCCAAATTGACAGAATGTGGAGGATGTAGGTACCAGTGGAATGCTGTATTTCGTTGATATTTAAGACGGGGCAGTGTTGAGAATGCGTATTATCATGAGGGAGTGAACTGCAGTTTTCCCATTGTTGTTGGAGTTTTCTTTTAACAGAACACGCGTGCTAGAAGTTTTCGATAAAAATCTTGATTCTCTTTAGAATCAAGAATTAGTGGTGCAATGGAGTACACAATAGTGTTGACAACTCATTCGAGCTCGCAGTTCTCCACAATATTTGAATAAATACGTCTTCTAGAAAAAGATATCGGTCTTACAAGTATGATGCAAAAAGCGATAAAAATAAACAGATTAAAAACCACCATAAGAACCAGTCTTTTTTCTTTCCACCATGGAAGGGGGCCGGTCCACTACCTTTTGGATACCCATTTATATCTGATCCCCCCCCACCAGTTTCTGACTTCATCGTGTGCCCATCTTGCACTGCTTTGTATAGATGTATTATTTTCGATTTCAATATGAGCACCACCTATCACCCACCAGTGCGAGTTTTACAGAAAAGCACTGCAACTGGAACACAAGATATAAGAGAACTTGAAAGCAATGCGCCAAATCGTAAACGAAGTAGTCAACGTGAACTATGACTTTACCGGCCAATGTAATTAAATTAATAAAAGGAATAAAGTAAAGTGTAAAGTATTCGATGTCTGACGGCCCCAGGGGTTTCCCCATCTCCGTATTGTTTACTCTGTTTGTGTAGCACAGAACTCTGTGAAAGCCAGAAACTTTTTAAAAAGTGTAATGTTTGTGTTGTGTAGTGTCATGTTATGTTGTTGTTCCTCTGACCATTTAGCCATTGGGCCCCTGGTGGGACCTCCCCGTTGCCCACACTTAGTCCCGAGGAGGCAGGTCAGGCAGTAGAAGGATCACATTTACTCTAGCAAGCCCTGCCACCTAATTTCCGAAGATTTCAGTGGCAAGGGCCTATAATAAAATAAATAAAAGTAATAATAATTTTTACTTAATATTCAAATAATAATTCTATCAAGGGTTAATTAATATAAAGTATTTCTTTCCTTCTACAGAAATTGGAAAACCGCCAAAGTTTACACAGCCACTTGAGCCCTTAACAACGACTGAGGGTAGTAAAGTAGGGTTAAAGTGTGTAGTAACTGGACAACCCACTCCTGAAGTTCGGTGGTTTCACGAAACTAGAGAAATTCGGCCATCTCCTGATTTTCAAATCACATTTAATCCTGCTACTGGAGAGTCCACCCTTACCATACGGGAGGTTTTCCCCGATGACCAAGGCCGCATTACCTGTAAAGCTGTTAACCCACATGGAAAAGACACAACCACAGCATTACTAACTGTAAAAGGTAAGAATTACATGTATTTGCTTGAAAAAATTTCCATCTTCTAATTTAGTAACATTTCTGTCATATGTAAAGTGCGAATACTCTTATAACTCGAAAGTAATAAGGCAGCGGGTTCTTTGAAACAGCGTTGTAAAACATTATGGCTTCGCTTCATCGTTTTCAGACCATTCTTGTCTTGCATGCCAGATGGTTTTTTGTCACCATCAAAGAAAACAAACGTGCTTGCAATAGGATTGCTTAACTAGTGTAAATTTTCTGAAAATGTCGGCGCCAGTGTAAAGACAGTGATGAATGGTGAGATAGTAATCAGGAATCGTTTTTATGTTTCTTTTTTATATTAGGCTTGTATAAATAAGTCTTACCTAGTGAGCCCGATAGAGAAGAGAAAATCCAGAAATATCAGC
Source organism: Mastigoproctus giganteus (assembly GCF_048544385.1). NCBI lineage: Eukaryota > Metazoa > Arthropoda > Arachnida > Uropygi > Thelyphonidae > Mastigoproctus > Mastigoproctus giganteus. The sequence continues at coordinate 207,711,048 of NC_143582.1, read as the reverse complement.
TGACTATTAATAAACTTTGGTGCTCAGAGGGGCTCGGAGATTTTAGAGATCTCCCATAGTTACAACTTTATGGCCTATAAAAACTTAAATACATACTCAAAAAAGTACTTAGGTTAATTCAATTTGTTATTACATTTTTGTTCTGATAGATATTATTTTTAAGTTTAAATCTTACATGCATTGTAGTACAAGTACGATTCTAATTACAGTGCATTGGGAAAACATTTAAAATTTTCTCAAAGTTATTAACGTTATGAGTTTCAATAAACATTTACCGGATAAAAGTAGAGATAAGAAACACAAGAAACAGTAAGAATAATAACAGTTGTTGGTACGGACAGTTTATATATCTGTGGTGGGGAGCACAGTGACAAAGTAATATCGTGAATGGTATTCCTATCTTGTTGCTGTTCAATAAAACAGTCAATGCTATTCTTGTTTGACACGATGATAGCCTATTAAAGAGTTATTTGGCATCTAGTTTGCCTTGAACGAACATGGAAGTTAACGAGTTGAAGTTGTCCGGGTGTATAAGTACTGGTTAAAGAAAATTTTATGCCGGAGCTGGACGCCAACCTTTTCCCAAAGAGTGGTTTGAGATTAAAGTAGGCACATAAAGATTTATAACTGAATAGTAAATTAAGTAAGGGGCTTAGAGGGGAACAGGTATCCTGTGTGTTATCAGACACTCAGCCTAAAACACTGATGGATCCAATATCTCTCTATTACAGAAGATTTAGGAGAAGTCCGGTTGGCCTGCCTCCCTAAAATCCACTCATGCACACCTTCTCGATGGTAAGCCCTGTTACGTCACTTAGGTGGCAACGAACGTGTAGAGTGGTTCTCTTCAAGATGCCTGGTCAGCATGAAGAGGAAAAGACCAACCCCTCCAGCAATATGAAAGCACGACGAAACAAATGGCCCTCAGTCCCCAGCAGCTTTCACTCTCCCTCTTACGGCAGCGAGAGGATTAGAGTGGAAGCAGAGGGTGCTAAGAATCTCTGGGTACGACCAGGCTGCCATGCACGGAAACTGAACTTGGCCTGTTATAACGTAAGAACACTCATCGGTGAAGACAGGATATTAGAGCTGGAAAAGGAATTAGAAAATGTGAATTGGAATATCATCGGTTTGGCTGAAACAAGAAGAAGAAATGAATCACTTATAAGTTTATCAAGTGGAAATCTGCTGTACACCAATGGAAACAGTGAAAGGAGTGAAGGTGGAATTGGGTTTCTGGTCCATAAAGATTTTAAAAACAACATTTTGGAATTCAAAAGTACATCACCAAGAGTGTCAAGACTAATACTCAAGATTTCTAAGAGATACAAGCTAAAGATTATAATGATTTATGCACCAACATCGAGCCATGATGATGAAGAGGTTGAAGAAATGTACACTGAAATTGAGAGTCTTCTAGATGAGCAGAAAACCCACTACACTATTATTATGGGAGACTTCAATGCTAAGGTTGGAAAAAGACAAAACAGCACAGAAAGGGGAACTATAGGAAATTTTGGAATTGGTGAAAGAAATGAAAGAGGTGAAAGACTTGTGGAATTTGCAGAATCTCAAGGACTGTCAGTAATGAACACTTTTTTCAAGAAAAGGGTGAACAGAAAGTGGACATGGAAGAGTCCAAATGGATTAACTACTAATGAAATCGACTTCATCCTCACTAACAGAAGATATATTGTGAATGATGTTACCGTCCTGAATAAGGTAAATGTTGGAAGTGATCACAGAATGGTAAGATGTACACTTGATATAGATGTAGGAAAGGAAAGGAAAAAACTGACTCGAGTAAATAATACAAAGGTCTTTGAAATAACAGAGGAGGAGAAAAAGCAGTATGTACTGGAACTTAAGAACAAGTTTGAGCTTCTGCAGACTGCTGAGGACCAAGATATCGACGAGGAATATTACAACTTTTTGAAAGTGATAAAGCCCAAGAAACCTATAGGGAAAAAGAAATCCAAAGAAGAAAAAATTAGTCAAGAAACACTTTTCATGATGAACCGAAGACGACAAATGAAAAGCAAGAAAAACACTGACAGGGAGAAAATTGAGTATAATGAGTTATGCAAAGCCATTAGAAAGGGACTCAGAGAGGACATAAGAAGATTTAACACAAGAAAAGTAGAACACGCATTAAGGGAAAACAAAGGATTTAAATCAGCAGCCATGAGCAGTAATACAGAAAGACAAATGATACTGAAACTGAAGAATAGCGATGGTGTACTTATAAACAGCAGAGAAGGCATAATTCAAATAGCAGAAGACTACTATAGAGAATTATACAAGGAGCAGGGGAATGATGCCAGCAGTGGGGAAGATGGATTGCAAAGTAGCAACACATACGACATACCCAATATTCTTCCTGATGAGGTAGAACATGCATTGAAGAAAATGAAGAATCAGAAAGCCCCGGGGGAAGATAAAGTTACTGTAGAGTTGTTAAAATTGGGAGGAAGTGACATAACACAAAAACTGGCAAGGCTCTTCACAAAGTGCATTAGAAAAGGTGTGACGCCTAAGCAGTGGAATAATGCAATCATAGTTTTGCTGCATAAGAAAGGAGATAAATCAGAAATTGGAAATTATAGACCAATTAGCTTGTTATCCCACATCTACAAGTTGTTCACAAGGGTCATTACTAACAGATTAGAAAGAATACTGGATGAGAATCAACCGAAAGAGCAAGCTGGCTTTAGGACAGGATTCTCAACTATGGATCACCTTCATGTAATATCACAGCTAATGGAGAAAGCAAATGAATATAAAACACCATTATTCCTGGGATTTGTGGATTATGAAAAGGCATTTGACTCCATACAGCATAAGGCAATGTTTCGGGCACTGGAAAGACAAGGCATTGATACCCCATATATTATGATTTTGAAGAAAATATACGAGAGTGCTACCTCCTTTATTAGACTAGACAAAGACAGTAGGAAATTTAAAATTGAGAAAGGAGTTCGACAAGGAGACACAATATCTCCGAAGCTGTTTACTGCTGCCCTTGAGGAAGCTTTTTAGAGGAAAATCTTAATCAGTTATGCACAGCTAGTAAGGATTTTGGACTAAAGATGAATATGGCTAAAACAAAAGTAATGATGAACAAGTATGCCACAGAAAGGGAAATAATGATTGAAGGAGCAGTAATTGAAAGGGTGGAGTCATATACTTATCTGGGACAAGTTATTAGCTGTAATAATGATAAATGGCTGGAAGTCAAGCTTCTAGAATAAATTTTGGATGGATAGCATTCAGGAAATATAGTCACATACTGAAGAGCAATATCCCAGTTTGTCTGAAACGTAAAATAATGGACCAATATATACTCCCCATCATGACTTATGGAAGTGAAACTTGGGCACTCACCAAAAGAATGGAAGAGAAGCTGAGAACTACACAGCGAAGAATGGAACGAATCATATTGGGAATAAGACTGTTAGATAAGAAGAGAAACACATGGATTAGGCAGCAAACGCAAGTAAAGGACATTCTTATCAAAACTAAAGAACTAAAATGGTCTTGGGCAGGACACATAGCTCGAAGACATGATGACAGATGGACTAAGAAAATAACAGAATGGTATCCAAGAGGAGCTAGAAGAAAACCTGGAAAACAAAGGCAGAGATGGATAGATGAAATTCATGAGTTTGTGGGTAGTAAATGGATGCCCAGTGCTCAAAACAGAAGGAACTGGAAAGTTGCTGGAGAGGCCTTCATCCTGCAGTGGATTGAAAATGGCTGATGATGATGATGATGAAGTAAATTTATCCCAGAAATATATCCGACAAAGTTTAATTGACTTCTATTTTGGTTCGAATTGGCCTGTTTGTGGTCCAGATACGTCAGTCATAGTACTATGGCTTTGAAGTGATATGTTTGGTTAGAGGAAGCCCAGATAAATATCTGAGTCTATTCATGAGCAAAACCAACCTTGCTGATAGATAGATCCAGACTTCTGTGGTAGACCACTGTGTTAGTTAGCCGTGTTTGAGAGCAGGGGCGACTCCGTAGCCAGGTGGGAAGGAGCAGCAGTGCATAGCACACGCGCTTCTTGATTAGACCGGGGTTCGAGCCCGTCACCACCAAATATGGAGGATGTGGAAAGGTCAGGGAATGACCACCGCATATCCCGGAGAAATATGGCCTTAGTTGCTAATGCTCCTAAAAAAAAAAACCAAACCATCTTCTTCTTGAGAGCAGGTGATCAGTAGTGTCACGTGTGTGAGATCATAAATTATAAGGTATCCGATTCTGCTATCTTCTGAACAGGATAATGGCGCAGTTATACATAGTTTTTTGGGTGCAGAGCGTTATTATCCAGCCTGGAATCGATACAAGCGGTGTATGGCAAGAAATGTACCAAATATTGCTGGTACCCAGGCGTGGGCGACCTGGGTACGGGTTTGCTGGCATCCACCAGTATGGCACACCCACTGGTGGACGCGGGATTGGTTCGTTACAGCACCGACTACTGGTATAGGTCCGGCTCCACGTACCGAGGTTGGGCACCAGGAATCAGCTATCCAGGTGTTAGCTGCTCTCTGGTGGCAAAGTGGCCTGACATAAAGAACACATACTACAGTACACGCACTAACACATACACAAACACACATTAATATTATGTCAGGGCCGTTTAAAGAGATTCTGTATTCCATCACAGAGATATTAGGTGGAGATAGGCATACGCCTAGGAGCCACCATAGATAGGAAACACATACATATACAGGGTGTTTCAGTTAAACGTTTCAGAACTTCTAAGAGGGGTAGGGTACATCCTGACAACTCGAAATCATATAGCAATGTTGGGTCGGAAATGCTTTCCTGAAGCGGTGTTGTACACAGAAGCACCATAAAGAAAAGAGACCGTAAGTGAGAAATCGTTTTAATAATACATGAAAAGAAGCAAAAGGTACATGGATTAAAGTAAGTGTTCGAAGTTTCTTCCACGGGCTACAATGCACGCCTCACATCTCCGACGCATGGACATCCGAACATTCTGGAATACCCCAGGCGAATTTCGAATTTCTTCGGCAGCTACTGCGATTCTTGCAACCAGCTCCTCAGCATTGTCAACAGGGGTGTCATAAACTAGCGATTTCATATGACCCCAGAAATAAAAATCAAGACATGATAGGTCGGGTGACCGAGCAGGCCAACGCACGGGACCACCACGTCCGATCCACTGTTGACCAAATGTGACATCCAGGTAGTTACGAACATCTCCGCTATAATGGGTAGGGGCTCCATCGTGTTGGAACCACATTGTCTGTTGCGTCGATGCAGAAATCTGTTCATGTCTCAAAAGTTGTGGCAATACTTGCTGCAGAAAGATCAAGTAGATAGGTCCGGTTAGACGACACGGTAACAGGTAAGGTCCGATGAGGTGATCTCCCATAATAACGGCCCATACATTGACCGAAAATCGAATCTGTGCTGCATGACGTCGTATTGCATGCGGGTTCTCGACCGCCCAGATATGGTCGTTATGCGTGTTGAAAATTCCTTCCCTTGTGAAGGATGCCTCATCGGAAAACAACACTTCAGCAGGAAAAAGGGAATTTGTAGCACATTTTCCAAGGTACCACTGTGCGAAAGCAATACGAGGTGCATAATCCTCCGGTTGCTGTGTCTGGACACGCTGCACGTGAAACGGATGCATGTCTTGTTCTCCGAGAATCCTCCAGACGCTGCAATGGGAAACCCCCGACTGCGTTTGCTAGACTTCGTGTACTCGTTCTTGGATTCCCCTGTACATGCTGCAGCACATTCTGTTCGACGGCTGGAGTCCGTGCTGTTCTTACCCTGTCCCTGTCAGCTCTTTCAAATGAACCTCTCAGCTAACCTCTGGTGCAGTCTTGCAAAGAAATTATGACTGGGAATACGCCTCGTCGGATATCGTTCCGCGTACAAACGCTGTGCGGCTGGCCCACTACAATTTGCAGCCACGTACGCCAAATGCATATCGGCTAACTCTGCGTTCGTGTAATCATCCATCCTACTAACTCGGCGTTCTTGTGCGAAATTAAGATTCCCTGCACTAAAGCTCAGAATTTTCGATTCTGCCCATTGGTATATGATTTCGAGTTGTCAGGATGTACCCTATCCCTCTTAGAAGTTCTGAAACGTTTAACTGAAACACCCTGTATACACTGCTGTACTGGACTGGTATCGGTAGTTTATATTCATATGGCCACACTATGGTTCACAGAATGAAGAAAAAGCTGACACCAAGGATGGTGTCAGCTTTTGCTTCTCATTCAATAAGGGTAGCATATCAGCTGTGGTGTCCAAGGTCCGGGACCCAATGAAGGCGATTTCAAACCATTAGGAAGTGCTCCAACAACATCGCATTCCACGTAACATAACTTTAAGATACAAGAATCAACCTGCCAATTTCAGCCATATGCCGAAGTGTAGCAGACTGTTTGCGATTGGGTTTATCATCATGAAGGCAGTCGAGGAAATTCTAGGATGGAAAATATCCGTACGCTTGGTGAAACAATCGGATAATTGTGACTCAATTGAACAGATTACAAGTTTAGAAAGAGTTTCTAATGAGCTCCATCCCTATGCATTACAAAATTGCCAATTTCATTAGTATAAGTTATTATAATAATTTCATTTTTAAATTAAAAATTTTAACTTTGATTATACGGTTTATGCATTGCGTTATTGAAAGTGCTTGGGAAGATGTTTCCTAGGTTTTTTCTCACGTGTAGCTCCTGTCTAGAGGGTCGTGTTATATTCCATAAAGCTATACATGTGTTATACATTTTATCTTCACCATTACGCAAAAATAGTTATCTTTGCGTATCGTTGTGCACTCTTGTGCTGACATCCCTTTAAATGATTTTTGAAATAAATCGATAACATCAATTGAGTTCTCGCATTTTTCTGTGCCTTCGAGGAAAGTTCATTGAAGTTCTTTCTGTAATGGAGTTTGCATGGGTACCAGCTGACGACTCAAAGGCACTAATCACTCGCCCAGCAGCCTTTATATTCAGAAAGAGGAAAAAACTCCTAGGAAGTAAAACATTTCCGGGATATCTCATTACAGTCGACAAGAAACTGTTGATGATAGCACTATACTTGTTTACTAGAACTATTGGCAGTAGCTAATGAAACTATTCTTGTAGTCTGCAGAGATTAGCAACAGGTGCCAGTGCAGCGAGTTGTTTAATGACAGGCGTTTGCTTGGGTCTGTGAATTGTATGCGTTTCTGGGTCTAAATATAGATCTGCTCCCTTAGGTTGGGGAAATTTAGAGCCCTAAGTCCCTTTTACGACATCATACCGTTATGAATGAAATTCTGTTTCATCATTCTTAATTTACAAACACTCAATAAATTTAATGAAATAATATTTAGTTTTGACAAAACCAAGTCTACTTCTTCTATTTTGCATATATTGTATTGGATAATATATCCAGTTGTTGTTAATGACATAAGTGAAGCCATGTCTCATCGAAGAGAGAGAAGAATGAATACTTATAATATTTTATCTCTTAAGTTAGTCCCTTTACATTCAGCTTGTCTTGAAATACAAAATCCGTTTGCTTATTTTTTATTTAATTTGAAATCACCTGAGAAATATATATTTTTTTACTTTCGGATGAGCAAGAAACTTGAATTAACCCTTAAGTTCAGGAATTCCGGTACCTCACAGCCTAAAACTGACTCCTTGTCTTTGCTTACTGTCTTATTTTGCATTCTTCCCCTACCTCCTATTTCTAATATGCGTTTTGCAACTCTGGTGTAATCAAATATCGAACGACCTGTTACACTGTCTTTATGACTGATTTCATATTTCCAGATGACATCGAGATTATTGAGAAGTCTGAATTGTACATTCCACCAAAATTCATTAAACCTCTTCGACCTCTGAAAGCTCCTGAAGGCGAACCAGTAGAAATGTCAGTGGAAGTCACTGGGGTACCAGAGCCAACAATCACATGGTAAGTTGCCTGATCACTAATCTTATTACCAGGATAACTGAAAAGGCATTCCTTATCCTACTTATAGTGGATGAATAAAGAATATTTTTAGTGCTGAGTGTTATATTCTGATGTATATGATAATATAACATGTCCTTGTCTTGTACAAATGATTAATGATCAATACATGTCAACACGGATAACGGTAGGGTAGGGTAGGGTAGGGTACGGTAAGCAGCAGCCGTTATCAATCCACTGCGGAATTGAAGTCTCCTCAACAATTCATGTTGAGGGAAATGGATCATAATCTGCCACGCTGGTTCAGTGCGGACTGGCAGATAGACCGTATTTAGCAGTCAAGGGCTTGAACCCCGATCTACTCAACACGGATAAAGTGGATTAAAATACGGTGTGCTGTTTCTTCAAGAAAAGTAGACAATGTTATTCGTTTTAAGATGTTTGCTATTTACAGCGAGTGGTTTGTTTTAGGTGAAGCTGTATAAGCTTGTTTCTTTGCATCATTTACCAACACTAATATATATGACGTTGCGAAGCACTGGTGTAAACAGTTCAAATATACCTTTGGGGGTGGTATTCAAGACAAGCTACAAAATGTCCCTTTCTAAATGTCATATGTGGAGTAATTATATGATGAGGAAAGTTGAACGGTTGAATTTTGACCACCATCTCATTAATACTCGGAAAATCGCGTGTAAAATGTGCTTCATTCATGGTTCTGTGTAATACACTGAGTAGCAAGTGAGACCTCTTTTAGTTCTCAGAACAGCTTCAAATCGTCGGCGCATGGACACTATGAGGTACCTAAATCGTTCCACATGGATGCAATTCATGCAAAATCGATGAAATGTTGAACTACCCGTTTCAGACTGAGCCGATCTGTGCTCCGAACAGCACGTTTCATCTCATCCCAAAGATGCTCAATCAAGCATGCTCCTGCAACCATTACAGTACTATCCCTGCCTTGTTACAAAGCGCATTATCCTGCCAGAAGGCTCTCGTGTGTAGCACAGTTGGTAGAACCGTCGTCCTCTCCACACCGAGTGGAAAAGACCTGAGTTCGAATCCTGTCAATGATGTGGGGAATTTTTATGGGTATTTTTCACAACATGGCTGAGTTAGTTGGTCTCAGGTGAGGGTGGCATGGTTTTATATCCCGTAAGCTTGGGATTTTATTCCAGAAAACAACAAAATCAGAGAACACACGCAATTTACAGGCATTATACATGGCGCAATATGGCCTAAGTTGCTTATGCGCCTAAAATTCTATAACAACAACCAACCAACCTGCTAGAATTAACCACTCCCAGATGGATAAACTGTGAGCATGAATGCATTCTCACATGATCGGCAACAATGTTAAGTAGGTAGTGGCATTTAGACCTTTATCCACTACTATCATGGGACCAAACATGTGACATGGAAAAACTTCCTAAGACCATCACACTTCTGTCACCAATCTATAGTATTGACACTTGTTACTAGCCTTATCATTAGAACATTAAATTGAGTAAACAGTGACATGAAATTTTTTTCCTTATAAATATGAAAAACCGGCAGGGAGGAAAGTAAAATTTTAGTGTAAATTTCTTCAAATACAATTTTAGAACCGATGGACCATGGAGAAATTTCGAGTGGGCTCCGAAAAGGTTTAAAATTGGTTAAAATATGTTCCCTACATAATTTAATGATTAGAATAAAATGTTCTTGTTACTCCAGGACGGCCACAAAGGGCAACAGAATTTTAAAAGGTAAAGATAAGAATATTACCGTATTTAAATCAGGTAATATTCTAACATGTAAGTGTGTAAGCAATATTCTAATGTGTAACGGGAAGTACAGAAAGAAATTCAACAATACACATACAAATATGATAGCTACTGCGAACTAGCAAATGACCAAAAGACAATAGTGTGATTAAGGGAATTCAGTGGACCATAAAACCTTTTATGAATTTTGTATTTTTAAGGGATGTTACTAGCTACTTGTTAAATTTGTGGAACAATTACTTGTATTTGCATTAGTTGTTTTGTACTTTGAAGCCTCTTACTATTTGAATACAATAATTATAACTTGATGCAATATCTGCATTGCATTATATCGTATAATATCACCTATACATAAATCTGTTGTGTACACTATCATAACAAAAGTTATGGAACACTTTCTTTTACAAAATACTGTATATATTTATTTATACAGTATTAATACAGAAATTAATAATATGGTGACCTTTCGCCGAAATGACTGCTCCAATGCAAAGTTAAAGACTTTCTACTAATGTCTAGTCGAAAACTGATGGTATTGTGTTCCACTCCTCTTTAAAAACACTTCAGTCAGTTCGTCATCTCCACTAACGAATAAAGCAAACAAACAAACAAAAAAAAAAAAAAAAAAAGAAAAAAAAACACCTCGTATTTAGGGAACGAACGACCAGGGAACACATCCATAAATTGTGCGTGTTCCCTGGTTGATTTGCCTCTTTTGCTGGACAAAAAACTCGAATTTCGGGGGGCAGGGAGAGAACCTTTCTGTACACGCCTGAGACTGACTAACGCAATCACGGAGAGAAAAAAGTCCATAAAATTTCCTCGCGTCATTGATTGGATTCGAACCCGAGCTTTTTCCACTGGTGTGTGAAGAACGGTGATTGCAACCACTGTGCTACTCGCGCAGACTCCACTAACGAAGAGAGAATTTTTGGCTTTGCCCTAATTCGACATTCAGTTCATTTCAAAGATATTCAGTCGGATTAATGTCGGAGCTCTGTGCTTGTCCACTGTACAGATTATTTTATTTAAACTGGACATTTACATTCTTTGCTTTTTGACATGTAGCGTTCTCGTATTGGAAAATTAAGGGGCCGTTCCATAAATTTCCCACAATATAGATCATACAGAATTATCCAGTCCATCAATGTAGGATGCAGCATTCATGGTTCATGCACTGAAACTAGTGGATCTAATCCATTCCACGACGAGAAACACCCCAAGACCATGACAATCCAAACTACGCAGTTGCGATAACGTATTCAGGAAGTAAGCATTCCCGGACATCTATATTCAAACTTGTTCATGAGACTGGAAGAACATGTAGCATGACTAGTAGGACGACAGAATCCAATGCCGGATTTAGTAGTCTGTGGGAGGAGGAGCCCTAGCGTACCGAATTTTACAGGCACAGGCTAGTAAAGTATTTTAATATGAATGGTATAATGTCTTATCTTATTCATGTAATCCAGGTCTCATCACAAAAAAGTAGACGTGTTAGAAGAAAACAGAAAACAGATTTGGAATCAGCATACAAAGATATCTACACATTTTATAATTGCAATTCAGTAGTGAGGTTTTCTTTCGGGACTTCGTATATTATTTTCATTAACAGAAACGAATGAATAATACATAGATGAACGATTAACAGCGTGTAGCAGAAAGTGGGATGAAATAGAGAAAACGAAAAAGAAAGAGGTATTTAGTTGAGGTCACTGGATTACTGAAATGATTGTATTATGTTATTTATTATTTAATTATCCGATTATTTTATTAATTATTTAATTATCTCTAATGCTATAATTTAAAAACTAGACGTGGTGTATAAATTAAATTAACAACTTTTAATATTTATAGAATATCATGTGACAAATTAGATGAGAGTATTCTCAATGACTTCCTTTCAGATGCGATCGTGTAATGATCTATCAGAATAGCGAATCGCGTACACATGTACGTTAAAGAAATGCGAGATTATCCATTTTTTTATGGAGTAAAGAGAAGAAAACAACAGAAACACACCAACAAATTATGATTGTTTTTGGTGAAGCACAATGTCTGAAAAGTGTTCGTAAGTAAGGCGATTGTTTAAAGGCTAAGCAAATTTAATTTGCTCAAGAATTTAATTCACTGCTGTTATTTTTTCTGAAACCAAACGCATCATTAGAGAGAATCATCGTGCAACTGTAAGAGACTTTAGCCAAATGCCATAAGTAGAAAAAAACCACAGCTTCTTGATGGAGTCGTCGTCATCTTCAACAAACATAACTCACATACATACACACTGTGCAACTGATAGCAGACTGGATGGAACACTTCAAATCATGTTGCATATGCGAGTTCTGATTTAGCACCTTCAAATTCCTATCTGTTTCTTTACCTCAATGGATATAACAACATAATCGCCATCCTCACCATACTGAAGTGGAAAATGCCCGGGTTCGAATCCCATCAATGATGGGAGGAATTTTTATGGGCTCTTTTTTTACATGTGGCTGAGAAAACCTGTCTCAGGCGAAGGTCGCACGATCTTCTCTCCGGTTTCTTGACTACAGAATACACGCTAGTTGTTTGTTGCAAGGTTCTAGGCGTATCAGAAACTTAGGCCGTATTTCGCCGTATAGCATTGACATTATCATCATTTGCCACTACTAATTACCATTAGTAGTGGCAAATGATGCAAGAAAGCAAGCTTATACAGCATCACGCAAAAGAACCACTTCCCATTTCACCTGTCCATTCCCTTCCATTCCTTAGTTTGCCTTGTTCTTCCTTGAATTTATTTAAGCTTTCAACAGCAACAGATTTGTGTTCCAGTAATCGACCACCCGCTGGCTGAAGGTAAACTACCGCACATTTATTCCGCAACCGTCCTTCCTCGATTTGAATTTATGTCCCCTTTATGCAAAGTCTGAGCAGAAGGAAGAATCCTATTAGCACTGAGCTTTCCCAATCCATTTAAAGCTTTAAACACCTCAATCAGATGACCTTGTGGGTGCCCAGTCTCCAGACGCTGCAATTTTCAGAACTTTGCAGTTTGCCTTTCTTGGTAAGAGCTCTTCTTTGTTTCCTTCACTAATCTCGTTGCCTTTCTCTGTACTCGTTCCAGCAGCTCTACACCCTTCCTAAAATGAGGCCTCCAGACCTGTATGCAGTATATAATAATACGTCCGTAAATTGCGCGTGTTCTGTGCTGTTTGATGCATGAAAAACAATGCTATCCGAGCCTGATTCCGACTAACTCAGCCGCATTGTGAAAAAGACCCATAAAAATTCCTCTCGTCATTGACGGAATTCGTTGAGGTCTTTTCCACCCGGTGTAGGAGGGCGGCGATTCTACGGAATTTGCTACCCACGAGGGCAGAACACACGCAATTTACAGACACAGCATATTGTCGCCTCATAGCCTTAGTTGAGTTGGCACTTAACACACATGTTCACTCACTTTATGCATCTTCCAGGAAAACATTTCCTTCACAATTAATAAGCAGTGCGACAATGATGTTACCTGTGTCAAACACTTCCCTGCAACAGGGTTTTCGAAAATCTCACCAAATTTGGATAAATATTTGATTGCTCATGTCATTATGCTGAGAAAGAGATTACATTTATTTTTGTAACTAAACATAATTTCTGCTCTGTATCTCATAACTTTTGAAAAAAAAAGCAGTGAAGATTATACATTCCGATTTGCCCTCGAATCATGCGGATGTGAAAAATGAAAATAGTTTTGATTAATTTACAAAGAATTTGAATATTTTAATATAGCATTTGATATTTACGTTTTTATCCAGTATCATCCTTTTAATCAAATATATAACTCAATAAACTTAAAAAACTTACCTGAATTTAAAACGACAACTAAAATCAAGAACTCACAATTGTGTCACTTGGGGAAAATAAATCACCTCCAAGAACAGCAACCCAGGTAATTTTCTATAGCTTGGGCCAGCACTGTTCTTAATCTTACTTTTGCAATTATTTACAGGATTTCTCTGCTTGTAGAACACGTACTATACAATATAAACAAGAACCGTCCTTCATCAAGGTAGTGAGGATATGACGTAATGCAAAAAATAAAAATAAAAACATAAAAATAAACACCCCAAGGAGTAGCTGAAGAGACTGAGAAAGACCTTAAATGGATGCAAGAAAACGAAAAGGTATACTTTAATTTGATTTGGATTAGATAAGGAAAAAATAAGAATAGTGTAAAAAAATTTAACCCTAGGTCCACGAGGCTTGTGACAAGCAAGATCTTATCAAGATGGAAGTGCTCCATGGTAATGTCGACACACGAGATACCAACTTTAGGAATTTTTATCTTCTTGATGTATCACTTGGCAGTTATCTGATTTAGTGATAAGGCTGCTGCTACGCACCAAGCTCTCTTTTTTCTTTTTTTTTTTGACTAAATTTTACTTCCGAAAGGAAGTACCTTTTTTTTTTTATTTCGCAGTAAAATGTTTGCAGCTTCCTTAGAGAAAGCAGCACATCGTAGTGTGCTATTCTCTATTTGCATCTGATTCGCTTAGTATAGTGATCTTAATTCGCAGAAACTTGCATAGATTTGAAATGGTATCCCCCACCTCTTCAAGGACAACAATACCCTTAGCTGACTACCTACTTATTGTGTAATATTTATGATCGACTCAGCTAAAACAAATATTCGTTTATTTTCATCCGGAAAAAGGCATACTTTCCATGAATTTATTATAGGAAAGCATATTTTTAGTTCTGCTATTATATTTTTTTTTATCTTTAATGATTCTGCTAATTGCTAAGTCGTACGTGTATTGTGCAGGTTCCACAATAATCGAGAAGTCAAACCTTCGAGAGATTTTAAGATCAAAACAGAAGATCTTAAGTCGACACTTCTTATAACCGAAGCATTTCCTGATGATGCTGGAGTATATGAAGTGAGAGCGAAAAACGAAGTTGGACAGGCGACCTCTGCTGCAAACCTGATAATTGTGTGTAAGTATTGCTTTAAATGTTTTTCTCTCAGTATAAAAATCTGGCTGCATTCCCAAGTATCTTTTTTAAGACTCTCCGCAATGCACCTTTTTCCCGCTAACAAAATCACCAGTTCTAATTATTTGTCATGTAACGAAAGCCATTTTGAGAGTGCCCAGTAAGAATCGTAATAGATTCTTTCTGTTCAATTTCCTTACAGAAAATAAAAAATAGTTTCTCAGCAAAATGAAATTCAAATAAAAAAGGAATTATGGTTTTTGGCTGACATATTTTTTATACTCGTATATAAAAATATTGTTATCCAAGGTAGGTTACAAACTATAATACCATATACGCTGGTTTCCGAAAGTTAGGCAGCATAATCTTATAGTACATTTACTACAGATATTGTACGGATTGGGTGAATAGATCGTTACAAATCCAATGGGTGGCGCAGATTTCGAAAATATCGTATATCCAAATTAGCATGGCCTAATTGCACAGTGACGTAATTGCTGTTCTGGCCTATCTTGGCAATCGCACTTTATAAGGCGGCTGACAGGAAAGCGAGCTTATTTCCTCGCTTAGTGAACCAACTATTCACATTACCATTTCTAGTGTTAACAATTTTTCAAAAGAACCAGCTGCCTGAATGTTGTGCTGGCGAACTACTGTATGGCTTGAGGTCGGTAGATCTCAAATAGATACAGTCCGATGGTTTAACGTCGATCGTGCGTAGGTAGCTCTAGGCCAAGACCTCGAAAATGTTCGGTTTTCGGCATGAAGACGCAGGTTGACAGTAGCATTTGTATCTGCCTCCATTATAAGCAGGAAATTACATGATGATGTAACAAAGCAAGACAAACTATGGTGTGTGCTTCCTGATCCCACGTCACAGGAGAGCGTCTGAATGGTGTAGAGAACATGTTAATCGAATGTAAGACCAATGGTTCAGGTTTACACGATAAAGTGATTCCAAAATGTATTAATCTCCAGGGAATTACTGACACAGGACCGCTCCTAACCGTGCTGCAGAACATTAAGTCGGCTCTGCAGAACATTAAGTCTGTGTGGCAGACTACGTAAACTTAATACTCAGTCAGATGGAACAGTTACAGAGTGATGAGGGATTCAGATTCCGTAAAAATTATGGTTTAATTATAATAAAACCCAACGGATGAGGTTAGGTAAGCGAAATCTGAGTATGAGAAATCGCTAGCCAAAAACACCACGTATTGGAACAAAGAGTTTTATTCGTACGTAAATACGAAGAGTAAAGAGAGTAAACTGGAGGATATGATCTTTGCGCAATGGAAACAGAACATTCATACATAACAGCGGATATGGATGACGAGATGCGTATCAACCTTCACAGTAGGAAGCCACTTTGGACTGGAGGATACTATTCTAATGTACCTGAGTATTGTAGCATACATGGAAACGAGACGAAATACTTTGGTTTGAACTGTATAAGGAAAAAATACTAATAATGTAAAAAAATTGCCCTGTTTCAAGCACGACGGTGGAATTTTCACAATGAAATGGGACAAAAACAGGGGTCATAAGTACAAAATACCAGAGGAAAAGTAATATACTGGAGTTCAGGAAATTTACGTTTGATCAGAGAGTGGTAAGATCACTGCAACAAACCGCTTCCTGAATAGTCACGTTTGATAGACTAGTGAAATTTAAGGGACAGCTAGATTGGTACCTGCTCTGCAGCATCTGGTTTCCTTATCTTTTAACATATACTAACTGTAATAACATCAGTGAACGGGACACCTATTGAGGGTAGCGCGATGGTTTGGGCAGACAGCTTTTGGATGAATGTGCCGATCTTAACCTAAAAGTAAATAAGACCCTACACGCTAATGGAATCTATCCAATTGTATTAAAAGAACCAGCAAAAGAGGTAAGCAAACCTGGAACATAATTATGAAAGCATCTTTGGCCTCTACACATTAGAGATATGCAAATATCTCTCCTGTTCACAAAAGGAAAAATAATGTAGTCAATGGTTAAAGAAGTAATGCAAATTATCTTGACAGGAATGCAGTTATACGGCAAAAAAGCAGGACTTCTTAACGAGAGATCTTGTCTGACTAATTTGATTAATTACTATCAGGTAGTCACAAATGAACTTAATGCAAAAAATAATTTTGATAGAGATCATTAATTGACAGTGGTTATTAATAATCACTGCTCTTCATGGCATAATATTATTAGTAAAGTCCCTCAGGGTTCGGCTTACTTGTCTTACTGTTCTCAATTTATTGCCGATATTGGTGTAAGCATATGAAGTCTAATGTCTAAGTTGGCTGATGATACAAAGGTGTGAGCGCTCCTACATTCAAGGTAGTGGAGAACGAAAAACAGAGGATCCAACATGAAGGTCTGTGAGCAGTGCAGACAGGCAGCTATTACAGTTCATGAGGTTCTTGGCAATGATATATACAGGAACTTTTCCAGCAAGGATAAGGAAGTAGTGATTATCCTTCAGTGTAAGACAATAGTTAGGCGCATCTTGAGCGTACAGGTTTAGAAGCCTTATTTTAGGAAGGACACGAATCTCTGGAATGGGACTTGGTGTGGAGACGAGCAACCAGATTAGTTAGGGACACAAAACGATACTCTTACCAAGAAAGATTTCAGTTTTGTAAATTCTGGCTTGTGGAAACTAGACAGTTTCAAGGAGACCTGATTGATGTGTTCAAGGCTTGAAATGGATTCAGTAAACTAAATGCAGATATCATCCCTACTCTTCTTGGACGATGCACATAAGGGAACATAAATTTAAATTGGAAAGGGATGGTTGCAGATTAGATGTGCGGAAATTTCCCTCCAGCCAGCGAATAACTAATTGCTGGAACATACTTTCATTTGGTGTTGCGGAATTTGGTAGTCTGGATAAATTTAAAGTAAAGATTAGACAAATTATTAGAGGGTCACGTAATGAGGTTTTGGTAAACACGTGTCGAATATGATGCAGAAATTTTTAACGGTTTACAGTATGTTATTTAATAATCGATCGCGCCTGAAATGTAACGTAATGCGTACGTTGCCTTGCCTAATATCGTTTTTAAGAAAAACATCTGCATTGAATCGTTCGTCAAATTATGATGCTTCTTAGTTTATTCAGGGGCTATTACTCCATTTACACGTTTTTTTATTCCAGAAGCCACTGAACTGAAAGTGGTTCATTATACCTTTTGTGCCTGGAATTTTACTGTTTCAAATAGAAAAAGATATGAAAATAACAAACTCATTTACCTTTGACCATTGCTGCAGCTTCCTGAATAAATGGTCAAATAAGTTGAGTTTTATTTCTGCTTATCGTGTTAAGTTTCGTGGCTATCAAATTTGTTTACTGTCATACAATAGCCTATTCAGGTCACTTGAAACATGTTATATTAGATTCTGTAAAAAAGACACAAATTTTCTTACCATGACCTTCATGAGAAACCTGCATTGTGATGCATTTTCTGACACATATTTGATCAGCACTTTGAAAGAGCCATTTTTTGTTTAACAAATGAGAGGTGTATTATACGTATTAACTTTATTGGCAGCTACTGATATTTGAAGTTTGCAGCAGAATGACATTCGTACGATTTACTTGTATCACTATGTACTTTGCAAAAGAGGTCAACGTAAATTATTTTCTTGCAGTGGAAGAGGAGCCAGTGAAACCAATGCAAATGCCACCCACTTTCATAAAGCCGCTGAAGCCACAGTTGGTTCCAGAAGGCGAACCTGTTAGGATGGATGTTGAAGTGAAAGCTGAACCAGAAGCTACTCTGACATGGTATTTTAAAAATCGGCCTATCAAGTCATCACGCGATTTTAACATCACGCATGAAAAGAATCGCTCTGTTTTGTTTATCTGCGAAGTGTTTCAGGATGACGGTGGAGAGTACTCATGCAAAGCAGTAAATGAACATGGAACAGCTACTACCACAGCGATCATAACAGTAGAGAGTAAGTATTTAAATTTATTCCTAAATATATAGTAAATTCTGATTATGTACTTGTTAGATTGCTGCTAATGATATACCGGTACCTACAATTTTTTAAAATAATAATTCGTAAAATATTACTACAACGAAAATTTTTTGATTGTCCTCAAAATATATATATTTTTTCTTCGTCTTTCTGTATCTCCTATTCGTCTAGATCGTATTTTTTTTTTTTTTTTTTTTTCAATGAAATACTAACGCTGGACTTAATATCTACTTTACTCGTATTAAATATAATTAATTATATTAATGATTAAATCTAATTCAAATCGTAATTCATTTGAATTTTATTTTGGTTAAAAATAAAATATTCAATTATTCATTTGAATTTTATTTTCGTTCTGTGGTCTGAATGATGATTTTTCTCCGTTTCCCTAGCCGAGCCGGAAGAAGAAGATACTATCCCGCCTCAGTTCACCACTCCACTAACACCAAGTAAAGTAATGGATGGAGAAGAGACAAAACTATTTTGTTACGTAAGTTCACTCCTTCTATACCTTAAGGGGCAGACTATAGTCAACGTCTTGTTATCTTTGAAGCATGATGAGTTATCAGTTATTAATATTTCAGGTGTCCCTAATCTCTATTGATAGCCAGCAACAATATAGTGTCGGACAGCCTAAGTGCTTAAAAGCATGCTTGTTGGTTTTATTTTTTTTTTTCTGTTATATTTTGAAATAAATGATCTGCTCATCTAAAAGCTAAATCTCTAGTTCAAAATATTACATTTTTAAGTGTTGAGGCGACTTTTTTTTTTTTTTTTTTTTTTGATTTGGTAGTTGTTGGCGCATCGGCTTCTGTGGCCATATTGCACCTCCCAAGGTTTTTGCAGTACTTTGATCCAAGCCCGAGGCGGGAATCGAACCCGCGACCTTTGGGTTGCCGGGCAGGTACTTTACCCACTCGGCCAGCCCGGTCGGCTTTGAGGCGACTTCCCTTACAACAACTTCAACAATCAAATAACACAGGCCGGTAGTAGGCCACAGAAGAAGTCTTTGATTAATTACAATTAAATAAATTTCATAAAGATTTCATGAAATGCTGGAGAAAAATATTTTCCTTCATTTATTTCTTTACGCATACATAACAGGGTTGAGTCCCAATAAAAATGTGTTTTTGTTCTTTGTTTCTTTAAAAACAAAAAAAGGAAAACTTTGCTGTAGGCATTATAATACAAATAGTTCGGCTTCCAGAAAAATAGTTAATAAAAAAAATTTGTAATGAAGACATTCAAGAACAATATTGTTTCACAATTAGCAGTTTTGTATTGTTTTCTATTACCTTATGATATTTTATGATAATACTGTACTTTGTATTTTCTTTGTATTATTTCCTCACATTGTTATATTATTTCAAAGAGTACGAATATTTATTGAGGTATTCTAAATTTCACCTTACAAATATTTCATGTCACTACTGATCCAGAAACTTCCGAATAGGATGATTCTCGTGATTCATGTTTCATCATTACTGTATACTGATGATCCAGTTTTCATCGTTACTATTCGTTGATACTGATTGATACTACACAGTGATCACTTTATTAGCTACACATATCCTTTTCATGAAATGGAGAGCTCTTTCAGTAACAGCATCACGTGTTCGTATCATGCGATATAAGCAGGTGAACCGATATATAGGGATGCATTTCCTTCGAGAATAAGCAGATGAACCGATACGTAGGGATGCAGTTCAATGCAAAATGAAAGATTTAATTATTATGAACGTAGCATGGTAGTCGGCGTCACACGCGCTGGTATGAGTATTTCGGAAACTGAAATCCTGCGGGGGTTTTCATTTACTGCTGTGTTTTCCGAATTTTGAAACTGGTCCAATAACCAAATAGCATCCAGCTAACAGCGTTCTGTGATCAGAAACAACTCGTTGATTCAAAAGGCCAATGGAGGTTGACAAGACTTGAGTAGGATAACAGAAAAGCTACTCAGTCAAATAACGACCCAGTACAGCAGTGGTAATTAAAGAGGCATTTCAGGACGCTTAATTCGTCATGCTCTATCACGGATATGGTCTCACAACCGACGGCTGAACCGGGTGCTACTCCCACACACACACACACACACACACACACACACACACACACACACACACACACACACACACACACACACACACACACACACACCGGGTGGTAAAAAGTTCGAATCCCATCAATGACGCGAGAAATTATGGACCTGTTTCACAACGTGGCTGAGTTAGTTGGTTTCAGGCGAGAGTAGCATGGTTTTTCCTCCTGGAAACTCGGGTTTTTCGTCCAGCAAACAGGCAAATCGACCACAGAACACTCAATTTAGAGCTATAATATATATAGGGCGCAACTGGCCTAAGTCGCTGATGAACCTAAAACCTTACAACAACCTCCCATTAGCCTGCTGTTTCAGCTGATGGAAGGAAAGAATATGGTGAAACCATCATGATTCCATGGGCTCATCCCATCACGGTGTCAACAATGCAGGCTGAATATGGCAGTGTATGAAGTGTTTCGCCGTGCACATTGGACCCATTGCTACTAGTTGAACAGGTTATCTGGAAATTGTTGCCAAAAGCGCATCCTTTCATGGCTGTAGTGTATCCATCTGCGAATAGATTCTTCCGACAGTATAATGCGCCATGTCAAAAAGCCATATTTTACAGAAATAGTTCTAGGAATCTGAGAGCTTCAGCCTATTGTGGTGGCCTTCTCAGTCACAGATCTCAACTCATTTGAGCGCCTGTGTTCAAGTAGAGAAATGCAACTGACCAATTTGCAAAAACTGTGGGAAGCAGTTGATTCAAGATGGAACAGTATCCCTGTGGCATGCTTTCGACACCACATTGCCATTACCACAACGACCGATCTAGGCCGTTTTGTGGACCAAAGAGGGACCCTAAGTAGGTGCAGAGTCCCTAATAAAGTTACCACTGTATACTGTTCTGATTACTAATTTCCGTTACTGTAAATGTAATATGAATACTCAAGGGCCAACCGGGCTAGGCAGGTGGGTAAAGTGCCTGCCTGGCAACCCAAATGTCGCGGGTTTGTATCCCGCCTAGGGCTTGGATCAGAGTAAAATGCAAAAACTTTGGGAGATGCATTATGGCCACAGAAGCCGATGCCCCAACAACTAACCAAAAAAAAAAAAAAAAATACTCAAGTGAGCCGAAGATCGCACCCTCATTAGATTTACCAGTGATGTGATATTTAGATCTTCTAAACCAGTAAAAATACTGAAGTAAACTGGATGACATGAAAAACTAATGTAAATTGGACTTTATAAATATTTTTTATCTTTTATTTGGACCTGTTTCTTAAATAATTTATTTATATCCAGGTAAAAGGAAAGCCTATGCCAAAGGTCACATGGTACCACAACGAACGTGAAGTGAGAGAAAATAAAGATGTTTGGACAACAACTCGTAATGATGGCTACTGCGAACTGTTTATCTCTGAGGTATTTCCGGAGGACATGGGGGAGTATGTATGTAGAGCCATAAATAAAGCAGGAGAAGCAGTTACCAGAACTACTCTCACTGTGGAATGTAAGTTATATTTCCTGTTCTATTCATTAATAGAAATTAACGTAACTACAGAAAGACATTAATGGTACTACTAACCTGAATGAGTTGAAGAAACCACTTTCCCACTTGATAAAGTCAAGGTCATAAAGGTTTATTACCCTTTGGGTAGGTGGTACTATTTCAATGTACTTTCAGTGTATATATACAAAATCATATCTTTTCCAAAGATATCAAACTATGTGTGAAAAATTAATAGTCTGGTTCAGTTCACACCAGTTCATGTGATCGACCATCCCAAATACTGAGTATTTACAACTTGCCCATATAATTCAAAGACAATAGCTAATAAAACCGTGGTTATACAACCACGTTTTTTTATTAGCTATTGTCTTTGTTATATAACCACAGTTTTTATTACAGGGTGTTTTAAAAAGGGTCATCCGATTAAAATGCAACCAATTTGCAATCCAATAAAATTTTATCAAAAACGAACATAGAATGCAATAAAATGTAACAGAACGGCTCACCTGCTTATTTGTTACATTCGGTTTGCTGATATTTAAAGCCATTCTCAACTCTTCAACATGCCACCTAAGGAATCGGTTTCATGCAATGCATGTCAAAAAACAGTACGGAATTGGGTTATATGCAAGGGAATTTGCAGTATGGTGTTTTGTGATGCGTGTTCATTAATAAAGAACTTTTATAAATCCAGTAATTTAAAAAACAAATTCAGATGCCTTTCATGCAAAAGTGGTAACAAGGGAAGTGCAAATTTACAGTCTCCTAGTCAGCATCAGCTGAATTGCCAGGATACCCCAACAGATGCTGTTCTCCTTAGCAACGCTGACTATCCTTCGTCTTCCCCCGTCAATATAGTACAATCTCCTAAGTCCTCAGACCATACAATAGAATAGAATAGAATCTTTAATTGCAGCAATGATAGACATACAATTAGTCCCGTCACGGCATGGTGGTGCCAAGGGTTTACAAAACATATTTACAAAAGATACATGAGAAAAACATGAGTTACATCAGATTATTAACAAAGCACAGTTTTACATATTCAGTTCGACGAGGATACCCTTCCTGACAAGGAAGTCAACTAAAGATGCCCCCGCCCAAACGGATGACTCTTCTATCCGTCCGCCCCCCCCCTGCCTTCAACAGCCCCAAACAATGATTGCTCATTTGCTTCCCTGGAACAAATGCTGAGGAAACAATTTGGAGAAAATGAAGATATTAAACACATCTTTTTCAAATAGAAGATCAGCAATGTAAATTCTACCACTTGCTTCTCGAACTAAAGGCTATGGTCGAAAGCCATCCGGCGCCTCACCCTTCTGTTCATCAGGCTTCTGCAGTTCCAGTCCTCAGACCAGATGCTGAAGAATTTGTTCCAGAAAAAACAGCTGCGCGATCCCAAAAATCGAGCTCTTTCTTTCCGAGAACTCAATCGTGCTTCCTCGCAACGTATTGACACAGGCAGACAACCGATATCCACCACTATTAGTAATCAACAGAAACCGAACAATTTGTATGCGCACTGTCAAAATGATCGCTCTGAGCATTACCCTGAAGTGCCTTCCCATAATAGCTTGCCTACAAACTCCCCAAGTTTTAAGTTTTCCCGCAGAAACAACAGATATGCAAGCATAATAGGAACAAGAAATATGCAGTCTTGCATTAAAATTAGAAATAGAAATAGTTCGATGCTTAGAAGTAGTAACATTTTTGTTAGCAGGGTAGACCCCAATACTACCTCCCAGCAGATGGACCAGCTACTATAGAGCTAGAAATCCCAGGTAGAGCTTTCGAAATAAGAACCAAACATCCCACATATTCATCATTTAGAATTGAGCTAAAGAATTGTGACCTACAACAATATCTAAATCCTGATATCTGGCCAAATGGTCTACTCGTCATGCCATTTTATGGAGCTATTGGAGGATCGGTCAACAACTCTAGTGAAAAGTTACCAACTAATTCTCGATCTGCTGAACTCTCTGCATAGCTATAGAATAATATTCCTGATTCTCAACCTAATACATCTGTTTGCAAACAACCTTCCAACACATATGTCCATCTCAGCATTTTTCTTCAAAATGTAAGAAGCATAAAAAATAAACTGTCTACGCTTATTTCATTAATGGTTGAAGAATCGCATGACATCATATGTTTAGTTGAAACGTGGATGCAGGAATCTTTACAAGATGTTTTCTTACTGTCGAAGAATCTCAGCTACACGCCATACATGACATCAAGAATTAATCGTAGAGGTGGTGGGACAGCTATAATTTTAAAATCCAATATTAAAAATTTGAATACATACAACTCGAATACCTTCAACTTTGAAGGAATTTCCCTACTAATCCAAGTTAAGGATTCTCTGCTTCAAATTTATATTTATATTCCGCCTGGAGCCTACTGATGACATCATTAATGAAGGAAACCTGGATCACTACTGTTCTTAAGCCTCAAACTAACATCATTATAATGGGGGACTTTAACCTTCCCCTGCCCAAATATAATTTACAAATGAAGCTGCTGTCCGACTCATTTTTAGTTCTAGGAGCTAAAAAAATCAACGTCCCTGTTACAAGAGGTAATCAAGCGCTTGAACTTGTATACTCTAACTTTCCACTGCATAAAAAAAAACTTATCAGGAACATTACATTTAAATCTGCCCACAAAAGTATAGAACTGCAAGCAAAAATCTGCTGCGGGAATCCTCACCCCCCCCTCTAGAAATCACTAAAAGAATATCATCAATTAAATTCCTTCAAAAAGAAAAGTTTTTGCAGCTCTTAAAATACTACCCATGGGATTCTCTTAAAAATATTCCTACACAGGACGCCACCTTTCTTCTTATAAAATGGCTGAATCAACTGAAAACAGAGTCGGCATTCAAACTTGTTAGAATATCTTCTCACTCCAAACCTTGGTTCAAATCCCACCTGAAACCATACTTTAAAAATAAGCAAAAATACCACAGACGGAAGAAATACGGCACTTCATCAGCACACATAAAATATAAAAAGAGCAGAGCTTTGTTTCAACTCAAAAAAATTCAGTCATACAAAAATTATGTTATGTCCACCCTAAAGCACAATAAAAGAGCACTTTCTATAAAAACAACAGCTACCTTACAGCATGATCTACTTTTTGAATGGATAAGATGCAATATGGAAACAAGCAGTTCTGACATTTGCACTGAAGGTATACAAAACAGATTTATAGCATTTAATTCTTATGAACAAGCAGACAATGTGCAACATGATGTGTCTCCGGGTCAAACCCTGCTAATTAACCAACTTGTGAACAAGAATACAGTTCAGCGTGCAGTTAACCAAATACGCCCTGATAATAGTGAAGGTCCTGACGGCATCCCTGGTTTTATTATTAGATTGTCCAGCGTATACATTATTGATTCGTTAGTGCATATCATTTCCAGGTGCATCTCCCAGCCATTCCTTCCAAGATAAAACCTTCAGGATTACGCTGATTCCTAAAAAATCTTGCGGAAATAACCATTCCGGCCATCGACCAATTGCTGTTTCGTCAATAATTACTAAAATTATTAAAAAAATCATGCTACCATATCTTCAACATGCAATCTTCGCTAATGCATCTGTCAATATGCATTTTGGTCCTAAAGGGCGCTCCACAATAACAAGCCTAGCTGACACCATTGTACGCATCCAAACTGCGTTTCAAGATAAGGCACAATGCGATGTATTTTATTTTGACATCAAAGGTGCTTTCGACAACATAGATCTCGAAAAAGCTTTTGAAATACTAAAAAATAATTTTCTCGTTGACACAATGATTATTTCCTATCTTCAATACAGCCTAAATCGCAGACTTCTGTTCCCCACTAGTACTAACAATATTCTCATCACAACCTCAAGGAGCCGTTCTCTCCAGTACTATATTTTCAGCATCTCTTCAACCACTTCTACAAGAAAATCCAAACCTACTGGCATATGCCGATGATTTAAAGTTATTTATAATCTGCAAAGCCAGTGATGATATTCGCAAAGTTATCAATGATGCGAATTCACAGATTTGTGAAATCATCAAGTACCTGAAAGATCTCAGGCTTAAAGATCTCAAATTACTTGTTCCCTTCATAAACAACCCAACCACATATAAATAAAAATTGCAGATGTCCCAATCCCAAATGTTTATGCTCACAAAGACCTTGGAGTTGTTTTTGATAAAAATCTCTCCTTTAATGCCCACTATTTATATGTTGCTCAAAAAATTCAAAAATCAAAATGGTTAATTAAGCAAGAAACAGCAGCGATTCAAGACAGAAAAACAGTCATTAAGCATGTTCAAAGATGCATCTTTCCCATTCTGTCCTATGCTTCCGAAATCTGGTCTGGTGCTCCTCAAGTAACCGTCAAGAAATTCCTTGCCCTAGAATATTGGGTTCTTAGATGGCTCAATATCAAGGCAACAGCTTTATGAAAACCTAAAAATAAAGCCTCTGCAACAAATGATTAACGAGTCTGGAGTCATGCTTCTTGCAAAGTTAATCACTTCTGCATGCGATTCACCAAACTTAGCCAATATAATAGCTGTCCCCAACATGGAAAATTCAAGAAACCAGCGATTCAAATCCAACCTCTCCAGACTCAAACAAATGGACAGAATGTTCCCCAATGCATCCCTTCACCTCATAAATAATCACAACATTGATTGCAACAGGTTAATCAACTCTGAAGCCTACAGGAGTCAGATCTCCGATAAAATGAAGAAAAATAATCCAACCCAGTAATTGCAACTGAAAGCCAAATGTCCTCTTCTGTTCTGCAATTTTTTAAAATTCATAACTAAAATTCCTAGTCATTGTTAAAATCTATATAAAATCTGCTATGTGCATATACTCGATTATTTTATGTCATTTCCTTTGTATTTTTACCTGCCCCTAGCCATTTGCAATAAATGAATATTTATTTATTTATTAGAAGTGTCCGCCTTGCTCATGTAGATATGCATTCTCTCGTTTGTAGTGAATTCATATGCACTATATTAATGCTCCATCTCTCAAACAGCTTTATTCCGAATATTTTTGCCAATGTCGCGAATACAGTTCTCGGTGTTTCGGTAGTCTTATTTGTTACAGGCATGTTTGGATATTTTGGTACAGGCATGCTTGAGCAAGCTCAATGCTGATGGGATTCTTCCTCTTGCCCAGATTAATCGCCTGAGGGGACACAAATTCAAATTGAAGAAATACAGTTGTAGAATAGATGTGTGAAAATTTGCCTTTGGTCAGCGGATGGTTGATTGCTGGAACAAACTTCCATCTGTCGTTGTAGAAGTGGACAGCTTAAATAAATTCAAAGCAGAACTTGACAAACATTTGGAACGAATGGATGGGTGAAATGGGAAGAGTTTTTTTTTTTTTTTTTTGGCTGATGCTGCTTTCTTGCATCATATGCCTCTAATGCTAATGCTATTTATTGTTGATTGTCTTGACATTTCAGAAATGATATGTATGCAAAATGGTGTTCCTAAATAAACACATCTTTTTTCTTTTAAGAAACTCGCCTAGCTAATAAATGTTATACTGATCTTCAAATATCACTGCTGTCATCCTCCGGTGCGGGGAGGGGGCAGAAAGCCCTCTCCGCACCGGAAATCCAGGTTTTTCGTCCATTAAAATAGACAGATCGACCACAGAACACACACAATTTATGAACATATTACACATGGGCAGATGAGTTGGCTTCTGGATGGTCCAACTTGATACATACCTTTGACCAATAGGTTGTACAATAAATGAATAATCACATACAAGGGAAATGTGGTTAAAGACCTGTATTCTTACATTATTATTAAAATTAATTAATATCAAACACTTCGCTAAATTGGTCTCTTGCATGACAATAACTGTTATAATAATTAAGACTTAATTAATGGTCGTATGTCCAAATGATTCTTGGAATTTTTTTTCCTGCTTAAATTACTGGTCGTAAACACATTTATCTCTACACAAAGAGCGCAAAAGAAAGATATGCATTCCACCTGGTGAACAAATTTCAATTTAAAATCTATAGCAAATTCTTCTGAAGGTAATAAAATAATTAAAAATTATATCAATTTCTGTTTTTATATTTCAGCTTACGAATATGTTCCAGATTCAGAAATTGCCACCATTAGCGTCGATAAACTGGAAACTGATGCCACACTTCAAAGTATATCCGAAGATGAGATTCTGGAAGAAATAATTCCTGATCTTCCCGAGGAGGAGTTTGCACCTATTTCACCTCCAGAAAAAGTGGAAACAGCAGAGTTCCCAATAAAGACAGAAGAACCTAAAGAGTCGGGCACCGCTCCAAAGTTCGTTTCTCCACTGAAAACTGTGGACGTTAAAGTTGGGCAGCTTGTCAAGTAAGTTCAGTAAACCTTACTAACCTTTAATGCCAAATTCTATCTGGTATATGTTTGTTTGCAGCTTTTTATAGCCTTAAGTTCGATTGGTACGCTTCTCTTAGAACAAAGGATTTTTGTATGTTTGCTTGTCTGTAGAAAACACCTTTCAACCAACACTTGTTTCTACTTTATTTCTTTCATAATACAGACCACTTTACAATCCACGTTTACACAAAGGAACTTTAGAATAAGAATTTCAATAATAACAATACACCCTCTCGGCAATGCAGTGGTTACAATCACAGTCCTTCTGCACCGTGTATTCAAGACCTGAGCTCAAATCTTTTCAAGATAGGAGAAATTTTTTGGGATTTTTAGGAAAAATTAGAAAAAGAGAAAATCAGTTTTTTAAATGCAGGAGAAGCAATATTTGTAATATGCTTATGCCAAAAGAGATTAAAAGTCAAGGTAATCCCCAAAAGAGATATATGATCTTGCCAGGAAATCAGAGTGTCATCGAAGATAAGCATAGGAGCAGAAGAATATTTTTTGCGAGATATAAAACAGGATTCAGTTTTAGAAGGATTGAAATCAACTAAGTTATCTTTGCTCCACTGGAGCAAAGATAAAAGATAAAAGATAAAGATCAGCATTTAAGGAATTGGTAGTGGATATTCGAGAAGTTTAAGCTGTTTGTGCATGGCAAGGTTTCTCAAACTAGAAGAAGGTGGAATACAATGTGCTATCATCAGCAAAACTGTGGATAGGATTACCGGTCAATGAAAGAAGATCACTAATGTACAAGAGGAAGAGAGTGGGATAAAGAACTGAACCTTGGGGAACACCAGCATTAGTGAAGAAGTTAGAAGACAGAGAGCGATCTACCATCATCCGCAATGAGCAGTCAGAGATAAAACTGGATACCCAATTACAAAAAAACAGTTCGCAAACCATAAGATGGAAGCTTATTTAAAAGACCTTTATGCCAAACACGATCAAAAGACTTTGAAATGTCAAGAGCAACTATTTGAGTTTCACCAAACTTTTCCATTCCGTTTGTCCACAGATGGGTAACATAAGCCAGAATATCACCAGTGGATCGACATTGACGGAATCCATACTGGCGATCATTGATCAGATGGAAGCTTTCTAGATAGTTTAAGAGTTGGTGGTGAATTGATTTCTGCATTACTTTAGAAAGAGTAGAAGTGCAATGGGACGATAATTGGATCGGAGGGCTTTGTCACCCTTTTTAGGAACTAGCTGGATATGAGCAAATTTCCAAGCAGAAGGAAAAACTCCTTTGGAATAAGAAAGTGAAAAAAGGCAACACAGAAGAGTAAGTTCAGGAGCATAGGTTTTGAGAACAAGTGGAGAAATATCATCAGGACCTGGAGCTTTCTTAGCATCGAGATTGTTCAAAATCCTTCTGACATCCTTTTGACAGAAGACTACAGAAGGCATTGAATGCAGTATACTGGGAATTGTAGGAGGTGGTTTACCAAGATCATCAATACACGAGTTGGAAGAAAAGTAGGATGCTAGTAGTTCAGCTTTATCTTTGGCCGAAGTGGCAACACAACCATCTTGTTTTTACAGAGGTGGGAATAGTGATGGGCAAAAGTTGCGGCCAATAGCTTTGGCAAGAGGCCAGAATGCTGGACTACCGTTTGGACAAGAAGCAAGCTTTTTACTCTTGGCCTGTACGAAATCTAGTTTGAACTGATTAATAATTGCTTTACAATTGTTGCGAGCATTGGTGTCGGCAGAAAATGAACCTGGCGATTTGGATACAAGTCAATTGCAATATGCAACGTTCTTCTCTTTTTGGAAGAATTTATTGGAAAACCAAGGTTTAAATAAAGGACGATATTTGAAGGTGAGTGTGGAATAAAGGCTTCATCCCTACAAGATTAATTTCACTGTCACAATCTGAACATTGACATCAGGAGATTTGAAACATTAATCCCCCCAAGGAAAAGAAGAAAAGAAATCTCTAGCAGATCATCCCATTTTGCATTCTTGCAATGCCAAACAACACGAGGCTGAGAATAGCCACAAAAGAAAGGCTTCAGCGAAGAAGAGACCATCACCAAGTTGTGATTTGCGGTATCAAGAGGACCACTCGCTTCGACTGTGTACTTAAAAGAGAGAGATTATCCTTTAGGGTAAAAATTATGAGAAACAAGAAATATGAAGTGATAAATTTTAAATACACTACCTTATAAAAATATTAGTGTACAGTAAATAGCAAGTTGATCCTCCTTTAGTGATCACAACAGCAGCAATCCTCTTTATATTTCTTCTACAAGGGGTGGACAAAAAATTATAATATTAGGGTCTCTCGTAAATGATTACATCTGCTCTTATATTTATTTGTCTGTAAATTGCGAGTGTTCTCTGGTCAATTTGCCTGTTTTGCGAAAAAAACCAGTTTCTGGGGAACCTTGCTATCTATTCCTGAGACGGACTAATTCAGCCATGGAGTGAAAAAAGCCCAATAAAGTTTCTCGCGTCACCGACGGGATTCGAACCCGAGCCTTTTCCACCCAGTGTGGGGAGGATGGTGACGACACCACTGTGCTATCCCCGCAGACTACAAGGGGACAGATGTCCCTAGTTGATGTCAGCCTATTTTTTTTACAGAAATAGGCTAACATCACCATGCACATATTCGTAAGCAGTTGTTGTAAGGCGATGCATCTTTTCAAATAATGCCTCATATTTTCCACTGGATTTAAATATAGGAGTTATGAGGCAGAAAGATGCCTCATGTATAATATTAGGACCAATTTTCAAACTGTCCCTCACAATTCTTGCCCTTTCCAAAGTGCATCAACAACAATTTAGGAGAAATCTGGTCCACATATGCAATACCTAGGAACACGAGGACCAATACCATGCAATGAAAAAATTGCTCACACCAGAGACCTTGAGAGAAGGTAAATGCACTCCGAATATTTTTCTTTTTTTTCCCGAACTCTTACACGTCTATTAGTAGGAAACAGGACAGTGGATCAAGAAATACGTACGAGTTTTAAAAAATGATTACAGAGCATGAACTGTGAAAGATGAATACACGGGGCATAGTGTGCATAGTGTTATCACTTTGCTCCAAGCGTGTGATTCTGCTAATGAGGCAGAAATAATAATAGGCCAGGTGTGTGCGTGTGTGTTAAGAGAGCGCCAAAGCAATTAATGGCTATGAGGCGTCAGCATATTTTCTTTGTAATTTCGCGTATTATTCGGTCCGTTTGCTGTTTGTTGGACAAAACGCTCTAGTTTCGGGACAAAAATCCACGCAGTCCTCACTTGCGGCCGACTAACTCAGCCACATTATGAAAAAAGCCCATAAAAATTTCCGTCTAGGCATTGAGGGCGCTAATGACTTTGTCCAGTGTTGCCTTTCTATTTTTGTTTACATCAAAGGAAAGAAGATGTCAGCCAAGATCTCAGAGTACTTTCCTCCTATCTGTACCGTGCATATCGTTGTCAGTGTTTTTCCTATCGATAGCAGCTGCTTATAAACTTTTTTAACAATCTGGAACGATATATGAACTCGATGCTTTTCTCATAGCAAATGGCTTTTTCAACTTACTACTATTGGTAAGCCTGACATTTGAATAATGTATGTACATACTCATACGTTATTCAAATTATCGGCTGTTCTGTTTAGATTTTAAAGGAGGAATGCGGTATTTTGTAGGGCAGTGCATCGTAGGTATGGATGAAATGTGTGTGTGTTGTCTTATGTAGGGAGGTTCCTAAACGTTAGTTCAATTCCGCCATAGTTCTCTGTGATGATATACGAAACTCTGTAAAATGGCCGGAAATGGGTGTAGTGCAGTGTAGAAGCGGATGAAAAAAAAAAAAAAAAAAACTTTATTAGATTCACCCGAAAAATTATTTCATCTACCCATGTGTATTGTGTCTGTAAATTGCGCATTCTCTGGTCTATTTGCTTGCTTTGTTTTGCTGGACGAAAAACCCCTGTTTCCTGGGAAAACCTTGATATCTATGCCCGAGACCGACTAACTCAGCCATGAAGTGAAAAAAGCCCATAAAAGTACCTCGCGTTATCGACAGGACTCGAACCGGGACTTTTCCACCCGGTGTGGGGAAGATGGTGACGATACCAGTTTGCCACACGTGCATAGGAAGGCGGATGAAATACACCGAACTGTTTAACAAAGTATGGACTCAGTAGTTCTCCCACTCTCCTCCAAACTGGTAAAGAAATGGCTGTGAGATTATGCGCCGTTTGACCTGGAGATTTCCTAATCATTACCACTAAGTTAGGTCCAGTGTACTCCTTCTTGCAGTTAGTTTGTGGATCTTGTTTTCCCTGAAAATGTTACTATTATTGTATTTAATTTTATGTATTTATGTATTTTGTTATCGTGTTTGTGAGTAATATAAGGAATTTCAAGATGCCTTAGAATCAAACAATACAATGAAATTTTTTTACGGAATCACAAATTTTTGTAGTATCTTTTAGTTAAATGAGGGAAGTTTCTATAGTTATCTTTCTAACGCTATGCCTTTTTATCCTTAGGTTGGAATGCAAAGTTAGTGGCACTCCCAAGCCCAAAATAACGTGGTATAGGCATAACAAAGTAATCAGACACTCTCCTCAGTATCAAATCTTTTACGAACCAACTGGGCTCTGTACCTTAACCATTTCCAAAGTTACTCCCGAAGATACCGGAGAATTCATGTGTGAGGCACAAAACAGAAATGGTGTTGATGTAACCATTTCAACACTCAAAATTCAAGGTCAGTAAACATTTAAGGTAATAAAAGTTAAACGTCTCCTAAATGGTAACATGACCTTAAGTAATGGTCCCATTCAAAATCTTCTTCGGTGTAAAATCTCGGCAGAATAAATATGGATCTGTGCGTTAGCGTATATCCAATTTTCAAGCATAAGTGGAGGAAAATAACAAGAGACTGTTATTATATACTCAGCAGTTTAGTCAAAAAGATCATGTAAAGAATTTCATAACTGGGAAAAGGTTACAAAATATTTATTCCTTTATTTCAACTAACACTGTCCAAGCTCCAGTAAGATCAACACCATCAATTAAATAAAATTGTATACAGGGCCGAAGTTAGTGTAACCTAGCGGGTTATAGGTGCAAAAAATGATTATTGTATTTTATTTATTTATTTTTTGAAGGAATAGCACAGAATTTTATTCTGCAGTGATGTGTAATTTAATCTGATCCGTTTAATTCATTGCCGGAGTCTATTTCGAAAGTTTAAGCTGCTTTAAGAATTTCTTCAGGTGCATCTGGCCACTTTTCCAGTTTCCATTCGTTTCTTTTCTTCAGTCACTGCTTGTATTTTAGTGGCTGGACATCGCTTAGACACTTTGAAGTCCAGTTTTTACATATAAGATTGGAACAGATGACTAAGTGGCAAGCTTCGCCATGCAAAACTAGTTTTATTCGTACCTGTATTATAGTTTTTAACCTCACAATAGGAAACGGCATTGCCCCAAGCTATGACTTATACCTAAATCGGGCATTGATCCTGTACCTTTGAGATCAAATAACAATATTTGTATTCGGATAATCCTTTACATGATCTTTTGAATGGATAGCTACGTTGAGAAATACTCTCTCTCATACACAGTATTGCAAGCAATAATAATACTCAGGGTAATGTCATTCAAATCATATTTAGGAATATTTTATCTTAGAGAAATGCTATGATTCGAAACAGTACAACATATGCACTAGTATCCATAAAATTAAGTGTCGTTATTTTAATAACCGTAGTGAGGAAAATGTGTATATTAGTATGACAACCGAGATATTACACCACATTATATAATTTTATAATATCCTTTTTTTTATTTATTTATGCATTGAAACAGCTGAGAAGCTGTTACAATGTATACATTTTTTTTCTTTTCATTAGGATGTGTAATGGAAAGAAATTATTTAAATATGCTTGCGCTGTGGATAAGTATATTTGGATAACTTCTTTCAGCTGTAGGAATAAAGCTAATATTCGAAAAGACGCGCACGAAACATTATCTTTTCATCGATGGTAATACTGTTGAAGAACTCCACTAAATAGTCTGTTATGGTGAAATTAGGAAGCGCACAGATTAAAAAGTACAGCAGTTTGACAATAACTGTCACTTTATATTTAGTATCTGACTTTGGCTGCTGTTTTTTTAATAATAGCGGCCCACCATTTTTCATTCATAATGATATTTTTAGCAATTGCTTACGTCCGGTTTTGATTTTTTTTTTTTTTTTTCAAAAGTTAAGTTGAGACAAATTGCATAGTACAAGATGTAAGTAATGGTGTTTGAACTTATTTAGGCCAATCTATGCAATTACGTTTATAAATTGTTTTGATTCAGTAATGCGGAAATTTCTTCCTTAATCGAACCTAACCGAAAAAGTACATACAGTATTTCAAAGTTGGATATCGCAAATTAAGCAAGGAATTAATATTTCAGTATTTATCTTTTTTTACCTGAATGTACTGTACAATAATCAACAAATTGACTTATCAGTGAGATACGTGACGCTACAATGCTAAACAAAATCCAGTAAAATTAGAAGGCCCTGCAGGCGCCTCCGTAGCTAGGTGGGCAGGAACAGCAGTGCGTAGCACACGTTTCTTGATTAGACCGTGGTTTGAGCCCGTGACCTCCAAATACGGAGGATGCGGAAAGGTCAGGGAATGACCACCGCATACCCCCCCGAGCAATATGGCCTTAGTTGCTAATGCTCCTAAAAACCAAATACACGTATAACAATAACAGAAGGCCCTGCTCCCGCTCTTTTGTCCGCCAACCCCCGACTCTACAAAGTGAACGTAATGAATGCATAGTGAATCTTGATGAATGATTTATTTTGTATTAAGTAGGGGTTAATCGAATAATAATTAAAATATAAATTGAAAAATTAAAAATGCATGTTAACCTATTTCTTTACTCTGTGAGCACTGCCGAAAATTCCTTTGTAGATAGCATTGCGAATCGCATTAGTCTCCGCGATCTCATTTAGATGATCACTCTCCTGGCTGAGCAACTGTACGGGAGGGTGTTCATTGACATGACAATAAACTGATTTTAATAATAATAATAATAATAACTGCCCTGTGCACTTGGTATCAGTACCCATCACTAGGTGGATCCCATCAGGGAGTAATAATAATAATAATAAATAAATAAATTTGTTTAGCACTGTGGTGCGATGGTACAATGTTTAGGACACTGGACTACCACTTCTTCTTCCTTCGGAATCTCCTTCGTAATTATATACTCCTTCGGAATATCCTTCGTAATCATATACTCCTTCGGAATCTCCTTCGTAATTATATACTCCTTCGAAATCAAAGGATATACTCCTTCTGAATCATAGATTGGATTAGCACCGAGCTGGAGGGTATCATGAGAAAAACAAAGACAATTATCACCAAAGAGCCGCCAACAGCACTCGAAGTCGGCTGTAGAGAGAGACTGCCTATAGCGCGGGGTAGAAGGGAGGGACATGATAGACCTAATCGAGCAACAGAAGAAAGCGATAGCGAACTTGAAGGATTACTTCCAGAAAAACACAGCGCCACTCTACCAGGCCATAAGGAAGATAGACAAGCAGCATACCCCACTCAACCTAAGCGAGGAGACCCCTCCCGTCCAGACAGAACAAACGAAGCTAGGAAGATGGGCAAACAAGACACTCCATGGCCGACACTACAGTGACCTCCATCAAGAACACATGGGTAAAATGGCTTCCAATACATGGCTCACGAGCGGGATGCTCTTCCCCAAGATTAAAGGATTCATGTTCGTCATCCAAAAAGTAGGTAATCAACACAAGGAACTATAGAAAATACATTGCCAAGGAGTCCAGAGTCCGACGATGCATCAGAAACGATCCAATACATCACCGCAGGATGCATGGTGATTACCCAGACGGGTATACTCGTAGACACGACCAGGTAGCCAGAATAATACATTAGAAGCTAGCGATGAAATACCAATTGATCAAAGAAAGTATACCGTATTACAAGCACGAACCTCAATCCGTACTAAAGACCCCAACCCACAAGCTGTACTGGTACCGCCCCATAATAACTGAAAAAGACAATCCTGCGCAATAGACCGGACATAGCCCTTGTCGACAAGAAGGAAAAGGCTACTTATCTGATCGACATAGCGGTGCCGAACACTGGCGACTTCCAAAAAACCCACAAGGAAAAGATCAGGAAGTACACAGACCTAAGACAGGAAATCAAAGAGATGTAACACATGGAACGAGTGTCGACCATCCCGATCATCGTGTCAACAACCAGTATGGTGCCAAAGACCCTAAACAAGAGCCTAGCAGCAATAGGTCTCCCAGTTGTTGTAGTCTAGTTTTAGGAGTTTCGGCGACCAAGACCATATTGCTCCGTATGTACTGTCTGTAAATTGCCTGTGTTCTGTGGTCGATTTTCTGTTTGCTGGAAGAAAAACCCGAGTTTCCGGGAGAAAATACCATGCTACCCTCGCCTGAGACCGACTAATTCAGCCACGTTGTGAAAAAGGCCCATAAAAATTCCTCCGGTCATCGATGTGACCGGAACTCAGGTCTTTTCCACCCATCGGGCGATCCTACCAACTGTGCTACCCACGAGGGCAGGTCTTCCAGAGAACACCTACAAGGAGAGAGAGAGAGAGAATATGAATCTTTATTGCCCTTCACGGCCATAAGGCCAGGGCTTTACAGCCTCCCAATACTTCCGGGAAACTCGAACAGTTATTTACAAAATGAAAAAAGGTAACTATACAAATGAAAGCATATTTCAATACAAAGGAGAGAACTCCTCACAAGAGTTAGGTCTGATCGAGATATGAGCAACAGCTCAATCAGATAGAAGCAGATGCGAGGTACAAATGAGTCATTGCTGATTAGTCCTGCTAGTCATAATTTTTTTCCAGTATGTCCAGTCAAAGGCGAATTTGTCAAGAGCCTGAGAAACGCGTGGAACTCTCCCATCAAAGAGAAATAATATAATAATAATAGCATCTTAGGTGCAGTCGCTCTCGTAAATGAAAATTTATATTGTATATATTGTATTCAATATATACCATTGTATACATGGCCTTATTTTCTTCCAATTACATTTTATTTCTTGTTATGGCTCCCCACTTTGCATATACTGCCTATCGGGATAAAGTTGTACATTTAAAATTGAGTAAATAAATAATACCAATATTTAGCACCTATAATTTTAATCTTGATGCCAGTTATATTGCTGTATCGAGACAGAGATGCATACGTCTGACAGTGCCCAGAGATCGGCTTATTCCGATCTTTGGGCACTGTCAAACGAATACCAATGAGAATGAATTTTGCCCTTGACATCTGTTGGTTGATAGAGCGAAAGCCAGTGTACGGAAACTGTTTTCTATTCAGAACGAAAGGTAGATCCGTCCGCCCTTCCTATCACGGATTCATATTATTCAGTATTATATAGATCAGCGTTTCTCAAACTTTTTTAGTCACGGAACACTTTTCATCTCACAACATATTCACGGAACACTTACGAAACACAAATTTAGAGGGAGCCAAAGAACTGTTGCTAATATTTTATTTCATATGGCGCACTGTGCATCAGGAGCATCTTTATTTTCAATACATGTAAAGCGGAAATTCAAATAACTGTCATTATACTTTCGTTTTGGTCTGTTATTAGTTGGTTCTTGTTTTTTCACTTCGGATTTTTGGGGGAACAAAAGGCTGCGATTGTTTATCCTCACTTTGAAGTGTCACAATATTGTGTTCGTTTTCATCGACCACAGTTGCACTACTAGAAGTACTTTCTTCTCGTTTTAAAGTTCCTTTTTTCAACCACAAATCCATGGTCATTTTTTTAATAATAATATTTCGAAATACTAATTATAAAAAAAAAAATTATACAAGGAAGTGAGTTTAGTTATGATATCGGTTCGCTTCCTCCTCTCCTTCACCCGTGTACCCCCAGGCTAAATCGCCTACGAAATAGCATACTAGATCACCACATTGCTACTTTTTCGTAGATGTCATTACCTCTTCGCATACTTCTCTATGAAAAGCCCGCGAAAATAAAGTGTTCCGCGGTCTATTTGATTATTAGTCTGTGCCAGTATATTAATAACCAAAAAAAAAAAAAATTATCTTAAATATTATAATGATACAAAAGTGGTGTACACTACAAATATGCAAAAAAAAAAAAAAAATAATGATAATAATAAAAATCTGGAGTGCGGATTAGTTCCTAAGCTATGGAGGAATTCCTTTTTTTTTAAACTAAAGTACCAGTTGTTTGTAAAAAAAAAAAAATCCTCGTTTTCATTTGACTCACCTTCGCAGATTTTAAAGTCATCAGAAAACAGCTCTCATTTGACACCAAAAGTTCTGAGCGTTGTTCCCAGGTCACTGAAGTAAAGTAAGGGGCCAGAGAAAAGGTCAGCGGCACACTGCAAGAAATAAAGCAAAGGATGAAGCCGTTCGAGAACAATCGATTTGGTATTGAACAACTTAATTATATACTCAAGTAAATGTGTAAATACTCTATAAAACAACTTATAATGAAGCTCTACAGTGCAGATGAATCAAAAGCTTGGCTATGTCTAAGAAAGGAGAATTAATCAGCTGATCCTTGTCTAGATTAGCACCAAATGCGAAAATAAGGCCAGATTGGAGCTCATGAATCCCAAATTGAAAGTCATGGATGAACGTATGACTGGCGTTCAAAGAAAGTGCATCACCTAGGCATTTTACATTTCTAGCCCATTTTCGCGATGGTATGTTACATTAATGACCAGCATCACAAATATAAATATAAACAAAAGATATTTATTAATAGTTAAGTCAAAGCTTAGAGGGGAACAGGTATCCTGTGTGTTATCAGACACTCAGCCTAAAACACTGATGGATCCAATATCTCTCTATTACAGAAGATTTAGGAGAAGTCCGGTTGGCCTGCCTCCCTAAAATCCACTCATGCACACCTTCTCGATGGTAAGCCCTGTTATGTCACTTAGGTGGCAACGAACGTGTAGAGTGGTTCTCTTGAAGACGCCTGGTCAACGTGAAGAGGAAAAGACCAAACCCTCCAGCAATGAGAACACAACAATACAAATGGCCCTCAGTCCCCAGCAGCTTTCACTCTCCCTCTTACGGCAGCGAGAGGATCAGAGTGGAAGCAGAGGGTGCTAAGAATCTCTGGGTACGACCAGGCTGCCATGCATGGAAATTGAACTTGGCCTGTTATAACGTACGATCACTCATCGGTGAAGACAGGATATTAGAGCTGGAAAAGGAATTAGAAAATGTGAATTGGAATATCATCGGTTTGGCTGAAACAAGAAGAAGAAATGAATCACTTATAAGTTTATCAAGTGGAAATCTGCTGTACACCAATGGAAACAGTGAAAGGAGTGAAGGTGGAGTTGGGTTTCTGGTCCATAAAGATTTTAAAAACAACATTTTGGAATTCAAAAGTACATCACCAAGGGTGTCAAGACTAATACTCAAGATTTCGAAGAGGTACAAGCTAAAGATTATAATGATTTATGCACCAACATCGAGCCATGATGATGAAGAGGTTGAAGAAATGTACACTGAAATTGAGAGTCTTCTAGATGAGCAGAAAACCCACTACACTATTATTATGGGGGACTTCAAGGTTGGAAAAAGGCAAAACAGCGCAGAAAGAGGAACTATAGGAAATTTTGGAATTGGTGAAAGAAATAAAAGAGGTGAAAGACTTGTGGAATTTGCAGAATCTCAAGGAATGTCAGTAATGAACACTTTTTTCAAGAAAAGGGTGAACAGAAAGTGGACATGGAAGAGTCCAAATGGATTAACAACTAATGAAATCGACTTCATCCTCACTAACAGAAGATATATTGTGAATGATGTTACCGTCCTGAATAAGGTAAATGTTGGAAGTGATCACAGAATGGTAAGATGTACACTTGATATAGATGTAGGAAAGGAAAGGAAAAAACTGACTCGAGTAAATAATACAAAGGTCTTTGAAATAACAGAGGAGAAGAAAAAGCAGTATGTACTGGAACTTAAGAACAAGTTTGAGCTTCTGCAGACTTCTCAGGACCAAGATATCGACGAGGAATATTACAACTTTCTGAAAGTGATAAAGCCCAAGAAACCTATAGGGAAACAGAAATCCAAAGAAGAAAAAATTAGTCAAGAAACACTTGTCATGATGAACCAAAGACGACAAATGAAGAGCAAGAAAAACACTGACAGGGAGAAAATTGAGTATACTGAGTTATGCAAAGCCATTAGAAAGAGACTCAGAGAGGACATAAGAAGATTTAACACAAGAAAAGTAGAACAAGCATTAAGGGAAAACAAAGGATTTAAATCAGCAGCCATGAGCAGTAATACAGAAAAACAAATGATACTGAAACTGAGGAATAGTGATGGTGTACTTATAAACAGCAGAGAAGGCATAATTCAAATAGCAGAAGACTACTATAGAGAATTATACAAGGAGCGAGGGAATGATACCAGTAGTGGGGAAGATGAATTGCAAAGTAGCAACACATACTACATACCCAATATTCTTCCTGATGAGGTAGAACATGCATTGAAGAAAATGAAGAATCGGAAAGCCCCTGGGGAAGATGAAGTTACT
This sequence comes from Mastigoproctus giganteus, assembly GCF_048544385.1. NCBI lineage: Eukaryota > Metazoa > Arthropoda > Arachnida > Uropygi > Thelyphonidae > Mastigoproctus > Mastigoproctus giganteus. Next base: position 207,669,776 of record NC_143582.1, on the reverse strand, counting down.
GTAGAGTTGTTAAAATTGGGAGGAAGAGACATAACACAAAAACTGGCAAGGCTCTTCACAAAGTGCATTAGAAAAGGTGTGATGCCTAAGCAGTGGAATAATGCAATCATAGTTTTGCTGCATAAGAAAGGAGATAAATCAGAAATTGGAAATTATAGACCAATCAGCTTGTTATCCCACATCTACAAGTTGTTCACAGGGGTCATTACTAACAGAATAGAAAGAATATTTGATGAGAATCAACCAAAAGAGCAAGCTGGCTTTAGGACAGGGTTCTGAACTATGGATCATCTTCAAGTAATGTCACAGCTAATGGAGAAAGCAAATGAATATAAAACACCATTATGCCTTGCATTTGTGGATTATGAAAAGGCATTTGACTCCATACAGCATAAGGCAATGTTTCGGGCACTGGAAAGACAAGGCATAGATACTCCATATATTATGATTTTGAAGAAAATATATGAGAGTGCTTCATCCTTTATCAGACTAGACAAAGACAGTAGCAAATTTAAAATCGAGAAAGGAGTTCGACAAGGAGACACAATATCTCCGAAGCTGTTTACTGCTGCCCTTGAGGAAGCTTTCAGAAGATTAGACTGGTCGCAGAAAGGAGTCAACGTGAACGGAGAGTACCTAAACCATTTACGATTTGCAGATGACATTGTGGTCATAAGCCACGATCCCAAAGAATTAGAGGAAAATCTTAATCAGTTATGCACAGTTAGTAAGGATTTTGGACTAAAGATGAATATGGCTAAAACAAAAGTAATGATGAACAAGTATGCCACGGAAAGGGAAATAATGATTGAAGGAGCAGTAATTTAAAAGGTGGAGTCATATACTTATCTGGGACAAGTTATTAGCTGGAATAATGATAAATGGCTGGAAGTCAAGAGAAGAATAAATTTTGGATGGATAGCATTCAGGAAATATAGTCACATACTGAAGAGCAATATCCCAGTTTGTCTGAAACGTAAAATAATGAATCAACGTATACTCCCCACCATGACTTATGGAAGTGAAACTTGGGCACTCACCAAAAGAATGGAAGAGAAGCTAAGAACTACACAGCGAAGAATGGAACGAATCATATTGGGAATCAGACTGTTAGATAAGAAGAGAAACACATGGATTAGGCAGCAAACTCAAGTAAAGGACATTCTTATCAAAACTAAAGAACTAAAATGGTCTTGGGCAGGACACATAGCTCGAAGACATGATGACAGATGGACTAAGAAAATAACAGAATGGTACCCAAGAGGAGCTAGAAGAAAACCTGGAAGACAAAGGCGGAGATGGATAGATGAAATTCATGAGTTTTTGAGTAGTAAATGGATGGCCAGTGCTCAAAACAGAAGGAACTGGAAAGTTGCTGGAGAGGCCTTCATCCTGCAGTGGATTGAAAATGGCTGATGATGATGAAGTCAAAGCTAAGTAATATTTGATAGGTGCTCTCAAAATATACCAAAATGAGCATTTGCAACAGTTTTGGTAAACACAAAAATGATGGCTGAAATGTTATCAGAACATCTCAATTTGCTTCAGTTTATCATTTTAAATGGAAAACAAAATGAAAAGTTCACCAGGTGCAAACTAATATTTAGTTGAACTGCCCTGGCACTGATGACAGCAGCATACCGCCGAGGCATTGACAAGATCAATTTCTGAAGATAATCAACTGATAGTTCGTGGTTACAAACACGAATTATGGCTTCCTGAAGTTCACGAATTTCTTTGGTTTCTTTCTGGCAACTGCAGATTCTACACGATGCCAACAGTTCTCTATAGGATTCAGGTCTGGGATGTTTCCTGGCCAGCTAAGAGTTGTAATGGATCGTTCTTCCAACCATTTTTTCACCTGTAACAAATGTAAACACATTGCTGTCGAACCTCTAATGCAGAAATGAAGCTAAAGTAACTACAGAAGTGCCTACTTACACTTTTCGTCCGATGACAAGGAGCAGAGTCGTCCTGAAAGATGCAGTTACTTGGCAGGTTGAAATGGTCTCTAATGGTTGGCAGCAACCATTGGCATTTACGGAACCTTTTATAAACTGCAGGTGACCTACTCCGTGATAAGAAATGCACCCCAATATCATTTGGCTGGTAGGGAATTTCACTGTAGACACCACGTCTACGGCGAGTCGTTTGTCTCCCATCAGGGCCATGCAGGTTGAATTTCTTCTCATCCGAGAAAATAACTGACTTCTACTGCTCGGGGGTTCATTTTACATGCTCTGTATACCAAATTAATCGCGCCTTTTTCATTTTTTGTGTGAGGTGGGGTTTTCTCTTAGGACGACGGGCTACAAGTCCATTTTTGAAGAGGCATCTTCTGACTGTTATTGCACTTGCTCCAACTCCTGTATGTTCTTCGCATTCTCTTTTCAGCTCAGACGAAGAAGCTTTACGGTTTTTAAGGCACAAACGCTTCAAAACGCTTTCCTGTTTTGGCGTAGAGACTCGTTTGCGCCCGGTTACTTTTTTTCCTACCAGCAGAACCAATATTCTTGAGTTTGGAAAGAAATATACTCACTGTCGACTGATTACAAGACATTTTATAAGCAATATGACGGGTAGAACATTTTTCCTCACCTAAAGCAACAATAGCACTCTTTCTTTGTGGCGTGAACTGCACGTAACTCGCTATCCTGACACAAGCAAGGAATGACTGTAACTCTTGCAGAGCATGCTTATATAGTTGAAAGCAACAGCTGATGCAATATTACGTCATCACCTACGCGTCTCAATCTTATCTGATGCAATCTGTAATAAATATTGCCATATAATTACGTTATTCACACGACAATTACAATTTTAAGGAGTGATGCACTTTCTTTGAACACCAGTGTATATACAGAATCTTAACATTTTTCGCCCTCGTGGGTAGCATTGTTGGTAGAATCGCCATCCTTTCCCCCATCGCTTGAAAGAGACCTGAGTTCGAGTCCTGTCGGTGACGTGAGGAATTTTATGGGCCATTTTCACAACGTGGCTGAGTTAGTCCGTCTCAGGCGAAAGCTGCATGTTTTTTCCTCCCGAAACTCGGATTTCCAACAAACAGAAAATCGATCACAGAACACACGCAATTTACGGACAGTATACACGGAGATATATGGTCTTTAGTTGTTGATGCTCCTAAAACCGTACTACAAGTGACATTTTTTGCAGGTTTTTCCACTCAATCGGAGCCATAAACAATTTAAATTTACCGAAGATTATTTTCAGTGGAGTTCGTGTTGTTATTGTATTACTGACAATTGTGGCGTATGAGTGGTCTTTTGAATATTAGCTTCTCATTCCATTCTTTTTAGATATAAGCTATGCATGTGCATTTAACATGCTTTATTGTTTTTTTTTAACAAGGTAATATAGGAAGTAATGAGAATAAAATATATAAGCGTAATGTGTAAATTAGCTTCATTCCTTTAATTGTAACAAATTTTTAAATAAGAAAGACGTGTATATTAAAGGGTGGTGGGGAGAAAGGATTACTTATATTTTGAAAAAATTCATTGAGAAATTACTTTGTTGTTAATTGCTTATTTTCATTGCAGGATTTCAGCAGAAAACGAAGCTCAGTGAACATAAAAATAAAATTTATATCAACAGACTGCTGCTGTGTTTTATTTCACAGGAAACATGATACACGCACAAGTACAAAATCTTAAATTTACCCGAGCAATTTAATGTGCCTAATTTGTGCTTTCTTTCAGGAAAAAGTGAGGTAAAAATCCTCATAACCTTAATATAGACATTTATTTTAGGCCAAGTATAATTTCGATATCCAACTCTAATGAACATAATTATTTTTATAGAGTACAAGCCTCGAAAACCAGACTGGGCCGTATCTTTAGACAGTAAAAAGAAAGAACTGGGTGAGTAAACGGTTTCTCTTTATGAATTAAGAATTAAGTTTTAGCAACACAGCAGGTCTGCCATCCGAGATGTTGAAAATTCTCTGTCAGCCGCAGAGAAATCTGCGAATTTCGCGCAGTCCTGCTTTAAAATGACTTTAATACAGTGTAATCTTGATTATCCATATGCTGATTATCTGTTTGGTGTACAAAATAACTGCAGACATTAACCATTTGCTTCTTCACTACTTAAAAACGCAGTTTTTAAGTAGTGTAAATTGTAATTAACACTTGCCCACCTACTAAGGGGTGGGCAAGTGTTAATTACAATTTAGGATTTCCAGACAGTTTTTTTCAACCCTCTTTTTTTATCTTTTTTTTTTTTTTTTTTTTTTTGCGAAGAAGAGTAGTATTGATTGTGCTTGACGAAAAATCTCATTTGACTCACTCCCACAACTGAAGTCTGAATAAACACACTCTTGTCTCATACCGTTCGCTCATGTAAACCATTACACTTTGGCCTTGGCGTATACAAAACTTCCAAAATGCTCTTTGTATCATTACATTCTGTAATCCAGTGCTTCCTAAACCTGGATAAATTACCCAAAATTAGGTAAAAGTAGTTTTTTTTTTTGGATAACTGAATACACATTAAAATTTACCGTAAAAGTGTAGAAGTACTCTGAAGAAAGTGATCAGTCAGTGTGCAACGATACTCTAAAACAGCCTAACACGTACGAGTATTTATTTGCTATTTAATAAATATGCCATACGCTTGTTATTAGATTCAATCATTTTTTCCGTACTCGCATGCACGTGGAGAATTGACAAAATACGTCTACCGCCCCGCCTCAATTAAATTGAGTGAGTGTAGTCGTCTATTCTAAACTTTAGGTGCAGTGTGTTGCTAGCTGTGGCGGTGTGAGGTATGTATCACGCTGGTTGTGTTTATAACTCGTACCGTACACATTTGGAAAATGTAATCTTCGTTATATTATTTTAGTTTATTTAAAATAATATAATGAATATTCAAATCCTAATTTTCATATTTTTTCTTACCCAGAATGAGTGCTACCAAACGTCCTTTCTGCCAGATTTCATTGAGCTAGGTTTCACCTATATCGAAGATAAGGGAGTCGTGAAACCACAATGTGTTGTGTTGTGTGCTCTGTCGTTCTATGCAATGAGTCATTGAAAAAGAGTACCATATGAAGCGGAAACATCCAACATTGTTATCCAAGCCTCCATCATATTTTCAACGTTTAGAAGGGATTATAAAGAAGCAGCGACTTACTAACAAGGATTCCAAAGCAATTAATCAAAAGGATGCGGTAAAAGCAAGCTTTGAAGTTTTTTACCTGATTTCAAAATCAAAGGTGCCACACACAATAGGGGAAACGCTCATCCGGCCAGCTGCTATTCGCATCAACGAAATAATGTGTGGGTCTGACCAAGCACGAAAAGTGGCAGCAGTACCATTGCCCAATAATACCGTTAGTAGCCGAATTGAAATCATAGCTGGACACATAAAGGCAGAACTTCTTCGCCGTATCATTTGGAGTGGTAAGTTTGCTATTCAACTGGACGAAACCACGGATGTCTCCAACGACTTGCAGTTGATGGTCTACGTCTGTTATAAGTTTGAAACCACGATTAAACAAGACCTTCTTTGCTGCAAGCCTTTGAAAATGACCTGTAAAGGAATTGACATATTCCACGCTATTCATGCATTTTTTAGCGAAGAAGGTTTAACGTGGGATTCCTGTGTGGGGATTAACAGTGATGGCGCTCCCTCAATGTTGGGTCAGCGTTCAGGCTTTATAGCTCATGCAAAGCAACACAACCCCAAAATTCTGTCAACACATTGTATGATTCACCGCCAAGCTCTGGCCATCAAAGGTCTTATTGCTGAACTAGAGGAAGTCATGAAAAATGTCATTACCATAGTGAACTTAATCAAGGCAGGCGCTTTAAACACGAGCTCTTCAGAACCTTGTGTTCCGAAACTGATTCATTACATAAGAACCTCGTATTCTACGCGGAGACCCGTTGGCTGTCAAGAGGGAATGTTCTGAATTGCTTTTGGGTGCTGAGGACTGAAATTAAGATGTTTTTGGTTGAAAAGAAGCATGCTCTCGTTGAAAGAATTTCCAACATGAAGTGGTTAGCTCAGCTTAGTTATTTAGTTGATATTTTCTCCAGCATGAATGCACTTAATCTGCAACTTCAAGGAAAAAAGGAAAATACGATTTCTGCAGTTTAAAAAATAACAGCGTTTCAAGAAAAGCTCGAGTATTGGCTAAAAAGGCAGAACAACATAAAATTGCATCCTTCCCTACCCTTTCTTTGTTCTTGGAGGATGCTGATGGGATTGATGTCAGTGAAATCAAGGATGACGTGATCTAACAAAAGTATCTTTGCGTTTCAAGAAATACTTTCATGAACTAGAAAGGTATATCAGTGGATTGTAAACCCATTTCTGTGTGACTTGACTGAAATCCCCGATAGTATTAATGGTTTTGCAGAGCAAATGATGGAGCTTAGGTCAAACAGTCAGTGCAAAATGTTATTTGAAGAAAAGAAGGACCATTTGGAGTCTTTCTGGTTAACAATTCACGATGAATATCCTGTGGTAGCCGGAGAGGCCGTGATGCAATTATTGCCGTTACCTACATGTGTGAAGTAGGATTTTCCCCTCTTGCCTTCATAAAGAGCACAAAACGAAACTGTTTGCTGAACCCCGAATACGATGTGAGGCGTGCTCTGTCTCCAATTGCTCCCAATTTTGCGGAACTAGTAAATAAGTTGGAGCAGTGGTATTATACTCATTAGCTGGGACCTGGGTGATGAAATATTCATGGTGAATAATTACTAAATTTTTTGTGGCTGCTAAAATGTTTAGAGATGTTAAAAATAAAGACATTTCATCAAACATATTGTTTGCTTTCTATTTTTACCGATTTCTCTTCACTTGTCATATATGTTTTCTGTGCAGTTAGTGTTTTACCTACATTGGGTAAGAAGGACTTTCTGATAAGCGGTTTTGGGTAATGAAGGAAAAAGTTTGGAAAGAATTGCTGTAATCTGATGAAGACGTATACATTTCACTAGGTCTCTTTCTAGTTGCACTCAATGTGATCTTCGAAGCACACTTTTTAATAATTCATTCAACTCCCCTCCCTTGGTGGTTTGGCCAATTGTTAAATGATCCTTCAACTGAACTTATCCTAACCACCCTGTTTTTAAGCAACGATCATAAACTCATTTTGTCAGAAAGAAAACAGGCAGACATCACAGTTGCATTAGTCTCTACTAAAACTAGCAATGGAAATAGGCAAACATTTCACCGCTATTAGGAGTCCACCAGGATTACCTAGGTCAGCTATAACATTTTTTGCATTTACTATTTCTATAACGACATTTACGCACAAGAACTGTTGTTATTTTGCTAGTGATATACCTTAAAAGTACTGTAATGTATTATATTACAGCAGTATTTTGTAAATATTTGCACAGAAATCCAATTACAATACCATCGTGTGGGTCAATTGTAACATGATGCTTTATTATAACAGATAGAAACGGTTGAAAAAATTAATATACCATAATGGTTACAGCAGGAACATCGAAAGATGCTCCTGCTTTAACCATTTTGGTCAACTACTTCATTGTTCCTGTGTCCCTTCGCATTTTAAGCACACACACATAATTAATTAGAAGTATATAATTACATTAAAAAAAAGAAAGAAAAAAAAAAGAATCAGAATTGAACCCAGTAATTACTGTTTCACCACAATATATCGTCAAAATATCTGTAACGCTAATTTTCAAATATCAGTGCCCCTTCCGTCCTTTTACCAATAGTCACCAATACGGTTTTATTCCTAACAATCCATCCTTTCCAATTTCACCGTTTTTATACACTTTATGTATACTAAGATTTATTATTCATCCTTATGGTTTTTTGTCTGAATAGCTGCTTAGCGCCCTCTGTCTGTCTCTCTCTCTCTCTCTGGTTGAATTAGAGCATGCGTTTCTAAATCTTGCGAAGCCTTCTCTCAAGTTAAGATAAAAATCTTAAATGCATCGACATATACAGTACAAACATTGCAGGGGTCAACTGTAACGTGTTATAATTGTATCCGAAGTAGCATTATATTTCGTCATGTTAAAACTATTTGTATTAAACCTGCAAATTCTAAGTATTAAAAGAGGAGTAAATTTTTTAACCTGCTTTAAAGTAATGGTAACAAAAGAGACCTTTATCGGCAGCTCAAGAAAACAGAATGTCACTTTATGCCATACGGCATGCATCTTACAATTGAAAGTAAAATCCTTGCATATCATAGTTAACACAACACGAGAGTGCATTGGTCAGACATTTTTGGCCTCTATGGCAAATAAGTCGGGTGAGAAATTTGAGGCATAACAATTGATCCCGATCTCCCCTGTGCCCATACAATTATAAAAATAAAAATAAAAATATGTAAAACTGTTACATGTCTTAAAGATTGAATTAAAAACTTGACAGCATTTCCACACCCAAATTTCCAGGAGACGAAAATATACAACCCTCCCCTAAATCCGATTAATTCAGCCACGTTATGAAAAAAGCATGTAGAAATTCCTCTCGTCATTGAAGGGATTTGAACCTGAGCCTTTTCCACCCAGTGTGGGGAGAATGCTTATAAGAATTGTGGTATCCACGAGGGCTGCCCTTGAGATGTGAAAAAGCACAAATTCTCGTTAGAAAAGGCATAACTACTGGACTATATAATAAATAAGATCTTTATTGTAAGGTTCACCGGTACACGCAGGTACCACGACCCTACAATACCTTTCATGGCATCATGCCAGTCCATGAAGGTCTATTATATAAACTGGAACAAATTAGGATTAATGGATAAGCTAATTCAAATGGATATACCCCAGGGTGGACCAGTGTGGCAAGTGGAATACCTCAGGGTACAGTGTTGGGCCGTCTGTTTCTTATTTTCCTTAATAACATTGATGAAGGAATGCAGGGAGGTTATCAAATATTTCTGATGCTTTATAGTTAGGACCAAAAGTTATAGTTAAAGACCAAAATTACCCCACTTTGCTTTAATTGCACAAGTCTGAAAAATGGCAACTGAAATTTAATGATTTTGATCATAGTTTTGCACCTAGGGAAATCTAGGAGTTACAAACTGGAATGGAATCCTTTATTCCACACTCCACTTTAAAATATCGTCCTGTATCTAAACCTTGGTTTTCCAATAAATTCGCTAAGACTGTTCAAGGGAAGAACGTTGAATATTGTGATTGGCTTGTTTCCAATTCTTCAGTTTCAAATTCTGCATACACCAGAGCTCGCAAAATTTGTAAAGCAGTTATTAATCAATCCAAACTAGATTTTGAACAGGCTAAGAGTAGAAAACTTGCTTCTTGCCCTAATGGTAGCCGAGCATTCTGGTCTCTTGCCAAAGATATTGGCCGCAACTTTTGTCCATCTCTGCTCCCGCCTCTGTCAAAACCAGATGGTTCTATTGTCACTTCAGCCAAGGATAATGGGATGCTAGCATCCCATTTTTCTTCCAACTAATGTATTAATGATCTTGGTAAAACACCTCCCACAATTCCCAGCACACTCCATTCAATCCCTACTGTGGTCTTCCGTCAAAAGTATTTTGACGAATCTTGATGCTAAGAAAGCTCCAGGTCCTGATAGTATTTCTCCACTTGTTCTCAAAACCTGTGCTCCTGAACTTACTCCTGTTCTTTGCCGCTTTTTTTCACTTTCTTATTCCAAAGGTGTTTCTCCTTCTGCTTGAAAATTTGCTCATATCCAGCCAATTCCTAAAATGAGTGACAAATCCCTCCCATCCAATTATCGTCCCATTGCAATTACTTCTATTCTTTCTAAGGTAATGGAGAAATCAGTTAACCACCCAACTCTTAAACTAACTATAAACCTTCCGTCTGATCAACGATCGCCAGTATGGATTCCGTTAGTGTCGATCCACTGATGATATTCTGGCTTATGTCACCCATTTGCTCTTAACATCTCAAAGGCTTTCGATCGTGTTTGGCATAAAGGTCTTCTGCCCCCCTCCCAACGTTGTTCTTTCCCCCACTTTTTTTCTCTTGTATATTAATGACCTCCTTCCATTGACCGGAAATCTTATCCATAGTTTTGCTGATGATAGCACATTGAATTCCACTTTGCAGTTTGAGAAACCTCGCCCTGCTCAATCAGCTTCAACTTCTCGAATATCCGCAACCAATTCCTTAAATTCCGATCTCCGGGTAATTCTCCAGTGGGGCAAAGACAACTTAGTTGATTTCAATCCTTCTAAAACTCAGCCCTGTCTTATATCTCGCAAAAAGGATTCTTCTGCTCATATGTTTATCTTTGGTGACACTCTTGATTTCTAGGCAAGATGATATATCTCTTTTGAGGATTACCCTGACTTCTAATCTCTCTTGGCACAAGCACATCACAAATAATGCTTCCTCTGCATCTGAAAAACTCGGTTTTCTCGTTCGCTGTCGGCGTTACATTTCTTCCAAACAGCTGTTCACTCTGTACAAATCGCAAATTTGCCCTACCATGGAATATTGTTCCCACATCTGGGGCGGTGCCCCCAAAATCTCTCTCAGGTCTCTGCATTCCATTCATAAGAGGGCAGTTAGGTTAATTTAATTAATGACTCATCACTAACAGAGTCTCTCTACTCTGTCTCACAGACGTTCTGTTTCTGCTGCATGTCTTTTCTACAGATTCCATGAGCACTGTTCTTCTGAATTGGCTCTTATAATTCCCGCTCCCGCTTTCAAAACAGTCCGAACACGTGCTGCCACCAGCCAACATCCATTTACTGTCCAACTTCAAACTCACAGAACCAACTTTTCATCTTCCCCATTTATTCATTCAACTGCCGTTTTCTGGAACAACTTTCCTTCATAAGTATTTCCTGAAAATTACAGTCTACAGACATTCAAGTCTAATGTCAACAAATATCGTTTTTTTGTCTTTCCAACCCATGCACGGTACTAAGTACTATAGGTTCTAATACCTCTCGTGTTTGGAAGTTTCATAAAAAAACTAGGGGAGTGAATTAAAAATGGTTTAGGACGAAAAAAGACTTAGGGGTGAAAATTCAGTCAAACAAAATTTTCCATGCGAAGTAAACAAGCGGCTAGACAGAAAAGTGGTGTCTTTTTTCTGATACACGGTTCCTTCTCAAGAATGGAAAATATGTCATTTTCCCTTGTATAAGACGATCGGGAGCCGTCATATAGAATACTGTGTTCAGATCTGTAGGTCACACTAGAAGAAAGACATCGAAGTTCTAGAAAGAGTTCAGAGAACTGCAGCCAGATTGGTAAGGGATAATAATCGCTGTCCATATGAAGAACGGTCATAAGGTGCGAAGCTTGATAACTAGATAACTGGACTGCAAAGCTTAGCAACTAGGCATCTTAGGCGGGGGATATATATGGCCCTGAAGGGAGAATGAACGACGGAGATATATTTTCACTAGTAGAAGAGAGAAAAACCAGGGAGTATGCAGATAGAAAATTTTGTGTTCCAAAAGATCGCATTTCTGTCTTTGATTTCTTCAAACCAAAATATCAACGGATGCCACTATAAGATTATTTTAAATTTCAGTCTTCACGATGATAAACCACGTATTGTCTTTTACGTTTCATTAATTTTTAGACGTATTAAAGGAATTAAAGATGACATTCAAATGCTGTACACATTAACTATAAACTTAACGTAAAACAAATCGCTTTCATTTTGCTATAAATTACCAACGGAATCTACAAGAATGGAAATCTCCGTCCTTATAGGTATGAGTGCTTAGGATATAGTCATTCCGAATAAACGAATAATTATATTCATTATTCGAATAATGAATAATGATAGTCGATCTTAGGAATAAATTTGTTATTTCGCAAAAGGTTTCATGCTTTTTAATACCTTTTTTGAATATAAGTCTCGATTAATGTAATTTTAATTTCTTTGATACTGGAATATTTAATTTTTTGTTACTTCTTTCCTCAACAGAAAAGCCTCAACCTCCAGTATTCGAGACAACACTTCGTGATGTATTTGTGAAGACGGTTGGAAAGAAAACAATACTGGAATGCTACATAAAAGGCAACCCTAAGCCCACCGTGACATGGTACTTTAATGAGAAAGAGATTGATGTAACCAGTGGCCGCTATGTTGTTACTCACTATGAAGACAAGAGCATGCTGACGATCTTTAAAGTGACAAATGAGGTCGAAGGACGTTATACATGCGAGGCTGTCAACGAACACGGGCAAGAAACAACTACAGCTTATCTCCACGTGGGAGGTAAACTTTTAACCTTAAGTGTTTTAATTTTACCACGCTTTTCTTTTTCTCAGTCACTTATCATGAAAAATCTGATAAAGCGTTAAAATCATTTGAAATATCTCAAAGATGTAATATTTTCTTACTTTGAATTTTCATAATCAGAAAAACGAAAACCTTTCAATATTTAAACTGCTGGAATTGTGTTACGTTCTTTCTGGTGGCAATTACTACATTCTCAGTTTTACTAAACGAGTAAATTCAAAAATAAACTATAAAGAAAGTGGATGAAGAGGGATTACAAACTATAAGGAAAGTTTTTAATTGTATTCGTACTGCATAACCAGTACAGAATTAAAAATTAATTTAGCATTAATGTTCGTCAAAATGTTTATAATTATATCGGTTATTAACTCGATTAAAATTACATAAAATCTCTTTTAATAGAACTTATCTTAATTTACTGTTGTAATGATACGAAATGTTGACTTTAAAAGCTATAATTTTCAAAGACGCATACTTCTTGCCAGGTTCATTATATATGTTTAATGCGTAAACATCGTAGATTTTTTTTTATTGAATAAAAAGTGCGCACTACAATAGCAATACTCAATTCTAATTTAATGAATGGTACATATTAAGGCCACCCGAGAATGACCTCATCTACCCATGTGTAGTAAGTCTGCAAATTGTGTGTGTCCTCTGGTCGGTTTGCCTGTTTTGCTGGACGAAAAACCCAAGTTTCCTGATGAAAAAAGCTTTGTTATCCTTGCCTGAGACCGATTAACTCAGCAGCGGAGTGACAAAAACACACAAAACTTCATCGCGTCATTTATAGGAATCGAACCCCGGCCGTCTACACCCGGTGTGGGAAGGATGATGATTATAATCATGTGATATCCTCAAAGCGTAACAAGTGATACTGCATCATTAGGTTTTCTCTACAACTTAGCTGTTTAAAAAACTTATAGTGTGCTAGATGGCTATTGGCAGACAGGCGCAAGGTGAGATGGCTAGATCGTTAAAAGTGTTAGGAATGGTAATTTCGAGATCATAGCAACAACATCCACGAGACATTCTCGAAGGCAAGTGCACGGTCGAACAAGATTTACATATTCTAGGGTAACCGTTACTACCACAACAGTGAGACAACACAAGGATCTGGCAGACAACTCTCTCCCTCGAGAAAAAAGGAATGAGAAAGTGGAGGAAAAGTGCATACAGGAGGCTTGGCTTCAGAAAAAAATGAGATTCTATAAGACACAGCGCACAGTTTATGTTTTTCTCACGTCTATCACAGGAGAGCTAACTAATCTTGACGTGTTTTCACTGGAGAGGACGGGGAATACGCTTCCATTCCTCTAATATCAATAATAGCGACCACTATCGTAGCGATCGACTGATATTTTCGTTAAGCATCATGACGAAGGGCCGCACTGATCTCCAATCTTTGAACGAGGTAACTTATCTATTTAGTAGAGATACGAGATTCTAAAGCCGTATGGGAGGCTTTTCAGAAGTGCTACAGGCTCTGAATTGCTTTTTGATGGACAACACTATTCTTCCCCAATAGAGGTGTACGAATTTTTTGAGAGAATATCCTTCGGATGGAGTGGCTGGCCAAATATCCGGATCTAAATCTGATTGAGCACACCTGGGGATACTTTAGGGAGACGAACACAGAACTGCTCGTGCTCTAAGAATCGCTCTTGTAGAAGAATGCGATTTATTACTGCAAGGTTATTATCTACCTTGAAAACAGGATAAGTCTGTTGTGAGGGTTATTTAGGGATAACCATACTACTATAAGTTCTGAATAGTACAGGACTGGCGCTTCCAATTTCGGTCGTTGATCATGATTCACAAAAATCGAGGAATATTTCTTATCAAACTCAGTATACTTCAGTCTACTCTGATACAAATGGTCTGATAGAATTAATAAACTATAAAAGTTATTTATTTGTGATGTTATATATACATTTCTGTATTTATTGGGATTTAAAAATTTTACCTGGAAGTTTGATCACAGTATGAGTTTTCTCATACTAGAAAGACGAGACTTCTTTGAATTACTTCCTCCTACTTATACAAACTTGGCCCATCGACATGGGAGAGTGAGTATCATTGCAGCACAGAATTCTTTAAGACAGGTCCGCAACTACTGGAGAACGCACGCATTACTGCATTGCTCACAAACCTCTATTCTCCCGAAAATTATTTTAACGATCCAAAAAGTGTAAATTGGAAGAAAACGTGATTTATTACATTGAACCACATCCCTTACAGTCCAATAATACCGCCTTATTACTGAAATGAAAAGGAGCTGGTTCAGGATCTTCAGACCTAGTGCTGAGTATTGCGATTTTCTCACAGATAGCATGTCATCATTACTGGAGCTGACTTAATACTCACTTTTCGGGAACGAAGGTACTCGTGAATGACTGCACCTACACTAACAACACTGATATCTCCTTCTTGTGAGATTTCCTACACAGAATTGAGGCGATTGTTCAGAATAGTCTTCTCGACTTTGTTACAGTTTAAAATAGACTATTGTTTGTGGCCATGCAGCACTGACGAGATTACGCGCAGTCCCACAGGTATCCTTAAATGGAGTACACCACTCACACACCAAGAGTTTTCGACAGCAGTTCATTCCCAATTCCACTACAGTCAACTTTTCAGTGAACATTAGCAGATTTTGAGCCTTTTTCCATTTAAAATATGATTAGATATTGCTACTGCATCTTCTTACTACACTGGTGTGCAAAATTTAAGGACCAGTCAGGTTTTCACTTGTAGCTTCTCATAGGAGTGGCCTGGATATGTGTGGCCCATACGAACAATGTCCTCACTTTCCAAGATATGGGAAAAGCACACCAAAGGAACCTTGTGAGATACAGAAATTATGAAGGAAACAACAACGGAAAGAAAACGGTACAGAGGGACTTTATTCAAAATAGCACTGGCTGCCATGATACAGATGCATCACTGCCAAAGATGGAACAAAGGGAAGAGGTGGTCCTCAGTAGGAGATATGGCCACCCCTAATGTCGATGCAGGCTTTGCATCACCTGTTCATACTTAGAACAATGTTGTTGATAAGTTCTCGCGGTAACATCGTCCATTCCTCTGTCAGCGCCATCTTCAGCTGGGGTGAACATTTTCTAGTGGGCGTGGACGTTCCGCTAGGCGTCTCCCCAGAGTGTCCCATATGTGGTCGATGGGATTTAGATCGATGGAACGGGCAGGCCAATCCATACGAACAATGTCCTCACTTTCCAAAAGCATATCAACAGCTGCAGTGCGATGGGGTGTGGCGTTATCATACATAAACAGGAACTCGGGGCCAATGGCACTTCGGAACAGACGCACATGGGGGAGGATTACCTCAGTACAGTAGCGTGCACCGGTTACAATACCGCCTTCCAGTATATGGAGTTGTGTACATCCTTACAAGATAACGCCTCCCCAGACGAGAACACCTCGACCGCCATATCGATTCCTTTCAGTGATGTTTGCGGGGTAATACCGTGTGCTAACCTCTCGCCAGATTAGCTGACGTCCAAAATCGCTGCTGAGACTGAATCTACTCTCATCAGTAAAGAGTTCCTGGTTGTAACCTTTAGAAATAGTGTTGGTCCTTAAGTTTTGCACACCAGTGTAACTTCTACGGATGCCATCTGCATTATGGCTAAGCGCACGTGCGAAAGTGCATTTAATATGATTTTTGGTTGGTTGGTTTGGTTTTTAATGGCGCATGGCATTTAATATGAAGGGGGGAAATATGAAATGACTGCTCAATAGTGACGCCGATCCACTTGTTATTTATGAGAAATAATGAAAATTGGGGATAAAATTGGGCCCTCCCTTTTAAAGTACACTGATGTATTGTTCAAATCAAATATGAATTAACGTTTAAAAATAATGTAAATAATATATAAAAAATCAGATTTATTGTAATAATAAACATGACTTGTTTTTGTGTTACACAATTACGTGTTGAAAATCTTGTAAAAGTATCAGTGGGACAAAAAAGGTTGAGAATCGCTGGTTTATGAGAAATAGACCCTCAGTGCCTTTATGTTCTGGTTGCCAGTGCAATGAATTTGTAAATAGTGCAAAATAATCTTAAACCGACTATTAGCTTTAGTCTAAAATGTCCTTTACCTTTTTTAATTTTTTGTTTCTTAAAAACTGATATTTTAATGTGATATTTTCTTTGTTTCAGACATATTCACGAGTGAATATTTTACAATGAAGAACCGAAAAACAATAACGCAGAGGAGCGTTATTAATGAGGCTACTTCAAGTTCTGCATTAACTTGCTTTGGGGTAGCGCCTCCTTTCTTAGTACATGTATATTGTAATACTAAACTCACGATGAATTATGTGGGCATTAAACACCTAATCAGTAAATGTACACGTGACCTAAGTTACATTTATAATCGGGAGTTTTCTTCCAATCTACCGCTTGGCTGCTCGTTTAGATACATTAGTTCACCGCTCGACACAAAGTTGCTAATAGGGCCACCTGATGTTGAAATCTGATGTCGGAATCAAATTGTTCCGAAACCGCTCAGTGCTTTGAGATTTTAGCGGAAAACGGTTTCACCTAATAGGTGATGTGATCCGATTAAAAGCGAAATTAATTACTTTAGGTTGACTACGTGGACAAATGTAGCCGTTTCTAAAGAGCTTAAGTTCGAGTGTTGCCACCGTCACTGGAGGGACAACAACCTCTCCAAGACGGTCGACTGAAAAACAATAACGCAGAGAAGTGTTCTATTTTCAAAAGCGAGTTCAACCAGTCTTGGCTGATTAAATCACACCACTCATCCCCACAAGAATGAAATTACGGGTTATGTGCAATGTTTCTCTGAAGGTAATTTGGAGATTATGAATGAAAAAAAAAAAAAAAACTGCCTTGCTGATAAGGGACAACCGGCACTGCAGCAATATCATTAATTTATCGATGCTTCAGATTAGCCTTCCAGCGAGGATTTCTAACCAATTAGGTTAAAACTGTGAACAGAGTTAGAATTCATTAAGCGGTCTCTGATAAGAGCCAAGGTCAATTTTCCTATCGATGTCATGTGTGTTGTCATTGATGACGGACCTGCTCATTTATGTACAAAAATGTGTACAAGTGGATGTGAAGTTCGACAATTAAGCTACTGTAAAATTTTGTGCTAGCTTAGAACAATAGGCATTACAGTCGATATAGTGATACAGGCAACTTTTAAGATTCTATATCAAGAAAAGAAGTCTTCATGTATCAAAAGCACCCCTCCCCTTCCAAAGTAAGCAAACGTTCAGTTGAGTGCTGGAAAAAGTATTCCATTTGAGCTTTTAATATCTCTGTCAGCTGCGCAGGCTGCTAAGGTTCTAAGCTACTGAAGTAAAGCCGACTATCCATCGTCTCTGTCCATTTTGATTCAGTCTATCTTATTCCATTTTCTGATTAGCTTTATAATGACACCGTTATGGGTATTCTCATGATGATCACGAAAAGCTCCAAACCCCTGTTTGGAGATTCAACTCGATGTTATTGACTTCAGAGAGAAAGTACTTTAAAGGCTTTTAAAGAAAGTTCCGTTTCTTTGTTTGGTTTTTTTTTTAAGGAGCATTAGCAACTAAGGCCATATTGCTCCGGATCATGCGGTGGTCATTCCCTGACCTTTCCGCATCCTCCGTATTTGGTGGTGACGGGCTCGAACCCCGGTTTAATCAAGAAGCGTGTGCTACGCACTGCTGCTCCTTCCCACCTGGATACGGAGGCGCCGTAGAAAGTTCCGTCTCGTTCCAGTAGTTTTTTTCTGAGAATTATCATTCTCATTACTTCCACACCTTCCCTCGTATACTGTCCTCTGTAGGAGAGGCATAGAGGTAAGAAAGGTAACATTAGAAGATAAGCCACAAGAAGTTAGGCCAAAACTGAAGACTACAACAAAAATTTCTATCATACCAGAAGAGGGAGAAAAGGTTGTTATATTAGAAGAAACACCGCAACCGTTGGAATTTTATCATATTGGCATATTATCATTTGGAAAAGGTCTTAAGTTCGATTCTCTCTACGGACCTAGCAGTCTTTTCATTCGTTTGAAAAAGTGAACGGGGCTCAGACTGAGAATAAAATTCCACAAATATTCAAATCTGCCCATGAATACGATTTTTAGAGAAAACATAAATGTTGTACATATATGTATAGTGATTCGTGTACATCTGGTCAGCGGGAAATTTATAACTGTCACAGTAAGCAGACCGCATGTTTTGAGGCAAAAGCCCGATAGTAGAATTTTAACTTATTTTATTATTCTTTTTTTGTTTATGTTTATCATTGATGAATAATTTATTTTTTTATAGTTTTTCAAACTTTTCCTTTCTTCCTTAATATTATTTAGTATTCTGCTAATTTTGTTTTTCAGAAATCTCAATTGTGGTTAAAATTCTTCATTTTAATTATTAAATGTAATTAACTGGTAATTATTTCTTATCTAATTACTGTTTTCATAGGTAACTAGATCAAATATTTTAGTGTACTGAAATATTCTGGACTTTTTTAACAGTAACAAGGGAAGAACATGAAGCCAGAAAACGCGAAGAAAAGCCAAAAGAAGAGCGGGTAAAGCCTTTCGAGAAAAAGAAGCCAAAACCACGTAAACCAGGTGTTTCCACGACGACACAGGAGTCCGTAACTTGGACGCAAACTACTACAGAGAGCATGACAAGCGAGATGAGAGAACAACTCTTTCAGCAAACTGCCGATATAACAATGTCCACCCAGCAACATATTGAGGTGCAGCAAATAATAACTGGAGAGAAACCTAAAGAGATCAAACCAGAAGTGGTAAAAAGGGAAACTGCAGAAGTCACGAAAGCAGTGGAGCACGTCGCCAGGAGAGGCATAGAGGTAAGAAAGGTAACATTAGAAGATAAGCCACAAGAAGTTAGGCCAGAACTGAAGACCACAACAACAATTTCTTTCATACCAAAAGAGGGAGAAAAGGTTGTTACATTCGAAGAAACACCGCAACCGTTGGAATTCACAAAACTGCCCATATATCCATCACGACCAATAATAACAGAATATAAGGGTAAGGTTAAGCCAACTCAAGTAAAACCGGTGGAAGAAGTAAAACCAGAAGAAGTTCTGGAAACATTAAAAGAAATTATAGATAAACGTAAGGAAGAAGTCATTGAAATCACAACAGACACCAGAGAAAAGAAAGAAATCACATTAGAAAGCAAAGAAATTCCCAGACCAATTAAAGAAAGGGAAAGATTAATCGTCGATGTAACACCAAAGCCAAAACCAGAAATTACGAAGGAATCGAAAACTGAGATTGAGTTCATTAAGAAACATGTCGAGAAACCGAAACCAATGGTTCCGAAGGAAAAGAAAATAGAAATAGAGATTATAAAAGAAATGAGGCCAGAGAGAATTCAGGAGGTCACCATTGATAGCAGATTAAAACCAATTGAAGTAGTACCCGTGGAAGAAGTAAAACCTGAAGAAGTTCTAGAAACATTAAAAGATATTATAGACAGAAGAAAAGAAGAAGTTATTGAAATTACAACCGAAACCAGAGAAAAGAAAGAAATAACAATAGAAAGCAAAGAAATTCCAAAGCCTATTAAAGAAAGGGAAAGGGTAGTAGTAGATGTTAAACCAAAACCCAAACCGGAAATTATAAAGGAATCAAAAACTGAAATTGAATTCATCAAAAAACCTAAGAAAAAGCTAAAGCCAAAAGTACCAAAAGAAAAGGAAGTTGATACTGAATATATCCCAGAAAAGAAACCAGAAGTTTTCAGAATTCAGGAAGTCACTATTGACAGCAGGGTGAGACCTCTTGAAGTAATACCTGTAGAAGAAATAACGCCAGAAGAGGTTTTGGAAACTTTGAAAGATATTATAGAAAAACGAAAGGAAGAAGAAATTATTGAAATTACCACAGAAACCAGAGAAAAGAAAGAAATAACATTAGAGAGTAAAGAAATTCCAAAACCTGTTAAAGAAAGAGAAAGAATAATCGTCGATGTCAAACCAAAGCTACTACCTGAAGTCATAAAAGAATCAAAAACTGAGATTGAATTCGTCGAGAAACCCAAAGATAAACCAAAGCCAAAAGTCCCAGAAGAAAAGAAAGTGGAAATCGAATTTATAAGAGAAAAGAGACCAGAAAGATTTCAAGAGGTCACCATTGACAGTCGGTTAAGACCATTTGAAGTAAAAGAAATAAAACCAAAAGAAGTTCTGGAAACTCTGGAAGATATTATAGAAAAACGGAAGGAAGAAATTATTGAAATCACTACTGAAACCAGAGAAAAGAAAGAAATAACAATAGAAAGCAAAGAAATTCCCAAACCTATTACAGAGAGAGAAAGAATAATTGTTGATGTCACACCAAAGCCAAAGAAAGCAGTTATACAGGAATCAAAAACTGAAATTGAATTCATTAAGAAACCTGAGGAGAAACCAAAACCAAAGATCCCAGAAGAAAAGAAAGTGGAAATAGAATTTATAAGAGAAAAGAGACCAGAAAGAATTCAAGAGGTCACCATTGACAGTAGGTTAAAACCTCTTGAAGTGGTACCTATAGAAGAAGTGAAACCAGAAGTTGTTCTGGAAACATTAAAAGATATTATAGATAAACAAAAAGAAGTTATAGAAATCACAACAGAAACTAAGGAAAGGAAAGAAATAACAATAGAAAGCAAAGAAATTCCAAAGCCTATTAAAGAAAGAGAAAGAGTAATAGTAGATGTTAAGCCAAAACCCAAACCGGAAATTATAAAGGAATCAAAAACTGAAATTGAATTCCTCAAAAAACTTGAGAAGAAACCAAAGACCAAAGTGCCAGAAGAAAAGGAGGTTGATATAGAATATATACCTGAAAAGAGACCAGAGGTTTTCAGAATTCAGGAAGTCACTATTGACAGTAGGGTGAGACCTCTTGAAGTAATACCTGTAGAAGAAATAAAGCCAGAAGAGATTTTGCAAACTTTGAAGGATGTTATAGAAAAACGTAAGGAAGAAATTTTTGAAATTACCACAGAAACCAGAGAAAGGAAAGAAATAACAATAGAAAGCAAAGAAATTCCCAAACCTATTAAAGAAAGAGAAAGAGTAATTGTCGATGTCAAACCAAAGCCAGTACCTGAAGTTATAAAAGAAACAAAAACTGAAATTGAATTAATTAAGAAGCCAAAGCCAAAGGTTCCAGAAGAAAAGAAGGTGGAAATAGAATTTATAAGAGAAAAGAGACCAGAAAGAATTCAAGAAGTCACCATTGACACTAGGTTAAGACCGTTTGAAGTAAAAGAAATAAAACCAAAAGAAGTTCTGGAAACTCTGGAAGATATTATAGAAAAACGGAAGGAAGAAATTATTGAAATCACCACTGAAACCAGAGAAAAGAAAGAAATAACAATAGAAAGCAAAGAAATTCCCAAACCTATTAGAGAGAGAGAAAGAGTAATCGTTGATATCACACCAAAGCCAAAGACAGCAGTTATACAGGAATCAAAAACTGAAATTGAATTCATTAAGAAACCTGAGGAGAAACCAAAACCAAAGATCCCAGAAGAAAAGAAAGTGGAAATAGAATTTATAAGAGAAAAAAGACCAGAAAGAATTCAAGAAGTCACCATTGACAGTAGGTTAAGACCGTTTGAAGTAAAAGAAATAAAACCAAAAGAAGTTCTGGGAACTCTGGAAGATATTATAGAAAAACGGAAGGAAGAAATTATTGAAATCACCACTGAAACAAGAGAAAAGAAAGACATAACAATAGAAAGCAAAGAAATTCCCAAACCTATTAGAGAGAGAGAAAGAGTAATCGTTGCTGTCACGCCAAAGACAGCAGTTATACAGGAATCAAAAACTGAAATTGAATTCATTAAGAAACCTGAGGAGAAACCAAAACCAAAGATCCCAGAAGAAAAGAAAGTGGAAATAGAATTTATAAGAGAAAAGAGACCAGAAAGAATTCAAGAAGTCACCATTGACACTAGGTTAAGACCGTTTGAAGTAAAAGAAATAAAACCAAAAGAAGTTCTGGAAACTCTGGAAGATATTATAGAAAAACGGAAGGAAGAAATTATTGAAATCACCACTGAAACCAGAGAAAAGAAAGAAATAACAATAGAAAGCAAAGAAATTCCCAAACCTATTAGAGAGAGAGAAAGAGTAATCGTTGATGTCACACCAAAGCCAAAGACAGCAGTTATACAGGAATCAAAAACTGAAATTGAATTTATTAAGAAACCTGAGGAGAAACTAAAACCAAAGATCACAGAAGAAAAGAAGGTGGAAATAGAATTTATAAAAGAAAAGAGACCAGAAAGAATTCAAGAGGTCACCATTGACAGCAGATTACGACCATTTGAAGTAAAAGAAATAAAACCAAGGGAAGTTCTGAAAACTCTGGAAGATATAGAAAAAGGGAAAGAAGAAATTATTGAAATCACAACCGAAACTAGAGAAAAGAAAGAAATAACAATAGAAAGCAAAGAAATTCCAAAGCCTATAAAAGAAAGAGAAAGAGTTATAGTAGATGTTATACCAAAACCCAAGCCAGAAATTCTAGAGAAATCAAAAACTGAAATTGAATTCGTTAAAAAACCTGATAAGAAGCCAAAGCCCAAAGTTACAGAAGAAAAGAAAGTTGGAATAGAATATATTCCAGAGAAGAGACCAGAAATTTTCAGAATTCAGGAAGTCACTATTGAAAGCAGAGTCAAACCAGTTGAAGTGGTGTCAGTAGAAGAAATAAAACCACAGGAAGTTTTGGAAACTCTGAAGGATATTATAGAAAGACGTAAGGAAGAAGTGATTGAAATCACAACGGAAACCAGAGAAAAGAAAGAGATGACATTAGAAAGCAAAGAAATTCCCAAACCAATCAAAGCGCGGGAAAGAGTAATAGTAGATGTTAAACCAAAGCCGAAACCTGAAATTATAGAGGAATCAAAAACTGAAATTCAATTCATCAAGAAGCCAGAGGAGAAGCCAAAGCCCAAAGTTCCAGAAGAAAAGGAATTCGAAATAGAATATATTCCAGAAAAGAGACCAGAGATTTTCAGAATTCAGGAAGTCACCATTGAGAGCAGAATCAAACCAGTTGAGGTAGTACCAGTGGAAGAAATAAAACCACAAGAAATTCTGGAAACTTTGAAAGATATTATAGATAAACGGAAAGAAGTTATTGAAATCACAACGGAAACCAGGGAAAAGAAGGAAATAATATTAGAAAGCAAAGAAATTCCCAAACCGGTTAAAGAGAGGGAAAGAGTAATTGTTGATGTTACACCAAAGCCTAAACCAGAAATTATAAAGGAATCAAAAACTGAAATTGAATTAATTAAGAAACCTGAGGAGAAACCGAAGCCAAAAGTCACAGAAGAAAAGAAAGTGGAAATAGAGTATATCACAGAAAAGAGACCACAGAGAATTCAAGAGGTCACCATTGACAGCAGGTTAAGACCATTTGAAGTAAAAGAAATAAAGCCAAAGGAAGTTCTGGAAACTCTGGAAGATATTATAGGAAAACGGAAGGAAGAAATTATTGAAATCACAACGGAAACCAGAGAAAAGAAAGAAATCACATTAGAAAGCAAAGAAATTCCCAAACCAATTAAAGAAAGGGAAAGAGTGATTGTTGATGTCACGCCTAAGCCAAAACCAGAAGTTATAAAAGAATCAAAAACTGAGATTGAATTCAAGAAACCTAAGGAGAAACCAAAGAAAAAAGTCACAGAAGAAAAGAAAGTTATAACAGAATATATACCAGAAAAGAAACCAGAGATCTTCAGAATTCAGGAAGTTACTATTGAGAGTAAAGTCAAACCACTAAAAATAATACCTGTGGAAGAAATAAAGCCAGAAGAAGTTCTAGTGACTTTGCAAGATATTATAGAAAAACGCAAGGAAGAAATTATTGAAATAACAACAGAAGCAAGAGAAAAGAAGGAAATAACTTTAGAAAGCAAAGAGATTCCAAAACCAGTTAAAGAGAGAGAAAGAATGGTACTGGATATTAAACCAAAACCAGAAATCACAAAGGAGTCAAAAGCGGAGATTGAATTCATTAGAAAACCTGAAGAGAAACCAAAGACAAAAGTAACTGAAGAAAAGAAGATTGAGATAGAGTATATAACAGAAAAGAAACCAGAACGCATTCAAGAAGTGACAATCGAGAGTAAAGTTAAACAGGTTGAGGTGAAATCTATAGAAACACTTGTACTAGAGAAAATTAAGCCAAAGGAATTAATCCTAGAAAAACCAAAGAGAATAACAGACATTGATATTTCAGTAGATAGTAGAGAAAAGAAGGAAATAACAATTGAAAGCAAAGAAATTCCTAAACCAGTTCGCGAAACAGAACGCCTAATTATAGATATGAAACCAAAACCTGAAATTACAGAAGAGTCAAGAACAGTGATAGAATTCAAGAAGCCAGAACAGAAGCCAAAGCGAAAAGTAACTGAAGAACAGAAAATAGAAATAGAATATATAACAGAAATGCGACCAAAACGCGTACAAGAGGTAACAATTGAAAGTATAACTAAGATGAAGCCTTTTGAATTGAAACCTTTGGAAATTACTCAAGTACATGATGAAACTATTGACATTACTGTAGAAAGTAAAGAAAAGAAGGAAGTTACTTTAGAAAGTGTACAAATCCCAAAAGTTCCAAAAGAAAGAGAAAGGTTAATTGTTGATATAAAGCCAAAAGAAAAAGTTACCATAGAAGAAACCAAAATGGAAATGGTTTTTGGTAAAAAGCCTGAAGAGAAAAAAGAAAAACCAAAAGAGGATGTAAAAGAAATTACTGAAAGAATTAAACCCGACCAAGAAATTATAGTGGAAAGTAAAGTGAAACCAAAGAAGGTTGCTGTCAAGAAAAAGAAACCAAAAATTACAGAAGCGAAACCAGAACTAAAGCCCATAGAAAAGCCAAAAGAAGTTCCTTTAGAAATTACTACAGAAAGTGTAGAGAAAAAAGAAGTTATTATTGAAAGTAAAGAACTCATTAAGCCTAAAAAAGAGAAAGAGACGATTGTTGTTCCTGTAGACAAAAAGGTTCCTGATGAAGTCGATAAACAGGCAACAACTGAAATAACACTAACTAAAATTATCGAAGAAAAAGTCAAACCCAAAGAAGAGACAAAAGTTGAAGTCATTTTTGATAAAAAGCCAAAGCCTTTAGTTACTGTAGATAGCAAGGCCAGACCTAAAGTAGATGTGAAGCGAGTTGAAGAAAGGGAAACCGAAGTCGAAATAATTTCTAAAGCACGCTCCATAAAGGAGGTTACAATCGACAAAATGGAGGAAGAGAGAAGACAGATTGAACTTATATCAAAACGTAAAGATGAAGTAGAAATTGAAATTAAGCCTGAAGTGAAACGAGAAGTTGTTCTGGAAAGTAAGGAGAAACCAAAAGAAAAGGTTAAAAAAGAAATCAAGATAATAAAACAAGAAAAAGTTAAGGAAGTTGTGGAAAAGAGAAAAGAAGAAATTATGCCATCTAAACCAGTAATAAAAGAAGTGGCAAAACCAGAAGAACAAATTGAAGATATCACCCCTGAGAAAGTGAAAGAAGAACTAGCAACTATGAAAATGTCTCCACGTCAATCACTGATAATTTCGGAAGTAACTCAACAACAAAAGCCAGAAGAATTGGTATCCGAGAAACCAAAAGATGCTAAAGCAAAAGTAGAATTTTCAGTCACCGAACATGTTGGTGTCTCAGAAGTGAAATCTGAAGAAAAACCACAGGAATTTCTTCCAGGCACTCTTCCTGGAGTGGTCGCAGCTAAAAGAATTATCAGTTCTAAAGAGCCTCTAACTATATCTGAGGTGCAAACACACATACAAACCCAAGAACTAAAACTGGAAAAGAAAGCAACAACCATGCAAGCAGTAGTTGGCCTTTCTCAAACGGAATCTCTAGAAGTTTCACAGATAACATTTGTAGAAAGATTAGGAGAACTAGCTGCCAGAAAGTTGCCCGTTGAAGCAAAGGCTGGAGTACGATGGTTAACTAAGGAATCTCTGGCAGTATCTGAAGTATCAACACAGCAAACTTCAGAAGATATTAAACCTGAGAAAAAACCAGAAGAATTTAAAGCAGATTTTGAAGTCACCCCTAAAGAATCTCTCACTGTTTCGGAAGTTACAGCTGGATTAACACCCGGTGAATTTGGGCCAGCACAAATTCCTTTCAGTCAAAAAGCAGAATCTAAAATTATCACAGGTGAAACAATTTCAATATCTCAAGTTGTTTCAGAATCAAGGACCACTGAACTTAAGCCAACTAAATTACCAGAATCAAAAACATTGGGTTATGAGGTTGAAAGTCAGGAAACTGTTTGTGTTTCTGAAGTAACTTCAGAAATCAGACCGACGGAATTTTTACCTGGAGAGCTTCCAGGAACAGAAACCGCTAAAATCACAATTCCTTCCGAAAAATCAATATCTGTTTCCATTGTGACTGCTGGTATGTTGCCTTCTGAACTAATTCCTGAAAGATCACCAGCAGAGATGAGAGCCAAATCACAAATTCTCGAAAAAGAATCATTGTCAATTTCAGAAGTCACAACAGAAATCAGACCGGAAGAATTTGCACCTGGTGAGGTTCCTGGTACACAGGTTGCAAGCATGACTGTACCTTCCCAAGAATCTCTGTCGGTATCATTGGTGACATCTGAGATGAGGCCTTCGGAACTAATTCAAGAGAAAGCACCAATTGAAATTACAGCAAAATCGAAAATTCTTGAAAAAGAATCAGTGTCGGTGTCTGAAATCACTCCTCAAATTATACCTGAAGAATTCGCCGCGGGTGAAATTCCAGGTATTCAGACTGCAAGCATGACATTACCGTCCCAAGAATCTCTATCAATATCTTTAGTTACATCAGAAATGAGACCGTCTGAGCTAATTCAAGAGAAGGCACCAGTTGAAGTAACAGCAAAATCAAAAATTCTTGAAAAGGAATCATTATCTGTATCTGAAATAACTCCACAAATTATACCTGGAGAATTTGCCCCAGGTGAAATTCCTGGTACACAGACTGCAAGCATGACACTACCTTCCCAAGAATCGCTATCAGTATCTTTAGTTACGTCCGAAATGAGACCGTCTGAACTAATTCAAGAGAAGGCACCAGTTGAAATGACAGCAAAATCAAAAATTCTCGAAAAGGAATCAGTGTCTGTGTCTGAAATCACTCCGCAAATTATACCTGGAGAATTCGCCGCGGGTGAAATTCCTGGTATTCAGACTGCAAGCATGACATTACCGTCCCAAGAATCTCTATCAATATCTTTAGTTACATCAGAAATGAGACCGTCTGAGCTAATTCAAGAGAAGGCACCAGTTGAAGTAACAGCAAAATCAAAAATTCTTGAAAAGGAATCAGTGTCTGTATCTGAAATCACTCCACAAATTATACCTGGAGAATTTGCCCCAGGTGAAATACCTGGTACACAGACTGCAAGCATGACTGTACCCTCTCAAGAATCTCTATCAGTATCTTTAGTAACATCCGAAATGAGACCATCTGAACTAATTCAAGAAAAGGCACCACTTGAAGTAACAGCAAAATCAAAAATTCTTGAAAAGGAATCATTATCTGTATCTGAAATAACTCCACAAATTATACCTGGAGAATTTGCCCCAGGTGAAATACCTGGTACACAGACTGCAAGCATGACTGTACCCTCTCAAGAATCTCTATCAGTATCTTTAGTAACATCCGAAATGAGACCATCTGAACTAATTCAAGAAAAGGCACCACTTGAAGTGACAGCAAAATCAAAAATTCTTGAAAAGGAATCAGTGTCCGTGTCTGAAATCACTCCGCAAATTATACCTGGAGAATTCGCCCCAGGAGAAATTCCTGGTACACAGACTGCAAGTATGACAGTACCTTCCCAAGAATCACTGTCAGTCTCTTTGGTTACATCCGAAATGAGACCATCTGAACTAATTCAAGAAAAGGCACCACTTGAAGTGACAGCAAAATCAAAAATTCTTGAAAAGGAATCAGTGTCTGTGTCTGAAATCACTCCGCAAATTATACCTGGAGAATTCGCCCCAGGAGAAATTCCTGGTACACAGACTGCAAGCATGACAGTACCCTCCCAAGAATCATTGTCAGTCTCTTTGGTTACATCCGAAATGAGACCTTCTGAACTAATTCAAGAGAAGGCACCAGTTGAAGTGACAGCAAAATCAAAAATTCTTGAAAAGGAATCAGTGTCTGTATCTGAAATCACTCCACAAATTATACCTGGAGAATTTGCCCCAGGTGAAATACCTGGTACACAGACTGCAAGCATGACTGTACCCTCTCAAGAATCTCTATCAGTATCTTTAGTAACATCCGAAATGAGACCATCTGAACTAATTCAAGAAAAGGCACCAGTTGAAGTTACAGCAAAAAGTAGAATTCTTGAGAAAGAGTCGATATCAGTGTCAGAAGTCATGCATGAAATCAGACCAGGTGAATTCCGACCAGGTGAAGCTCCTTTTGGAGATACTGCAACGGTTAGCATGTCATCTCAAGAGTCTCTCTCTGTGTCTGTAATCACATCTGAAATGAGACCCTCAGAATTACTACCTGAAAAGGCTCCACTAGAAGTTACTGCAAAATCAAAATTCTTGGAAAAAGAATCATTGGCTGTGTCGGAGATAACTCCTCAAATTATTCCTGGTGAATTTGCTCCTGGTGAAGTTCCTGGTGGACGGACAGCGAGCATGACTATTCCTTCCCAAGAATCAATATCAGTGTCATTAGTAACATCTGAAATGAGACCATCTGAGTTGGTTCAAGAAAAGGCACCAGTCGAAGTCACTGCAAAGAGCAGAATACTTGAAAAAGAATCAATATCGGTTTCAGAAGTCACACCAGAATTCAGACCAGGTGAATTTCGGCCAGGTGAAGCTCCTTTTGGGGACACTGCAAATATCAGTTTGTCGTCTTTAGAGTCTCTAGCTGTGTCTGTAATCACATCTGAAATGAGACCATCTGAATTAGTTCCTGAAAAGGCACCTGTTGAGGTGACAGCTAGATCAAAAATTCTAGAAAAAGAATCGCTTTCTGTTTCAGAAATAACCCCAGAAATCGTACCTGGGGAATTTGCTCCAGGTGAAGTTCCTGGTGGTCAAATTGCGAGCATGACTATGCCCTCCCAAGAATCAATATCGGTGTCACTAGTAACATCTGAGATGAGGCCATCTGAGTTGGTTCAAGAAAAAGCACCTGTCGAAGTTACAGCAAAGAGTAGAATTCTCGAGAAAGAATCCATCTCGGTGTCTGAAGTAACACCAGAAATCATACCTGGAGAGTTCCGTCGTGGTGAAGTTCCAGCTGGAGATACTGCAACAATTAGTATGTCATCACAAGAGTCTGTCAGCATATCTGTTATTTCATCTGAGATGAGACCCTCAGATTTAGTACCTGAGAAAGCACCACTTGAAGTAACGGCAAAATCAAGAATTCTAGAAAAGGAATCAGTTTCTGTGTCTGAAATAACTCCACAAATTATACCCGGTGAATTTGCTCCAGGTGAAGTCCCTGGTACAGAGATTGCAAGCATGACTGTACCTTCCCAAGAATCTCTGTCAGTGTCCTTGGTGACCTCCGAGATGAGGCCTTCTGAACTCATTCAAGAAAAGGCACCAGTCGAAGTTACAGCAAGAAGTAGAATCCTTGAGAAAGAGTCAATATCAGTATCAGAAGTCATGCATGAAATCAGACCAGGTGAATTCCGACCAGGAGAAGCTCCTTTTGGAGACACTGCAACGGTTAGCATGTCATCTCAAGAGTCTCTCTCTGTGTCTGTAATCACATCTGAAATGAGGCCTTCTGAATTAGTGCCTGAAAAAGCTCCAATAGAAGTGACGGCAAAATCGAAATTCTTGGAAAAGGAATCATTGGCTGTATCTGAGATAACTCCGCAAATTGTTCCTGGTGAATTTGCCCCAGGTGAAGTTCCTGGCGGCCAGACAGCGAGCATGACTGTGCCTTCCCAAGAATCGATATCAGTGTCATTAGTAACATCTGAAATGAGACCGTCTGAGTTGGTTCAAGAAAAGGCACCAATCGAAGTTACAGCAAGGAGCAGAATACTTGAGAAAGAATCAATATCAGTTTCAGAAGTCACACCAGAAATCAGACCAGGCGAATTTCAGCCAGGTGAAGCTCCTTTTGGAGATACTGCAAGTATTACTTTGTCATCTTTAGAATCTCTAGCTGTGTCTGTAATCACATCAGAAATGAGACCTTCTGAGCTTGTTCCAGAAAAGGCCCCAATGGAAGTCACAGCAAAGTCTAAGTTCCTGGAAAAAGAATCACTGGCTGTGTCTGAGATAACCCCTCAAATTGTTCCCGGTGAATTTGCTCCAGGTGAAATTCCCGGCAGTTTAACTGCAAGCATGACTGTGCCTTCTCAGGAATCAATATCGGTTTCACTAGTGACATCTGAAATGAGGCCATCGGAGTTGATTCAAGAAAAGGCACCAGTTGAAGTCACAGCAAAGAGGAAAATACTTGAGAAAGAATCAATATCAGTTTCAGAAGTAACACCAGAAATCAGACCAGGTGAGTTTCGGCCAGGTGAAGCTCCTTTTGGGGAATCTGCAAATGTTAGTTTGTCATCCTTAGAGTCTCTGGCTGTATCTGTAATCACATCTGAAATGAGACCATCTGAATTAGTTCCTGAAAAAGCACCTATTCAAGTGACAGCTAAATCAAGAATTCTAGAAAAGGAATCGGTCTCAGTGTCTGAAATTACACCAGAAATGAGGCCTGGAGAATTTATACCCGGAAAAGCTCCAGCGACTGGAACAGCAAGAATGACTGTCCCTTCACAGGAATCACTCTCTGTGTCATTGATAACATCTGAAATTCAACCATCTGAATTAGCTCCTGATAAATTCCCTGCAGAAGTTACTGCTAGGACTAAAATACTCCCTAAAGAGTCAATTTCAGTTGCTGAAATTAACCCTGAGATTCAACCAGGAGAAGTACAGCTGGGTGTGACTCCTGCAGGAGAAAATGTAAATATTAGTATGTCTTCACAAGAGTCTATTTCTGTCTCTGTTATTATGTCAGAAATGAAACCATTTGAAATGGTACAAGAGAAAGTTCCCGTTGAAGTTACTGCAAAGTCTAGAATTCTGGAAAAGGAATCTGTTTCGGTATCTGAGATTACAGCTGGGATAAGTCCTGGTGAGTTCATACCCGGGAAAGCACCAGAAGGCGAAGTGGCTTCAATTTCTATTCCATCTCAAGAGTCTCTTTCAGTATCTATGATAACCTCAGAAATGAGACCTTTGGAACTGGTCCAAGAAAAGGCTCCTGTTAGTGTCACAGCTAAAACAAGAATTCTTGAGAAAGAATCTATTGCTGTTTCAGAAGTAACAGCAGGTATTCAGCCAGGAGAATTTTATCCTGGAAAAGCTCCATCAGGAGAGACTGCAAGTATAAGCGTTCCTTCACAAGAATCATTATCAGTTACCTTAACTGAGGTAGAATTAAGACCTTCTGAATTAATTCCTGAGAAGGCTCCTGTTGAAGTCATTGCAAAATCACGAATCCTTGAAAAAGAGTCTCTATCAGTATCTGAAGTTATATCTGAAATCAGGCCTGGAGAATTTGCACCAAAAGAGACACCGTTTGGCGAAACTGCAAATATATCTGTTCCATCACAAGAATCTGTATCAGTATCACTAATAACTTCAGAAATGAGGTCATCCGAATTAGTTATGGATAAACTGCCTGTTGAAGTAACAGCTAGGGCAAGGTTTTTAGAGAAGGAATCACTTGCAGTTTCTGAAATCACTCCTGAAATAATTCCTGGTGAATTTGTACCCGGTTCAGCGCCAGCAGGTGAACAGGCCAACATTTCTGTACCTTCTCAGGAATCAGTATCAGTGTCCCTCGTGTCATCTGAAATTACTCCATACGAGTTAGTACCCCAGAAAACTCCGATGGAAGTTACAGCCAAATCAAAAATTCTTGAAAAGGAATCTGTTTCAGTGTCTGAAGTAACATCAGAAATGAGAGCACAGGATTTCAAGCCTGGTGAGGTCCCTGGTACTGTTACTGCTTTAATTGATTACTTACCTCGAGAATCTCTTTCTGTTTTGGAAACCCACAGCGAAGAAAAACCAGAACAGTTGGAGGTTCAAGAGACACCGAAAGGAAAGAAAGCCGATTTTCAAATAACTCCAAGAGAATCTATCAACATATCAGAAATCAGTAGCGAAATAATACCAACAGAATTTATCCCTGGGAAATTACCATTTGGAGGGCAAGCAACAATATCCCTCACTTCTATAGAATCTTTGTCTGTATCGGAAATTACCTCTGAAGTCAGAACAGAAGAACTTGTAACATCTAGTACTGTTAAGAAGGGTGTTGCTCAGGTAGCTTTCGCTCCTCACGAAACAGTCTTAATATCTGAAATTACCGGTGAAACAAAACCAGAAGAATTTTCCCCAGGAAAACTGCCGTTCGAAGCAAGTGCAAATGTCGAGTTTGTTATTAAGGAACATGTGGCTGTTTCAGATGTCACAACACAAAGTGTAGCGGGTGAGCTGGTGAGCGAGAAAAAGCCTGACAGTTTACAGGTATTGTTTTTCTTCTCGGTATAAGTGTTTAACATGCATTTGCGTGACAACTTACTCTTCTAACTATATTACTAACTGCCATCGTAACATAAAACAGTGATGAAGAAGGGATGCGGGATACGAGGTGTCCTCTTTCCAGCTGTGATCATGGATTTCCTGTGCTGAAGTAGGTTTTATCACTAGACTACTGAGGTACTTTACATTTCCACTTTTCAGCGTTGTTATTTGGACGGTGGCTTAATAATTATCTTGTTTCATTTCTCAGATCAAGAATATAAATTTTTAAAATTGGCCCACCCTGTTTCATCATGCTGTAAGTGGCTCAAACTGGCTTTTTAGTAATCTAGAGAGAGAAAAAACAGCGGGGTTATTGGCACATTCTACTGATGTAATCAGTCAATATATATCCTCTTCCCGCACTAACCGAATAATAATAACAGTATACCAAGAGAAACATTTCAAAATCATCTGAATTACAGAAAAGTGAAGAAATAATTGCTTAACCCTACCCAGCTCAAGGCAGTGAAACAATCATATATTAACTGTACTTACAAGCCCAAGAATTCTCCCTATTAGTGATGAAAAATTGTGTGGCGTCTAGTAACAGAACCTAATTTGCTTTTATTCATCAATATTGCAGCTAACACACATAACACATTTATAACCCATAGCTTTTTAACAGATGAATCTGCAAAATAAATAATTAATTGAAATCTTAGAGTCCCGTTTTAATTCTACTTTATATCCAAAATTTCAAGAGTATAAGTGATTTTGTCAGACTCCCTCTTCTAAAATATCTAAGCTTGAAGAATTTTTCTGTAACATAAAATTACAAACGATTAAGACAGCTCTAGAAGCAGTTTCAGTATTTACGAATTACGTGATTTGTCATAATGCTCAAACTACAAGTAGAATTAAAGCAAGGGACCTTATTTCATTTCACGTTACTGTGTTTCACTATTTTCTACTAGCACTATTATTGATATAACTACTACCATTGTTTAAAATCCCCATGCTTTCTGAATGTTGAAACATAATCTGCATAATACTAAGTATGTGTTAAAAATTATTCAGTCACTCCTTCATATTAATTGACAGGGTGATGATTATACATTTCATGTTTCTACGAGGCTATACTTAAATTATTCTACTTGAAAACACATTCTGAGTTAACAATTCTTAATCGTATTTAGCAGTCACGCTAGTTTGAACTGTTGTCCACTAGTGGAGGGTATATTATTGCACTCAACGCCCCTGACTACTCGGCTAAGTCAGGCCTATCAAAACACTTATTATTATGAGAAAACCCTTTTATGTATTAATAAAATAATTAGAGCATCTTCAAAAGTGAAATTCTTCTGTTTCATTGCTTTCGTTGAGAAGAACGGTACCCATTGTGAAATGCTTTTTGACTACCTATTTCATTTAGAAATTATCCTAATTTTTTATGGAAGTATAATTTTTAATTCTGATAGGCTGCATTTTTTTTTGGATTCGATGCGTCTATTGATTATGCACAATAGTTCAATTTTCACAAAACTTGTCATTTGTTTATATTCTTTTATTCTCAATGAAATTTAAAATAAAATAAAAAAATAATGATTTTGTTCAGAAGGACAAATTAGTCAGATACATTAAATAACTCGTGTAATTCGAAAAACCAACGCGCTTTATTGTCTTCAAGTAGAAGATCCTATTGTTCAGAAAGCATGGTGAATTTTATTCCTAATTTTGCTTTTAATAAATAATCATAGCAAATTTTATTCCTAATTTTGCTTTTAATAAATAATCATAGCAAATTTTATTCCTAATATTGCTTTTAATAAATAATCATAGCAAATTTTATTCCTAATATTGCTTTTAATAAATAATGGCAAATTTTATTCCTAATTTTGCTTTTAATAAATAATATTATTTTTAACAGTTTTGTTGGCATTAAATATGTCAAGAGAGCAAACTTATGTTGTCCAATAATACACTCATCTGTTCTGTACTCGCATTTCCCCTAAACACTCTTGTTCATTAACCAAAAAAAAAAAAAGTCCACTCCACTCTCTGCCTTCACATTTCCTCTTGCCTATAAGTTCCTTTTAAACAATTCGGAACTCTTTTCTCCATATCTGGTCATTATGTTTGCGATGCACGTATTTCCTTCCCACTTTTTTTGTTTCCTTTCGAACGCACATTCCTGTTTCACCCGAGCAATTCACCACAAATGCCCTCCCTTTTTTACCCTACTAAGTTCTCCAGATAAAATCCTTCCCCACCGCAGATTTCGTCGTTATATATCACCCCTTTTTATTACCACTGTTTCTGCCAATATGCCATCATTATGTGCCTTGAAGATTCGCTACATACAACTCCTGTCAAATCCTATCAACGTGCAACCAGTATACGTACCCTGCATCCACTTTTACCATCTTCTTCAAACTGTTAGCATGATTTATATTTTGCCCAATAGAAATTTTTATTATTAGGTGACAATATTGTGTATTATTTTTGCTTAATAATCCTAACCACGCAATTAATAAAATATCAACTATTAGTTCGTTCGAAACTTACAAAATAATGAACTTTTTTATCAGCTGTAATTTCATTCAAAAGATAAAACTTAAGTGTGCTTTGTTAGTTTATAACATTGCTAAAATAACAAGCAGCTGTAGTGTGCAATGCTTCTAGAAAATATAACCTCCAATTCTATAGAAAATACGGCATAAAAGGCTATGCTTGCGAGTTGTATTTTATGGAGATGCTATAATGCCTAATATTTCTCAATTGAAATAAAACTAAATTAAAATTATAAGTTTAAAACATACAGTTTTTATTGATTAGTATGAGATATACAACTTTTATGTAATATATAAATGTAAGAATATTTTCTTTTCCTTAACGTAAATAATGTTTCAGAATTTATATCAATTTTTTAAGTCCAAATAACGGACTTTCTGGTTGATTTTTACCGGAAATATCTGTATAATTCCGCAATAAAGAAAATATGAAAAATGAACTTTAAACTGAATTAGCTTTTAAATTTTAAAATCATTTCGAATCAAGGAGAAGTGAAGATGATTTGAAATATTTTGATTTCACATAATTTGAAAAGAGTGGGCTAATCTAATCCTTAAATGGGCTAATGCTTAATTCTCAGAATTTTTATTATTTTTTTTAAATATCCGGGACGTGCCATGTCCCCGAGTATGTGGGATTTATGAGATTCTAATATACAAAACAACTTTTTAATTCTGGTTAAAAAGCGCATTTAATGTTAGCGCATTGAACTTCATAAATAGCGCTCTCCACATCTACCAACGCTGAACTCATTACATCTAAAAGGAAATCAATAATCTAGTTGACTGAATATATAATTGCGCCTTGAAAATCGGATATTTCGATAAATTTAAGAATTTATTAATATAGGAAATTAATATATCTGTAGAGAAATTAGGAGGAAAAATCAACAGAAATGACTCTTTTTATGATATTTATAAATTTTTTATAAATTATTTTTGAATAAGAAGAAATCCCTTAAATGATTCATTTTCGTCATCATTGGATTTTTTGTTTTCTTTTATTCAGGCCGAAATGACTTTCGCGTCACAACAAACGGTCAGCATTACAGAAGTCCAAATAGAGGAGAAAGCAAAAGATTTCAAACCAGGAGAAATCCCAGGGGTACGAACGGCAGAAGTTACTGTCCCCACAGAAGTCGCTACTGAGGTACTAGAAATTCGAGCTGCAAGTCCAACTACGGAATTGAAACCAGGGGAAGTTCCAGGCTCGCGGACAGCAATTGTTGGCATTATGGAGAAACTCTCCGTGCAGGTAAATTTTCAAAAGTGTAGAGTGAGATAAAGCATAATAAATCTTCCAAACATAATAAACTATTGTTCCAATCCGAAAATAATATAATGAGATAAAAGTTATACCTCCTACAAAATTTCATATCACCACTTCTAAGGTTGGAGGAGATCGCCGTCTTCCCCACACCGGGTGGAAAAGACCTGAGTTCGAGTCCTGTCGATGATGTGAGGAATTTTTATGGTCATTTTCACATTGTTGCTCAGTTAATCGATCTCACGCAAGGGTAGCATGGTTTTTCTCCCGGAAACTCGGGTTTTTCGTCCAGCAAAACAGAAAATCCACCACAGAACACAGGCGCCTCCGTAGCCAGGTGGGAAGGAGCAGCAGTGCGTAGCACACACTTCTTGATTAGACCGGGGTTCGATCCCGTCACCACCAAATACGGAGGATGCGGAAAGGTCAGGGAATGACCACTGCATATCCCCGGAGCAATATGGCCTTAGTTGCTAATGCTCCTAAAAACCAAATAACAAACAAACAAACAAACCACAGAACACATGCAATTTACAGACAATATACACGGAGCAATATGGCCTTACTCGCTGATGCTCCTAAAACCCAACTACAATTACAACCACTTATAAGAATGATTTGCCGTAATTTACATACGTATGTTATGCTGTCGATGTTTCGTGTGTGCGTGTGCACGCATGCGAGAGAGAGAGAGTAGAGCACTAGAATTATATTGGCTTTTATACTTTACCAGGTGAAAACTTGAATTGAACTTATGATAGATAAAACTTTGCAATATTCGCCAGAGGCCAACTAACAAGTCCACGGTATGGGGAAAAAAAAAAAAAAAAAAAAAAAACACAAAAATTTCCCTACTGTGGAGACACCCGAGAGGTTACCAGATGTGTGACCTGACTGCGCAACTTTTTGACACACAGTGACGGTGTTGATCACTTTGCAGACACCACTGACACGCTTTACATTTTGAAAAGCGAATAAGACGCACTGGAGACTTTGAGACCAGATGATGCCAGTTAGACAATAAGCCGATTTCAAAGAAAATGGCTGAAAGATGTCTCATTGTTTATTTATTTATAAACCCACATAACAGAGAAGCCCATTTACAATGTAGGAGCTAGCTGAAAGTATGTTGACCATTTCGGAAAATTAGCACAAAATTTACTACGTAAAACTTCACAAGCTCGGATGAGTTGATCGATCATTTGAGAAACTAAGCACCGAAAGATTGAGTTGAATTTTTAAGGCAGTGGAGGGGGGGGTGAAAGAGCGAGCGAGAGAGAGAGAGAGAGAGAGAGAGAGAGAGAGAGAGAGAGAGAGAGAGAGTATACAAATCTAGCTGAATAGAGGAGACAAGAAGCTTTACAGTTTGTCCACTATGAAAAAGAATCTTAGCTTTTTAAAACCAGTAAGTGAATATAGGCGAAAAGAACAGATGCATGCGCATTCTCCCTCCTCCATTCACCCCCTCTGGTCTCTCCGAGTTGCCGTTATTATTGCAGCATCAGAGCGCACTACCAACAGAAATTAAAATTCGTTTTTTTTTTTTTTTTTTTTTTTCCGGCTATATGCAGTTCTTTTTGGCAGCTAAATTATAGCATTAATGTATTACTTGGCATGATCTATAAATGAGAATTTAAATGAAGTTTAGACATGACAACGTTGACAGTTCCCTTTTTTTGGCGAAATGTACTTAGTGAACTATAATTATTGAATACAATTTTAAAATCCGATTAACGAAATGTTCAATCAGGGATTTTACATTCCTGTAACAAACTGACAAAAGTTTATCATTTCCAAAATATTAACTAACTTCTATCTGGTCAACACATTCCCAATTCTACATTTCAGATATTTCATTTGAAATAGTGTATTTCCTATAAAGTAATCACTAAACTAATTTCTTTTATTCAGGTGTGTGAAGTTACACCTGAACACGGATTGGGTAAAGTGGTGAAGGAAATGCCTATGGAGCTCAAAGCGAAAGAAATTCCAGGGGAAGAGCTTCCCAGGGCAGAAAAAACAGAAGTGGCCGAAATTCTCGGTAAGCTATATTCCAACGTATTAAAAACGTTTAATCAGATATATTTTGAAATGGTGAAATTCATTATATATTTTCTATCGGATACAGGATAGCGAAGTTGAATTTACGTTCCAGTTTCCACCTCACCATAAAACACACATATCGGATACAGGGTGAAACTTGGCTTGCAATTTATATTCAATTCATTTATTTATTATTCCATTCACTGAGCGAGCAACTTCAATAAGACGCAACCAGAAACTTTTGGTACACGTATTTTCCATTTTTAATTATGTGAAAGTAAAGCAGTGCATTTGTATTAGTGTTAATGAACGGTTTCTAGTTACTTTTGTAAAGATATTTAGTATTTATTTTATATTTTGTTTTTAGTTTTCCAGTATTATGTCGATTTAAGTGTACACTCAAAATGCTGTTTATTTTGTATCGGGAACCGGTAACCCAGGACTTCTGAAACTGTGGGTCGCAACTGTGGGTTGCCGATACCCACCCGCGGGTCACAAAAAAGTTTATTGCATTTTACCTTAGATTTAAAATATAATTTTTTTGCTTATTCCAAAGCAATACTTTTATTTTATAAAGTTGGTCACTCGTTTTATTTTATATATAGATTAAAATTTAATTATTAAAAGTGATATTTTTAGTTTTTATGAGACTTTAACCAAATAAAATCACTAGTTTTATTTAAGGGTACAAATTCATTTATCACGTTGTGGGGAGGGGGTCTAGCCGGATAGTGATTTCAGCTAGACTATCCCCTTAGGTAGTTCACTGACTAACTGTACAGTGATTTCAACATGCCATTTCAAAGCAATCGCATATGCAAAATAAATAATGCAAACTTTCTGATAACTAGTTGGCTAATGATTTCAGTTTCCGCTTTTAAAAAGTGACACAAAATGAAGGTAAACATCTAAAAATAAGTGAACCTATACACAAATCAATATGAAACAGTAAATACCTAATAATGAATGAGTTTAAAGTGGTGAAATAAGTCTACCTGTATCTGATAGTCAGTATATCCCAAAATCTTTATATTAGTTAATGGAATTTTATGCTGCTTAGAGATTTTTTAAAATTTTGTTTTCTCTTCTCTAAGTGAATTAAAGCTAAGTGAATTAAAATCTCTAAAGCTAAGTAAATTAAAAAGTGGTATTTTATGTATACAATACGTTTCATGTACATAATGAAAAGAATAATATACAACTATGAGCAGTAGTTTATCTAAACTGTTTTTACCTGTTCATCCCGTGTTGATCTTTTTTGTTTGCATCTACAGTAACAGGATTAGAAATTTAACTTTCTTGAATTACGTGATTTTTCACCTTTTTTAATGGGTGCAGATGCTCATATTCTTCTATATTATTTCTATTTTTTTAATTATTCAGTTCCAATAAGTGAGGAGCTTGAATATCGAAGGAAAATACAACTGACCCATCAAATGAAATTTTTCTGTAAATATTGTACATGTAGTTCGGCTTATTCCGGATTAATAAAGATAGTACGTTTATTGTTAAAGCAGATTTTCGACGTGTAATAATACTACAGCTCAAAAAATAAGATTTTAGAAATAACCTATTATCTCATGATGTTTATAATTTTATCTTTTGTATGTTATAGGATACTACAGACCGAGCTAATTGTCAGATCGCATCCAAATACGGTGCTTTCATGTTTTACACCATTTGTGTAAAGGAATTAATATTGAAAAGTTCTAATACTCTATCTCGGCGAGAAAAGGACCAAAAATAATTTATTACGTTGCCATAATGTTTATGAATACAGCTGTTTTTCAATGCAGAGGTAGCCCCACAATATACGAAAAGTTTTCTTCTGATGATTAACAAGACTATTCATTTCACATTGTAAAAGTCTATGCTTGCTTTCTACCATTACTGCAAAGCAGTTGCCAGTGTGTCACTATCTACGTAATGCAGATATTACTA
This sequence comes from Mastigoproctus giganteus, assembly GCF_048544385.1. Taxonomy (NCBI): domain Eukaryota; kingdom Metazoa; phylum Arthropoda; class Arachnida; order Uropygi; family Thelyphonidae; genus Mastigoproctus; species Mastigoproctus giganteus. The sequence continues at coordinate 207,629,122 of NC_143582.1, read as the reverse complement.
AATAGGTAATGTGGTAGGGCCAGTTGAGGACTGAGAACAGGGTATCACAATCTACCCACATTTAATGATCGCCAGACCCCAACGCTAGTGAGCACACTAGCGTTGGGGTCTGGCGCTATTATAAAGAAGCAACACATCAGACATTTCTCTTGTGAAAGAATTATACAAGTTTTTCCAAGGCTATTTAGTCTTGGATAAACTTGTATGGGCCAATTCTCATGATAGCCTCTTGAACTATTGTTTCGTCTTTTGCGTCATGGACGCTAGCTTCGTTTTCTGTACTGATATGCTACGAGGTACCCCACCTTCAATGTCATAAGAGCTCAAGATATTGGTGGCTGTTGTTTTCCGAACTTCTTTGCACTCGTCGACCAACTTTCGCTGCACCCAACGCATATAAATCTTGGAATAGTCAGCCTTCATTGAGGGTCATCATGCCTTTATCGTTTAATAGCGTGGAGCAAAATGATCCATGTTTATACGGCGGTCACTGCGAGTAAAGTCTACGTGAACGAAGTGGAGGTGAGAGGATTCTCGGAATTCGCAATTGAGTAATCATTTGTGTATGTCAATCGATTCTCACCTTCACCAAGTGAGAAATATATTACTGCCCATTGCTTAAGCCGCACATTAAGTTCTACCATTTTATAATCTCTTGCTACTTTGGCATTAAGCTGTAACTCTGAAAAACTAGCTGTTGAATGTTCCAAGTACTAAGAAATATTACTCGCATACGGTAACGGCGCTTATTGTGCCCCTTATTGTTTTTTTTTCCCAGAGGGAGAAAAACAATAAGCAGTATTTCTTCTGACTCTCATAAAGAAATTAATTTTCTAAGTGTTTAAATTTAAAGGTTATTACTGGCTATTCCCTTCATACAGTACCGTGTCTCTTACGGGACCGTGTCTTTCTTGTAAAATTATTTTTCAAGAAAGGAAATTCTGCGACGGAAACACTGAAGGATTCTTCATCTGAACAATGACACCAAATAGTTTCCGAAAAATGATTACCATTAAGGAAATGAGAAAAGATGGAGGAAAGAAAACCAACTGCTTAACATATTATGCATAAGGTATTTGCATTTTGTAGGCTATAAAACGTCTAGATACAGAAAACCAACTGCTTAACATATTATGCATAAGGTATTTGCATTTTGTAGGCTATAAAACGTCTAGATACAGACACTGTCGCATCTATCTGTGCTATTATTTGGGACTTTGCACGATTGTTTGAGTTACCAAATTCTACTCTGCATTCATATTAAAAAAGAAATCTTTATTATCTTTAAGAGATCCGCTGTGCTTCTGGCAATCGTACAAAACAATTGGCCTTTCCACAGAACACTCTTGCACAAATGGAATTGGAGAATGTGAAACATCGTAAACTATAATGCAAGTTTTTAACGCTCCTTCTGACACTTAGGTCAGCCTGTTGACTCGTCTAATTGGGAGAATTTAAATTATGATAGCACTTTATGTGCACTGGGATAATATTTTATTTAAAGATATAACGTAACAGTATCTTGAAAAAGATCATATGTTTCTATTTATAAAAGTACAATATCTAAATAATCATTCATGACTACTTCAACAAACTTTTGTGAATGGAAAGTGACGTCCGTAATCCTAAGTGACGTCCGTAAATGTCATTAATGGTTGTGATTGTTTAATCATTCTTTGTCATTATTTCAAGGTTTTTTTTTAACACTGAGGTCACTAAATGGAAACTTTTTCGTTAAATTCTATCCTCTAAAGATTCCTCTTGCAATTTCCAAACTTTATTATACAGTAACGGGATTAGTTCCAAGGTTTCTATAATTTGTTACAGCTAACGCTTTAAGAAAATACATTTCTTTGACAGAAGGTCACTCCTGCAGGCCTTAAAAGAATTATCCAGTCTTAAAACAGTAATTCAACCTATCATTATTTATTTAGAATTGCTCTCTTGTACATATACATATACATATACATATACATAAAGCTTTGAGAATTCCATTTCTGTTTCTGTAAAGTACAAATAGTATGAAGGGTATTTTGGGTTTTGTAGAATGCTGTGATGAGTTATAATTTCAAAGTGCTTTAAGGTTCGTTACGAGTCCTGTCTCCTCTGTAATCAGTTTTACATTCCTTGTCCGCTTTATTAGGTACTTATGTACTTATACTTATATGATCCAAAGCCCTCTTTTGATTACATCGATTCATCTCAGCATGGATTCCGCTAACACGCGGTATGTTCTGGCGGTATATTAGCCCATGCACAATAAACAACGTCTTGAAAGTCTTGTAAAGTAGATGGTATGATTCCCGAAGCCAGATGGCATTTTCAACATCATCCCTCCCATAAAGCATCTGTAGGATTGATATATGACGAATGAGTGGCCGTTGAGAAAGCGAGAATCATATTCTGCTGGTGATGATTAATGTATTATCGTACTGATTTTGGTCATCATCTGAGAATTTGGGAATAAACATGGTAGAGAATATATGGCCCGCAAAGATGTTTAAATACGCTCTAGAAATCATGAGTTTTTCAACAGTAATCAAGTGACCTATAGTCTAAGGTCTAAATGACTTATATCCAGGACGATCCCACTTTCCTCACTAACTTCTAGCGTTTAGCTCATGGATAGTGGGTCCATAACCCAATTCTGTCATCAGGATGATGAAGTTCGAAGCAGATTCGTTGAACTATGAAATCCTTTTCCAGTCCGTCAATGTCTAGTTCTAATGTCCCATAAATTGATGTACGCTTTTATTTCTGATGTGTTTAGAAAACAGTGGTATACGGCGAAATTGCTTACTGCTGTCTTTTAGACAGCGCAATGCTCGACGCATTGTATGCACTAATGATACACGTTTTGGCTTACACAATCCTGAAAATTCTTCGCTCTCTTCGGGTATCAGCTACTGATCCTTGCAGAACCCTACCATTTTCGCTGTTTTATCCCCTTGGCTGCGAATTTTTCTCCTGCAATATCTTCTCCAAAACTGCTAGGGATACTTCCTTTCTCCTGGAATTTATATTCGGAGCTATATGCCACAATTACAAGACGTATCAGTCTATTTGCATGTGCTCTTGGGTATACCTAATAAATTTGGCACTGCTTGTTTAAACTTTGATACTGATCTAAAGGATTTCGTGTCCCTTATCTGTATTATTTTGGGTAAGAATACCTCCGCAGTATAGTGATAGTTAGTTTCAAATTTTAATTATATACCTGGATATAAAAATACATACACACAAAAGTGGCTATTCTTAATAAAATAAATCCAAATATTTCAAATTTCGAAATCAGAATTATATCTTTTTAGAAATTTCCACATAAAACAGCTTTTGGTGCCGTGTACTTAGTTGCTAATCTCTGTCCTTCCACTTCTCAAATTCTCTTTTATTTTCTGTTTTTTTTTTTTTTTGTTTTAATTTATAATCAACAGTGATAATATATATCCCATTTTCCACGATTCCTTCCTTTATTTCTCTTAATTCATCCAACTTAAGTAATTGATTTTCATTTAAATCGTTAATATATTTGATTCAATGAGAATATTCATCTCTTTCATTGCGAAAATGTCCTCACAAAGGGTTATATTTTCAATAAATAAATAATGAAGTACTCGATTTCATTTGTCACAGTCCGTTCCAACTTTTCCCAATTTAGTTTATCTTTCAGCTAAAACTCTCAAGTTTTTTTTTTGGTAATGTCTGAGAAATGTTCCTGATTACCTTTCTATTGTTAAATTCGAAAAGAGAGTTTCCTACAACAGGTAAGTACTGTCATTCATTAGCTAACTCAGACACTACTGCTTAATAACAGAGTTCTTCTCGAATACTACTTGATTAATAAGAATCTAAGTAATTTGCAGATTATTAATAATGCATACTACTTGATTAATATGAAGCTCATTATTGGCAAGAGTTATTAATAATGCAGGATTAAAACAATAGCATTTAACTTTTATTTGCTGATGCTAACATCTTATGAAATAAAAATACTTATGCTTTGTTTTCATAGAATCATATTTTTGTTATATTGATGTTCAATATTATTTTATATTTTTAAAAATTTTGCTTTGCTGCTGTATTTTATTATTTTGATGAACAATTTTTCTCATTTTTGTTTGGTTTTCTTTATAATAAATTTGGCTAAAATTAATAGAAGCCATTAACCATATGCTTTATTTAAATGTCAAATAACGTGGAAATGCTTTTTTCCAGTCAAGATCATGCTGAGATTCCTTAAGTGGTTTCGTTGATGACAAATCCTATTGCTAAATAGAACAGTACTTGTTTTCCCCACACTAAAAATACGTATATAATATAAACGTCCATAATTTTGATAATGATATGAACAGAAATCTTGAAAATGAATCCATTGAAGCAGTTATTAGAAAATTCACGTACCCTTGGTAATTGTATTTTTAGATTACATATTACTAACAGGAATAAATTCAGAATTAATGGTTATTTTTTAAGGGATATCTTAAGTTCTTGGCTGGAGAAGAGTATGTAACAAGATACCTTGCTTTAACTCATAAATAAATAAAATGGCGCCATTAGTAACTGGTAAAAGTAAATTTTCATCTGGATTCTAACATACTGACTGCTCACACTCTAACATAGTGTGCCCTCCAGCTCCGGAGGTTAAAGAACAAGTGGAAGAGGGTCAAAAAACATCCATCCAAGCTGCATTCGTAGTGAAAAAACGGAAGGAGAAGAAATTGGAAAAGCCTGTTGAAGGTTCGCCTAACTCACTGCATGGAATGTTCGCTGTTTTATGTTGTGTTGTACATCTAGAATATATACGTACAGTAAAATAACGTTTCTTTTTTTGTCTTGTGCACCTAACAGTCATTCCTTTTTTATTAAAAGATATTTCACTAGAAAATTTCCAGTTAAAATACATTAGGGATATCTAATAATAATTTTTTCCATCAATAAATTTGTAAATTTTTAAATAGTGAAATTCTCGAAATTTCTTGACAAAGATAATAGTACAACTGAGGAGTTTAATTACTTCGAGAAAAAAACGCATTGACCAGTTATTTTAAATTTCGGGCATAACGGTCTTCAATCCAGAAAGTTTCTGTTTTTTAAAGGCTCTAATAAATAATGTATCACTTCGAAACTTAAATTTGTAAATGTAATTTCAAAATTTATAGCGCGGAGCAGACCGAGATGTTATGATTTAATATCATTTTAACTAAAAACAAAATATTTTTGATCAGCCATTTATCTTAGTATTAAGTTGTACTAAATTTATCTCCTGAGCTAGTAAGACTGAAAGAGGCAATCCAGAGAGATTACTAGTTAAGATTTTGTAGTCTGTTACATGCGATTTAAAAAAAAAAGATATTCTTGTAAAATTTAAACAAGTTTAGAACTATTCCCTATATGTATTTTACCACTGATCAGAAAATTATGGACTTTAAATTATTTAATAATTATAAATACAGATTAATTGTAAACCTGATCATTTCTATAAGCTAATAATATCAAAAGGCGTTATGTATGCTTATACATTCAAAATAACTTTTGGAACGATATTTATATATTACATGATAAACTGAATTTTCGTAAATCCCGCCTTAAATTTTGTTATGTTTGTTTTCCTTTAGCAGTGTAGTAAAACCTACCTTGCTTGCTAATTTGTGGTTATGTCTATATTCATGGAATGAAAATTGTTGAATGCAGCATGATTTAAAGAAATGTGTTATGTCGGTCTATCTGATGTCTTTCCGGTCCTACAGAAGTAAGCAACTGGAAAAAGAAAAAAAAGGTATGGCATCTCAACTATTTGCAGGTACTCAGGTAATTACTGTGGTGTGAATTCGTGGGCAATTTCTGTCTGTCAAGTTATCGGTGGGTATCCAGTAAAAGGTGATCAAAGGTATATTACTCTCTCTTCTGGAAATGTATTGTTCACAAATACCTATATTTTTATTATTATTTTGTAAAAAAATGTAATTGTTAGAATATTTTTAATATTTTATATTGATGAAATGCTGAATTAGACTGAAAATTCTTCAAAAAATCTGGATTTTACAAACTTTATTGCTAGCTAATTTTTCATTAGTAATATTTATGTTGTTCCACAGAATTGGCCCCTGAACAGATCAAGCCAGAAGAGCGCAAGAAAAAAGGTTTGAGTTTATTGTGTAAAACAAGTTACCTAATATATTCGTACTGCTGCCGTAGAGAATTTGCTCATCTAATGCTGCTGCTGCTGCTGCCACAGCGCATAACTACACTGACTAAACATATCTTTTCTCCACAGGACTTAATATAAGTATCGATAACCATTATATTTCTTTCTTTCAGCTTCTAATATTACTACTACTTGTTTCTATAGGTCAAACTCTGTGATGAGTGCAGTCACAAATAATCCGCATTAAACGCCACAGCTAAAGGAACACAACAAACTTACTTCTAATATTTTATAATCTATGCGCTGTTCTGTTCGTGTATGTGATGTAATCTAGTGCAGATTGTCTCTCAGCAAAGCAGAATGATTGATGGCGACGATTTTTCAATCAGACAACCAAAAGAGTGCTAGAATGGGTTGGCCATTAATAAGCCACACTGATCACCTAATTAATACGTTAGATCAGACTGTTGTTGAGAAAATAATATTTCTTACTGAAATTTTGACAGTCTATTTTTGCGCCACTAAATGAGAGAATACGAAAAAAAACCCTCTTTTTTACCAGCTATTGAAGTTTATAGTTTAAGAAACCTATTTATAATCTGCGATTTAATGATTTAGTCATGTTTCAAAGAACCATGCATTGAATGTTGACGTGAATGCTTATATTAAATGATGGACAAAAGGTAAAAATCACAGAATGATTGTTTGAAATCAGTAGTTATAAAAATATGTAATAAAAATCAATAAAACTTAGCATGAAAATTATGACGCTGTAGGACTGTGTGTGAACTATTCAAATTAGCTCATGCATACCTGAAAATGAGTCTCCAGAAGAGGAAGTCACAGACCTCAAAGGGGACATGATCATTCCTGTCAGTTGAACGACACTCATACGAACTCTGATGCTGTTTAAGTGTTCAAAAGTCCTTGTGATATCGAAGCCCATTTTTCTATAAAAGAAAAAGCAGTTCGTAACTCATCTAAAGTTCTGATAGTGGTTTAAGAAACTAAATTTGTCTCCCCAAATCATCCGATAAGTGAACAATGAGATTCAGATCTGGAGACCCCCGAGAATTATTTTTTCCTGAAAATATCCTCCATCTGAAATTCCTCCTCCTGTTGGGCTGCATGGGGAGAGCATTATCGTTTATTATAAGGAACTGGAACCTGCTGCACGCCTAAAAAGTCTGGCACAGGCTGCAAAGATTCTGTCCCTATACCTCATAGCAGGTCCTGCTCAAACACTTCCTCTCTCGAATATACAGTTCCATATTCGCATTGCGCCCTCTGGTTAGTCTGATGTTCTGCCTACCCAGAACATCAGACTACCTCCTCTGTTAATGTGCCTTTCTCTGATGCTTATGGGTTTTGTTTTCCGAAGCTTCTTGCTCCAGGTGAGGATTGAGAATAGGATGTAAACTGAATCTTGGCTCGTCCGTGAACATCGCTAGGCCATTGCTATTGAAATTGAAATGTTCATGACACCAGCTGAAACGAGTTCTAAGCGATGAGCTGAAAAGGACACATACACAAATTCATGGATCGTTTTGCATACAGACCTCTCTTTCCCCGCAGCCAACAGGATACAGTTCAGAAGAAGACATTCCAACCTGAGACTGTTATAAACTTAGAAGAGAATTGCTATGCTGCCTTCTACCTGTATCTTCTGTCAATTAAGGCAATATCTCGGTCATGTGCTGGTGTCACGTACTTTAGTTGACTCTGTACTGCTCTTCTGGACACTTCTGGCTCCTAGAGCTATCTCCATAATTAGGATATCACATTTTAGTGAACGCTGTGGGCTACTCTTCACCTCAATAAATCCTTCATAGGGTGTATTTTTCATGGTCGAATGGCACATTGGACTATTAAATGTTACGCATACTTTACTGGTATCTGTGCACAGATACCGAGTTGACTGACGTACGGTCAAGCCAATCTATTTAAAATTACTGATATTTGCATATCACTATGACGTGCACATGCGAAAATTTATTAATTTACGTTTGCATCAGTGGCGTGATCTATATGCATAATTTCAGTTCAATTTACGACGGAGTGATTATGCAAACTCCAATATAATTTAACTTTTGCCAACCAGTGTAAGAGATGATTTTGTGATACTATAATAAAATCACAATATTAATTTTAAAAAAATAAACTTTAGAACAGTCTGCAAGGTGATGGTGGCTCTTATATTCTCTTCTGGAAAAAATATGGGTATTCCTTGGCTTTTGAAATGCATTTCACAGTGAGGGTAGTAGATAAAACAAAATTACAAATTTAATTTCTCCACGCACGTGAATATTGATATCAAAATAAACAAGCTGAGTATCAGTGAACTTTCAGAACAAGTTCCAGTGACAGTATCAGCTGATTTAATATATTTATTTTCATGGAAACATTTTTTTCTAATCGTACAAAAGTATATCCATTAATGTAATAAAATGTGTGAATTGAATGACATTTCTCAAAAATATAGTGTTCTGCTTGTGTGAGACACTCTGCACAAGAAACAAGCAAATTGTAGAGTCAGTCCTTAAATCTACGTTGCTGCATTCTTGAAATCAAAATAACAATTTGGAATTTGTTATTATAATATCATTTAATATTATTTTAATAATCGTAACTTTAATATAATCATAATGTAATTTAGTTTAATATAACCATATAATTTAATATAATTAAAATAATAATAATAATAATAATGATAATAATGTAATTTGATTTAATATAACCATATAATTTGATATAAGTAAAATAATCATAATGTGGTTTAATTTAGTATAATCCTTACTAGTCTTCTTTTTTTGTTATTTTATGGTTCAGTGGCGCTAGATATGTATTTTAAAATTATTTTGTTGTGTGATTAACAAATCGTTACACTATTATTTATACATGTATTCATTACTCTAAAGCATTTAAATTTAAAAGGGATACACTCATTTTTTATCCTCGTGGAAAAGAAAGAAATCAAGTCTATAAACTGGCACTCCTGTGCGCTATTAAAATTAATTTGCTTCCTTGGTCTGTGATATTTTTTATTAGGTGTCAATTTAAAAAGAGTTAGCACTGAAACTGAGAACACTCTACCCACTCATGTGTCAGGTAGTATATTTCATGTAGCAAAGTTGAAATTATATATTACGCTACCAAAATATTAGAGAATTCAACTAATGGTAAGCTGGCCTTCTCTTAGCGATAATAACACCAGGTATCCTCTGTAGCATTCATTCCACAAGGAATACATAGTAAACTAAGCGGGATATCATAAATTTGAATATCTCTTCATCCTAAGAGATCATTAAGTTTCCAATATCATGCTAGTTCTCAACTGTATTCAGCTCTGGAGATTGTAGGTCCAATGAAAATACCACCACATATTTTCGAAGTGCCCTTCAAAACATTTCAGCACAGAATCCTTATATGTGTGTACAATGGCACCGTCGTCCTAAAATATGTCATTACTGTTTTGGTTACAATGTGAACAATGTAAGATAAACTTGGTCCGAAACAATAAAGTAGGCCATATCCGAAAATTAATACTTCTCAAAGATTATAGTTTATGAGAGTAGGCTATATCCGAACTAGTACTGTGCTATGAAAATGTTGCTCACACCAGAACACCATTACCACCAGAGGCTTGATGGTAGTGGTGGTAGTAAAAGTGCAGTGGAATTTACTACATGAACAGTAATTTGTCTATATTAGAAGTATCACTCATTTCTAATAACATCTACTCCGAGGCATGTTACATTTTCAGTGCTGACATTTAAGAGATATACATTCCATGTCATGATAGTGATTTATCTTTTCGGTGGTCTGTCCTCTCCATCTTATGGTGGCAAACGTAGCACTTCCACGGACTTACGCAGAATACTTTGTTTAATACTCAATTGGTGTTAAAGTACACGATTATCTAAAGGTTTGGAATGGACCGAGGAACACTGAAACGGCGTTCTGATTCGTCATATGCATCGGTTGTACATACTTTTACACAGTTGATTATTAAAATGGTAGTTTATTACAGAGGTTTACGTTTGGTAATTTTTTTCATTTCGATCCCTGGATTACGTTCTCATTAATGAACAGTGGCGAAAGGCACAAAAAAGCACTAACCAAAAGTAGTCTTTTCATATTTAATGAACATCTCGATACATTTACAGTATCTCAGATGATAGTAATTTCAAATTTCCTAAATTCTGGAGACAAATTCTTGCTTCTTTTATGTATAGAGTATTTAATCTTAATGTCTGGAATATTTTTGAACATTAATTTCGACTTTCTTATAAAACTCATATTTCCATTTAGTTTCTTCTTTTTTCAGTCATACCCTACACCCAAAACTTTATTTAAAATTTACCTTATTCTTTCAGCAATGTTCCTGTCTCCTGTCCGCTTTCTTTTAACCCTATGGATATTTTTATGTCTGTTATTATATGTCGGTATAATATCATAAGGCACACATTATTTCAGCTTTTCTCCTTTACGTTACAAAAAAGTAAGATTCTTAGATAATATTTCCCTAAAAAATCTACCTAGAATTAAACATCATCAAAATAGTAGGGTTAAAAACAAAAATTAAGTAATCGATTTAGTTTATTGAAAAATTCTTATAAGAGATTACTTCGATTTTCAAACAACTAGTATAATCAATTCATTAAACTAAGTAAGGAGTAGTAACAGGTCTGGATTCACTTAGGAATCCTTTTATCAGGCCAGAGGAGGGATTATGAAGAACAATATTGACAAAATTAATAAAGCTGAATTAATGCTTCGATAAAATATTTAAGAATATTGAAAAAAATAAATCTAATAAGTAAACACGTGTCTACTATATACTGGATTATCCTAGACTAATATGATTCTGTTTATTAAATTTGTCTAAATCTGGAGAGAAAATTTTAAGCTAACTTTTTAACAAATTGATACATATATTTTTTTTTTGTTATTTAAGTGAATTTTCTATTTTGTTTAATTTTTGTTATTTATTTAATTAAATTTCAATGTACACAAGTTTTGATTTACCAACTAGAAAAAAAGATTACGTTAACGGGAAGAAATACTTCGAAATATCTCATGCAGGATACAGAAAACACAACCTGATCGCTTCTAAAAAGAACTGGACTCATTATGACAACGATAAAGTTCTGTCGGAAGTAACTATTCTTACTTCCGATACAGGATTACTACGAAATTTTGATATAATTATAATTCAATAAGAAATATAATTATGTCAAAATGTATAATGATATCAAATCACGTGGTGTATATAAAATGGTGGGGATAGGATTGGCTTGTTTGTGGATTTGAATTGACAATCGGTCTGCGGTTTGGAAAACAAAATTCTGCCTTGTGGGATTTTGATGAACCTGATAAAATATTAATCTCAGTACAGAAAACTGATATTTCTTTGTGTATGTATTCTGGTACTGTACGCAAACGTTGGTATTAATCAGAAGAGTGATTTTAGTATAAAAGTCTTCAAATAGTGGTCTCTGCAATTTTGTTATTCATTATTAAAAAAAAAAACACAGACACTTCACGTAAGAAATCTGCGTTCATAGGAAAAACTCTACCCCCTTAACTAAAGATCCTCTAACTACTGTCCCGACTGAAGAGACCTTTAAGAATTCCTCCAGTCATTGAGGGAATTCGAATCCAGACCTCTCCAAACGAGTAATAAGTGGTTTTGCCACTTATCACTGGTTTGGAGAAGTCTGTGTTTGAATATTTAATAATTAAAAACTAGCTTTTCATAGTAGCGGTTTGACAGTCAAACGAGCCTCTGGGATGCTTCTACATTGACTGTGATATAAAATGCACAGTCAATTGGATGAAAGCTGGTATCTTCTCTTTAGGAACTTCTTATACATAATGGTAAGGTTTTTCTTTTTTTTTTTTCATTTCAAATAGTTGTATATGGTCTCCTACAGAAGTGCTTAAATTTCAGAGCTGCTCCAGAAATTTTCCATTACTGAAAACAATCAGATATAGGAGAAAATCTATGGGAGAAGTCATAGTTTGCATATTAGCTGACATTAACTAACTTAGCATGTTGCTTGCTCATAACGTAATCTCGTCCTCAAACGGTATATACCTCGTAAGTGGTCGCATTGTTTTCAGTCTGATAACCAGGAGCAGTCCTAAATAAGGTCTGAAAGGGTCTATACCCAGCTCCCTTATAATAAAATTAATGTGGGATTTTTTTTACTACTACATGATCTTTAAAGATCATGGATTCCCCAGAACACTGCTTTAGCCTCTTCCCCACTTTCAGAAAATTCCGAGACCTTCAGATATCAACAGTGTTGATATCTGAAATGTTTTAGACATTCATTCAGCATAAGATACGAGTATTTCGAAGTATTCTTCCAATTAATTGTTTGTTGTTTTTTTTTCTTGTTAGTAAAATAAAATGTTCGTAGATGTACAAATTAAAAACCAGTTATTTTCGCTTGTTTTCAAATTAATATTTAAATAACAAGCGAAAATATCTGTATAAATTTGTTAAAGCATATTAGCATTATTTAAGTGTAAACTTAATAAACATAGAATTATATTAATCCAAGACAGTCCAACATATAGAAGAAACTTATCAGATTTGTTAGCTCCACTCTTTTCCTTTTGGCCTAATAAAAGAGATTCAGAAGTGAATCCCGAAACACTGACTGTGCCCTATTTTTTTTTCTTTTTTTTTTAGGTTAATGAATTGACCATTGTTTTCCATACTCACCTTTTTTCCCATTAAGTGTGAAGAATATGAAAGGGATGAAACGAATGAAATTTTAAAAAAAAATCCAAAATTAATATGAACATGGCTTTGACTCGTCAATAAGATTTTATGTAAAGTATAATCAAATTATCGAGAGAAACACATCTTCAACTAACGTCAGAAAAAGAAAGGAAGGGTTATGTGATATATGCTTATTTTATGGAAGAGCACATATAAAAATTAATCTATTGTAATCTCGTACACATAAAGTTTACGGGAAGCTTGAAATTGTCCAGACGCCAGAAATTTGAAGTCCTCCTCCTTCTTGGATTTTTTTTTTTTTTAATATAAATAAAGCCATGTGAATATTCCTTTTGAGATTTTTTAGTTCCTTCATTTCATACCTTAAGAAATATTTAAAAAATTTGAATTTTCACATTCTCCAGATTTAATGGGCATAACAGTGGTCGTCAACGTTTTTTATAGTGCGTCAGTCAGTCATTCATTAGTGGGTATGGTCAGTCATTTATTATTCATTTTATAGTGGGTAAGACATTCGTATATGCGATATTAAAAAGCTTCGGCTAGAGTTTTTAGTTTCCTTATAATTTGTCAATTTGATGCAGTTTTAAGCTAATGGGACAGTATTTAAATTCAAACAATTTTTATATGTGCATTTAACAATCTTTATATTATGTTATTATAGAATTTGTACAAATTACATACACCCACTCAATGATCACCAAATTATGACCACCCCATCCGTAATGTTCTATGCTGCATAGCTCGCTGTATTAAAAGCCGAACCTTCGTACGCCAGAGCAATTGATAATTTGTATCTAGTCGCGCAAGTCAAAGCGATAAAGTAGCATTCATGGGACGTAGTAAAGATATCATGGAATTTAAAAAGGGCATGATTGTGGAAGCTTGGGTGTCGGGTGCTTCCACATCGGAAATGGCACATCTTCTTGATTGCTCACGGCCCACTGTGGTTAAGGTATACAAAGAATGGTGCCGAACGGGTCAAACCACCTCCCGCCAACAGAACTGTAAAGAATTACGAAAGGCGGATGTTCGTAGTAAGCGAAGGGTGCAGCGTATTGTGCGGGCTCAACGGCAGGTCACTGTGCGACAGTTGACATCACTATACAATATGGGGAATGCAAGAACAATATCCCAAATCACGATGCGCTGCACTCTCAGACGTATGGGGTTTCACAGCAAACGACCCAAGAGACACCCTCTCCTCGCCGCTGATCATCGTCGACGGCGAATGCTCTGGTGAAAATAACATGCAGGTTGGACACTAGAGGACTGGAAACGAGTGCACTTGTCGAATGAGTCGTAATACCTGATGCAACACACCGACAGACCTTCGTGTGTGATGCAATCAACACGAGTCCACAGATCTATCGTGCATGGTGTTCACTAACCAGGCAGGTTGCGGTAGTTGCTTAATATGGGGCATGTTTTGCTGGCAAGAACTGTTACCCTTGGTGCTTATGGACCAACAATTCACTGATGAGGTCTACCGGCAGCTCTTAGGCGACCATGTGCACCCTGCCTTGTTGCATTTTTTCCCGGTAGAAACGGGATCTTCCAAGACGATAATGCGGCGTGTCATCTGGCTCGCATTTCGGCCGAGAGGTTTGAGGAACACTGTGAAGATATCCATCTTGATAAGGCTCCAATTTCGTCTGACCTAAATCCAACTGAACACCTGTGGAATGTTTTGGAATGGGAAGTGTGGCGTATGGGCACGCAACCGTCATCTATACGACACTGTGAAAAGCTTTGCCGGCAGCATGGCTGCAGATCCGTACAGACGTCTTCAGAGATCTAGTGGAGTCAATACCTAGGCGATTAGCGGCTGTTATCCGTGCGAATGGTGGCCCAACACAGTATTAAGTAGATGATCATAATTCAGTGATCACTGAGTGTATATGCCTTGTAATAATCTTTTATCTATAAAATAAAAAACATAGACTTTTTAGTAAATAGTTAAAAAATCAACGTTTTTTAATTTCTCAAGAGGTTCAACAAAATGTTCTTGAGGGTCATAAGTTGGGAACCACTGCACATAAGTATCGTAAACATAGTAAGTTCCATTACATATTTAGTTAATTTCATGATTCTAAAGGTTGCTGACCACCACTAGTCTTCGTTAGTGAATTGATTATATTAGGTATTCGTGAATCTGTGTAACCTCACGTAAAACATTTTTCAATAAATTAAAGTGCTCACTTTGTGTAAAGTGTTTCTTTGTTATTAGTAAATGATGTTATATCTTCTCAATTTGTTAAAGAAAAGTCATCGCTGTATGTCTGAACATGCAATTTTAAAAATTGAAAGATAAACGATGCAGTTTTAGAAGATATCTTTGAAAACTAATTTAGTAATTTGAAAATTAATTTAATAACTAATTATAGGCTTAAAATATTTAAATTATGCATAGTACTAAAATCTGAAAGAATGTAGCAACTAGTAAGCCTAATTTGATGGGAAATGAAGTAAATTCATCAAACATTTGAATTACTGAATATATGAATACATTTTATGTCAGATCAGGCTACAGGACTGAGTAGTGTAATAACATAGCAATAACCATAATAAGACTAAGAAGAAAGATGAAAAGCCTAAATAGGCTTCTTTAATCAAATGCTTTACTCAAGCTGCTTGATGCTCAACTTTCTCCTTTGAACTTAGCTTCGTATACATTCTGCTGACTAAATACTTGACAAGACTGATACTGGCGAAGAATTTTACTAGACCAAAGTAAATTAGACAGCTTTTTCTTTGCTTCCAAGTCGAACAACTTATGAATTAACCAGCGATTACTTCAACTGTGGCAAAGAGCTTCTGCTTTTCTGTGGCAAAGAGCTTCTGCTTTTCTTCTGCTTACATCAATTATAGCTTTCGGTGTACTACTTCACTGACGACATTAAAGTGATTTATGGCAAACTGCTGCGATTTATAATAACGTATTGATCCATTATTAAATGCTTGCGTCATTTTAATTAGTTTATTAGATATAACACCGAGAAAGTATATAAGCTGTTACTAAATTATAATATAGCATACTACTACTTCTATGTACTGTTGGAAATTATAATTCGCTGCCGCCGCATAACATACTACTGGCTAGCTTAAAATGCCAATTCAAACGGAACCATAACAAAATAATCTCTATAAAATACTTGTACGTAACTCAAGCGTATCGTGCAAGATTTTTTTATACGTAGTAAATGCTTATTAAAATCTGACCAAAGCATATATGTCGTGCCACTAATATTTAACAGTTTCAAAATTTAACTTTATATATTTTTTCTGTCTTAAATTTCAAAGTATAATAAAAATTTAAATACATTAAAGATTTTTATCTTTTCGCTTTACAAGGAAACTTTTTTAAAATTATTTTCCTTAAAATTAAATGAGATTACATTTCATATATAACATCGAACTGCTATTAATTCATTTTACTTACAAACCTTTCAAATATAGCAAACTGCCTTAATTACCATTGAAGAAATTTACTTTTATTTTACACCATATTAAAAAAGATTTATTAATCTATACAGTGGTACCATAACTTGTACATGATCTTTTCAGCTTCTCTAAACTGAAATTTAATATTAGCCAAACTAGATATCAAGCTATTCGTATATGCGATACTGAAAAAACAAATTTTTATGGAAAAAGTCTTCGGCTAGAGTTTTTTTTTTAGTTTCCTTATAATTTATTAATTAAGCTATTATAAGCTCGTATTCCTGGATAGTGATTTAATTGATATAATCTCAATATAACAAATGTATGTGTACGATTAATGGTTTTTCATTTTAAAAACTGTTAAAGAATTTTTTATCTATAAATTTTGGATATTTGTTTCTTTTTCCCCAGTGCAATTTTTCTACCGATTATTGACCAATTCTCAGATGGTGTGGATTGAGCTGTGTTTATATACACGCAGTGGCCCAGTACATTTAGGCAGTAAGAGATTAAACACAGTCCTACACAGCAGGGAATCAGAAAAAGCTTCTTAATAGATTATGACAACTAGTAAATGATTTTACAATATTCTTTAATAATAAGCTGAAAATAATTCTGGAACGAATTGAGTAAGTATAGCAATAGCAATTATAAGATTGTTCCATGCTATTAAATTTAACGCGCATGCTCGCCAACTTCAATCTTAGCTCACTTTCATTACTAATAACTGCAAACCTAATCAGATAAATGTTGTTGCAGTAGGGTTTTAGGAGCATCAGTGACTAAGGCTATATTGCTCCGTGTATATTGTCTGTAAATTGCGTGTGTTCGGAGGTCGATTTTCTGTTTTCTGGAAGAAAAACCCGAGTTTCCGGGAGGAAAAACCATCCTACCCTCGCCTGAGACCGACTAGCGCAGCCAAGTTGTGTAAAAGACCCATAAAAATTACTCCCATCATTGACGGGACACGAACTCACGGGTCTTTCCCACCCGGTGTGGGGAGCACGGCGAACCTACCAATTGTACTACACACGAAGGCCTGACAATCGTCTTTTTTTTCGCAAATGAGCAAAAATCACAACCAACACGTACTTTATCTTGCTAATCCTGTTTTTATTTCCTATTTTTGGAAATGGGAGAGCTTATTTCACAATCCATAAGTAGAACTTAATCAACGTTACTTCCATTTAATGTTAACTATTGACAGCTTTTTATTGATCGTATAATTTTCTAAAAGATGTATATCTGTGATATCACTACTGGGGACACCATACGAAAAATCGCGCAAGTAATCATTTTGTATAACGTCTCAAGGAATTATGACATTCCTTACTAGGAAACTACGCATTCCAGCGAATATATACCTCAATGAAAAAAATGAGGGGGGGGGGGAACTAACCGCTGAACTAATCATTCCAATTTTGAATATACCTCAGTTTAAAAATTCTCAAAAAAGTAAGCATTCCAATCTATAATAATAACATTCCAAGAAAATAAGTTATTCAACAACTTATTTCGCATTCCACGATCTAATTTTTTTGAAAATAAAAGTATCTCAGATTAAATAAAGTTTTTATAGTGTGACTTCTACATTTACCTTAAGATGTAATGCAGTTAACACTTTAAATTTTAAGGATTTTTTATGCGGAAACGTATACACTATCTAGTCAAAACATTATGATCACCCCCGTGTTTTAGTAATCGGTGTTCCTCCTAGCCTGGTTGGCACACGTTTTGCGGTGAGAATAGATAAATTTGATACTACAGTTTCATGGAATGTAGCCCATACGAAGTACTTGATCAACATGGACAAGGGACGTGATCTGACGAACTTCGAAAAAGGGATGATTGTCGGGTACTTGTTGAAAGATGGCAGTACATGTATTACGAAAACTGCGAATCTTGTGAGCTGTTTGCGGAGTGCTGTAGTTAAGGTGTTCCAAAGGGGACGGATAGCGGATAGAACAGCAGTCATCGGATCAATGGCAGGAGCTTACGCTTCATCGATGGTCGTAGTGACCGTAGGCTGTCCCGCCTCATACGAGCCGATAGATGGAAAACGGTTAAACAGCTGACTTTTTTATGTTACTGTATGCAGTGCCAGTGATTTACCACGGAATTGCTAATTGTATCTCTGTGTAGAAGCAAAACCCTGCCGTGGCCAGCTGGGTGTGTGAGTAATATTAGGTACTGGTGAATTATGTTGTTTGTGTTGTTCATCTAGCCCAACTTAGTCACTGGAAGGCACTTTCACCATGGATTGAGCCTTCCAGTATCCGTCCATAGGATCGGGGAGCCCGCCAAAACAATAGGAAGAACACCTGATGGGGATCACCACTCCAGCAGAGCAAGGAGTGAGAGTACCCAAGAAATGAAGTAGGGGAAAGTTTAAAGAGGTGGAACTACAGAAGATAAAGAGAGGACCTTAGAAGAGGAGGTCCCCTATGCGAGCAGAAATGCGGAAGCGTCTATTGAGAGGGAACCCGAAATTAGGGGAGATTGGGGTGCAAACAGAGAAGTAGAGCAAAAAGTATAAGAGGGAGAGGAAGGAACTGCCGTAACGACACTCTCTCCAGGTAAATCCTGCCTCTAGAGAAGGGGTTTGCATTGGACTGGAAGAACCCAGAGCCAAAAATCTGAAGCCGAGAGACTCGGCATCAGCAGACAATTTGAGATGGCACATCTCTACAGAAATATAATATCCTATGATACCAGGTGTTTGTTGGATATGAGGCTGCTGTTGTTGTGCTGGGAGGAAAATGGCATTAAACAGTCGTCATCTCCGTTTGAAATAATTTGAAAGAGATGACAAAAAAGGCAGTCAAAATTTCCTTGTTGGAGATTACTGAATGTAGAGGCTGCAGCGTTTGAAAATCGCAAGGGTTGTTGTCTAAGATCTAGGTATACAGGGTGTCCGGGCTATAGGTATCCAAAAATACACACACACTCATATATCTCAGCATCTATAAGGTGTATTAAGATATATTTTTTTGTTATTATACAGAGTAACTCACCAAGTTTTTATGAAGGTTAGTAAAGTTCAATGTGGGCATCTTTTGTAGCTCGACAGATGTAAAAACGATACTCGAGCTCTTTCCAAGTGTTTTCCAGCATCTGAGGCGTTATTAGAGCAACTGCTTCAACGATACGCTGTTACAAATCGGTCTATTTTTTTCATAGAGCCCACAGTGACGGGACACACTTACCTTGACATAATACAGATCTTTGCTGTTCCACAGATTCCCCCAGGTTTCAGGTTTCAGCAAGATGATGCTCCACCACACTTCCATCGAGATGTTACCACGTTTTTGAACAAGACTTTTTCTGGACGTTGGATCGGAAGAGGAGGCCCAACTTTTCCTGGACTTGGAATTTTTCCTGGACCAGAGATCTATGCGGCCATCCTCGCCGCCTAGATCTCTGGATTACTTTACTAACCTTCATAAAAACTTGGTAAGTTACTCTGTATAATAACAAAAAAAAAATTTATTACACCTTATAGATGCAGATATATGTGTGTATTTTTGGATACCTCTAGCCCGGACACCCTGTATGTTGCATTCCATCGGACTTTTTTGCATGGGGCTTTATTAAAAACTGTGTACTAGAGAAAAGTTCAGGATTTGGACGATTTGAAACAGCGTATCGTTGAAGCAGTTGCTCTAATAACGCCTCAGATGCTGAAAAACACTTGGCAAGAGCTCTAGTATCGTTTTGACATCTGTCGAGCTACAAAAGGTGCCCACACTGAACTTTACTAACCTTCATAAAAACTTGGTAAGTTACTCTGTATAATAATAAAAAAAAAATTAATACACCTTATAGATGCAGATATATGTGTGTATTTTTGGATACCTCTAGCCCGGACACCCTGTATGTTGCATTCCATAAGAAAGTGCGACCATGTGTGGTGGAAATGCTAACAATAGACTTTAATCAGGGGACGATCCAATGACCTCGTCTCCATATGGGTGGATTGTTCACGAGATTTGCACTGTTTTTCTCTCCGAAACTTCTGTTTTTCATCTCCCAAAGCAGGTAAACTTTGCAATACTGTCTATACAATTTACATCCATAAACACTGTCGCGTCACAGTTTTAGTTTCCCGGATGCAAGCTGTACACAATCTAGTCTCATACGTACTAGCTTAACAAAAGTCATAGGGCACTCGTAGTGTAAAGACAAAAGTATTTATTCAATATGTAAATAAATACAAATATATTTATTCAATATGCAAATAAAGACAAATGTATTTATTCAACATGTAGATAAAGACAAATGTATTTATTCAAATCGTGAGCTCTATTAACAGAGGGAGCCACCTTTGACTTGTACTAATTCATGAGGTTTAGTTGGATAAAGGTAGAAAACTCTGTGCTTGCCAGTGCAATGTTCCGATGTTATTCTCTGAGAGCAAGCATTTACAAGCCTTGTTTTGTGGCACGGGGCGCTATCGTGTTAGAGGGTGTATAAAAGGCCGCTACCAAAAAAGTGTCACAATGTAGGGCACACAGAATTGTCCAGGACATCATATGGAATAAAGCAATCATTAATACATGCACAACAACCCGTGGACTTGGTCCGTACAATGAGAAACACCACCACCACCATGATACTTCCTCCCTCCTCCTTCTTGCACAGACTATACAGCTGAGGGGACAAATTCGAATTGAGGAAGGATGGTTGCAGGATAGATTTGTGGAAATTTGCCTTCAGCCAGCGGTAGATTGTAGGAACAAACTTCCATCTGTTGTTGTTGAGGTGGGCAGTTTGAATAACTTCAAGAACTAGACAAATTATTGGAGGGGATGGACAGGTGATGTAGGAAGAGTTTTTTTTTTTTTGCCTGATACTTTATAGGCTTGCTTTCTTGCATCATTTGCCAATACTAATACTAATACTAATATTTGGTATAACCAACTCAAGGAGCAAGCCTTTTCCAAGCATGCTACATACCCGAACACGTCCATCAGACTGGAAGACAGTGTAGTGCTCCAAAAGAACCTATTTCTATTGAACCACAGTGAAGGTTCGGTATGCGCTAGGAAGAGGTTTGGGTATGTGTTTGGCGCCGGAGCAAATAAGGCGTCAGTGTATTGTATCCGTACTGCATGTAATTTTCGGTCGGTTTTCCTTTGTTGGAGAAAGAGCAAATATAATGACTATCCTCCCTACACCGGATGGAAAAGGCCTGGGTTTGAATTCCATCAATGACACAAAGAATTTTTATGGACTTTTTTCACAATGTGGCTGAGTTAGACCGTCTCAGGCGAGGGTAGCATGGTTTTTCATCCATCAAACAGAAAAATAGACCACACAATTTACAGACACAATATACTGAATCCTCATAGCCTTAGTTGCTTTGGAACTTAAAAAACATACCCCATTTTGCTGAAAGAAAAACTGGATTTATTTGCCGAGAGAAAAGCCATGAACCCTTCGCCTGAGACCGACTAACTCAGCCAAGTGGTTAAAAAGCCTATAAAAATTCCTTGTGTCATTGACGGGATTTAAACTCAGGCCTTTTCCACTCGGTGTGGGAGGACAATGATTATAACTACTATATTTCCCTCGAAGGCGATTCAGAGGGCATTGCGTCAAGTTAATCAACGATCTATAAAGATTTTTATTACTAAAGACATGTGGGCCGTGAAATTTCATAGTATGCATCCATTTACGCGTCTAGAAAACACTTAGTGGTTTGCTTGTGGTCGTCGCAGCTCCAAAATCAGATTGTCTGATCTAACATCTAACCATCTCAAGTTGCGTTCACCACCTGACTAGTCCAAAGTCCAGATCTCAATCGGATCGAGCAACTTTGAGACGTATTACAGGTGCATCAACCGGTGCAATACCACCACTTTGCTTATTGGAGGCTTGAAGTGGTAAAACCCATGTTTAGTCTCTAGAGCAAAGTTTCCGGCATCCCCCCATACTTCTCTTTCAACCCATGCACGGTACTAAGTACTATAGGTTTTGATACCTTTCGTGTTTGGGGTTTTCATAAAAAAAAAAAAAAAATTACACTGCTCGAAAAAATTAACAGAACAAAATATTTTTCATGGATATTTTATTGTGAACAGTGTCGGCAAAGGTGAATATTTCATATAATAAGCATCCTGGTATGCAAATTCCGACTATCCAATAGAAATCGATCTACCACCTAACAGAGCCGCACATTATGCAAATTATTCATGCCTATAAAAACACGGGTTGCAACCACATCACTTCATTCCCGTTTTTTGGCTTGCTCAGCGGGATAGCCACATCTTCAGTACTCAGGATGGCAAGTCATCGTCGTTTAGATGATTCTTTGAGGTGGCGGGCCGCTGAAGCCGGGCAGTCGCAGGCGGAGGTGGCGCGTTGGCTTAATGTGTTATGCAGTGTCGTCTCGGCACAATGGAAGCAGTTTCAGGAGACAGTCTGCGCGGGGTGGCACAATGGTATCGTCACCGTCCTTCCTACACCGGGTGGAAAAGACCCAGGTTCGAATCCCGTCGATGACGCGAGGAACTTTGTGGAAAACTTGGGTCAACAATGTTTCTTGAGAACCGAAGGCAGGGGAGAAACGGGGCTGGATGGAGGGGTCATATCACAATGTACACTTCAGTTTAAAATATACATGCACAACAAAAATAAAAGCACATAATGCTTTTACTTTTGTTGTGCATACAATGCGCAGAAAGATTTAGAAGCACTTTCCAAAGAAGAAAAAACGGACATAAAATCGTCCAATATGTAAAAATTTAAATACACGTGTATACACTAAATAAAGGATTTAAAATTAAAATATTTTTTGGTGCACTGTATTATACTGTACTATAAAATATCTAGAATGTGTAATTTCGGTATCCCGATAATGACAATCAAATGCTGATTCTGGTGATCATTCTGTTTAATTCCTGGTAGCCAGTCAGGTTCCTTCAAATGTACTTTGGAATCGTTGTTTACAACCAATTACTACTGTCCTTTTCAATAGAAAGTTTTAGAGAGTTTCAGAAGACAGGAATCATTACAAGGGCTGCCCAAGGTGGCCCGGGGGTTATGTCCACCAGAACAGACCGCTGTCAGGCTCTAACAGCAAGGAACCCTACGATATTCAATCATCAACTGTTTTTTTGAGGCCACAAATTAAAACATTTCCAACCGGACTGCTGTGTTAAGAAGGCTCAATTTAAGTGGATTCTATGCAAGAAAGCCAATGGTTTGTATCCCATTAACCCCAGACCACCGCAAAGCTCGCCGAAACTGGTGCCATGAACATAGACTTGGAACCTTGACAAATGGAGCATAGTTCTGTTCTCTGATGAATCTCGTTTTAGCCTACAAACAGATTTTAGACGTTATTTCATCAGGAGACAACAAGGAATGCGGTACCATATCTCCAACATCAGAGAGAGGGACACTTACTGCAGAGGCGGTGGTCTCGTGTGTGTATGTGGGGGGATTATGATCAATGGCTGCACACCTCTTCATGTTTTTGATGGAGTTACCGTAACGCCACTGCACACAGAGCTCAGTAGTAGAGTAATATCTTGAAACTGAAGATATATAACGACTGCCGTGGCCAACACGATCATCAGACTTACATCCGATCGAACATGTATGGGACATCCTTGGACGTCGCATTGCACGCCGATAGCCAACTCCTCGGTCACTTGGTAAGCTAAGTTCTGCGCTAGTTGATTTGTTGGATAGGATTTGTTGCCACAGAATCTTATAGACGCCCTTTTATCAAACATAGTTTACCGCTGTCAGGCCTGTTTAGCCGTTGGAAGGAATCACACGCCGTACTGATGTTATGTGACCATATTTTCTGGCATCTTGTATCGACTTCTGTGATGTGACCTGTTTGATAATTTTTATATAATACCTATAAATGTCCCTTATACCTGTCCAAAGTTTCTCGTTCTCTCCTCATCTTATCGTTATTCTGTAGTGCACCACCATACCGAATTTTGTTCCGTTTCATCGTAAGCTGCACGAGTTACATAGCCGCCCCTTTTTGCTAGGTGTTCTGTTAATGTTGTCGAGCAGTGTAAAATTCCGGATCGCGGCGTGGCCGATATGCCCTCTTGTGTAGGATGAACTGCCGACCGCACTGAAGGAGGGATAGACAAGTTCCTTTGCTGCCTACTACAAGGTTGGTTGTAGTAGGGTTTTAGGCGCATTAGCAACTTAGGCCATATTGTGCCGTTTATAATATAAATTGAGTGTGTTCTTTGGTCAATTTGCTGTTTGCTGGACGAAAAACCAGCGTTTCCGTGAGAAAATAAACATGCTGCAATCGCACTCAGGCACACTGTGAAAAAGACCCATAAAAATTCCTCGCGTCATTGACAGGATTTGATCTCAAATCTTTTCCATCCGGTGTGGGGAAAACAGTGATTTAACCAACTGTACTACTCATGAGGGCCTATTACAAGAACGAGAGTAATAGGACAAGGTCTATTATCTGGTCGAGAGTGTTCTTATAAGGAACGATGTCATAACGGTCAGAAGATATATACATTATTAATCTGCTCATTAAATCGACGGGATTCGAACTCAGGTCTTTTCCGCCCGGTGTGGAGAGGACAGCGATCCTACCAACTGAGCTACCCACGAGGGAAACATTTCTTGACTCACTGTTTCGTCATTGGTGTATTCTCGATGGGTGATTAGGTACCCTAAATGTTCCCATCGATGACGTGAGGAACTTTAATGGGCTTTTTTCACTCCGTGGCTGAGTCAGTCAGTCTCAGGCGTAGATAGCAAGGGTTTTTCCCCAGAAACTGAGGTTTTTTCGTCCAGAGGAACAGGCAAATTGACCAGAGAACACAAGCAATTTACAGACACAAAATACAGGTTTATGTAATAAATTAAGGGTGACCCTAATATTCTAATAATAAAATAATACCCTAAATATTGAAGATGACAACCTAATTTTCACAATATGAGATATCTCGAAAGGTGTAGATGAATAAAATCGTATAAATTTAGTCAAAAGTCTTAAGTTACCGAAATTGGCCTGATATAGGCAAAGTGGTCAACGTGGGCTACAGCAGTACACGTTTAAGTTGACCTAGCTCAGGTTCACA
Organism: Mastigoproctus giganteus; assembly: GCF_048544385.1. Lineage (NCBI taxonomy): Eukaryota > Metazoa > Arthropoda > Arachnida > Uropygi > Thelyphonidae > Mastigoproctus > Mastigoproctus giganteus. Next base: position 207,603,696 of record NC_143582.1, on the reverse strand, counting down.
TGGACACTAAATACGTTAATGATCTTGTATTTTCTATCATCTAAACTCTTCTGATCCTATCTAGCCATCCCGAAGTATAAACAGGTCATTTTCATATTTTCATATATTCATATTTTTATTCTGGCACGAAAGTTATAACGTAGCTGTAATAAAAACTAATTTCCCCACAAACCTTAAACGCATTAAATTATAATACATCACACTGTGTAATATTACATTTTTATATGCTAAAGAAAAAGGAATACGTCAAAAATCCTATCAATTGAAGTCTCCTCACACTGCTCTGCCCTCTCCGACGATTGACCGAAAAAGCTAACGCTGAGAGGCGTTATTTTAGAAATTGTTTCAAATATTGCGTAACCTGCGTTTGAAACGGTCTCCGTTTTATTAATTACATTAAAATAAATTAAATAAATAAAAGTAACAAAATAAATAAACAAATAAGAAAATTAAGAAAATAAATAAATAATACAGAAATAATAATAAAACAGCTAGTCTGGAGATATTCCTTCTCCATTAAATAATTCCGCAGTGCTGGCGGCATACCGGGTCGAGTATGCCACCAGCACTGCGGAATTCTTGGATTGATTCAAGAGGGGTTAATATTGAAGATCATTTCAATGTTGGAATATCTATTTTGGTTTGATTTATTACGAAGGCTGATCTGTCCTTTGGTTGGCACCACTGTCCAGTTGAACCCTAATTTCATTTGCAAGTTGTTAACCTCGTGTGGGCAAGCTATCCTATCAGTCTGATCCATAGAAAAGTAAATTACCCTCCAAAAATGATCCGGACACATGTCTATTGCGCACTGACGTCAATCCCTCTTACTTCACTATTCTGCCATTCCCTTTGTGGCCGCTATGGTACATCCCACCTCTTGGGTAGGCTTTCCACCAAAGAATGTTAGACTCAACCGGTATAGGCCTCTGTTCCTCGTGCAGAGGAGTGACCAGTTGAGATGCTGATGTGGGACGCGCTGTTTGGTCTGGGGCTCATCCGAAGTTCCCGTTCATCACATAGGTGTTCTAGCCTCTTGCTTTTGGCCATGACGGGACAGTTGCAACATTACCCATACACTACATTGCGGCTATTCCAACTTTTACCACCAGTGCTGTTCACGAACAGCACTGGTGGTATGGCATGGTACATTATCCTGTTGAAACCAACATGGTTCTGAACCAAGAACTCATATACTAGGGACCATGCAATTGTCCTTTCGTAACCACCAAAGATCCTAGGCCATACCAGGAGAAACAGCACCATACCATAATCCCACAATACGCACCAACAACAAACGTTCTCCAGGCATCCTCCAAAAAACGCTTGTGGGTAGTACAGTTGGTATAATCACCATCGTTCCAACACAGAGTGGAAAAGACCGGAGGTAAAATTTCATCAATAATGCGAGAAGTTTTTATGGGCCTTTTTCATAACGTAGTTGAGTTTGTCGGTCTCGGGAGAGGGTAGCAGTTTTTTCTCCCAGTAACTCGGATTTTTCGTCCAACAAAAAGCAAGACAAATCGACCACAAAACACGTAATTTACAGATATATTATATTACAGATAATGTGGCCTAAGCTGCTAATGCGCCTAAAGGAACGCGAGGAACTTTTATGGGCTTTCTTCATTTCGTGGCTGAGATAGTTGTTCTCAGGTGTAGACAACAAAGTTTTCCCCCCTCCCGAAACTAGAATTTTTCGTCCATGAAAACAGGCAAATCGACCAGAGAGCATACACAATTCATAGACATGATACACACCGAAGACCTAAGTTTATAAGTTCGGTCTCGGGTAGCCCTAATAGGACTTCTTTTTGCTTTTTTTTTTCGTTGTTCGTTCTAGTCTTGACGGAATGTACATGTTACGGGCTACAGGATTCGAATCCAAAGTCTTTCTTATACATTGGAGAAATGGTGGCGTTATCTACTGCGCTACTGACTAGGGCATAGAGAAAAAGGAGTAATTACAGTTGCAAATTCGAAAGAACAATGCCCAAAATAGATAAGGTGCCTGAAAATAGTAATCATAAAACACTGAGTTGACAGAAATCATGTGATAAATACTAGCAACGGGTAGGTAGGTATCACATGATTAGTACACTAGTAGGTAGGTACACCTTTTGCCTGGATAAGGGCAGTCACATGACGAGGCATTGCATCCACTAGTTCACGAAAGCATTCCACAGGTATTTCCATCCATGCTTGCTGCCCCGTTGTCCATAATTTCGTCGCATTCCTGGGTAGAGGATCCAAAGCTCGAACGGACCGTTCCACACCATCCCAAAGATGCTTCACAGGTTTCATGTCCGATGAACCAGGAGGCCATTCCATGGTGATAAAATCTGCGGAATGCTCTTCGAACCATATTTTTGTCACCACGGCTCTGTGGGGAGGCGCATTATCCTGCTGGAAGAGTCCATTGCCCTGTGGGTGCACGATGACCATGAAAGGATGCAGATTGTCTGCAAGGATGGACACATAACCTGGGCCGTTCAGAGATTCGTCTAAACGTACCAGAGGTCCCAATGGTGGCAGTTGAACACGCCCCAGACCATTACTGACCGTCCACCTGTCTGAACAGTTCTTTGTTTACATGACGGGTGCATAGCATCGTGCAGTTTCTGCCAGATACGCATCCTCCCGTCCTCTCGAAATAACTGGAAGCAGGACTCATCGGACCAGGAGACCTGTCTCCAATCATCCAAGGTCCAGTGCCGATGTTCTTTTGCCCAGTTGAGGCATAGAGTCCTGTGTTGTGGTGTTAGCAATGGGACTCTGGTGGGTCGGCGGCTCCCATAACCTATTGCGGCTAATGATCCCTTGATGGTCTTGGTGAAGACGTTTCTGGCACCTCCCTCGTTGAAGTCGGCGGTGATTTGTACCACTGTCGCTCTCCGGTTGGCTAAAACGATGCGAGACAGACGTTGACAGCTACATTCATCCACCACTTTTCTCCACCTACAGCGCTGTCCCCGATGAGATGTTATTCCGGAAATGGCGTATTCCCGATACACTCTTGATACTGTCGAACGGGGATAGTGCAATTTCTGTACCACATCCGCGATAGAGTGACCCATGTGTCCGGCACCCACTATCATCCTTCTTTCAAAGTCGGTTAACTCACGACGTTTATCCATACTGACATCGAATTATCGTCAACGTGAATGCAGTGATGTAGTGTACCTATATACCTGCCAAGCGATGGGTTCGTCCACTAGTGAGAGGGGGGGACAGCGTCGCGTTGCCCAGGAACCAGGTATCCCATGAATTCTGTTTCTTTCAGTGTAGTATTCACCATATAGCACAAGGAAGCCACAAAATCTTGTTTGACCAAAAAAAAAAAAAAAAACCAAGTAGATAAGAAAAATGCAAATTATATGCTTCCCTCCTCACACAGGTAACTTCCACGTTCATTCACCACCTTTCTCCGCCTACAGCGCCGTCTACGATGAGATGTCATTCCGGAAATGGCGTATTGCCGATACACTCTTGGACTCAGTCCTGGGGCCGAATCCAGTTGACCTTTCAATTTATCCAAACTGTCAGCCTCAACTACCTGCGAGGGCAACTTATTCCAAAACTTCCTACAATCTAAATAATCTAAACCTCAACCCCTGTAATTTGAATTTATGACTCCTAGTTTTGGAAATATTTATAACACTGAGAATTCCACCTTCATTCATTTTACTAGTCCCTCTCAGAGCCTTATAATCTCAAGCAGGTTACCTCTGAGGTGCCTGTTTTCTAAGCTCTGTAGCCCACATAATCGGAGTCTTTCCTCATGTGTCCTTTTTCTGATCTCACCATTCGTATTGCTCGTGTTTGGACCCTTAGAAGAAGCTCCAAATGTATTTTTTCAAATGAGGTCTCTATACTTTAACACAGTATTCCAAATGTGGTCTTACAAATACCTTATACAGCGGGATTATGACCTCGCTGTCTCTACTGGATAACTTTCAATAAATCATCGACAGGACACCATTGGCTTTCATGGCTGCCTGTTTACACTGTTCAAAAAATTTCACATCTAAGACCTTGCATTTAGTTTAGTAGAATTAAACCCTAACTGCCACTTCTCTGACCATCTTTGAAGTCTGTTCAAGTTATCCTGAAGGAGCGCTGGGTGGCATTAATCATTAACGACTGCCAATCTTTACATAATTTGCAAATTTTGATAGCACTCACGCCTTCTATCCCTTCGTTGATGTCATTTAGGAAAATGAGTAAAAACAGTTTCTCATTTTTTGAAGAATGAGAAACTCTTTTTACTCATGAATGAGAAACTGTTTTACTGTCTGAAGAATATCCATTAATCACAAGCCACTGCCCTGCATCCGCCCAGCAATCCATCTTAGAATCTTACCAGCAGTCCCAACCTGTTTAAGCTGTTTAAGCATTAGCCTCTCATGAAGGACCAAGTCAAATGCTTTGCTAAAATCCAAATAAACAATGTCGAAATTGTCCCCTAAATCCAACTCATGAGTAACTGTGTCAAAATAGCCTATTAAGTTATTTAAGCATGGTTTGCTCTTAACAAAGCCATGTTGTGTGTCCTTCAGAATGCCATATCTATCTAAATGTCCCTGGATTGCACTCTTAATCATTGGCTCTAAGATTTTTCCTACCACTGAAGTCAGACTAACTGGTCTGTAGTTACCAAATTCATTCTTAAAACCGCTTTTATGTATTGGCGATACACTGGCACTTCTGCAATCCAAAGGAATCTCCCCTGTGTCCAAATACCCTCATAATTAACCTTAATGGTTCAATACTCCCTCGCGCCCTTCCTGAAAACTACAATGTATAAGCTATCAACTTCGAGAGCCTAACTTGCCTTTATGCTCAAAAGTTTTTCTAATAAAGAATCATCTATAATTACGACATCACTAATTTCATATGGCTCAGCCTCATTCGCACAGCCTCTTCTCGGCATGAAGGTTCTTTCGTAAGTAAATACCGATGCAAAGTACGTATTCAATTCATCATCAGCTGGGTTATCTAAGCTGTGTAACATCAGCTGGGTTATCTAAGACTTTCCCACACCCAGTGCACAAGGGTTCGATCTGATTAGCTTTCTTCTTTGTTGTATTCACATACATGAAAAAAAAATCCTTGTGCCCACTCTTTGCTCGCTTAGCTAGTGCTTAGCAAATGATAGGTTTTAAAAAGTAAATCAGCGATCATTAACTTGCTTATCCCTTTAGACAGAATCAAAATTCTATGCATAAATTTTTGGCTTCTTTGGAAGTGATATGGGAATAGGCATTCTGTGTGTTATCAGACACTCCGTCTAAAACACTGATGGATCCAATATCTTTCTATTTCAGAAGATTTAGGACAAGTCCGGTTGACCTGCCTCCCTAAAATCCACTCATGCACACCATCTCGATGGTAAGCCCTGTTACGTCACTTAGGTGGCAACGAAGGTTATAACGATTTATGCACCAACATCGAGCCACGATGATGAAGAGGTTGAAGAAATGTACACCGAAATTGAGAGTCTTCTAGATGAACAGAAAATTCACTACACTATCATTATGGGGGACTTCAATGCTAAGGTTGGAAAGAGACAAAACAGCGCAGAAAGGGGAAATTTTGGAATTGGTGAAAGAAATAAAAGAGGCGGAAGACTTGTGGAATTTGCAGAATCTCGAGAAATGTCAGTAATGAACAATTTTTTCAAAAAAAGGGTGAACAGAAAGTGGACATGGAAGAGCCCAAATGGATTAACAACTAATGAAATCGACTTCATCCTCACTAACAGAAGACATATCGTGAATGATGTTACTGTCATGAACAAGGTAAATGTTGGAAGTGATCACAGAATGGTAAGATGCACATTTGATATAGAGGTAAGAAAAGAAAGGAAAAAAACTGACTCGAGTAAATAATACAAAAGAGGAGAAAAAGCAGTATGTATTGGAACTTAAAAACAAGTTTGAGCTTCTGCAGACTGCTCAGGACCAAGATATAGACAAGGAATATTACAACTTTCTGAAGGTGATAAAGCCCAAGAAACCTACAGGTAAAAAGAAATTCAAAAGAAGAAAAAATTAGTCAAGAAACACTTGTCATTATGAACCGAAGGCAACAAATGAAGAGTAAGATGAACACTGATAATGAGAAAATTGAGTATACTGAGTTATGCAAAGCCATTAGAAAGAGACTCAGAGAGGACATAAGAAAATTTAACACAAGAAAAGTAGAACAAGCATTAAGGGAAAACAAAAGATTTAAATCAGCACCCATGAGCAGTAATACAGAGAGACAAATGATACTGAAACTGAAGAACAGCGATGGTGTACTAATAAATAGCAGAGAAGGCATAATTTAAATAGCAGAAGACTATTACAAAGTGTTATACAAGGTGCAAGGGAACGATGCCAGCAGTGGGAAAGATGGGTCGCAAATTAGTATCACATACAACACACCTGATATCCTTCCGTATGAGGTAGAACATGCGTTTAGGAAAATGAAGAATCAGAAAGCCCCGGGGGAAGATGAAGTTATTGTAGAGTTGTTAAAATTGAGAGGAAGAGACATGACAAAAACTGGCAAGACTCTTCACAAAATGCATTAGAAAAGGTGTGACGCCTAAGCAGTGGAATAATGCAATCATAGTTTTGCTGCATAAGAAAGGAGATAAATCAGAAATTGGAAATTATAGACCAATTAGCTTGTTATTCCACATCTAAAGGTTGTTCACAGGGGTCATTACTAACAGAATAGAAAGAATATTTGATGAGAATCAACCGAAAGAGCAAGCTGGCTTTAGGACAGGATTCTCAACTATGGATCATCTTCAAGTAATGTCACAGCTAATGGAGAAAGCAAATGAATATAAAACACCATTATGCCTGGCATTTGTGGATTATGAAAAGGCATTTGACTATATACGGCATAAGGCAATGTTTCGGGCACCTGGAAAGACAAGGCATAGATACCCCATATATTATGATTTTGAAGAAAATATATGAGAATGCTACCTCCTTTATTAGACTAGACAAAGACAGTACTAAATTAAAAATTGGGAAAGGAGTTTGACAAGGAGACACAATATCTCCGAAGTTGTTTACTGCTAGCTACCCTTGAGGAAGCTTTCAGATTAGACTGGTCGCAGAAAGGAGTCATTGTGAATGGAGAGTAGCTAAACCATTTACGATTTGCAGTTGACATTTTGGTCATAAGCCGCGATCCCAAAGAATTAGAGGAAAATCTGAATCAGTTATGCACAATTAGTAAGGATTTTGGACTAAAAATGAATATGGCTAAAACAAAAGTAATGATGAACAAGTATGCCACAGAAAGGGATATAATGATTGAAGGAGCAGTAATTGAAAAGGTGGAGTCATATACTTATCTGGGACAAGTCATTAGCTGTAATAATGATAAATGGCTGAAAGTCAAGAGAAGAATAAATTTTGGATGGATAGCATTCAGGAAATATAGTCACATACTGAGGAGCAATATACCAATTTGTCTGAAACGTAAAATAATGAACCAGTGTATACTCCCCACCATGACTTATGGATATGAAACTTGGGCACTCACCAAAAGAATGGAAGAGAAGCTGAGAACTACACAGCGAAGAATGGAACGAATTATATTGGGAATCAGACTGTTAGATAAGAAGAGAAACACATGGATTAGGCAGCAAACTCAAGTAAAGGACATGCTTATCAAAACTAAAGAACTAAAATGGTCTTGGGCAGGACACATAGCTCGAAGACATGATGACAGATGGACTAAGAAAATAACAGAATGGTACCCAAGAGGAGCTAAGAGAAAACCTGGAAGACAACAACGGAGATGGACAGTTGAAATTCATGAGTTTGTGGGAAGTAAATGGATGGCCATTGCACAAAACAGAAGGAACTGGAAAGTTTCTGGAGAGGCCTTCATCCTGCAGTGGATTGAAAATGGCTGATGATGATGTTCTTGTCTATAAATTTTAGTTTAGTTAAATATAAGTACCGGGGGCTTAGAGGGGAACAGGTATCCTGTGTGTTATCAGACACTCAGCCTAAAACACTCATGGATCCAATATCTCTCTATTACAGAAGATTTAGGAGAGGTCCGGTTGGCCTGCCTCCCAAAAATCCACTCATGCACACCTACTCGATGGTAAGCCCTGTTACGTTACTTAGGTGGCAACGAACGTGTAGAGTGGTTCTCTTCAAGACGCCTGGTCAGCGTGAAGAGGAAAAGACCAAACTCTCCAGCATATGAGAGCACGAAAAAACAGATGGCCCTCAGTCCCCAGCAGCTTTTACTCCCCCTCTTACGGCAGCGAGAGGATCAGAGTGGAAGCAAAGGGTGCTAAGAATCTCTGGGTACGACAAGGCTGCCATGCACGGAAACTGAACGTGGCCTGTTATAACGTAAGATCACTCATCAGTGAAGACAAGATATTAGAGCTGGAAAAGGAATTAGAAAATGTGAATTGGAATATCATCGGTTTGGCTGAAACAAGAAGAAGAAATGAATCAATTATAAGTTTATCAAGTGGAAATCTGCTGTACATCAATGGAAACAGTGAAAGGAGTGAAGGTGGAGTTGGGTTTCTGGTCCATAAAGATTTTAAAAACAACATTTTGGAATTCAAAAGCACATCACCAAGGGTGTCAAGGCTAATACTCAAGATTTCCAAGAGATACAAGCTAAAGGTTATAATGATTTATGCACCAACATCGAGCCATGATGATGAAGAGGTTGAAGAAATGTACACCGAAAATGAGTCTTCTAGATGAGCAGAAAACCCACTACACTATTATTATGGGGGACTTCAATGCTAAGGTTGGAAAAAGACAAAACAGCGCAGAAAGGGGAAATTTTGGATTTGTTGAAAGAAATCAAAGAGGCGGAAGACTTGTGGAATTTGCAGAATCTCGAGAAATGTCAGTAATGAACAATTTTTTCAAAAAAAGGGTGAACAGAAAGTGGACATGGAAGAGCTCAAATGGATTAACAACTAATGAAATCGACTTCATCCTCACTAACAGAAGATATATTGTGAATGATGTTACCGTCCTGAATAAGGTAAATGTTGGAAGTGATCACAGAATGGTAAGATGTACACTTGATATAGATGTAGGAAAGGAAAGGAAAAAACTGACTCGAGTAAATAGTACAAGGGTCTTTGAGATAACAGAAGAGGAGAAAAAGCAGTATGTACTGGAACTTAAGAACAAGTTTGAGCTTCTGCACACTGCTCAGGACCAAGATATCGACGAGGAATATTACAACTTTCTGAAAGTTATAAAGCCCAAGAAACCTATAGGGAAAAAGAAATCCAAAGAAGAAAAAATCAGTCAAGAAACACTTGTCATGATGAACCGAAGACGACAAATGAAGATCAAGAAAAATACTGACAGGGAGAAAATTGAGTATACTGAGTCATGCAAAGCCATTAGAAAGAGACTCAGAGAGGACATAAGAAGATTTAACACAAGAAAAGTAGAACAAGCATTATCAAGCAAATCAGCAGCCATGAGCAGTAATACAGAAAGACAAATGATACTGAAACTGAAGAATAGCGATGGTGTACTTATAAACAGCAGAGAAGGCATAATTCAAATAGCAGAAGACTACTACAGAGAATTATACAAGGGGCGAGGGAATGATGCCAGCAGTGGGGAAGATGGATTGATTCATTTTCTTCAATGCATGTTCTTCCTGATGAGGTAGAACATGCATTGAGGAAAATGAAGAATCAGAAAGCCCTGGGGGAAGATAGTTACTGTAGAGTTGTTAAAATTGGGAGGAAGAGACATAACACAAAAACTGGCAAGGCTCTTCACAAAGTGCATTAGAAAAGGTGTGACGCCTAAGCAGTGGAATAATGCAATCATAGTTTTGCTGCATAAGAAAGGAGATAAATCAGAAATTGGAAATTATAGACCAATTAGCTTGTTATCCCACATCTACAAGTTGTTCACAAGGGTCATTACTAACAGATTAGAAAGAATACTTAATGAGAATCAACCAAAAGAGCAAGCTGGCTTTAGGACTGGATTCTCAACTATGGATCACCTTCACGTAATATCACAGCTAATGGAGAAAGCAAATGAATATAAAACACCATCATGCCTGGCATTTGTGAATTATGAAAAGGCATTTGACTCCATACAGCATAAGGCAATATTTCGGGCACTAGAAAGACAAGACATAGATACCCCACATATTATGATTTTGAAGAAAATATATGAGAGTGCTACCTCCTTTATTAGACTAGACAAAGACAGTAGGCAATTTAAAATCAAGAAAGGAGTTCGACAAGGAGACACAATATCTCCGAAGCTGTTTACTGCTGCCCTTGAGGAAGCTTTCAGAAGATTAGACTGGTCGCAGAAAGGAGTCAATGTGAACGGAGAGTACCTAAACCATTTACGATTTGCAGATGACAATGTGGTCAAAAGCCACGATTCCAAAGAATTAGAGGAAAATCTTAATCAGTTATGCACAGTTAGTAAGGATTTAGGACTAAAGATGAATATGGCTAAAACAAAAGTAATGATGAACAAGTATGCCACAGGAAGGTATATAATGATTGAAGGAGCAGTAATTGAAAAGGTGGAGTCATATACTTATCTGGGACAAGTTAGCTGTAATAATGATAAATAGCTGGAAGTCAAGAGAAGAATAAATTTTGGATGGATAGCATTCAGCAAATATAGTCACATACTGAAGAGCAATACCCCAGTTTGTCTGAAACGTAAAATAATGAACTAATGTATACTCCCCACCATGACTTATGGAAGTGAAACTTGGGCACTCACCAAAAGAATGGAAGAGAAGCTGAGAACTACACAGCGAAGAATGGAACGAATTATATTGGGAATCAGACTGTTAGATAAGAAGAGAAACACATGGATTAGGCAGCAAACTCAAGTAAAGGACATTCTTATCAAAACTAAAGAACTAAAATGGTCTTGGGCAGGACACATAGCTCGAAGACATGATGACAGATGGACTAAAAAAATAACAGAACTGTACCCAAGAGGAGCTAGAAGAAATCCTGGAAGACAAAGGCGGAGATGGATAGATGAAATTCATGAGTTTGTGGATAGTAAATGGATGGCCAGTGCTCAAAACAGGAGGAACTGGAAAGTTGCTGGAGAGGCCTTCATCGTGCAGTGGACTGAAAATGGCTGATGATGATGATGATGATGACCGGAGCAGCTTTCTTTTTGAAACAAAATAAGATTGAATTTTAGGATTAACATACTCTGTCCCTTCCACAAATTCATATTATTATTTAACCGCACCGGAGCTTTTATTAATAACAATAATCGCTGCGGTGCCGTTGTTGTTCTTCTTGTTGTAGGGTTTTAGGAGCATCAGCGAATAAGGCCATATTGCTCCATGTATATTGTTTGTAAATTGCATGTTGCATATTGTCAACTGTAAAATTGTAGTAATTACTAACTTAGAAGTGTTCACTTTTGTTCAGGTTTGCTGTGGCTCCGGGGGTGCCGCGGTTGTGGTGCACTGGTTTGTGTCTGTCGCCGCGGCTCCGTCGTGGCTGCCGCAGGTGCATGGAATTGATTGTTACGCCGTGCCCTCTTCTGGCAGGATGGGCCCCTACAAGGGCCAATATTTGGTATAGATCATTGGACAACCTAAACATTGAACATGCTAAACTCACTAGAAACACCCACTACTTTACTGCTCCCCTTAACTAAATCTAAATTCATCCACACGCTATGTTTTAATCTCCTGACGAAACTTAACTTATTTTAAATTATTACCATATTGTATGTAAAACACACTAGAAACATTCACTCCATTAATTGATCCCCACTCAACTAAACCAACTCTATCCACACTTGATGATTTACTCTTTTATTGCTATATTTATCTCTATTTTAATATTATTGTATAAACATATAGAGGTTCAAGAACCTCCTTTTGTGAAAACCAGACTCCCTGGAGCGCCTCCACGTGGCTAGGGACGGGAGTCAGGACGCAAGATATATCTGTTCTTGCCTCCTGGCTGCAAAGTCTCCAGGTGCCGGCATACAACACTCAACAAAACAAACACTCAAACAAAAACCTCCCCATACACACACTCGCCGGCTTAAAAAAACCTACAAGAATCATTGCGGCAATAGGGGAAACCCTGGAGGCTGCAGTAAACAAAAATACTTTGAATTTGAATTGTGCATGTGTTCTGAGGTTGATTTTCTGTTTGCTGTACGAAAAACCCAAGTTTCTGTGAGAAAAAACCACACTTCCCTCGCCTGAGACCGACTAACTCAGCCACGTTGTGAAAAAGACTCATAAAAATTCCTCACATCATCGAAGGTTCTCGAACGCAGATCTTTTCTAACCCGTGTGGAGAGGACCAGTGCCGTTAAAATAATAATTTGAATTGTATAGTGTGATGTAGTCAGGTATTGTAGTCAGTTAATCCCAAAGGAGTGATATGAGAAAAATTAGTTTCGTAAAGAGTCACAGAACGAAATTGTGCTTTATAGAAGAATTATTCAAATTATGCTCTGATGATATATCCGTGAAAGAGCTATAAGAAAAAACGGACACAGAAATTCTCCATGAGACTTTCTTGAAGAATTATGCTTGGTTGGTATATTAATCAAACCAGTAGCAATACCTTGGTTACTCTATGCCACTCACAGAAAAGATTAAGGCGTGGATATCTATCACAAAATATTACTCAGTTCCTCTAAAGTTCGAATCTCATAAAACGGGAGGAATTTTATGGACTTCTATGCACCCCATGGTCGAATTATAGTCGGTTTCAGATTTCTTGGATCAAAAAACTTGGATCTTTAATTCAGAAAAAATCACAATGCTCGGTCCTACACAAGTGTGCGAACGATATAAGAGACCGACAGGATCTGGGGGGATTACCCCATCCTCTACGATGTCCCGATCTTGCGTCATCGAAATAACATCTTTACGGAAAGATGAAGGATGACATAAGTTTGGCATAAAATTTGTGAACGATGACTCCCTTGTGACGGCTATAAAGCAATAATCGAAGGACCTAGAACAAGAGGTTTACCGCATTTTTCTACATAATCAGGCATTTCTCTAAGTATGACTTTAACTGAGTCGTTACCTTCACGGGTTACTTCCATTAAGAGATACCTACAATTCAAACCACTTTTACTCCACAATAATTATCTTATAATGAGTATCACTTTTGGGTACATATACCGATCCCTTGATCACATGCACCCACTCCTCTTGGTGCCGGAATATCCAGTCAAGTAACAGAAGATGGCTTCATAAGAGGGCGATTGCCCCCCCCCCCCCCAATTGTTCACTCAGTCAATCAGATTTATTGGCCAATGGAGGGTGTCAATCGCTCTCTTGTGACTTATCTCTTTTCTCTTACTTGTCTGGACATCCTGACCACGCAGAGGAGTTAATGCATGTGATGAAGGGACCGGCATAGGTTCCGGAACGTGATGGTCATTATAAAAGTAATTGTTTTGGAGCAAAAGTATTTCAAAATGGAGTATATCTTCCTATATAATGTATTTACACGTATACAAGTAACAATGCTGTAGTAAAAATGCAAGGCATTATTTTCGAGTAACTCTCGCAACAATCAGCTATACAGACTAGATAGCTTGTATAAATTCCTGAACAGGAAAGAATGAGGTCCAGATATCTGATTGCCCTTTCAATATATTATTAGCTATTACTTGCTCAGGATTGTAAGTGTATGCACCCGTACTATCCTCAGCAGCTTCTAGTACCATGTGGCATGTATGACTAGTTTTTGGCCACCCGGTAGACCTAATCTGATTCTGTTCCATCCACCTTTCTTACAGAATATCTTTCTCGTTTCCTTTACAACTGAATGTTTCAGTAAGAATATCTTAACTTCTGCTGCAGTCCTAAGTCCTGATGGATCCAGTCCTGGGATCGATCTCGGAAGAGCGTTGCTCGATATACAATCAAAAATTTTGATCTGTGTGGAGCCCCCAGGTCGTTTATTCTCAAGGGAAATAATTTCGTGTTCTCAGAGGGTCAAGTTTCATGGTACACAGAGTTGTAATTTAAAGTAGTCGCACTTCCTATGTATAGCACACAGAAACGAAACGCATCATCGTCGGCTAGATAAAGTTCTGTATACATGCGATGGCAAGTACGAGGAAAAAGGCCATAACTCACCAGGTGAATTGTCAATGACAAGTCTCCCGTCAGCCACGACATCCTGTGGCATGTTATGCGTATCTGTTTCAGCTGAAACAATAATTACGCTAAGTAAAGATTAAAAGAATAAAAAGATCAAAATAAGCACTAATATATTACCTTTAAAATACCCACCTCAAAAATTAAACTAAAATTTAAAAAATTATCACAATATACTGAATAGGGTTTAAGTGTAGTTTTCCTTTTAAATGTAATTTTTCTAGTAAATCGCTATATAAACGACAAAGTGTACATATGCTACAAATTACAAATAGCTCCCCGAGATGTTTTAGAAATGGCCCAAAGTCATCTGCGTAAGAGATCGGAGCGCAATGAAATTAAACTAAGAGTAATTAAGTTAAGTGTGTAAATTCAATGTGCAAGGCATCGAATGCTAGGAGGGATAGTATAGGTCGCCGTAGCCGAGTGGTCAAGCATGCGGGTGCATAAGACACGTGCCTCGAGTGACCAGGGTTCAGGCCCGTGACTGCTAAATACGGTGCTGTTTCTTGTATTCTGTCTATCTTGTGAACTCCTCTGACCGTTTGGTCGTCTCGGAGTATAAACGGAATATTTATTTATTTATTTATATTCTATGGTCAATGTGTCTGTTTTCTGTGCGAAAACCGCGAGCTTTCGCTGAAAAAACCATGCAATCCTCGCCTGAGACCGACTAACTCAGCCACATTGTGAAAAACGTCATACAAAAATTGTATCACGTCATTGGTGGGATTGGAACTCAGCTCTCTTACACCTAACTTGGGGAGGACGGTGATTATATTCATTCTGCTAATCGCGAGGGTATTGATTGCGTAATGAATAAAATACACACCAGATCTTGCTATCCTAGATATGGCCACAGATGTACGGTCCTTTTTATTAAAACAGTCACAGAGAGAAGAAATGCAAATAAATGCGAATAGATGCAAAGAAAACTATGACTCGGAGTGATGACGTGTTGCTTCGTTGATTATAAAGACTGCACAAGCTATTCGACTGCAGTAAGCAGTAGCCAGAATAAGAAAAATGCGTGATCTATCGGACTTTGAAAAAGGTCTTATCGTGGGTGCACTTTTAACAGGAACCACGATTCAAGAAACGAAGACATAACTCGTTTCTCAAAAGCATCCATCTCAAAAGTTTTTAATGACAGGAAAGTAAGCGATTCTTCCACAACTAAAAGGTGTTACTGTGGCAGAAAAACAATACTTCAAGTGCGAAGCCGCTGTATTCTAAGGAGGACTGTACGGAAATATACGACACCAGTGTGCATCAAATAACATCTGAATTCAACCAAGCCCAGAACTGTCCTATTTCAACCCATACCACATGTGCAGGGAATTGAAGAAATTGGGTATTGACAGTGACTGCCTGTTCTAAAGCCACTTTTTTAAGAGAAAAGCAGAAAAATCCGCTTACAGTGGTGCCGAGAACGTTTTTCTAGTTTTTCAGTTCTCTTTAAAACCCCATCCCCTAGCAGGGGAGGAAGACAGAAACCTGTCTCCTCCCTCCTCTGCTTGGGGATGGGGTTTTAAAGGGAACCGGGTTAGAGTACTCAGTTCAGTTCGCCAAATAGCGTGTTGGCAGCAAAGCCGCAGTATGTCTTCATCAGTGACGGTTGTCAGGTCTATTGTCTTATCGAATCCGGTAGGAAGGTCAAACTGCCCATCCCGCTCTGGCTGTGGGATATGTTAGCTGGCAGTGCGGAACCCACCAGGCGGGGGAAAGGAGACACATTTACATCATTCATAACCGCATTCTCATTCTACTTGCATTCTATTTTTATACTTTTTTTTCTTATAGTTGATGATAATTTTTTCCTGTTATGTTATATATATATTTTTTTTTTCACTTACTCATTCATCTCTTTCTCACACACCAGGGGGGATGCAATGGTGTGTAATGTAATTTCAATACTGATGCTTAATAATTAAACTAAATAAGAAAGAATATAAAAGATTAAAACTAGGGTTAGCGTGAACTTAACTTTTAACATTTATGTTTTGTGTTCTTTTTCTCACACACTTACACTCTCATTCATTCTTCTGGCTTTCATTTCATTTGTTCGATTCTTGCTTTCTGCATTGCACTCTCTGGGCACCTCAACTTGCTATTATTCTTCAGTTGTGGTGCAGGCCTAGCCGCAAGTTTTTTGTGGCTAGGCCTGCACCACAACTGAACTGCTGTATGTTCTGCAGTGGAACAGTGAAAGAAAGTCAGTGGTCAGACGAATCACGATACACTTCGTTTTGCAATGATGGTAGGCAGAGATTGTGGCAAGAACCTCACAAAGCGATGGACCTTGCTTGCCTTGTTAAGACAACACAAGAATCTGAAAGTCGTGTCATGGTAGAAGGAATGTTTTGTTGGTACGGACTGAGTCTGTTGATGCCGGTGGGAGATCGAATGGCATCTAGTGAGTACCTGAATTTTGTATCAAATCTACTGCACCCTGCAATGTTACACTTTTATCCTGAATGCGATGGCCATTTTATGGATGACAATGCAACATCGCATCTTGCCAGAATAATACGGATTTCCACCATCTTCCCTGACTACATTCACCTGATATCAATCCTATTGAGAATGTGTGGGATATGCTGGAGAGCTATTCAGCAACAAAATCCTCTTCCTTCAACTTGTCGCGACTATGCAATATTTTACTGTAAGAATGGCACAATTAGACCAAAACACACTAAACACTATATAATTCATGCAGCACAGCACACTTGCTGTTATTCGAAACAAAGGAAGCCCGATTTGATATCGAATAAGGGTTCGTATTTTTTTGGCCATTATGTGTATAATACATGAAATATTACTGATATAGATGTATTACTTTCAATATTCATCGAAAAACTGGCATTTAACACTTTGATTTAGCTTGTCCCTTTTCTTTGTTTCTGTTTTTGTACTATACCTTAAGACAGTAAAAAATTAAATTTAAATTAGTGTTCTCGTAATTCAATACATTAACCCGTATTTGTGTCTGTAAATTTTCTCAGGTCGATTTGCCTGTTTTGCTGGACGAAAAAACCTTGCTATCTACGCCTGAGACCGACTAACTCAGTCACGGAGTGAAAAAAGCCCACTAAAGTTCCTCGCGTCATCGACGGGATTCGAACCCGGCCCTTTTCCACCCGGTGTGGGGAGGACGGTGACGATACCACTGTCCTACCGCGCAGACACCTTAAGACGCTAGAGGAGAAACCGTCTAATAAGCCATTCTACGCTGAGATAGCATTGCAGTGGCTTCATGAGTGGAGTGTGCCGCTACCGTTTCCACTTAGTACGCTGTCTCTATAAAAAGAAAAAGCTTCACACTGCAGCATTCAGTAAACCAGTGTTCATGTGAAAAATGGGTCGATGTCACCTGAGTTCCAAGCGGGGGAAGGAGTATCGTTCCCGATCCATATTAGTGGGAGCGAGTATCTCGCAGACGGCCGCCTTCATCCAGTGTTCGACTGCAGCCTGTCTCAAGGTTTACTGCAGGGCAGCAATGCGTTTTTGACTAAAGGGGCAAGAGGAGGATCCAATGAGCTGCCCAGTGTAACAGACATGCCACAGTTAAAGTCGGATTTACCGAAGTGCAGTGGCATAGTTGCTCCTGGGCTCCAAGATTGCAGAGGGCCCGAGAACAATGCAATAAGTGTTGGTCAAGGGGAGCCTCGCGACTTTCCTTTTAGGGCTTTCAAAATATATAATCTACGATCCCAACTTCTTGAATCCGGCACTGGCTACAGTGGAGCAATGGACAACTCAATACATGACACGACTAAGCCTATAAGCTGTCAGTATGTTATATGTATTCTCTGGTCAATTTGCTTGTTTGGTGGACCAAAAACCCAACTTCAGGAGAAAAACCATGCCATCCTCGGCTCAGACCGACTAACTCAGCAGCATTGTGAAAAAAGGCCGTAAAAATTCCTTGCATGATTGACGAGATTCGAATCTAGATCTTCTCTATGTTATATGTATTCTCTGGTCAATTTGCTTGTTTGGTGGACCAAAAACCCAACTTCAGGAGAAAAACCATGCCATCCTCGGCTCAGACCGACTAACTCAGCAGCATTGTGAAAAAAGGCCGTAAAAATTCCTTGCATGATTGACGAGATTCGAATCTAGATCTTCTCTATCCTGTGTGGGGAGGACAGTGATTATGTCCACTGTTCCAAACAAGTCTTCACGGTCACTGACTAACGTAATGAGGTTTCCAGACCTGCATACAGGTCTGGAAGCATCATTTTAGGAAGAAAGGAAGCGAATCTATTGGAATAGGTGCAGAGAGAAGAAAAGAATTACTGAGCGAAGTAAATAGGATGCGCTTACCAGAAAAGGCTGCGCGGAGAGCACAGCCTTTTCTGGTGAGAGCGTCTTAAGGTGGAAAAGGCATTTCTGGAGACTAGAAACCTGCGAGGAGATCTGATTGAGGTGTTTATGGCTTTGAATGGATAGAGTAAGCTCTGGCGCCTCCGTAGCCAGGTGGGCAGGAGCAGTAGTGCGTAGCACACGCTTCTTGATTAGACCGGGGTTCGAGCCCGTGACCACCAAATACGGAGGATGCGGAAAGGTCACTGCATATCCCCAGCCCGGATAAAGGGTGAGGGTTGGCGTCAGGAGGGGCATCCGGCCGCAAAAATTTCATGCCAAAACAATAAAAACGCTGACCCCATATATAATGGGAAAAAGCGAGGACAAAAAAAAAAAAAATGGATCGAGTAAGCCTAATGCTGATCGAACCCTTTCTCTTTTTTTGGACTACACATGAGGCGGAATAAACTGAAATTTAGGAAGGATGGTTGCAAGGTATATATGCGAAAATTTTCCTTGAGCCAGCGGATGGTTTACTATTGTTACTAACTCCCATCCGTTATTTTAGAGTTGGGTTGTTTTGGTTTTTAGGAGCATTAGCAACTAAGGCCATATTGCTCCGGGCATATGCGGTGGCCACTCCCTGACCTGTCCGCATCCTCCGTATTTGGTGGTCACGGGCTCGAACTAGATAGCACACGCTTCTTGATTAGACCCCGGTCTAATCAAGAAGCGTGTGCTACGCACTGCTGCTCCTGCCCACCTCGCTACGGAGGAGACCTTAGAGTTGGGTACTTTGAATAAACTGAAGGAAGAACTAGACAAAATATTAGAAGGGATGGACAGGTGATATGGGAAGTGTTTTTTTTTTTTTTTTTTGCTGATGCCGTATAAGCTTGCTTTCTTGCATCATTTTATTTATTAACAAAAACAACAAGCGGCCCCTAACCAGAAACTGGCAAAGCCGCTATGTACATACATACATATTATATACAATGATATACACAGAATCATGTTAATTACTATGTCATAAGTGAAATGAACATGTAACATGTCCACACAGCAAATCACATCACGCAACTAATGCTGGGTTGGTCCCTTGTTGTTGATATGTTGATAGACTTGAGAAGAGTTGCTCTCTTTTAGTGAAAACAGCAGAGCAGAATTGTTGTAGAGCTGCGAACGATTGAGAATTTTCAGTCAGTGCCACTTCATTTCCTTCAGAGAAGTTGCTGACAGCAGCTTGTAGTGTAGTGTAGATCTGTCGTCGTGGTACAGGCTGCAGTGATACAGAATGTGCGTCCAGGTTTCCTCAGCACCACACAAGCAGCGCTTGGTGTCAGACAAGTCAAATTGAAATAGTTTGGAGTTGATGGAGCCGTGCCCAGTAAATATATACGATGTTGTTAAGCTGGGAGAAAACCATTGGGGGACGTTCTTGTTGAGAGGGAAGGTAACTGCAGGAACAAAAGAGCGGGTGACTTGACTAGTACTACTGGAATCCCATCGTGATTGCCACACACTGATAAGTTCATTCCAGATTCTCCGTTTCTCGTCTTTGATGTTAGCAGTTAGGTTGCATGAGATGCCAGGAACTCTGTGCTTTAGACGATAGCATAGTCCTTTGAAGATGACATGCACTTAGGTACAAAACTTAAGGAAGAACTAGGCAAAATATTAGAGGGGATGGACAGGTGATATGGGAAGTGTTGGCTTTTTTTTTTTTTTTTTTTTTTTGCTGATGCCGAGATTAATATTAGTAGTGGCAAATGATGCAAGAAAGCAAGCTTTCTTGCTTTCTTGCATCATTTGCCACTACTAATATTAATACAATCATGGTCGCTGAAAGAACACTCTGAAGTTGGGAATGCGACATACGCTGAAATTGTATCAAACGCCAACTACACTGTATTTAAAAAAATATATAGAACTTGGGTACAATTAAAACTTTTGAATATTCTTTAACGTCCGTTTATAATAATCACGAAAACGTCAGCCAGTCGTATGCGGTGTCAGTAAATCACATAACCAATGCCACGTGTTATTTTGCGTATATTTAAGAGCCTGTCAGATTCGAAAGCTTTTTTTTTTTTTTTATGTGAACCCCAAACACGAGAGGCATTAGAACCTATAGTACTTAGTACCGTGCTTGGGTTGGAGGTTGAGAAGACGAAAGAAGATATTTGTAAGAAAAAGTGGGGTGGGAAATGCTGTATGAAGTAATGAAATTTTTGGATATGGCGTACACGTGGTGCAAGCTACCGTATTTCAGTTAATAAATAATTTTAACTGCACGATTTTTCGTGTTATTTAGAATATTTATAAAATTTTTCATTGTGTATAAGTTCTTATATTTTATTTATACAAAATTTTACAGTATATTTTGCGTAAATAGTAAGTCTCAGTATCTCAGGTTTTTTCTTGAAATTTAACTTGGTTGATGTATTTTGTTTCCTTTTTCCTCTCAAATCCCCAGAACTTTGAAGTACAACGGAGCACTGTGAGCGATCTCATCCGATAAAATTTATCTTTAGGGATGAGTAGGTATTATTTTTTCATCGGGTTTTTTTTTGATATATGTACCAAAAAAGGTCTTGTTTGATATATATATATATATATATATATATATATCAAACAAGAATTTTTGTGGGTCTTTTTCACAGCGTGGCTGAGTTAGTCGGTCGAGGGTGGCTTGGTTTTTTCTACCGGATTTTTTTTTTTTTCTAGCAAACAGAATGTCGACCACAAAAAACACATGCAATTTACAGAGAGTATATAGGGAGCAATATGGCTTTAGTCGCTGAAGTTCCTAAAACCCTAACAACAGCAACAACTACTACTCTCTCTCTCTCTCTCTCTCTCTCTCTCTCTCTCTCTCTCTCTCTCTCTCTCTCTCTCTCTCTCTCTCTCTCTCGCACGCACACACAAGCGCATACGGTCGCAGAATAGCTATATTGCGAAGAAATAATTTCTCAAGTACTAATTGCACGATATAATCGTAAACTTTGTGAATTAGCATTAAAATCAGTTAGCATTAAGTTTTAATGTAGGAGGTGAGGGAGACAACGTCGTAGCTTAGCAGTGACTCGGTCTTTAATTTATTTACATTATTGGCATATTTGTAACATAGAGATAATTTTTATAAGCATTGATATAAATTTGGTTAAAATAAAATTTTGATTAATACAACCCAGCCATTATTAAATCCATTAAACTTACACAAAAAGGCAGTTTGCTAAACATTGTGCAGGTAGGAATAAACAGCGTTATTTTACTTATTACTGTTTCAGAAAAGAAACTCCCCTTGGAAAAGCCTGTCCCTAAAGGTGTCGAAAAGAAGCTAGTGCCACAAAAAATCACTGATATCGAAAAAGGCATCACTGAGGTTGAAATTCAGACTTTTGAGGAGGGGGAAGAAACTGAAACTGATCAGTTGATAACTGAGAAAGATATAACACTTATAACTAAACTGCGTAAAAAACCTGTAGAACTTAGGGAAATAGAAATTATCAAACCAAAAGTAAAAGAATCAGAACTTACTATAACGACAGATTCAAAACTTATTGAAGAAACTCCAGAAATTACAGTAACACAAAAGAAAAAGCAAGAAATTGTAACGGAAACAAAATTAAAACCTCACGAAAAAGAAACGAAAGAAATTGAGATATTTCCTGAAAAGAAACCAGAGCTTAAGCCAGAGAAAGTTCTAGAAGAATTTGAGGAAATTATAGAAGAATTAGTGAGTAAGGATACTATTACCTTACTTCCTGTTCCAAAAAAGCCGAAGCGACCAAAAAAGGTGCAAAAGAAGGAAGAGAAAGAAATCGATTTCGAAATCATAACCAAACCAGAAGAGAAAGAACTAGAAATTGAAATAATTTCCACTAAAAAACCAGAAGAGAAGACACTTACTATGGAGGAAATAACTTTAGAGCGAAGAAAGCGACAAATTTTAAAACCAGAAATCAAAGAGAAGGAGGAGGTAGAAATACAATTAGAAGCACCGGAAAAGGAAGTGACAGAAATAGTGATAGAAGAAAAACCAAAAGAAAAACCAGGAGGTCCTAAAGAAGAAATTAAGAAGAAAAGGCCAAAGAAAGTTAAAAAACCTGAGAAGATTATCACTGAAGAGACAAAAATTACATTAGAGAAAAAACCTACTGAAGAGGAGAAAGTAACAGAAGAAAAAGTAACGGAGGAGGAAGAAACTGAGGTCTCTATTATTTCTCGTAAGAAACCAAAGGAAAAGGTGGAACTGGAATTAATTCCAATAGACAAATCAAAAACAGAAATAACGCTGGACAGACCAAAGGAGGAGGTCAGAGAAATAAAATTAAAAGAAAAACCAAAAGAGATAGAACAGGTGGTCGAAGAAAAGATTACAGAAGAGAAAGAAGTCGATGTAACGATTGAGTCACGTATGAAGCCAAAAGAAAAGGCAGAAATCGAAATAATTCCTTTAGAGAAATCAGAAGCTGAGCTCATTCCAGAGAAACCACAAGAGATTAGTGAATTAACTTTTGAGTCGAAACCAGAAGATGTGCAAAAAATTTTGGAAGAAACCGAAATAACTGTTATATCACGTAAAAAGCCTAAAGAAAAACCTAAATTAAAGATTAAACCTAAAGATAAATCTAAAGAAGAAATAGTTCCAGAAATACCAAAAGAAGAAAAAGTTACAGAAATAACAGAGGTGACCATGAAGCCAATAAAGAAACCAGAAAAAGAAGAAAAGGAAGAAATTGTCGAAGAAAAAGAAACAGAAATCACACTTATTTCACGGAAAAAGCCAAAAGAAAAATCAGAAGTGAAAATAGTTCCTGAAATTATGGAGAAGGCAGAGATATTATTGAAGCCAGAAAAGAAACCAGAAGAAGAAGAAAAGGAAGAAATAAAAGAAATTGTTGAGGAAGAAGAAACAGAAATCACCGTGGTATCTCGGAAAAAGCCGAAAGAAAAACCCAAACCAAAGGAAAAAACAGAAGTGGAAATAGTACCTGAAATTAAAGAGAAGGAAGAAGTAAAACTGAAGCCAGAAAAGAAACCAGAAGAAAAGGAAGATATTAAAGAAATTGTCGAAGAAAAGGAAACGGAAATCACTTTGGTTTCTCAGAAAAAGCCGAAGAAAAAGCCTAAACCAAAGGAAAAAACAGAAGTTGAAATAGTTCCTGAAATTACAGAGAAGGCAGAAGTAACGCTGAAGCCAGAGACAAAACCAGAAGAAGAAAAGGAAGAAATAAAAGAAATCGTTGAGGAAGAAGAAACGGAAATCACCTTGGTATCTCGCAAAAAGCCGAAGGAAAAGCCCAAACCAAAGGAAAAACTAAAACCAAGGGAAATAACAGAAGTGGAAATAGTACCTGAAATTACAGAAAAGGCAGAAGTAACACTGAAGCCAGAGAAGAAACCAGAAGAAGAAATTAAAGAAATTGTCGAAGAAAAGGAAACGGAAATCACCTTGGTATCTCGGAAAAAGCCGAAGGAAAAGCCTAAACCAAAGGAAAAAACAAAAGTGGAAATAGTTCCTGAAATTACAGAGAAGGCAGAAGTAACGCTGAAGCCAGAGAAAAAACCAGAAGAAGAAAAGGAAGAAATAAAAGAAATTGTTGAGGAAGAAGAAACGGAAATTACCTTGGTATCTCGCAAGAAGCCGAAGGAAAAGCCCAAACGAAAGGAAAAACCAAAACCGGAGGCAAAAACAGAAGTGGAAATAGTTCCCGAAATTACAGAGAAGGCAGAAGTAACACTGAAGCCAGAGAAAAAACCAGAAGAAGAAAAGGAAGAAATTGTCGAAGAAAAGGAAACGGAAATCACCTTGGTATCTCGGAAAAAGCCGAAGGAAAAGCCTAAACCAAAGGAAAAAACAGAAGTGGAAATAGTTCCTGAAATTACAGAGAGGGCAGAAGTAACGCTGATGCCAGAGAAAAAAACAGAAGAAGAAAAGGAAGAAATAAAAGAAATTGTTGAGGAAGAAGAAACGGAAATTACCTTGGTATCTCGCAAGAAGCCGAAGGAAAAGCCCAAACGAAAGGAAAAACCAAAACCGCAGGAAAAAACAGAAGTGGAAATAGTTCCCGAAATTACAGAGAAGGCAGAAGTAATACTGAAGCCAGAGAAGAAACCAGAAGAAGAAAAGGAAGAAATTAAAGAAATTGTCGAAGAAAAGGAAACAGAAATCACAGTAATATCTCGTAAGAAGCCAAAGAAAAAATCGGAAATTGAACTCAAACTAAAAGATAAATCTGAAATTGAACTGAAGCCGAAGGATAAGTCAGAAGTAGAAATAATTCCAGAAAGAGTAGAAACTGCTGAAATTACTTTAGATAAAGTAGACGATAAAGAAACAAGAGATGTTGAACAAATCGAAAAAATTAAAAAGAGAGTGGAACAAGAAACTATCATTGAGATATCTAAAAAGAAAAAGAAACCTGAAAAACCTATTCGAAAACCAGAAAAGGAAGAAAAAGTTGTAGAAAGAGAAGAAACTGAAATAATAATTAAAAAAGAGATTAAGCTAGATAAAGCAGCTCAGCCAATTCCTTTATTCACAGAAGAAATAACAGACGAAATTATCCCTGAAAAAATTCCTGCCACAGCTCAGGCTAATGTCATAATGACATCTCAACAACCTTTGGCCGTTACTGTTATTAAAACAGAAGAAATGGAATCTTCCGTCGCTCCACTGAAGCTGATTCCAAGAGAAATTGTCCCAGTCATTCACCCTCAAGAAGCTCTAGTAATATATGTTACTCATCCTGAATCGAAAGAAGATGTCTTCCAAGAACAGGCTATACCTCAAAGCAGGCAAGCGGAAATTGGAATTAAAGAACAAGAAACGGTGATTATTTCCGAAGTAAAATCGAGTATAGCGGAAGGAAGCTTAGAATCTTTGGTTTTCAACAAAGTGAAAGCAAGGCAGACGTTGACGCCTGGAGAGCCTGTGATGATAGAGGAGGTACAGCCAGAAACAATAGCGTCCGAAATGGAACGAATAAGTCCTATAAAAGAACGTGTTGATATTAATATAGCTCCCCATCAGTCTCTCACAGTTGAAGAGGTTAGACTGGAAGGTAAAGAAGATGTACTTAGACCTGATATCCTACCGAAACAACACCAGGCCAACACATCCATCGCACCACAAGAATCGGTACAAGTTTCCCTTGTATCTTCAGAAACTGTTCCAGAAACTTTAAAAAGTGTAAAGCCGACTGAAGAGAAAGCTGAAACTGAATTAATACCATACGTGGCTATGTCGGTAAATGAAATTGAAACCAAGATAAATGAAGAAGAACTCATACTACCGGAACTTATGCTCAAAGAAGCTATCAGGTCTTTACAAACCGGAGAGGGACTGCTTATTTCTGAAGTTCTATCTGAAATAAAAGAGGAAGTGCTTCGCACTTTGCCTATTCCCTTAGGCAAAATGGCAACTAGAAAGATGACTGAAGAAGAATCTCTACAAGTTTATGAAGCAGTCATGTTAGGTAAAGCCAAAGAGATTGCAGATATCTGGCCCTCTGAAAACAGAGCTGGGGTCGAAATTACTGCCCAACAGCCGTTATCAATAACAGAAGTCAGTTCTTGCATTAAAGAAGAAGAGGTAAAGCCTCTTGTTAAACCTCCAGATGTGACCCCTCGTTTTGATATTACCACGGGTGAAGCTATAGTAATATCAGAGGTTGAAACGCACGATAAGGAAGAAATTTACAAGCCAATGAAAGCACCCGGGATTACCAAACTCCAGGCTTCTTTTGTGCAGGAACAAGCACTTACAGTTACAGAAGTTGAATCAAACCAGAAGGAAGAGGAGTTAAAAATGATTGCCATGCCCAATGTTAAAACAGCTACAACTGATTTTCCCTTCGGAGAAGCAGTTGTAATAGAAGAAAGTAAGAGCGAAATGAGACCAGAAGCTTTAGAGATCCCAGAGATACCAAAGGGTGTTAAAGCCATCAAAATTCATCCATCAAATTTTGCTGTTAGTGTCACTGAGACCGAAATTAGTGACAAAGAAGATATTTTAAAGAAAGAAATACCAAGGCCAACAGTAATAAAACCTAGTTTTGTCCCTGAAGAGGCGGTTATTATTGAAGAAACTTCAGTCGATCTAAAAGAAGGAAACATAAAGGAGCGAAAACTTCCTAAGACTATTACAGCGAAGGCACATTTCATTACAGAACAAGCATTAGAAGTGTCAGTGAGCGAAACCATTGGAAAAGAGGCAGAACTAAAACAAGAAAAGCTGCTTTTAACATCCGCAGAAGTTAATGTGCAGTCCTCAGAAGAAGCTGTCATTATCAGCGAGTCTACGAGTGAAACTAAAGAAGCCATTTTAAAACCACTTGAGATGCCAGCTGGTATTACTGCGGCCAGTGGATATCTAACACTAGAAGCAGTTACTATCGAGGAAACAGGAAGTATTATTAAAGAAGGAGTTATTCTAGAAAAAGACAAACCTAAAGCCCAAATGGTCACGCCATATTTTTCACCCGAAGAAGCATTGATAGTTGTAGAAACTAAAGAAGTAGATAGAGAAGGAGACTGGACTCCAGAATGGAAACCAGATAGTAAGAAGGCAATAGAAGATATTGAAGTAACTGAGGCTATAAGCATCTGTGAAATGGAAACGAAATGGGCACAGGAAGAACTAGTATCTGAAGAAAAACCGCAGACTAAAAAGGCAGCAGTTGAAATAACAACCAAAGAAGCTATAGAGGTTATTCAAACTGGTCCGCATGTTAAAGAAGAAGATTTCAAACCAGAAAAATTGCCAAAACAAGGAAAAGCAAAGAAAATCTTACCGGAAGAGACTGCACTAGAAGTATTGACCAATGAACTGGTTATCAAAGAAGGCCAATACATACCAGTAATATTTCCAGAAAGTAAAAAGCTAGAATCGAAGCCTGTATTAATAACAGATCATGCTATTAATATAGAAGAAACAAAGGCAGAAATAAAGGAGGACATGTTACATCCATATGAAATTCCACAAGGCAAAACGGCTATTTTCGCGTTTACTGAACTGGAAGCAATGAAAGTTGAGGAAGTTCAATTAACACATACAGAAGAAAAACTTATAAAGAGTGTTCCACAAGAAGTAATCGCTTCGTTTTCTCTGCTTTCTAAAGAAGCACTGACCGTAATAGAAACTGAAAGTGAAATAAAGGAGTCAGATCTAAGTGTTACACCCGCTAAGATTATAAAAGCTACTTCATCTATGGCTCCTGAAGAAGCTCTCTCTATTACAGAAACCAAAGCTGCATTTAAGGAAGGAGAATTGAAATCAGAAGAGAAGCCTGCAAGTCACAAAGCAGCAGTTGTTTTGCCAGTGGAACAAGCACTTGAAGTCCAAATAACAGAAGTGTCTTCAAAAGAGACTGCCCTTAAGCCAGATATTAAACCAGAAGGAACAAAAGCGAAAACTTTGCTGTCAACTGATAAAGCTTTGGAAGTAACAGAAATTGAAGTATCTGATTCAGGAAAGCCATTAATTAGTGAAACCCATCCCAAGCATACTGCTAGGACTACTGTGGAAACTGGAGAATCTGTAATTATTGAAGAAGTCACACTAGGCGATTTCAGTAAAGAGGGTGTCACTCAAATAAAACCTATATTAGAAAAAGCCGGAATTCATCTTGAGGAACAAAGAACGGTCTCTGTATATGAAATACGACCTGAGGACAAAGAAGGTGACTTGCCGTCATTTACTTTACCTAGTTTAAGAAAGGCTACACATACTATACCGACATTAGAGTCATTGGAAATCAGTGATACACAAATACACGAAGCCGAAAAACATTTAAAAATAAAAGAAACAGCACCAACGGTTACAGCTACTACAAGTATACCAGAGTCGGAGGCATTTCTTGTTTCTGAAATTACATCTCAGGGAGAGGTATCTGGTCTAGCACTTCCTACACTTCCTGAATTAGACCGCGGTGAGGTTAGCTTAGTTTTAAGTCAACCCCTTACTGTTTCTGAGATACAAGTAGGAACCAAAGAAGAAACACTCCATACAGAAAAACTAAAACAGCCAACCACTGCACAAACAGTACTAACCTTAGATCAGTCGTTAGTTATATCTGATATTCAAACAGAAATTCAACCAGAACACTTGAAAACACCAAAAGCTCCTGAACATTCCGCTACACCGTTATTAGATACAGAGGAACCAGTCGTAGTGTCGGAAGTTATAATCGGCGAAGGCACTGATAAATTTAAAAGAAAAGAAACTCCTGCTTCAGAATCAGTTAATGTACAAATTATTACCCAACAACCATTTAAAGTTTCGGAGATAACTATTAGTGATAAGGAAGGTGAATTTATTCCCGATAAAGCACCTAACGTTCGGAAAGCTGAGGGAATAATTGTTCCCCATGAAGCTTTGGAAACT
The DNA here is from genome assembly GCF_048544385.1 of Mastigoproctus giganteus. NCBI lineage: Eukaryota > Metazoa > Arthropoda > Arachnida > Uropygi > Thelyphonidae > Mastigoproctus > Mastigoproctus giganteus. The sequence continues at coordinate 207,574,823 of NC_143582.1, read as the reverse complement.
AGCATAGTTAGCTTAACTGATAAAGAGTTTGAATTTCAACCTCAAAAACTGCCAGAGCAGAAAAAAGCAGAAAGAGCTCTGCCCCAAGAAGAAGGTATAACCATTTCTGAAACAATTCCACTTTCGACTTCTTGTGAGTTTAGGGAGAAAGATACATATGAGGAAGCAGCAGCTGAACTTGTCGTCACTCCTCATCGACCAATCCTCGTAACAGAGGTAGCCCCAGGTTCCCGTGAAGAAGAGCTCGTCATTGAGCAAGCTCCTTCTCCACGACATCTAAAATTCACAATACCAACAGAACAGCCTCTTCAAATCTCAGAAACAATCAGTGAAGTGAAAGAACAAGCATTAGAAAAACTTTTGATACCACAAGCTAGAAAAGCATTACCAACTGTTCCTGAAGCTGAGGCCCTCGTTACAGAACAAGTAATTGCCGATTCCACTGTTCTCAATCTTCAACCTGAGATGCCAATTTCAGATCAAGCATCTATGGGAGTGATCACTCAAGAATGTGCATCCGTTTCCTTAGTGCAGACGGAACATAAAGAAAGTGATTTCATTCCATCTGTAACCCCAAGTAGAAAGGTTCAGGTGTCTTTTCTTTCAGGTGAATCAGTTGTTGTTTCACAGGTACAACTTGGAGATAGGGAAGAAGAGCTACAGGTTGTTCCAAAGCCTAAGTATAGGCAAGCTACAACTGCAGTCAGTCCCAAAGAGAGTGTAATCGTTGAAGAAGTTACAATGGCTGCTAAAGAAGGTGAGCTAATGCAACCTGAGTTAATTGAAGATTTTAAAGCATCAATTTCTTTACTAACTCATCAAGCAACTTCTATTTCAGAGGTAGTTTCAGATGTCAAAGAAGGGGTCTGGAAGCCAGAGATGATACCAGCAGAGCGTAAGGCTAAACCTTATTTAGGTAGCGAAGAGGGTGTTATAATTTCAGAAGTTACTTTTACAGAGAAAGAAGGTGAGCTTCCAGAAGACATACAGCCATATCAACAAAAGGCTGACTCCAGTCTTTTTCCTGAAATAGCTCTATCTATCCAGGAAGTAGAGGCAGAAATAATGCCAGGCCCTGTTCCTATTCCAGATACAAGTAAACTTCAGCAGCAAGCACAATTAGAATTAATGGCTAATCAGCCAGTTTCTATTTCAGAAACCGCCGCAGAACTACAAGAACAAGAACTACATCCAGAAGGAATGCCATTGATGAAGAAAGCCAAGGTAACCATATCCGAACGACAGTCTGTGATGGTCGAAGATATTACTCTTGGAGGTACTTCTAGAACAATGAAAGAAGAAGTTCTACCAGTACAACATAAAGCGGATACTGAACTTATTCCTCAACAGTGCATTTCCATCGGTGTAACTGAATTTGGCTTCAAAGAAGCAGAACTACATCTCGAAAAACCAGAACTTCAAGAAGCTAAACCACAAATACCTATGGTTCAAGCCTTGCAAGTGTCAGAAGTTGCCACTGCAACAAAGGAGCAAGACTTGAAGGTAGGTATATCTCCCAAATTACATGAAGCAGAAGTTTCCCTATCTTCCAAAGAGGCTCTTATAGTTGCCACGGTGAGATCCGAAGATAAACCAGAAAGCCTTCTAGCAGAAGAGATGCCAAAAGCTAACATAGCTGATGTTAGTTTTGCACTGAAAGAAACAATCCAAGTGATGGAACTTCAGACTACAGAAAAGGAGAGTGGGTTAAAACTCGACGTAAAGCCCCTTACAAAAACAGCTACTTCAATTCTTGATAGTGAAAAGCCTTTGGAGATCTCTGAAGTTACATCCATACATGAACACGAAGAACTAATTCCTAAACCAGTACCATCTGGAACAAAGGCACATGTAAGTTTACCACTGAAAGAGAGTTTAGTTGTAGGTGAAGTGACTTTTGGTACAACAGAATCAGATTTTACTGTCCCTGAACTTCCCAAACAACATAAAGTTTCTCCCATGATTTCCTTTCAAGAACCAGTTCATGTTAGTCTTACAGAAACAGAAATCAAAGAAGATGAGTTTATTCCTAGCCGATTTCCACCACAGGTATCTGCATTAATGACAGTATTAGCTGAAGACCACCTCCTTGTTTCTGAGACTGAATCCCACATAAAGGAAGGAAAATTTGTTCCCACAACTTTACCACAAAGTATAACAGCTCCGTTCTCAGTACCAGCCGAAGAACACATTGTGGTGTCGCACGTAGAGACAACTGTGAAAGAAGAAGAACTAGTTATTCCAGAGATGCCTAAAGAACATTTAGCTGGTATGTCACTTCCGGCTGAAGAACATATTGTAATTTCTCAAATTGAAACAGAACAAAAGGAAGGAACATTTATTCCTGGAAAACTGCCAGGAGAAATTTCGGCAGGATTTTCCATTCCTACTGAAGAGCATGTTGTTATATCACAGGTGGAAACTGAAATTAAAGAGCGTGAGTTTGTTCCTGAACGAAAACCAAAGGAAGCAACAGCAGTCTTTACTGTTCCCACTGAAGAGCATTTGATTGTGTCCGATGTCAGCCTGGAACATAAAGAAGAGGAATTTATTCCGGGGAAAATCCCAGTGGGAGTATCTGCCGCAATCAGTATACCTACCAAAGAACATGTCGTAGTATCTGCTATTGAAGCACCAATTCTTGAAAAAGAGCTTCACCCTGACAGGAAGCCTAAAGAACTCCAGGCGGAGTTCACTATTCCAACAGAAGAACATATTATTGTTACTCATGTAGAGTCAACTGCAAAAGAGGACAGCTTTGTGCCTTCTGTATTACCAGAAGGTGTCACAGTAAATGTAGAGGTACCAACTGTAGAGCACCTTGTTGTATCCTTACCAGCATCTAGAGAAATGGAAGACACATTTGTTCCTGATAAACGTCCTAGAGAACTAAAAGCAGATGTAACAATGCCAACTGAAGAGCATATTGTTGTTAGCGAAGTTCAGTTACCTCAAACAGAAGATGATTTAGCTCCTGATAAGAAGCCTCTGGCCTTTTCTGCGGATGTATCCATATCTACAGGAGAGCATATCATTATATCGGAAGTTAAACCCGCTACTAAAGAAACAGAGTTTGTACCAGAAAAAATACCACAAGATGTGACTGCCACCTTCTCTATTGGAACCAAAGAGCACGTTGTTATTTCTCTCGTTGGTACTGCACAAAAAGAAGAGGAATTGTTGACAGATCGTAAACCACTAGAACATACTCTTGGTTTCACAGTGCCAGTGGAGGAACATGTTACCGTTTACGAAGTCACTTCTGAAATAAAGGAAGGCAAATTCACTCCAGGTAAACTTCCAGACACTGTTGAAGCAGCCGTTAGTGTTCCAACAGAGCACCATGTGTTGATATCTGAAATAGAAGCACCAACAAAAGAAAGTGAATTACAGGTAACACGAATGCCTCCAGAAGTCATTGCTGATTTCTCTATACCGACTGAAATGCCAGTTCTCGTTTCTGCAGTTCAAATTCACCATAAAGAAAGTGAACTTACAGAACAGAGAATGCCTTCTACAATACAGGCTGATATTTCTCTCCCAACAGAAGAACATGTAGTTGTGTCTGAAGTTTTCTCGGATACCAAAGAAGATGATTTCGTTCCTGGAAGGAAACCAACAGAATTAAAAGCTGGATTTTCTGTGCCTTCTGAAGAACATGTAGTTGTGTCCGAAGTAATCACTGAACTAAAAGAAGGGGAACTAGTTCAACAAAAGAAACCTGCTCTTATGCAAGCTGGTTTCAGTGTTCCTTTAGAAGAACATCTTACAGTTGCTGATGTCGAAGTTGAAACAAAGGAAGGAGAATTCATCCCTAAAAGGTTGCCTTCAGAAGTAAGTGCGGAATTTTCTATTACAACAAAAGAACACATTGTCATATCAGAAACTGCTATGCAAATAAAAGAAAGCGAACTCGCACCCGACAAAAAGCCCATTGAATTTGCTGCAGATATAGCTTTGCCTACTGAAGAACATGTCGTAATTTCTGATGTGCAGGCAGAAGTCAAAACAGAAGATTTTATTCCTGGAGAAATACCACGTACTGCTTCTGCTCGTATAACAATTCCATTGGAAGAGCATGTTATTGTGTCTGAAACATTAGCACCACAGAAAGAAGACGTGTTAGCACCAGGAATGAAACCGTTAGAGCTTACAGCGGGCTTCACAATACCAACTGAGGAGCACGTTATTGTATCAAAAGTTGTTACGGAAATAAAAGAAAGGGAATTCATTCCTGGTAAAGCACCTTCTGGAGTCACTGCAGCTTTCACTGTACCCGTAGAAGAACATCTTATCATCTCACAAACGGAAACTGAAGTAAGGGAAGGAGAATTTGTCTCTGAGAAGAAACCAACAGAAATCACAGCAAAATTTTCAGTGTCTACTGTTGAACATCTTGTAATCTCTGAAGTAGAAACAACTTCAAGTGAAGGTCAGCTTGTTCCAGGAAAACTACCACTGGAAGTTTCAGCAGATTTCACTGTTCCTACAGAAGAGCATATTGTTATTTCTCAAATGCTTCCTCATTTAAAAGAAGACGAACTGTCCGTTGAAAAGAAGCCAAAGGAAGCTCAAGCAGGAATATCTATTCCTGTACAAGAATCAATAATTGTTTCCAAAATAGAAACAGGAATGAAAGAAAAGGAATTTATACCAGGAAAACTCCCTCTTGATGTCAGAGCTGCGTTGAGTATTCCCACAGAAGAACATATAATAATCTCTCAAGCGGACACGCAGGTTAAAGAAGAACTGCTGCATCCTGAAAAAATTCCACGTGAAGCTACAGCAGAATTTTCTGTGCCTATGGAAGAACATGTCATAGTATCTGAAATAGAGACAGAAACTAAAGAAGAAATATTTCAGGCAGAACTGGTCCCTCGCCAGGTAAAAGCAGGTGTTACGCTTCCTGCAGTTGAACATATCATGATTTCTGAAACAACTATGCATGTGAAAGAAGATGAACTTGCTCCAGAAAAGAAACCAATGGAATTTCGTGCTGATATCGGCATTTCTTCTGAAGAGCATGTTATTGTTGCCGAAGTGGAAACAGAAACCAAAGAAAATCTTCTTGTTCCTGATAAGCTTCCAACGCAGGTGACCGCAGGGTTTTCAGTACCTACCAAAGAACATGTTATTGTATCAGAAACTTCTTCTCACCTTAAGGAAGAATTGTTTCAACCAGGAAAAATTCCTCAAGAAATTACAGCACGATTTACAGTTCCAACACAAGAGCATATGATCGTCTCTGAAATTGAAACAGGTACTAAAGAAATGCAATTTGTGCCAGGAAAATTGCCAGAAGAGACTGTAGCAGATTTCACAGTGCCATCTGTTGAGCATATTGTTGTGCTGGCTAATGAAGCTCAAATAAAGGAAGGTGAATTTATTCCAGAAAAAAGGATTCCAGAACAAACTGCTGACTTTAGTGTTCCTGTAGAACAGCACGTAATTATATGCGAAACTGCAACTGACGTTAAAGAAGGAGAGTTTGTTCCGAAAAGATTGCCAGAGGGAGTTACAGTAGGCTTTACAGTTCCTGTTGAAGAACATGTTATTGTATTTGCTCCAGAAGCGCAATTGAAAGAAGAAACATTTGTCTCAGAAAAAATTCCACAAGAAAAACTTGCTGGTTTAAGTGTACCCACAGAAGAACACATTTTGGTATCAGAAGTAGAAACTTCAACTAAAGAAGGAGAATTTTTACCAGGGCAACTTCCTGCAACAGTGCGTGCTGGATTCACTGTCCCAACAGAGGAACATATTATTATTTCAAAAACAGATTTTGATATAAAACTTCAGGAACTTCAACCTGAAAAGATACCAGCAATGGTAACTGCGGGCTTTACAGTCCCAACAGAAGAACATATAACTGTGCAAGAGACAGAATATCATACAAAAGAAGGAGAATTTGTGCCAAGAAAACTGCCAGGTACAGTTTGTGCCGGTTTTTCAGTTCCTACTGAACAACATTTAATCATATCAGAAACAGAAACACATCAAAAGGAAGATGAATTCCAACCAAAACGGAAACCAGCTGCCTTTTCAGCAGGATATGTGGTACCTACAGAGGAACACATTATAGTTTCTTCTGTTGAAATTCAAAGTAAAGAGGAAGAATTAATTTCGAAAAAGATGCCTTCAGAAGTCACTGCTGGTTTGACTGTTTCTTTGGAAGAACATGTCATTATTTCAGAAACTTTGACAGGACAGAAAGAAGGAGAATTCCTTCCTGAAAGGAAACCACGAGAATTTTCTGCTGAATTTACTGTTCCTACAGAAGAACATGTAATAATATCAGAAGTAGAACATCACACGAAGGAAGGTGACTTTTTACCTGGAAAACTTCCTACTGAAGTTCAGGCTGGTTTCTCAGTTCCAACTGAAGAACATATTATAATATCCGAGACAAAAACAGTGCTAAAGGAAGAAGAGATATCGTTGGAAAAGCAACCAACAGAAGTAACAGCTGGGGTTACTTTATCTACTGTTGAACATGTCTTAGTATCAACTGTAGAAACAGAAACAAAAGAAGGAGTTTTTGGCCCAGGTAAACTTCCTTTTGAGGCAACAGCTAAGTTAACAGTTCCATCAGAAGAGCATGTGATTGTATCAGAAGTTGGGCATCACACGAAAGAAGGCGAGTTAATACCAGAGAGAGTTCCCACTGAAATGCAAGCTGAACTCACATTGCCGACTGAAGAACACCTCATAGTATCGGAAGTAGAATCTGTTTTAAAAGAAGGAGAAATGCCTTTGGAGAAGAAAATAAAGGAAACAATAGCTGATGTCAGCATGTCCACTGCAGAACATGTTCTTGTTTCAACAGTTGAAACAGAAACAAAAGAAGGGGAATTTGTTCCTGGAAGATTGCCTTCGAAAGCAACGGCAAAGTTCACAATCCCTTCTGAAGAGCACGTGATTGTTTCAGAAGTTGAATATGCAACTAAGGAAGGTGAGTTATTACTTGAGAAACTTCCTGCTGAAATTCAAGCTCATTTTACTGTTCCTATGGCAGAACACATAATAGTATCTGAAATTAGTTCTACACTAAAAGAAGGTGAAGTGGCCGCTCTAAAGCACCCAGCAGAGATTACAGCTGGAATTACTCTTTCCACTGCAGAACATGTTCTTATATCAACTGTTGAAATTGACACAAAAGAAGGGGAGTTTGTTCCCGGAAAACTGCCCACAGAAAAGACAGCAACATTCACCATTCCAGAAGAAGAACATATTATTGTCTCAGAAGTTGAACACCATACTAAAGAAGGAGAATTTCAGCCTGGCAGATTACCAGCTAAAATGCAAGCAGGGTTTACGGTTCCAACGGTCGAACATATTATAATATCGGAAACTAAAGCTGATATCAAAGAAGGTGAGGTTTCCCTGGAGAAGATACCTACAGAAACGAAGGCCGATGTTAGTATACCAACTGCAGAACATCTTCTTATATCGACTGTTGAAATTGACACAAAAGAGGGAGAGTTTGTTCCTGGAAAACTTCCTACAGAAAAGACGGCAACATTCACAGTTCCATCAGAAGAACATATCATTGTCTCCGAAGTTGAGTATCACACCAAAGAAAGCGAATTCTTACCGACAAAGCTTCCAGCTGAAATTCAGGCTGGATTTACTGTTCCAACAGCCGAACATATTATAATATCTGAAACTAAAGCTGATATCAAGGAAGGAGAAGTTTCATTAGAGAAGAAACCTGCAGAAACAAAAGCTGATGTTAGCATACCAACTGCTGAACATGTTCTTATATCAACAGTTGAAATAGACACAAAAGAAGGGGAGTTTGTTCCCGGAAAACTGCCCACAGAAAAGACTGCGCAATTCACAATCCCATCAGAGGAGCATATAATTGTGTCCGAAGTTGAGTACCATATGAAAGAAGGCGAATTATTGCCGAAAAAGCTTCCAGCTGAAATTCAGGCTGGATTTACTGTTCCAACAGCAGAACATATTATAATATCCGAAACCAAAGCTGATATCAAGGAAGGTGAGGTTTCACTGGAGAAGAAACCTACAGAAACGAAGGCCGATGTTAGTATACCAACTGCAGAACATGTTCTTATATCGACTGTTGAAATTGACACAAAAGAAGGAGAATTTGTGCCTGGAAAACTTCCTACAGAAAAAACAGCAACGTTCTCCGTCCCCTCAGAAGAGCACATCATTGTCTCTGAAGTTGAGTATCATACGAAAGAAGGGGAATTCTTACCTGACAGACTACCAGGTGAAATTCAAGCAGGATTTACAGTTCCAACCACTGAACACCTTATAATATCTGAAACTGAAGCCGATATCAAAGAAGGTGAGGTTTCACTGGAGAAGAAACCTGCAGAAACCAAGGCTGACGTTACTATACCAACTGCAGAACATGTTCTTATATCGACTGTTGAAATTGATACAAAAGAGGGCGAATTTGTTCCCGGTAAACTTCCTACAGAAAAAACAGCAACGTTCTCCATCCCCTCAGAAGAGCACATCATTGTCTCCGAAGTTGAGTTTCATACGAAAGAAGGGGAATTCTTACCTGGCAGACTACCAGGTGAAATTCAAGCAGGATTTACAGTTCCAACCGCTGAACACCTTATAATATCTGAAACTGAAGCTGATATCAAAGAAGGTGAGGTTTCACTGGAGAAGAAACCTGCAGAAACCAAGGCTGACGTTACTATACCAACTGCAGAGCATGTTCTTATATCGACTGTTGAAATTGATACAAAAGAAGGAGAATTTGTTCCCGGAAAACTTCCTACAGAAAAAACAGCAACGTTCTCCATCCCCTCAGAAGAGCACATCATTGTCTCCGAAGTTGAGTATCATACGAAAGAAGGGGAATTCTTACCTGACAGACTACCAGGTGAAATTCAAGCAGGATTTACCGTTCCAACCGTTGAACACCTAATAATATCTGAAACTGAAGCCGATATCAAAGAAGGTGAGGTTTCACTGGAGAAGAAACCTGCAGAAACCAAGGTTGACGTTACTATACCAACTGCAGAGCATGTTCTTATATCGACTGTTGAAATTGATACAAAAGAAGGAGAATTTGTTCCCGGAAAACTTCCTACAGAAAAAACAGCAACGTTCTCCATCCCCTCAGAAGAGCACATCATTGTCTCCGAAGTTGAGTATCATACAAAAGAAGGGGAATTCTTACCCGACAGACTACCAGGTGAAATTCAAGCAGGATTTACCGTTCCAACCGCTGAACACCTTATAATATCTGAAACTGAAGCCGATATCAAAGAAGGTGAGGTTTCACTGGAGAAGAAACCTGCAGAAACCAAGGCTGACGTTACTATACCAACTGCAGAACATGTTCTTATATCGACTGTTGAAATTGATACAAAAGAAGGAGAATTTGTTCCCGGAAAACTTCCTACAGAAAAAACAGCAACGTTCACCATACCCTCAGAAGAGCACATCATTGTCTCCGAAGTTGAGTATCATACGAAAGAAGGAGAATTCTTACCTGACAGACTACCAGGTGAAATTCAAGCAGGATTTACAGTTCCAACCGCTGAACACCTTATAATATCTGAAACTGAAGCCGATATCAAAGAAGGTGATGTTTCACTGGAGACGAAACCTGCAGAAACCAAGGCTGACGTTACTATACCAACTGAAGAACATGTTCTTATATCGACTGTTGAAATTGATACAAAAGAGGGAGAATTTGTTCCTGGAAAACTTCCTACAGAAAAAACAGCAACATTCACGATCCCCTCAGAAGAGCACATCGTTGTCTCTGAGGTTGAGTATCACACCAAAGAAGGCGAATTCTTACCTAAAAAGCTTCCAGCTGAAATTCAGGCTGCATTTACTGTTCCCACAGCCGAACACATTATAATATTTGAAACCAAAGCTGATATTAAAGAAGGTGAGGTTTCTTTGGAGAAGAAACCTGCAGAAACCAAGGCTGACGTTAGTATACCAACTGAAGAACATGTTCTTATATCCACTGTTGAAATAGACACAAAAGAAGGAGAATTTGTGCCTGGAAAACTTCCTACAGAAAAGACAGCCACATTCACAATCCCATCAGAGGAGCATATAATTGTGTCCGAAGTTGAGTACCATACGAAAGAAGGCGAATTCTTACCTGACAGATTACCTGGAGAAATTCAAGCAGGATTTACAGTTCCAACGGAGGAACACATTATTATATCTGAAACGAAAGCTGGTATCAAGGAAGGTGAGGTTTCTTTGGAGAAGAAACCCAAAGAAACGAAAGCTGATGTTAGCATACCAACTGCAGAACACGTTCTTATATCGACTGTTGAAATTGACACAAAAGAGGGAGAATTTGTGCCTGGAAAACTTCCTGCAGAAAAGACAGCAACATTCACGATTCCTTCAGAAGAGCATATCATTGTCTCCGAAGTTGAATATCACACAAAAGAAGGTGAATTCTTACCAAAAAAGCTTCCGACTGAAATTCAGGCTGGATTTACTGTTCCAACAGCCGAACACATTATAATATCTGAAACTAAAGCTGATATCAAAGAAGGTGAGGTTTCTTTGGAGAAGAAACCTGAAGAAACGAAAGCTGATTTTAGCATACCAACTGCTGAACATGTTCTTATATCGACTGTTGAAATAGATACAAAAGAAGGTGAATTTGTACCTGGAAAATTACCTACTGAAAAGACAGCAACATTTACAATTCCTTCAGAAGAACACATTATTGTTTCTGAAGTAGAATATCACACTAAGGAAGGTGAATTTTTGCCTGACAGACTACCGGGCGAAATTCAGGCTGGATTTACAGTCCCAACTGCTGAACATATTATAATCTCTGAAACCAAAGCCGATATTAAGGAAGGCGAGGTTTCGTTGGAGAAGAGACCCACAGAAAAAGCTGATGTTAGTATACCAACTGCTGAACATGTCCTCATATCGACTGTTGAAACAGATACAAAAGAAGGAGAGTTTGTACCTGGAAAACTCCCATCAGAAACAAAGGCAAAAGTCACCATTCCTTCAGAAGAGCATCTCATTGTTTCTGAAATTGGATATCACACAAAGGAAGGAGATTTTCTACCTGAAAGGCTTCCTGCTGAAGTACATGCTGGGTTTACAGTTCCTACAGAGGAACATATAGTAGTGTCTGAAACTAAATCTGTTATCAAAGAAGGAGAAGTAACACTACAAAAACTACCAGAAGAAATTACTGCGGGTTTCAGCTTTTCAACTTCGGAGCATGTTGTGATATCCACCGTGGAAACAGATACAAAAGAAGGCGAATTTGGTGCAGAAAAATTGCCAGGCGAAGTAACCGCACGTTTTAGTGTTCCATCCGAAGAACACGTAATTGTGACAGAAATAGGTTATCACACAAAGGAAGGCGATTTTATTCCTGAAAGGCTACCAGCGGAAATACAAGCACCATTTACTGTTCCTACTGCAGAGCATATCATAGTTTCCGAGACAAAATCGGTTCTAAAAGAAGGCGAAGTGCAACTAGAGATGCTACCAACAGAACAGAAAGCAGATTTCACTGTATTGACAACTGAACATGTTCTTGTATCTACTGTACAGACTGATACCAAAGAGGGAGAATTTGTTCCAGGAAAATTGCCTTTGGAAACGACAGCAAAATTTACTGTTCCATCAGAAGAGCATGTAATAGTATCAGAAGTTGGGTATCACACAAGGGAAGGCGAATTAATATCTGAGAAATTTCCTGCTGAAATACAGGCTGGATTTACTGTACCAACAGCAGAACATATAATAGTGACAGAAACAAAATCCGTCATTAAAGAAGGTGAAGTAACATTAGAAAAACTCCCTATGAAGATGACAGCAGGAGTCGATGTATCCGTCTCAGAACATGTTTTAATATCCACTGTACAAACAGAAACAAAGGAGGGAGAGTTTGCGCCAGATAAATTACCATTTGAAACTACTGCACGGCTTACAGTTCCTTCAGATGAACATTTGATTGTTTCTTCTGTGGAAGCCGAAGTGAAAGAGGGAGAACTTGCCCCTATAAAGATGCCACAAGAAGTATCGGCAGGATTTACAATACCAACTGAAGAGCATATTGTTGTCTCTGAAATCAAGACACACACTAAAGAAGTTGAATTTGTTGTTGGAAAACGTCCTGGAGAAGAATTAGCAAAATGGTCTGTACCATTAGAAGAACATATTATAGTATCACAAGTATCAGATGAAGTTAAAGAAATTGAATTTCCTGCTGAAAAGAAACCTAGAGAAGAAACAGCTGGATTTTCTGTTCCTACAGAAGAGCATTTTGTTGTGTCTGAAGTGGAATCTGAAATGAAAGTTGGTGAAATTGTCCCCACGAAGAGACCTAAAGAAGTTAAGATTGGCTTTGTTGTGCCAACAGAAGAGCATATTTTTGTATCAGAAACAGAAACCGAAATGAGAATAGGGCAATTTAAACCAAAGAAACCTACGACTGATAAAGCGAAAGAATTTTTTGCTACCGAAGAGATTGTCGAAGCTCAGGAAGTTCCTTTAGAGAGCATAGTGAAAGAAGAAATTACAGAGGAAAAGATTACAATAAAGAAAAAACCCAAGGTTCCAGTGCAAATAACAGAGAAAGTCGGTATAATGCTGGAAAAAATTCCCACAGAAGAGGAGGAAATTGTATTGGAAGAAGCCAAGGAATTTACAGTAAAGAAACCTAAAGAAGTGGTAGCCCACGCTTCAATAGTTGAAGAACTTGAGGCAGTAACAATTCAGGCAGCAGAAGAAAAACCTAAACCTACGACCACAACAGAGAAGGTAGAAGACGTAGTTCACTTTACTGTCTCACACCCTGAAGAAGATGTCGTCGAAGAGACCCAAATTTCTGAAACAACTACAATAAAGACAAAAAAGAGAAAGACAATCCATGTTACACAACAAGATACAAGAGCTGGGTCCAAAGTTATTGAAATGAAAGAAGTTCATGAAACATTTTTTGTGAGCGGTGAAAAAGAGGCGCCATCTCGTCCACTTATTGAAGAGGTTACAGAAGAAGATGTTACAATGCCATCAGAGATTTCAAAACAACCGATAATTGAAGAAATCGAAGAAACTGAAGAGGTAAAAGTTGAGAAACCAACTGCACTCTTTGTGGAAGAAATTCAGGAAAAACCTGAAAAACTGGAGGAAGAAACTGTTGACATTAAGAGACCAAAGAAGAAGAAGAAAAAGCCTGAAGAAAAGCCCGAAGATATAGAGAAAGCTGAAATCATAATAAAAAAGAAAGGGAAGGTAGAAGAAAAACCAGACGTCCAAGAAGTTACAGTTATGTTAAAGAAATCTGAAGAAATAGTAGAAGAGGAGGAGGTTATGCCTATTCAACCGGAGAAGTTTGAAATCAAATTATTGGAGTTCAAAGAAACTGAAATAAGTCTAGTACAAGTAGAAACACATGAAATGAAACCGGAAACTGAAGAAGTAACAAAACCAAAAGAAGAGCAAGAAAAAGTTATAATAAAGAAACGTAAGAAAGTTTTGAAACCACAAGCAGAAGCAGAAGCCACTATAAAAACTGAAGAAAAAGAAATACAAGAAACTAAAATCGCTTTTAAGAAACCAAAGAAAAAAGAGAAACCAGAAAAGGTTGAAGAAGTCGAAATTACAATTAAGAAGCCAGATATAGCAATAGAAGAAGCAGAGGTAACGATTTCAAAGCCGAAAGAAATTGGTAGAAAAAGAATAGAAGAAACCATAATTGAAAGAATTAAAGAAATAACAATAACTGAAATAACAGAGTTGGAAGAAACAACAGAAGATTTCTTACCGGAGAAACCAATTCTAGAAAGAGCTACGGTAATTGTTGAGAAACCTGAAGAACTGACACAAGCAATAGTGACATTTGAAAAACAGGAAGAGGTACCATCATTAAAGTTGCCACAAAAGGCAGAACCTGAAGAAATAACGGAAACAAAAATTACACTGAAAAAACCAAAGGCTCACATACCAGAAGAAGAGGAAAAACCAGAAGAAATAGAAGAAACAGTAATTAAAGTGAAAAAAGAAAAAAAGATTCTGAAACCTGAGGAAATGGAACAGATTAAGATATCAACTGTAAAGGAAGAAATAGAAACACTTGATGAAGTATCAGAAACAAAAATCATAATAAAGAAAACTGAGGAAATCCAGGAAACTAAGCTCATAATTAAAAAACCAAAAGAAGTTGAAAAGGCTGAAATAGAGGAAGAAATAGTGACTGTAAAGAAACCAGAAGAAAAGCCCGAGGAAGTAAAAGAAGCCAAAGTTACTATTAAGAAACCAAAGAAAGCAGAAAAGCCAGAAGTTGAGGAAGCAAAGATTACATTGAAGAAACCAAAAAAGGTAGAAAAACCAGAAATCGAAGAAGAAAAGGTGATTTTAGAGAAACCAGAGGAAACGCCCGAGGATGTTGAAGCCAAACGTATTGTCAAGAAACCGGACGAAAAACCAGAGGAGGTGGAAGAAAAAAAGATCACGGTGAAAAAGCCAAAGAAGGTAGAAAAGCCGGAAGAAGTAGAAGAAGCAAAAATCACTCTAAAGAAACCAGAAGAAAGGCTGGAGGAAGTTGAAGAAACCAAAATTACTATTAAGAAACCGGAGAAGGTTGAAAAGCCAGAAGAGAAAGAAGAAAAGATTACAGTGAAAAAGCCAAAGAAAGTCGAAAAGCCAGAAGTCGAAGAAGCAAAAATCAAGTTGAAAAAACCAGAAGAAAAGCCAGAGGAAGTTGAAGAAGCCAAAATTGATATCAAGAAACCAGAAAAAGTTGAAAAGCCAGAAGAAGTAGAAGAAAAGATCACAGTGAAAAAACCAAAGAAGGTGGAAAAACCAGAAGTTGAAGAAGCAAAAATCATTCTAAAAAAGCCAGAAGAAAAGCCTGAGGAAGCTGAAGAAGAAAAGGTCATTCTAAAGAAACCAGAAGAAAAGCCTCAGGAAGCTGAAGAAGTTAAAATTACTTTAAAGAAACCAGAGAAGATTGAAAAGCCAGAAGAGGTGGAAGAAAAAAAGATCACGGTGAAAAAGCCAAAGAAGGTAAAAAAACCAGAAAAAGTTGAAGAAGCAAAAATCACTCTAAAGAAACCAGAAGAAAAGCCAGAAGAAGTAGAAGAAGCGAAAATCACTCTAAAGAAACCAGAAGAAAAGCCAGAGGAAGTAGAAGAAGCCAAAATTACAATTAAGAAACCCGACAAAGTTGAAAAACCAGATGAAGTAGAAGAGAAGATCACAGTGAAAAAACCAAAGAAAGCGGAAAAGCCAGACGTGGAAGAAGCAAAAGTCATTCTAAAGAAACCAGAAGAAAAGCCTGAGGAAGCTGAAGAAGCTAAAATTATTATCAAGAAACCGGAGAAAGTTGAAAAGCCAGAAGAAGTCGAAGAAGCAAAAATTATTCTAAAGAAACCCGAAGAAAAGCCAGAGGAAGTCGAAGAAGCAAAAATTATTCTAAAGAAACCCGAAGAAAAGCCAGAGGAAGTCGAAGAATCCAAAATTACGATTAAAAAACCCGAGAAAGTTGAAAAACCAGAAGAGGTAGAAGAAACGATAGTGAAAAAGCCAAAGAAGAAGTTGAAAAAGCCAGAAGAAGTCGAAGAAGCAAAAATCATTCTTAAAAAACCCGAAGAAAAGCCAGAGGAAGTTGAAGAAGCCAAAATTACTATCAAGAAACCAGAGAAAGTTGAAAAACCAGAGGAGGTAGAAGAAAAAATAACAGTGAAAAAGCCAAAGAAGGTAGAAAAGCCAGAAGAAGTCGAAGAAGCAAAAATCATTCTTAAAAAACCCGAAGAAAAGCCAGAGGAAGTTGAAGAAGCCAAAATTACTATCAAGAAACCAGAGAAAGTTGAAAAACCAGAGGAGGTAGAAGAAAAAATAACAGTGAAAAAGCCAAAGAAGGTAGAAAAGCCAGAAGAAGTCGAAGAAGCAAAAGTAATTCTTAAAAAACCCGAAGAAAAGCCAGAGGAAGTTGAAGAAGCCAAAATTACTATCAAGAAACCAGAGAAAGTTGAAAAACCAGAGGAGGTAGAAGAAAAAATAACAGTGAAAAAGCCAAAGAAGGTAGAAAAGCCAGAAGAAGTCGAAGAAGCAAAAATCATTCTTAAAAAACCCGAAGAAAAGCCAGAGGAAGTTGAAGAAACCAAAATTACGATCAAAAAACCAGAGAAAGTTGAAAAACCAGAAGAAGTGGAAGAAAAAATTACGGTTAAAAAGCCAAAGAAGGTGGAAAAACCAGAAGAGGTCGAAGAAGCAAAAGTCACCCTAAAGAAACCAGAAGAAAAACCAGAAGAAGTAGAAGAAGCAAAGATTATAGTGAAAAAGCCAAAGGTGGAAAAGCCAGAAGTGGAAGAAGCAAAAATCATTCTGAAGAAACGAGAAGAAAAGCCAGAGGAAGTCGAAGAAGCCAAAATTACTATCAAGAAACCTGAGAAAGTTGTAAAACCAGAAGAGGTGGAAGAAAAGATAACGGTGAAAAAGCCAAAGGTGGAAAAGCCAGAAGAAGTGGAAGAAGCAGAAATCATTCTAAAGAAACCAGAAGAAAAGCCAGCAGAAGTTGAAGAAGCCAAAATTACTATCAAGAAGCCAGGGAAAGATGAAAAGCCAGAAGAGGTGGAAGAAACAAAGATTACAATTAAAAAGCCAAAGAAGGTGGAAAAGACAGAAGAAGTCGATGAAGCAAAAATCATTCTGAAAAAACCAGAAGAAAAGCCAGAGGAAGTCGAAGAAGCCAAAATTACCATCAAGAAACCAGAGAAGATTGAAAAGCCAGAAGAAGTGGAAGAAAAGATCACGGTGAAAAAGCGAAAGAAGGTGGAAAAGCCAGAAGAAGTGGAAGAAGCAGAAATCATTCTAAAGAAACCAGAAGAAAAGCCAGCAGAAGTTGAAGAAGCCAAAATTACTATCAAGAAGCCAGAGAAAGATGAAAAGCCAGAAGAGGTGGAAGAAACAAAGATTACAATTAAAAAGCCAAAGAAGGTGGAAAAGACAGAAGAAGTCGATGAAGCAAAAATCATTCTGAAAAAACCAGAAGAAAAGCCAGAGGAAGTCGAAGAAGCCAAAATTACCATCAAGAAACCAGAGAAGATTGAAAAGCCAGAAGAAGTGGAAGCAAAGGTTACAGTAAAAAAGCCAAAGAAGGTGGAAAAGCCAGAAGAAGTGGAAGAAGCAAAAATCATTCTGAAGAAACCAGAAGAAAAGCCAGAGGAAGTTGAAGAAGCCAAAATTACCATCAAGAAACCAGAGAAGATTGAAAAGCCAGAAGAAGTGGAAGCAAAGATTACAGTAAAAAAGCCAAAGAAGGTGGAAAAGCCAGAAGAAGTGGAAGAAGCAAAAATAATCCTGAAGAAACCAGAAGAAAAGCCAGAGGAAGTCGAAGAAGCCAAAATTACCATCACGAAACCAGAGAAAATTGAAAAGCCAGAAGAAGTGGAAGCAAAGATTACAGTAAAAATGCCAAAAAAGGTGGAAAAGCCAGAAGAAGTAGAAGAAGCAAAAATCATTCTGAAGAAACCAGAAGAAAAGCCTGAGGAAGTCGAAGAAGCTAAACTTACTATAAAGAAACCAGCAAAGAAACCAGAGGAAGTGGAAGAAGCCGAAATTACAATTAAGAAGCCAGAAGAGAAAGAGGCACTAGAGGAACTTTCAGAAACTAGAATTACAATCAAAAAGCACGTGAGACGAGTGGAAGAAAAATTTGCAGAGCATGCTGAATATACAGGTAAGCAAATTTTTATTTATTTCATTAAAATAATTTTCTTTATCTATTATAACTGTAGATGATTTAAAAAAATGTTTCAGTACAGAAAATTTAACGTGTACATGCCTTTTAACTGCATTTTCTTATAGTAATCCGAATCTATTTTGATTTTTAACATTTACAATACAGTATCTGAAAATTTTAGAAAAAATAATTCCTTTTAGTAATAAATTAAAAGATGCACGAAATATGTGTTATCAAAATATTAAATGCATAATTCCACGATAGTAAAAATAATTTTATTTTCCTGCAACTATGTTATTAACTAATTTACACGTATAATGAGGCAGCCTGGCTGGACAATTTTTTACCTCACACATATTAATATCCGAAAAAGCTAGCTTAGCCACGTTGTGAAAAGAGTCCCATAAAAATTCCTCCCATCATTGACGGAACTCGAACTTTTTCTTTCCAGTCTTTTCTAACGGTTTATGGAAAGAACGGCAATTCTACCAACTGTGCTACCCACGAAGGCTGTGCGGGACTGTCTTGTCCGTTATTATGGCACGGTCCCAGAACAGCTTATGGGTTAGGATCTCTGTTATGGCCTGGGGTTCGTACTTGGAATACGGTATATTTTCTTTAATCAACCGGTATTTCCTCGCTAGGTTCTGATGTACTATCCTGGCTACCTGGTCGTGTCTTCGAGTGTACTCTGTCTGCATGATCACCCTTGCATTCTGCGGTGAGTTGTTCGATCGTTTCTGAGGCCAAGTGGCATCGTCAACATGTGTCATATGACACTCCTGGCTACTTTGCATTTTATATAGTTCCTGGTGGTGTTGATTACCTGGTCTTGGATGGTGAGCATTGATTCTTCAGACTCGGGGAAGAGCCTGCCGCTCGTGAGTCATGCATTGGAAGCAATTTTATTTTTGTGGTCTTGATGGAGATCATTGTAGTGTCTACCATGGAGTGTCCATCTTTCTAGGTTCGTTTGCTCCGGCTGGGCGGGAGAGGACTCCTCGCTTAGGTTGAGTGGGGTATGCCGCTTGTCTAACTTCCTTATAGCCTGGTAAAGCGCTGCTGCTTTTTCCTTGAAGTAATCCTTCAGGTTAGCTATCGCTGCCTTCTGTTGCTCAATGAGGTCTATTAGGCCCCTTCCTCCTCCTTTTCCAGCCATTGTCAGTCTCTTCACGGCTGACTTCGGGTGGTGTTGGTGGCTTTTGGTCATCATTGTCCTTGTCTTTCTCCTGATATCTTCCAGCTCGGTGTTAGTCCAATATATCATCACGAAGGAGTATGTTAGCACTGGGACTGCATAAGTGTTTATGGTTTTAACTGTTTCCTCCGTTCAGCTTTGCTTTGAGCATGCTTCTGAGCCTCTGATGGTATTTTATTGGCTCAGATAGGCCTTGATCTTGTGCTCTAACCGCTGAGTCTGCATCATCCCCAGGTATTTGTATCATCATTCCCCTGTCGTGGCTTCGATCTCTTTACAAGTCTGTATCTGGTAGTTTCGGCCGACTAATTTCCCGTAATGCAATCCGTGGGTCTTACATTTGTCTAGACCAAATTCTATCCTGCTATCATTGATGAATTCTTCGGTGATCAGGAGTAGTTGATGGAGTTGCTCATCGGTTGCCGCGTACAGCATAAGGTATTCATTAGCCTATCATTTAACATCATATATTTGTTAATGGTGATACGTTACGTACAGTAGGGTCCCGCTTTTCGGCGTTCCGCTAATACAGCGGTTTTCAATTATATTCATGTTCATTATGTTCGGCGCTTGTTCCGGTTTTTCGGCATTACGCAGAGTCCGAAAAGGGCTTCGGGCGCTATTTTATTGTCGGTGATCCAGTCTGTTTACAACATACGATAGTGTAAACATGTTATTGGGCTTTATATGCATTCGCAAGTGAAAAAAGACTTTATGTTCTACTTTTCGGTGATTTTCGCTTTTCGGCAGAGGTCTGGAATCTAACCCGCCGTATGGGTGGGCCCTATTGCATTTATCAAAATAATCTGAATTACTTCTCGTTTAATTGTAATTACTACTTTAGTTAATCAATTGATAATTGTAGTTGCTAATGGTACTAAATATAAATAAACATTATTTTCATATTGCATCTCAGTATATTGTAAATGCATTTTAAAAAGAAGAAGCCAGATCAATCACAATTAACATTAACGATCCAGATTTAAAATGCTATTTAATCGCAGTGTAATTCTAGTTCTAGTATTCATTTAAGTGTACAAAATATATATAAATATAGTATTTATATATACTTTGTCATCCCATAAATACTATTTTTAAAAGAATTTGCATTGCTAGATATGAAAATAAAACCAGTGATCTCACACTGACGAGGCTTAAAAATTATCTTGAATCAAAAAAGTGATTGAATACAATACAAAATACGATATGGCAACAAAAGTTTTCATTAATTTCTTTTCTCATGGAATTCAAATATGCTATTGCTCAGATATTCTACTATAGTATTTATGGAAAACCTAAATATAAAATATGACTGTTATGAAATTCTTATGAAAAACATGGTGGATTTCAACTTCTATGATGAACTTTACAATTTTATGCCTATTAGGATAAATGTGCGTGTGATAAATCTATTAACTTTTATTGAAATAAACATCTAAAACTGTATTAATCATTTTATTTTACTTTTAATAGCTTTTATATTTATAACTAATAATTAATGCTTTATCTGCCAAAATGCACTAAACCACTATCAATAAACTTATATTTCAGAATAATTAATTATTTTGTTTTTGCTTCTTATTTTACAATTTTATAGATAACCTAATGGGAAATTCTAAAATAGCAATATTCACAAATTAACGCTTTGTATTTTTTTCCAGCATATAACCGATGTACGCATAACCCATCATGACGACACGAAGCTTTTACACAGAAATTTGAAGTAACGCTTCCGTGCTTATATTTAATATTTCAGCCAATCTTCTCCCAGCTCTAGGCTTAATGATCATATCTAGCTCGGCTTCTTTATTTGTTCTTCAAATATTGCTATTTTCATATTAAATATTTAAAATAATTAATATCTTGCTTTAATAATTTTACAACATAATCAGCTCATATCCAGCTCATTGCTTAATCGTTTTGGCGGCATTCAGGTAAGGTACAGCTTTATTACTGTGGCTTGTGCATGCAAAAACTTCCACTGTATCTGTGTCTGTCAAATTGCATGAAAGTGGTACTCCAATGTATGCTAAATATAATATTAGCTATAAGTAACACTCCTTCATAATAAACTATATGTAATTTTTTAATCGACAGAAGAGGCGCTCATCTCTGAACAACTGCCAGAGAAACTAGAGGAAAAGCCAGTGGAAACGATTGAAGAAGTTGTAAAATTAAAGCCAAAGAAAGAAAAGGAGAAGCCAAAAGAAGAAGAAGAAATCACAGAAATATCAATAAAACCCAAACCGAAAGAGAAAGTACCAGAAGCTGAAGAAAAGTATGAGGTTAAAGTGCCAAAAAAGAAAAAGCCAGAGGAAGCTGTTCCGGAAGTTCAAGAAGAAGAAACAAAGATCACTATTCCTAAAGTGAAGGAGAAACCAGAAAAACCAGTAGAAGAGGAATTTAAGGTGACTCTGGCTCCTAAGAAAGCAAAACAAGAAGAAGAAGTAGTAGAAGAAGAAGTACTTGAAGAAATTTATCCAATTAAACTGGAAGAAAAGAAAGTAACAGAAGTAAAGGAAAAATTTGCAATTAAAATTCCTAAAAAGGAAAAGCCAAAGCCAGAAGAAACTGTAACAGAAGAAGCAGAAGAAGTCAAAATTACTTTAAGTAAGGTAGAGGAGAAGGAATACAAAATAACAGAAGAAAAGGCAGAGATAACAGTGAAAAAAGAAGTTATAATTGAAAAGGAAGTAGAGGAAATAAAGGAAATTCCAGAAGAAAAACCAGAGGAGAAACCCAAGAAACCTGAAGAAAAACCCGAAAAAGTAACTTTGAAAAAGAAAAAGAAAGTTGAAAAGAAACCTACAGAAGAAGAAATTAAAGTTAGTGAAATAATAAAAATCCCAAAGAAAAAGGAGGAGAAGCCAGCAGAAGAAACTATCAAAGTCACTTTAGCACCAAAAAAACCGGTTGAAGAAGAGGTTGAAGAAATTTTTGCCATTCCTACGAAAATAGAAGAAAAAGTGGTAAGTGATATTGAGGAAAAGTTTGCAATTACAATACCGAAAAAAGAGAAACCTGACAAAGCAATTGTAGAAGAGGCCGAAGAAGCCAAGATTGTTCTGGTACGAGAAGAAAAGGATTATAAAGTGACAGAAGAGGAGGCAGAGATCACAGTTAAGAAGGAAGTTATAATTGAAAAAGAGGTGGAAGAAATAAGAGAAAAGCCAGAAAAGAAACCTGAAAAACCGGAGGAGATACCAAAGAAACCGGAGGAGATACCGAAAAAACCAGAAGAGAAACCCGAAAAGGTAACTTTGAAAAAGAAGAAGAAAGTCGAAAAGAAACCCTCAGAAGAGGAAATTAAAGTTACTGAAAAGATTAAACTTCCAAAGAAACCAGAAGAAAAACCAGAAGAACCACTAGAAGAGACATTTAAAGTGGCATTGGCACCAAAGAAACCGAAGGAAGAAGTAGCAGAAGAAGCCATTCTGGAAATTCCTAAGAAAATAAAAGAAAAAGAAATTACAGAAGTGGAAGAGGAATTTAAGATGATAATACCAAAGAAAGAAAAACCAAAGAAGCCTGTTGTAGAAGAAGAGGAAGAAGTAAAAGTAACTTTAGTTAAAGAAGAAAAGGAATATAAAGTGACAGAAGAAGAGGCAGAAGTCACAGTTAAGAAAGAAGTAATAATTGAAAAGGTAGTAGAAGAAATAAAGGAAAAACCAGAAGAGAAAATACCTGAAAAACCGGAAGAGAGGAAACCTGAAAAACCAGAAGAGAAAATACCTGAAAAACCAGAAGAGAAAATACCTGAAAAACCAGAAGAGGAGAGGCCAGAAAAAGTAACTCTGAAAAAGAAAAAGAAAGTCGAAAAGAAACCTTCAGAAGAAGTTAAGGTTACTGAAAAAATCAAACTTCCAAAGAAACCAGAAGAAAAACCAGAGGAACCCGTAGAAGAAACATTTAAAGTTTCATTGGCGCCAAAAAAACCAAAGGATGAAGAAATAGTAGAAGAAACATATGCTGTTGAACTTCCTAAGAAAATAGAAGAAAAAGTGGTTAGTGAGATTGAACAAAAATTTGCAGTTATGATACCAAAAAAAGAGAAACCGCAGAAACCGATTGTAGAAGAAGCAGAGGAAGCCAAAATTATTTTAGTCAAAGAAGAAAAGCAATACAAAGTGACAGAAGAGGCGGCTGAGATCACAGTGAAAAAAGAAGTCATAATTGAGAAAGAAGTGGAAGAGATAAAGGAAATACCTGAAGTACCTAAAAAACCGGAAGAAAAACCAGAAGAGAAAATTGAAAAAGTAACTCTAAAAAAGAAGAAGAAAGTGGAAAAGAAGCCTTCAGAAGAAGAAGAAATTAAAGTTACGGAAAAAATCAAACTTCCGAAGAAACTAGAAGAAAAACCAGAAGAGCCAGTAGAAGAAACATTTAAAGTTGCATTAGCACCAAAGAAACCGAAGGAAGAAGTTACGGAAGAAGCAACTTTAGAAATTCCTAAGAAACCAGAGGAAAAGAAAATAACTGAAGTTGAAGAGAAATTCGAGATGAAAATACCACAAAAGGAAAAACCTAAGAAACCCATAGTGGAAGAAGTGGAAGAAGTAAAAATTACGTTGGCTAAAGAAGAAAAGGAATATAAAGTAACAGAGGAAGAGGCTGAAATCACTGTTAAGAAAGAGATAATAATTGAAAAGGAAGTTGAAGAAGTAAAGGAAAAGCCAGAGGAGAAAATACTTGAAAAACCGGAGGAGAAGAAGCCTGAAAAACTAGAAGAAAAACCGAAAAAACCTGAAGAGGAGAAACCTGAAAAAGTAACTCTGAAAAAGAAAAAGAAAGTGGAAAAGAAACCTTCAGAAGAAGAAATTAAAGTTACGGAAAAAATCAAACTTCCGAAGAAACCAGAAGAAAAACCAGAGGAACCTGTAGAAGAAACATTTAAAGTTGCATTGGCACCAAAGAAACCAAAGGAAGAAGTAACGGAAGAAGCAACTTTAGAAATTCCTAAGAAACCAGAGGAAAAGAAAATAACTGAAGTTGAAGAGAAATTCGAGATGAAAATACCACAAAAGGAAAAACCTAAGAAACCCATAGTAGAAGAAGTGGAGGAAGTAAAAATTACTCTGGCTAAAGAAGAAAAGGAATATAAAGTAACAGAGGAAGAGGCTGAAATCACTGTTAAGAAAGAAGTAATAATTGAAAAGGTAGTGGAAGAAATAAAGGAAAAGCCAGAGGAGAAAATACTTGAAAAACCGGAGGAGAAGAAGCCTGAAAAACTAGAAGAAAAACCGAAAAAACCCGAAGAGGAGAAACCTGAAAAAGTAACTCTGAAAAAGAAAAAGAAAGTCGAAAAGAAACCCTCAGAAGAAGAAATTAAAGTTACTGAAAAAATCAAACTTCCTAAGAAACCAGAAGAAAAACCAGAGGAACCCGTAGAAGAAACATTTAAAGTTGCATTGGCACCTAAGAAACCAAAGGAAGAAGTAACGGAAGAAGCAACTTTAGAACTTCCTAAGAAACCAGAGGAAAAGAAAATAACTGAAGTTGAAGAGAAATTCGAAATGAAAATACCACAGAAGGAAAAACCAAAGAAACCCATAGTGGAAGAAGTGGAGGAAATAAAACTTACATTGGCTAAAGAAGAAAAGGAATATAAAGTAACAGAGGAAGAGGCTGAAATCACTGTTAAGAAAGAAGTAATAATTGAAAAGGTAGTAGAAGAAATAAAGGAAATACCAGAAGAGAAAATACCTGAAAAACCGGAGGAGAAGAAACCTGAAAAACCAGAAGAAGAAAAGCCAGAAAAAGTAACTCTGAAAAGGAAAAAGAAAGTCGAAAAGAAACCCTCAGAAGAAGAAATTAAAGTTACTGAAAAAATCAAACTTCCTAAGAAACCAGAAGAAAAACCAGAGGAACCCGTAGAAGAAACATTTAAAGTTGCATTGGCACCTAAGAAACCAAAGGAAGAAGTAACGGAAGAAGCAACTTTAGAACTTCCTAAGAAACCAGAGGAAAAGAAAATAACTGAAGTTGAAGAGAAATTCGAAATGAAAATACCACAAAAGGAAAAACCTAAGAAACCCATAGTGGAAGAAGTGGAGGAAATAAAAATTACATTGGCTAAAGAAGAAAAGGAATATAAAGTAACAGAGGAAGAAGCTGAAATAACTATTAAGAAAGAAGTAATAGTTGAAAAGGTGGTAGAAGAAATAAAGGAAAAACCAAAAGAGAAATTACCTGAAAAACCAGAAGAGGAGAAACCTGAAAAAGTAACTCTGAAAAAGAAGAAGAAAGTCGAAAAGAAACCCTCAGAAGAAGAAATTAAAGTTACTGAAAAGATAAAACTTCCTAAGAAACCAGAAGAAAAACCAGAGGAACCTGTAGAAGAAACATTTAAAGTTGCATTGGCACCTAAGAAACCAAAGGAAGAAGTAACGGAAGAAGCAACTTTAGAACTTCCTAAAAAACCAGAGGAAAAGAAAATAACTGAAGTTGAAGAAAAGTTTGAATTAAAACTACCTCAGAAGGAGAAACCAGAGAAACCTATTGTTGAAGAAACGGAGGAAGTAAAAGTTACTCTGGTTAAGGAAGAAAAGGAATACAAGGTAACTGAAGAAGAGGCTGAAATCACCGTTAAGAAAGAGGTAATAATTGAAAAGGAAGTAGAAGAAATAAAGGAAAAACCAGAAGAGGAGAAACCTGAAAAAGTAACTCTGAAAAAGAAAAAGAAAGTCGAAAAGAAACCCTCAGAAGAGGAAATTAAAGTTATTGAAAAGATAAAACTTCCGAAGAAACCAGAAGAAAAACCAGAGGAACCCGTAGAAGAAACGTTTAAAGTTGCATTGGCACCAAAGAAACCAAAGGAAGAAGTAACGGAAGAAGCAACTTTGGAACTTCCTAAAAAACCAGAGAAAAAGAAAATAACTGAAGTCGAAGAGAAGTTTGAACTTAAGCTTCCAGAAAAGAAAAAACCTGAAAAAGAAATAACTGAAGAAACTGCTCAGATAACTGTTACTAAGAAAGAGAAAAAAGATTACAAAGTAACCGAGGAAGCAGCAGAAATAACTGTTAAAAAGGAAGTTACTATTGATGAAGTTGAAAAGAGAGAGAAAACTGAAGAAATTGAAACAATAGGGGTTGTGAAACTGAAAAAGAAAAAGAGATCAATAACTGAAGAAAAAATAACAGAAGAATTCAAAGTGTCGCTTAAAGAGAAGAAGGAGGATTACGAAGTTTCCGATGAAAAAGCAGTGTTTGCAATTAAAATGCCTAAAAAGAAACCTTCAATTTCGGAAGAAGCTCCTATTGAAGAAACATTTGCTCTAAAACTTAAACCGTCAGTACCTGAAGAAGCACCTGAGGATGTTGAAGAGCATTTCGCTCTTACTCTGCCAGAAAAGAAACCGAAAGACATCAGGGTAGAGGAAGCAGAAGAGTCGTTGAAAATTAAACTTCCTTCTGAGAAGCCAAAACCGAAGACAGAAGAAATTTCAGGTAAGTATATTATGGTTCAAATTTCCTTTATACAGGATGGACAAAGATCATTTGAAAGAATCTTTCAAAAAACTCATGGAAATTTATAAGCATAAAATATCAGATATCTGTAAATTAAACTTTCCTCTCGTCACTCTATTTCTATTCATATACACATCTACAAATACAGTTTGGGGAATCTACTGGATATTTTCAAAAGTGCATGAAACATTTGATTTCGTTCGATTATCTCTTCAACCTTCTAAAACTCAAATGCAACAATTGGCTATTTTGCTTGATTATTTCAGACTTCTCATGATAAAATAAAACTGTCATATTCTGTTGGTTGACACATTAACAGAAAAATATAAGTTATTTGGTTATAAAAAGAGATTAGCATTAGTAGAGGCAAGAAAGCAAGCTTACACGCATCAGCCAGAAAAAAAAAAAAAAAAACCTCCCTATTTCACCCATCCATTCACTCGAAATGCTTGTCTAGTTTAGCCTTGAATTTATTTAAGTTGTCAACTTCTACAACGACAGATGGAAGTTTGTTCCAGCAATCAACCACCCGCTGGCTAAAGGAAAATTTCCGCACATCTATTCTACAACTATCTTTCCTCAGTTTGAATTTGTGTGTCCCCTTAGGCGATTAATCTGGGCAAGAAGAAGAATGCCATTAGCATTGAGCTTGCTCAAACCATTCAAGGCCTTATACACCTCAATCAGATCACCTCCCAGGTGCCTAGTCTCCAGATACTGTAATTTGCAAAACTTAAGCCTTTCTTCATAAGAGCAACCCTTTGTTCCATCCACTAATCTTGTTGCCCTTCTCTGTACTCGTTCCAACAGCTCTACATCCTTCTTAAAATGAGGCCTCCAGATTTGTATACAGTACTCAAGGTGTGTCCTGACCATTGCCTTATAAAAGGAATAATCACCTCCTTATCCTTGCTAGAAAAATTGCTGAATATCATTGACAATACACCATGAGCTAGTCTTGTAGACCGTCTGGACTGCTCAGAAAACTTTATATCTGACTGTAAAATTATCCCCAGGTCCTTTTCATTCTCTATCACCCTGAGTATAATACCACACACGTTGATACGTTACTCTGGGGTTACTGCTACCCATATGCAGTACTTTACATTTGTCAATGTAAAACTTCAGTTGCCACCTCTTAGCCCATCTGCTCAACTATTCTAAATCCTGTTGCAGTAGCGCACTTTCATAAGCGTCATTAAGAACCCTGCCAACCTTCGTATCGTCTGCAAACTTAGACATTAAACTTGATATACCTTCATCAATATCATTCATAAATACAGAAAACAACAATGGTCCCAACATTGAACCCTGGGTGACTTCACTAATAACATTATCTCCGACTCAGCCATCCCTTTATCCATAGCAGCAATTTTCTCTTAATGCCATACTACTCCATTTTGTACAGTAGTCTTCCATGTGCAACAGTATCAAAAGCTTTCCTGAAATTCAAGTATATGACGTCAAAATTATTTTTTGCATCTAGTTCCTTTGTGACCACATCATAGTATCCAATCATATTGGTCAGACAAGACTTCCCCTTAACAAACCTATTCTGTGTCTGAACTATAACTGAAGTCTTGTCTAGATGATCCTGCAGTGCTTCTTTAACCAGTGCTTCCATCAATTTACCCGGAACAGAAGTTAACCCAACAGGTCTATAATTAATTGTGTCACCCTTTGATCCTCCTTTGTGAATTGGGATCAATTTTGCATATCTCCAGTCCATGGGTACCTCCCCTGAGTCCAAGGAAGCTCTCATAATTATGGCTAAGGGTTTGCTTACTTCCTTTGCTGCCTCCTTTAATATAACTGGATAGATCCCATCCACTCCAGATGCCTTTCTTATGTTTATCTTTAACAATTTCTGCTCTCCACTTTGCTCTGTTATTACAAAATCATTTAGCTCACTGCCAGAGTTTAATAGACCTCTGGCATTCCCCTCCCTGAATAATACCTCGTGTGTAAATGTAGATGCAAAATACTAATTCAGTTTGTTAGCTGCCTGAGCATGATCATCAACAGTTGAATCAAAATTGGACCAATCTGGTTTATCCCCTTCCTTCTACAGTTTACATAAGTAAAGAACTCTTTGCTGTTTTTTCTTTGCATCCTTTGCCAAAGATTTCTCGTAATCTGCCTTTGCCTGCCAAACTTCCTTTGTGACTTGATTACAGACCAGCTTATATCTACCATTGGCGCCTCCGTAGGCAGGAGCAACAGTGCGTAGCACACGCTTCTTGTTTAGACCGGGGTTCGAGCCTGTGAGCCATCAAATATGGAGGATGCGGAAAGGTCAGGGAATGACCACCGCATATCCCCGGAGCAATATGGCCTTAGTTGCTAATGCTCCTAAAATCTAAATAACAACAACAATCTACCATAGGCTTCTGTGTTACCTGCTAATTTATATATATCCCATGCATTTTTCTTCTCTGCCACATGTCTCATTAGTTCATCTGATATCCATTTAGGTCTAAAACTTGGACAATATTTCTTAGTTGGTATGAAAAGCCTAGTAGCTTCCAAGAGTAATTCTTTGAATGCTTTCTATTTATAATTTGCTGTTGGTAACATCACCATTTGGTCCCACTGTATAGAATTTAAAAGCTGTCACACTGTATAGAATTTAAAAGCTGTCACAGACCACCGCAGTCACCTTTACGAAAGCAAAACACCCTTCCCTTTAGCCCTGATGGTAGTTACCTCTGAATAAATCCCACATCAGATACTGCATATCATGCTAATAAATTTCTTTGATAAATTTCTTATTTTGAAAATCCAGATGATATGTTCATCTTGTATATTATGAATGGAACGGGAGAAGTCAATGGGTAGGTAGGTTCTCTGACATTTACTCTGAATTTTTTTTATATAAAACGCAATTTTTCTTCCCCAAACTGGCAAGTTTTCTTTTCTCAAAAAGAGTTCAAAAGGTGCTCCTATAAAATTTTATTATTCTTGGAGCACTAGCCAGTGTAAGAAGCTTTAGACACCAAAAACCATTTAACTTGAGCAACTTTTGAGCAAAACCGCGACTGTACTGTAGCAATCGATCTCCCATTATAAAAGTATGTTAAATAGAACATATATTAAAATAAACTAAGTTAAAATTTAATTTTATCTTAATAAAATGAAGGGTTTTACTTTGATGGCAAATTTATATAACTTCAAAATTTAATAATACATTTAATAACCTATTTATCTGTAAAGAAATCTTATTATATGAAATATTCAGGGTAAACAAATAAGCCATAATAAGAAAACTATCTGCAGATATTTTAGAATTGAATAACGTCGAATCATGTTACGATTATTTAACCGCCATAATATTATAATTAAGTTTAGAATTATATCTACTCAAAATTATATTTAAAATATCGGTAATTCTGAATTACTTCTGTAGCCAATAATTTCAACTTCTAGCCAAACTGGAACACTTAGAGGTATGGAATTGGAATTGGACGTAAAACTCCCCGGATCTAAAAAAACCAGTGCACTTTAAACTTGGTGTCTTTCAAACTTTTCGTTGGCAATGTCCAAAAATCCGAGCATACTTCCATTTATACAGAAAGAATAATTTATATAGAGAGAATATATATCGCTATGACATTTTAGCATCATTCGACATGAGCAATACTGCCAGTGACATAAATTTCTGTGGTGGGGGGAGACTATTCTAGCTGAAACCAAAGGCTAGAGCCTGCACATATCAGTATCAACCTAAACCACTTTCGCAATCAGCTATACTTGACCATAAAGACCGATCAATATGTCAAAGCCATTTCAATGTGAAGTTTATGTATATAAGCTGAAAGGATACAGACCTTAGTTAAAACAACGCACCCATTCTCTGTAAAAAAAGATAACTAAATAAATTTAATTATTATCACTCTAATTATAAATAATACATGTGCTAAAATTATGTTTTGTTCAGATTTCGTACTGAACCTTATCAATGAATACAGCAATAAACAAAAAGACCCAACACAATGGAACACACGTTAGTCCCTGGCGGCTGCCCCCAACATTATTCGGTTCAGATATTTTTGATGATCTCCTTGGCTCTACAAGAGAATAAATGACCATGACCTCATTGCAGCGTGCGACATCGTCGACGCTTCAAAAACCAGACACGGTATCCTCATCCCCCCTCCCCTCTTCTACACATATGCACAATAACCATGTCATCGAAACAATGCTTTCCAGATATTTCCAAAATTCAGGACACCTGAAATTATTCCACTTAATTTTCTTATATCTGAAGTGTTTTATCGCACTGCTAGTTTTTTTTTTGTTTTTTTTTTTGTACAGCCAAAGAATCAATGTGGCGACATGGAAAATTCTTGCAAATGCTGGCCAAATGTAGATATGAAATCTAAGATGCTTGCCGAGACAATATGTCACTATTGTATTTGTCAACTTAGATTCAGCAACAGCAATGCTAAACTTGAGGAAATAAAAACCTTAAAATAAAAAGTCTAATTCGTACACTTCTGAAATTCCTTCTACTCATTCTTCATTATTTCATATACATTACTTTATTATTTCGTAAAACTCCAAAAGCGGTCGAATTTCTCATTCTATTTCTTCCAGATATTTCCATTTTCTTTTATTTACGGTACACAACTTCCATCAGCACTTTATTCGGCGAAATTTATTGTATTCTTTTTTAAATTTACCATTTCAGTTTGTGATACAGGTTAAGCTAGTAAAACAGACACTTTTCAACAGGCAATTTTAGTTTTACACTTCTGAAATTTCTTCTAGTCAATCTTCTGCACTTAGTCATTTCGTATATAGGTGGAGTTTTTATTTGAAAGTTGGGCTAAACTCCATTATTTGGGTACCATTTGTCTCCGCGCAGTGGGCGTGGTCGTAGAACGGAGCGAATGTACGGTCGAATTCTGTGGTTTGGTGATTATTGTGAAGACGTTTCTTTCTGATTGTTTTTTGTCGTCGAGGAGGCGGGTGCTTGGCTTAGGGTGTTTATTCCCCCGCCACTTGTCGCTGTTTTAAAATCAGCAAACGAGTTCCCGATTTAAAAACAGCGGCAAGTGGGGGGGAAACACCCTAGGAGGACAGTAGACGGGGAAAGCAGTGAGTGGCACCTGCCAATCACTGCTTTGTTCCTGTCCGTTTGTCGAAATATGGACCAGTACCCAAGTTCTGGAGTTTTACCGAAAGTTTTTATTTCCTCAAATTTAGCTTTGCTGCTGTTAAACTATGAGATGGAAGGTAGAAACATAGCGGCTTGGCTGGCATTTTAAGTTTCATTTCTACGTTTGGTTGGCGTAGGCAAGAATTTCCCAAGTGCATCCTATTCTCTGCTTTTTAAGAATATGGCTATTATATACATTGATAATGGCCAGTACAAATATGAATGTACTGTATATATTATGTATAATTAGTTATACCAAATACATAGTTATCTATCTGACTCTTCATTTACCCAAGGATATTTCAAGTTTCAAACCCAATTTTACTTCCCAAAAGGAGGTTAGACATCGGGAATCTTCTTTTACACCCCTTAAGAAGTTTTTTTATGACCAACTTTGAAAACAAAGCCCAACAATCAACCAAATTAAAATCAAAATTCTGGACAGACAAAAGTAACCTATCCAACTTCCTTCGAAACTTGAATAGACTTCACACATCAATAATATAAAATAAATGGGAAAGTATCACTGACTACCGTTTCAATAAAAAATATACCGTCCAAACATCAGTGTGCAGAAAACTCACATTCATGTGAACAATGCTGAATTTCAGATCCAAAACTCTAGTAGTAGCATCAAAACAGGTATCTAAATATCATTTAAGTACCCCATGCCTGCAAAGAGAAATCCTACAAGCCGAAATATATCACATCAGAACTACTTTTAAAAGTAGTTATATCTGAAAACTCATCAAGAAAACTGTAACTATAATAGAAGCCAATTATAAGCAAGACGAGCCTTTCCTCACCCGAAAATGCTAATTTATCAGCGATTATAATACCGTGTATGCCGGGTACCAGTAACTAGCCATCACCAGATTCATTTCAGCTGAAATCCTCAGACAGTTTCTCTAGCTCCCTTCCGACCCCTTCTCCACACCCATTAATCAATCACATCATGAATTAAATTTACAAACCACAATGAAAGGATTACAATAGTGTATACATTCACCAAACAAAAGAAGCCTGCCAGGTCAGAAGCAGAAGAAGAACTCCAGAAGAACACGAAAATAACATAAAATTCAATAGAAACACAACCACATAACTGGCATCCGACATATGGTCACATCCACTGATATTAATAAAAGACCAGCAAAAATATTACAGAATCCACAGGAAATTAAAAAAAAAATAACATAATTTATGATACATTCATTGTTTAAAAAGTACATTGCGCTTTATATATATCGTATTGCGATGCAAAAAACAAAGTGCAGTAATGCATGCATTCAAAAAGAGCGATACAACCGTCGATAAGTTTTCATTCCGAAAGTTCGTAAATCGACAAAAAAAAAAAAAAAAAAATTAAAGAAACATTCTTAAAAAGTCCCTCCATAACAACATGAATAGATATAAGGTATAGTCATCATTAATTTAAAAAAAAAAAAAGTTTCTCTTTTTGCACTCCAATATGGCCAAAAGAGTTGGCATTTTCACTCTAATTGTTTTATAGCAGCTCATATGTGGATAACAATGAGTCATATTGTGGAGACGTACAGATTACATCTCGCAATATGAATCCAGTGGTCATATACACTACCTCAGAACCACAGCCAGTCCGAACATGTACACATATCCCAAAGCACGGTTCTGGCTCAAAATGCTAAAAAATGCTTTACCAACTTACTTATTAATACCATTAACTCCCCCTTCCTTCCAAAAGTCCCAGTTCAACACTTAACAAACCAACAATAAATCAAGGCCTGAGCAGATTTTTAAAAATTGTCAATTAGCTATAGAAAGAACAGAGAGCTCCACATCAACAGTTGCTGATGATGTCCGAACGTCTGCAATTTCTTACCTGAAAGTCCGGAACTTGGACCAAAAGGCACCCCAGCCTACCAGGATCTCAAACCCCAACGTCACAACATTATAAGGACTTAAAAAATTCAATTATCTTACTCTGTCTTGTAGCGGTAACATCTCAGGTACTGTTCTCTGTTTCCTTCTTTTTTTTTAACCTTGTTATTTTTTAAACGTCTTAGAATTAATGTTAAGTCAATTAATTAATGAACTGTTATTCTAACGCTGAGCACTCGAGCTCGAAAACGTCTGTTATTATTATAATTTACTAGTTTATGGATGCACGTGTTAAAGATTAGCATATTTTTGTTCTGATGCCTCCAGCACTGCGAAACCAAATACTAATAAATAAGAAGTTAGATAATGTATGCATTGATTTCATTAATTAAATCAATAATTAATTATTAATATATAAAAGTATTTGTCTTCATCACTGTAAGTACCCCACAATGTAACTCAATGGAAATGGGTAGACATGAAATTTGACAAAGATACTGTATTTGACATTTCATGTTGATAGACATGAAATTTGATAAAGATCCTTAACAATATTCCAAATAATTCTATACTTCTTAAAAGGATCGGCGTTGCTATTCGACATTTATAGCAAGAGGGCGAATATAGGGAGCGCTATAGAAATGGAACTGCGCCTCAAGCCCTCTCAGGGACAAACAGGATAGATTTATTATTCTCTCTCTCTCTCTTATCATTAAAAAATAATAAAATAAATTAATTAAAAATAAAAATATAATAATTAAAATAAAATAAATAAAAAAATCCTGTATCCACTGGTGGTGTGCAAGACCAGTGGATACTAGTTATATCATACCCAGGAAACCCAAACCCATGCAGAACTTCAAAAAGAAATAAAATAAAATAAAGTGGCAGACAACAAAAAGAAGAAAAAGGAAAAGAAAAAAAAAAAAGAAATACATTGGCGGAATGTTGATAGTGGATGGCAGTCCCGTGCCCAGGAGCCCCAACCCGGGCAACATCAAAATCCCACCTTCAGCACAAGGCCAGGTAGGAGGGAAAAAAGGGAAGGGTAGGGAGAGGGAAACGGGAAAAAAATAGTTCGGTGGATAATGTCCGTGTCAGCATTATCGTCATCTGCGGACTAGGGTTGATGAAGTTGCCTGCATAGGCTGATCCATTAAAAGGAATCCGGTTGTAGTAGGAGCAAAACGTCAACAGTGGCCAGTAGGTGGTTGTTTAGATGCAAGCAGTTGTTTTCGGAGGAGGAAATTGGTGGTAGCAAAGTCCTGAAGAAGTAGAAAGTTCTCCTTGGAGTTGAGCAGAGTTTCTTCCAGAAGAGGAGCAAGCGAAGGAAAAAAAGATGTCATAGGTAGCTGTAAATCAGTATACAGATGATACTATATAAAGCAGCCAGTCAGATACCGATGGATAGTTGTATATGTACAATACAGTGAGAGAATAAGTCAATTAGAACAACCTCGGTAACTATGATAGTCGAAGTTAGATGAGAATGGTGGAAGGATCGCAAATATCTGCACTGTCATTATGACAGATTTGGAGTGTTCATGCACAACAAGTGCCTACAATATATTAAGAATGGTCCAGCAACAAGAAAACATCTAGCCAAAGGCAGTCAGTCCTGGGACTGGAAATAGCTTAAGAAGCAAACAATCAAATCGGTCTTTTTTGTTTTACGCACTAGATGTAAATATGAAAATAAAATTCTGTTCCTCTCCTAAAGATGAAAATGTCCCATTATTCATGAACGCACAGGGCGTGGAACCCTATAATGGATGAGATACAGCAGTAGAACTCACCGGGTTCCAATCTTGTCAGCTAGAAACAAGCAGACACAAAATATAATGGATGCAAGAACACACAATGGACATTTGAAGAGCAGAAAAAGCTAGCCTGGTTCCAGAAGTCTCTATTTCAGTTGTTCCATACTCACGGAAGGACCAGGCTACGGCAACATCCATCTAGTAACAGTAACTTCCAGAAGAATAGTGCGCTATGTTACAAGGTACAAATCGTTCGGGAATGGTTCCAGTAGCATGGGATGACTTTAATATAGTTTATTTGTCTGCTCAGTTACCAAATCTCAACCCAACTAAAGTGGAAGGAGCTGTTCGCGGCAGGTATCTGCCACCGCTCAATCTAAGAACTTGCAACATGCTATCGAGTCTGCAGGCCAGTGTTCCTATGGAACGATTTCAGTATCTCGTGGAGTCCATTCCCACATGTTCTGAGGCTATTATGAGGGCTAAAAAAGGTGCTCCTGGCTATAACGTTGATATACATAATAGTCACACATGATGGACAATCAATGAATTGACTTTTTATCAGTCACTCTAACTTGATGCTGTGCCTTGGCGGTCCACTCCAAAGTTGCTTAATTAGTCAAAGTACCCTGCAAGATAAACATCTGTAAACAGATGGAAATAGCAGATAGAACTTTACGAATTTATTCTAGCCCATATAAATATAGAATACTAAATATAGACATTCCTGCCCCTCGTTTCTTCAAATATGTTAATTAACAATGATAAAAATAAGTAGAAAAGTAGAGTATTTATCACTATTTGTAAAATATTAATATGCATAGGTAAAATATTATGCATTATCCAATTAATTAAATTATTATATATATATATTAATATATATAGCAGTAGTACTTTATTAATATTATTATATTTATATTTATCATTATCAATAACTATTAATCCATCTTAGCTTTTATTAGCACCTAAAAACTTTTTTCGGCTAATAAAACCCAAATCTGTGTTTTATTAGCTGCCATAGTTGGTGTTGCTGTAGCAGTAATCTAACTTGCCTATCTACACGATTATCCGGCTTTTGAGATAATCCTGGATGTAAGGTCAAAAAAGTTAAGTCAGGCTATAAGGACACATCATAGATTTAAATTTTAGTACTGTGGTACAAGATCGAATAATACGCACTACTTCTCAGAACTCCTCCCCTCCTAATTCCAGGCAGGGGCGTGCCAAGAATTTTAAACACTACGCACCTCAATTATTGTCCGGCCCTAATATTTCATTACAACCATGGAAAATTCTAAAACACAGTAGTGCTGCAGCCGGAGTATGCATTCAGTGTACAGAAAAAAACTCTGTAATATTTAATATTAATTTATAGTACTGTATTTGCTAACAGGGTTATAAAATCTCCTCGCCTCTCCTCAATAGCTCTAGATTCAGTTGGTTTAAAAGTTACAACTCTAACTGAGGTACTTTCACTTTGGGAAAATAAAAAAATTAATAAAGTTAAATACAAATACAAAAATAAAACTAAAACTGCAAAATTAGCTTACCTCTCCTATCTCGGAAAAATATTAACTGCAAGTATGTAAACAGGAAAGTTTAAATACAGTAGTTTCCTTTCACAATAGCTTCTGTAATAGGCCTAATAAACTTCTAAACGAATATGACATACTGGCTGTCTTGGCCAGCAGCTTTTAACTCACTGTTATCATAAGAAAGGAAATAACTAGAACACTCTTTAAACAAATATAACAAATAACTAGAAATACTTTTTATACGCATATAAAACTACATATTTGTCCATCTCGCCTGAACTGTCTTCCAATAATAATTAAACCAATAACATATACAACACAGCGACCATTTCAACGTATTTCTCCCAAATCGCAATACGCACTAAGAATCGTCTGCTAAACTTATAATCTCGAATCAGCGCTATTAACAGATAGGTTATTAAGACAGAAATGAGCACAAAAGGAGCCATTCTTCACGACGTTACTTACTATCAAATAATTCTTACCTTTTTTTAATTTTTGTGCATAACGATTAATATTTAAATAATCGTATTATAAATTGTGATTTTATATTTATATATTCCTAAAATCCATACGGATTTTATATTATACTTAAAAAAATAAATAAGTATATATTGTATTAACATAAACTTAAGTGAAAATAATGATTAAAATAAAAATAATAAAAAAATTGTAATTGTATTAACATAGTTATTAATTCTTCAGGATTATAATTAAAGACAAAAGAAACGTCACTTCGCATTAGATAATTATAGAAACTAAAAAATAAAGCAGAATAAAGAAAATGCTGTCAAAAAGGATGCCAGAATTCTTTTAAATTCGGTATGCGATATGAACAAAGCATAAAATGATATCTTACGATAACATTAAATAATAAACATTAAGGGCACGTCAGTCATTTTATAATTGCATTCATAATATTTAAAAAAGAAATTAATAAAAATAAGAATCGTTTTTAAAAGATAATTGGCAGGTTTGTGAAGAACATCACACCATCACCGAACAGTAATGCACATCGCCGTGTAAAGTTACGTAAAAATCAAAAGAAACCGCATTTTTTAAACTGTGGGTGTTTCACATTATGCATAAATGAAGCATTAAAAATATGTAAAAATTAATAGATAATTACGAAACGTTTGGTGCAACTATATTATCCATAAGTCGATTTAAAGTAACTAATATAATTTTTAATCGAATAATATCTCCAGGAAGGAAAATCTGTTATTCATTAAAACTCGAAAGGACTGTTGCCCGTCTTTCAAAGATATTTGGCTCATCATCAGATAAACAGATGGGCTCAATTAGTAACCGTATGTCGAACGAAGGATAAATATTGAATCTAAAAGCGCAGCAAAGTAGTGAGTGGAAGAAAAACTTCCGATTGAAAACGAAACTTTCGTTACGTGTATAATATAACCCTTATACTTGGGCGCCTTGGCCGAACACAGAAAATTATCAAAAAAAAAAAAGCGTGTCCCTATTTCAATGCAGTTCGAAATAGTTTGAGGAAAAAAATGTTACGCTGTACTGAAAACTGTCAATACCTGCATTTAAATAAGGCCTTCTCTTCTTCACTAATTTCTGTAGGGGCTATACAGTAAATTATACAAGTAACGAAAGTAACGTTTTCTGTAGGAAGTTTTTCTTCCACACACCGCTTCGCTGTACGTTTATATTGGATACTGTTATTAATGATCGACAGAAGTTCGCTAATTGACGATACCAGTTATCTGATGAGAAGCTGAAAGCTCTAAAACCGCAACAACAGTAAGGGCACCGGATAAAAAAAAAAAATGAGTCACTTTAAGGTATTTAGGACATGAAAAGATTGACCATTTATATCTTCAACGCTTGTTTATTTCAACGCTCTGAAATTAGAATATAAACTTAACCCGTTTTCTCCACTCAGAAATACACCAACTGTGAGTGAAAAGCATGGGTTTCAACACGAGAGATGGGGCGTAGAAAAGCTATTAGCGAGTGGCTAAAAGAAGTGATAGCATTTGACAGGCCTAATGAACGTCCTGTTAAAGAAGTAGCGAAATTGGTATTTCAGAAAGAACAAGGATACGTTTTCAAGGAATGGTGTGAGTTGAAATCAACCAGAAATCAGTGGCAAAATGATGATCGAAAGTCTCTGCTAAGTGATCGTGATTGGCTATGAATATCGCTTCTATTAAAAGAAAAGCGATTTCAAACAAGACAAGAGCTACTGCAAACAGTTAACCAATGATCTCATGAGCCGATTTTAGAGCGAGCACTGCGAAGAGAATTGCATAATATGGATATCTAGTAGGATCCCCCAAAAAAGACCAGTGTTAACAGCTACATATAAAAAAATCTTAGTATAATCTGGGCAATGAGGCATTTTATCTAGGGTAAGTTGGATAAAATGTCTGATTCATCCAAACGAGAAGCATCGCTGATTCAGCACCACAGTGTAACACATCCTTGTGCGCAAGGTGTCGTACAAGGTGATGCTGAGTCAACGATGCTTTGGGACGTTAAATGTCAACCATGATGAATAAGGCTGCACATACAAACATTTTGGATGATCAGGTTATACCTTTTTCTGAACACTTAAGGGACTCTCATGATTTCAATACTTCTATATTCCAGTACGACTACTGTTCGGTTTCCACGGCCTCTACTGTTTCAAACTGGCACACAGAACATAAAGGAGTGGTAGGGGATTTAAATTGCTCAGCCAAGTCATCAAATTTAAAACTTTTAGAGGACGTATAGGACTATCTTGCAGAGAGAGAAACCACAAGGCCATCTACGAAATCTGATTGAATTAGGAGCTCAATTGTTTTCAGAATGGCCTGATATTGATATAAACTATATTTTTTTCCACCATGCTTACCGTCTCGTTTTAATGAATAACATATTCGCTTTCTTGGTGGTATTATTCAGTTAAAGCAATTATATTAACTTTAGGTCTTCTGAATAATGTAGCCGCTTCTAAAATGAAAGCCCAAGCTCTGTCAGTGTCACTGGAAGGACAATTACCCAAACATGTTACCCGTTTATTAACTGACTCTGTAGAGTTTTGCCAAGGCCAGAGACCTACATGCACTAATACAAAATCATTTAATATGTGCCTTCCAATTGTGTATAAAATAATATATAAGACGATTACTTTAAAAGAGACATATCAGTTAAAACTACTCAGACGATAACGACAGAAAAACAACGAAATTCAAACTATTTCAACACCTGAATTGAAATAGTACTCTGCTTCTTTGCTAAAAACCTACCACAAAACCCCACTTACATCTCAAACACCACTCATCTCAGTTGCCCTAATTATTTGCTTTATGATTCCTTTTGCTTCACTGCTTATAACTATTGTGCTACACGCACATACCTTTTGCTTCAAAGGTGATACTTGTGTACCAACTTTTCTCTCTGACATTCCTAATTAATCTTCCTAATCTTCCTTTCCAATTCTGTCAATATGTTATTATTTGTTGCCTCTATCGTACCCTTAACTGTACAAATCGCACAAACTTTTTGACTTCCTTACTTTGAAAGTCGACTTTTTCCAACCTAACTTTTCTAACAGTGAGAAAGGTTGGATTTTTCTTGGAGATTTTAATGTTCACAGCACCTGTTTACTTTCTAGTTATGCAGACCTAGCCGTTTAAGATGCTGAGGCTTTTGCAATTACTAATAGCTTCACACAGCTTATAAATTTGCCTACTATAATACCAGGCAGTCCTCATCACACAATACCAGGGGGTATCAAAAAAGCTTGTACCCTTACCTAGAAATAATAGCCATAGAAATGTGAAACTTCACAGGAACTTTAATCCTTTTGAGTGTACTCTCCATGTACAGTAACACATTTCTCCCTTTTATGGATCAGTTTTTTAATGCCTTGATCATAGAAATCCACACTTTTTGCCTGAAACCACGATTCCACTTCATTGATGACTTCCTGAGAAGAATCAAAGCGGCATCCACGCAATGGTTTCTTCATTTCTCGAAACAAGAAGAAGTCTGACGATCCTAGGTCAGGAGAATAGGGTGCTGCAGTACTTCGAAGTCACATGTGCAACAAAGGTGGTGATAACAACGGCCGTGTGAGTCAGTGCATTGTCTGACAGAAGACTGACACCTTTAGTTAACATTCCATGCCTTTTCACCTTCAAAGCATCGCGTAACTTTTTCAAAGGA
The DNA here is from genome assembly GCF_048544385.1 of Mastigoproctus giganteus. Lineage (NCBI taxonomy): Eukaryota > Metazoa > Arthropoda > Arachnida > Uropygi > Thelyphonidae > Mastigoproctus > Mastigoproctus giganteus. The sequence goes on along the minus strand of NC_143582.1, from coordinate 207,533,974 downwards.
TTTCTGTAGTATTATTCGGTAAGTGTGGTACCACAGATAAACAATAGGTATCAAGATCACCGCTTTTCTGTCCCAAAACACGGACAACATCACCTTCTTCACAGATGGAGTGGTTATTGCTTTTTGGGAATTGGGGAAGAAGTGTGCTTCCACTACTTTGATATGTCTTTAGTCTCCGTATCATGCTGGTACACCCAGCATTCGTCATTTGTCACCAACCGGTCAAAAAGTTCTCAACATCCGCATTACATAAATCCAACAGTTGGCGAGAACATTGCATTCGACATTGCTTCTGCAAAGGCGTCAGCAGTCTTGGAACCTATCGTGCGGAGACCTTAGACATATACAGATAGTTGCGTTAAATGGTTCGAATCCCGTCGATGACGCGAGGAACTTTAATGGGCTTTTTTCACTCCGTGGCTGAGTTAGTCGGTCTCAAACGTAGCAGATTAACAATACATACATAACTATAACGGATTAACAATACATACATAACTATAACAGATTAACAATACATACATAACTATAACAGATTAACAATACATACATTAATATAACGGATACAGATCAAATAAATAACAGCAGCTAAGACAATATTCTGGATAAAAGTTCTAAATAAATTCCGCATCCCTCGAAGCACTGTGCGGGAGAGCCGGAAAGTTGTAGAAAGCTGTCCGGAACCAGAGGGGAAGCGCAGTTTGTCCTCACAGAAGCCTACAGAGAGCGAAGGAGACTTGAAACATATAAAATTCCAACATTGAGTAGGTGTCCGCAAGGACCTTTGATCTGTAGATCTTGTCCACGCAAATCGCCTCGGGATTAATATTTAGGTCGTTCAGGAGACCACTCGTGTTTGCTGGAAACATATGACTGAGCGAGCTGAATTGGTTGAGGGCTGGTCGGATCTTAGATGTTTGATGATTATTTGTTCTGTTTTCTTTGGGTAGAATGATGAGCCTATCGATGATGGAAGCATCAAGTCTACCCGAATATGTAGATAACGTATATTAAAAACGGCATCTTCCTACTGCTGTTTTATCTAGGTCAGGGTACAAACTTTTTGATAACCCCTCGTATTTATTCCACATTCCATAATATTTTATTTAAACCTTGATTTTCCAATAAACGTGCTAGGGCTATTCAAGATAAGAATATAGTACATCGCAAATTGGCTTACATCTAAATCTTCAGCTTCATTTTCTGTCTACACTACAGCTATCAACAATTGCAAAACATTTAATAATCAATCCAAACTCGATTTTGAATAGGAGTAGAAAACCTGGTTCTTGTCTAAATGGCGTTGGGCCTTCTGGTTTCTTGCTAAAGCAATTTACCGCAACATCTGTCCATCTATACCGTCATTTCTATTAAAACCGGATAGTTTTATTGTACCCTCAGCTAAAGATAATGGTAACCTATTAGCATTCTACTATTCTTCTAACTTTTGTAACAATCTTGGCAAATTATATCGTACCATACCAAACATATTCCACTCAATGCTTCGCATGATCTTCCTGGTATTGATGTAAACAAAGCTCTATGGCACTTCTCCATTTGTTCTTCAAACGTGTTCTCCTGAACTTGCACTTATTTTTTGCTACCTTCTTATACTTTCTTTTTCCACTTCTATTTGTTTTCCTTCTGCATGGAGATTTGCTCACATCCAGCCCATTCCTGGAAAAGGGTGATAGATAATTCCCTCCCTTCCAGTTATCGTCCCATTGCACTTACATCTACTCTTTCCAAAGTAATGGAGAAATCCATTAACTTCCACCTCTTACACCATCTGGAAATATTCCAAATGATCAAAGATCGTCAATATAGATTCCATTAGTGTCGATCCATTAGTGACATATTGACTTACTCATATTTGGACAAATTGGACAGAAAAGTTTGTTGATGCTCAAGCAGTTGACCTTGACATTTCCAAGGCTTTTAATCATGTTTGACATGAAAGTCTTCAAAACAAGACCCAGTCTTAAGGGTTGGCGTCTTTGTTTTGCAATTGGGCAGCCAATTTTATTTCTGACCGCTAGCTGAAGTTGACAGTAGATAGCTCTCTGTCGTCTAATTTCTCAACTAATTCTGGTGAACCCCGTGGTTCAGTTGCTCCCTCTCTTTTCCTCTTATATAATTCTGGTGAACCCCGTGGTTCAGTTGCTCCCTCTCTTTTCCTCTTATATATTTCTGGCCTCCTTCCACTAACTGGAAATCCTATCCATAAATTTGATAATGACATCATTTCTGCCTTCCAGTTTGAGAAACCGTGTATTACACAAACAGCTTTAACTTCTCCAATGACTATCACCAATTCCTTAATTGCCGACCTCCTTTTCTACAGATACTTTTATGGACACTGTTCTTCTAAACTGGCATCTATAATTCTACCTGTCTCTTTCGAACCATTCCGAATACGGGCCTCGACAAATCATTGTATAACTACAAACTCACCGAACCAACTTTTTATTTTCCTCATTTATCCGTTCTGCTTCTGTTCTCTACAGCAACCTTCCTTCACACAAGTGTACCTAAAATTGCAATCTACAGAAAGCTAATCAAATATTAAGTATCTTCTGTTTTTCTCATCTTTTAATCCAATGTATGGTATACTAAGTACTATAGGTTCTAATATTTTTCGTGTTTGGAGTTTTCATAAAAAACCCACAAATTAGTAAATATGTATCGACTTTTATTCTTTCATTTGCATATCATAGCTGATATTGTTTAAAATAATGTACGCCGATAATCTGCCAATATTCCTATCTGTATAAAATTACCGGTATTGAGTGCCTATCTTAAGTAAAATCCCTTCGTTTTATTGCATAAATAATTTTCAGCGTTAGTATAATATAGTAGTTAGGGCACTTAACTTAACACCGTATTTGATCGTTGTCATTGACAGATATTGCTAGACTTACAAGAACAATATCCAAATTTAAGTTGAATTTGTTCGCTGTGGTAATGCTTAGAAATATAATTCTACAGTCGAGTGGATAGCGATTCTTACCTACTTAGTATTTTTCCCATAAGGCTAAGAGAACTGAAAGGTTTCCATTTGTGTTTTTCAAAAATTCATTAAAATGTTCATGTCTGCTTTATTTTTCAGAAGAAGCAAAGATAATACTGGAAAGACCTCGGCCGGAAGGTAAGATTTTCAGTTTATTGAATCTTATATTCTTTTAAAATGCACGCAAATATTCCTCAATAGATTAATCAGATTTTGATGGAGCCAGACTTACAGATAAATATCAACAATTATTTATTTAAAGATTTAATAATTATTTATTTACGTTTAATGAAACATTTAAAAAAAAAACACATTTGAAACATTTACACAAATAATTAAAACTTATTTAGTTAATCTTTAAAAGTATTTCAAAAATCATTAAAGTAATTAAGTAGCTTAAAAAATTCAAAAGCAACTCTTTGAGATTTATTCGAATTCATTATTATAAAATCCTTAATTCTAATTTGAATAAAGCGTTTAAGCTCTGAGTAACATGATCAAGTGATAATAATGTCATTCACTATACTGATTAAATATTTGCGTGGTTTAGAGCTGTGATTTCTGTGAATAGTTTTGTTATTCGATACAGAAAACTCTCGATTATCCGGGGTGGGTGGGAAATAAATATGTCTGGATAATCGAAACAGGATAATTCACAAAATGAAAGAAAAATTCATGAATGTAAGTATATTACAACGTGAGAGAACAAAAAAGTTAATAAGTTCATATTATTTTTGTTGTTTTCCAAAAAAACAGGCTTGACAGCGGTGAACCACGCGCGATATAAGGATGTCTATAAGATTCTCTGGCAACAAATCCCATTCTTTCACAAGACCTTAGCTCACGAAGTGACCGAGGATTTGGCTCTCGGCGTGCAATGCGTTACCCAAGGGCGTCCCATACATGTTCGATGGGATTTAAGTTTGATGATCGTGCTGGGCGCGGCAGTCGTTGGATATCTTCGGTTTCAAGATATGAAACCACTTGAGCTTCACTACTTGAGCTCTATGTGCAGTTGCGTTGTCGTACATGAAAAGAAAATCTGGTCCAACCGCACTCCTAAAAAGTCGCACGCAGGGCTCGAAGATCTTTTCTTGGCACCCCACTATGAAAAACATGAAGAGGGGTACGGCCATTGATCATTATTCCGCCCCGCACGAGAAAACTGCCTCCACCTTGCGTATCGCTTTCTCTGATTTTGAAGGGACGGTACTGTATTCCTCGTTGTCTCCAGATGAAATAACGTCTAGAATCAGTTTGTACGGTAAAACAGGACTCATCAGAGAACAGAACTGTACCCAATCTTGTCTCGCTTCATCGCAAGCTGCACGATTTACACCATGTGTTCTATGTGTTCTGTTAATTTTGTCAAGCAGTGGATTAATAGGACAGTAATAAAACTGAATAATTACTTAAATACGACTAGAGACAGCTGGTATGCACAATGCAAAGGTGGGGTTTTCAAGAACTTAAAGGATCCTGCATACAGGACAATTAAACAATGAAAACTAATAACCCATGTAAAGAATTCCTATTTCTTATTTATTCCTTCTTACTTCTTTTTGTTATCCGACACAGCCACCTAGGTTCCCTTGGACCACAGAGACTCCGCTTAATCTGCAATCCGAAATTCGCCTCCGGAATAATCGAGAGTCTAGTATAATTACTTGTTTTCCTGTTTTTGTTTACCTTTGTTCTTTTTACCATTACTGTGGATAGTTGAGATTTATCTTTAATAGCTGCAGTAGGGGCAATGTCAACACAGTTAAGCGATCAGATGCAAACAGGACAATATCTCCCCCACTCGCCACTACATGAAAGAGTCCTAATGATACAATACATTGCGCTTCACCTTAGAGATTTCTCTGGGATGCAGTAGTTTCCAGGATTCTATCTTAACATAGCCCTATCTGTAGTAATGGATCTTTAAAGTTTATAAACAAAGTTCCAATTAAAAACTCTTCTGGCATTATTGTGTGAAGATTAATAAATATAATTTAACATAAGGTACGGGGGTGTTAGATAAATAAACTGATAATAATAATAAAATAAATTTTTAAACGCAATTAATACAGCGAGGGTTGTTCGATAAGTTTCTAGACTCTAACTAAGGGAGATGTACTTTTGGTGCATATATACTTTTTTCAATAATTTGAACTTTAATGCGAACGCGTGCAAAATTACAGTTCATAATTTACATTTATGTCATAGAAGTTGGAGCTTGTATGAATGGCAAAATATTGAACATAGAGCAGAAATAAAATATCTTTACAAAAAAAGGAGTTAATGGGTAAGGATATTTCTGCAGACACGATAAGTACATTATAAGAAGCTGATCCACCATATGCAACTATCAAAAAGTGGTTGCCTTAATTTAAATGTCGCAGAATCAGCATCTAAACTGAACAGCGCCATGGACGTCTATCAACAGCAACCACTACAGAAAACTCAATAAATTTCATGACATGGTAATGGGTGATCAGCGAATAACTGCTAAAGAAACGGCAGAAGAGACAATAGACATCTCAATTGAACAGACGCAAAACATTCTTTCAAATAAATTAGGTATGAAAAGATTTTTCAAACTTCAAAACAACTTTTTGTTCGTTGTCAAGCAGATCCTCAAAGTTTTCTGCCCAGATAAGTATACATGGATGAACCTTGGCTTTATTACTAGCAACCCGGTCTTCGCAGATAGTAGTGGATATACAGTCACGATCCTCACCACACCGAAGGAAAAAAGGCCTGGTGCGAATCTGTCAACGACACACAAGGAATGGTTTATTTATTTATTAACCTGGCTGAGTTATATCGTTCTGATGCGAAGATTCGTGGTTTTATTTCCGGGAAGTTCTGGTTCTTCGTCCAGTACACAGACAAATCGACCACAGAATACATGCAATTTCATAATACTCTTGGGTATATGAACGAATATTCTGGGTGGCCCTAGTGTGAAATTTATTTTATTGTCTGGAAAGAATTTAGATCGGATGATGAGGTCATAGCGGCTACATATGTGCATATTTTTCAAGACTATTTTATATAAACTACTACAAAATTGGGATCATGAATCTGGTGCATCTCCAGAAAAAGTACATTGAGTTACAAGGAGACTACATCAAAAACCAGTGTAAAGGGCAACATCAGATAATAACTTTTTCTATGTTTGGCTTAGAATCTTATTAAACAATCTTCATACCTATTCTTTGATAATAATTAAACTACTCCAAGTACTTTGAATGTTACTTTTTAGGTTTTCAATTATATAAATGTACGCTGCCCTACTAAAACTATTCGGATATCATCATGTTTAGAAAATATGATTTTTAATGAACAGTTTAATAAGATGTAGGTTCACCCCAGTGAAATCACTGATACCTGCATCGAACCCTCTTGACCCGTTCCTTGTAGCAGCTATCAGGTATTTGCCCATTCTTCCTTAAGTGCATTGCAGTCTAGCTTCAGAAGGAGAATGTACTGCCCACATTCTGATCTGATATTCCAATTCATTTCAAAGGCATCCCATCAGATTTAAGTCTGGACTGTGGACTTGCGATGCAAGTTCTTGGAATTCGTTTTCCTCAAGTCAGATGTTGATACTGTTAGCTGTATGGTTGGAGAATTATTTTGCTGGAACATTTTTTTTAGAGGCATCAGCGAATAAGGCCACATTGCTCCGTGTATATTGTCTGTAACTTGTGTGTGTTCTGAGTTCGTTTTTCTGTTTGCTGGACGAAAAATCCGAGTTTCCGGGGGAAAAAACCATGCTACTCTCGTCTGAGACTGACCATTCAAAATGTTAATCAACTGATCGATTACGATGGTTTTAGGCACCACAGTGCAACTCCGAACTAGAAGAATCAACCACGCACCGTGACCCCCCCCCCTCTCTTCTGCCGTGGGTAGCATAGTTAGTATAATCACTGTTCTCCCCACAAGGGGTCATTTGTCATTTGTCACGCTCTCACTATATGGCCACCTAGGCTCTCGCCCATATGCCACTCATATCATAATTATTAATATTGCAAAAATCTTTGCAAGGTAATAATTTATCACATAACAATTATAACAGTCTAACTTGACTAATAACAAAACAAACTGAGTAGAACAACCTTTAGCCTCGCGGCGGAGACGGCATCTCTGCCCCCACAACGAATTTCCGTCCCCACCACAAGGAGGTAGGTTGCCCTATCCAGGAAACTGTCCGGACACCCGCCAGACAAATAATAAATAATTGATCACAATTAAACAATATAAGCTAAATGCTTCCACCATTCATCATCACATTTGACACCGGTCTAGTTCCCACGGACCCGACAACAACGTTATTGTGACCGGCGACTCCCGCCACCAGCCAGGAAGAGCCAACCAGTTTAGTTGTTGGAGGAGCCCACCCCGACCCAGCACTAAGCTAAACTCAGTCGAGTTCTGTTCTTCTTTTCAGTATATCAACTGCACGCAAATAATTGGGACATATCCTATCATTTGCTGCATGGGCCGAGGGGGACTTCCTCCTCCAACAATTCACACACTTCGGTGTTTACCCATGTCTCGTGCAGGTCTTAAATGTATGGCCCTTCCCGGCACAGTGACAACAGAACTCGTTCGAGTCACAATACCGGGCCACATGACCATACACCATACATTTAGCATTAGCATTAGCATTAGTAGAGGCATATGATGCAAGAAAGCAAGCTTATTCAGCATCAGCCAAAAAAAAAAAAAAAAAAAACTCCACTCCCATTTCACCCCTCCGTTCGTTCGAAATACCTGTCCAGTTGAGCTTTAAATTTGTTTAGGCTATCAACTTCAACAACAAGTGATGGAAGTCGGTTCCACCAACCAACCACCCGCTGGCCAAAGGCAAATTTCCGCACATCTATCCGACATCCGTCCTTCCTCAATTTGAATTTATGCCCTCTGAGGTGATTATTCTGAGCAAGATGAAGAATCCCATTGGCATTGAGCATGCTCAAACCATTCAAAACCTTATACACCTCTATCAGATCACCTCGCCGGTGCCTAGTCTCCAGACTCTGTAATTTGCAAAACTTAAGCCTTTCTTCGTAAGAGCAACCCTTTGTTCCATTCACTAATCTTGTTGCCCTTCTCTGTACCCGTTCCAGCAGCTCTACATCCTTATTGAAATGAGGCCTCCAGACCTGTATACAGTACTCAAGATGTGGCCTAACCATTGCCTTATACAAGGGAATAATCACCTCCTTATCCCTGCTAGAAAAATTCCTGTATATCATTGACAAGACACCATGAGCTACTCTTGCAGCTCGTCTGCACTGCTCAGAGAACTTCATATCTGCCTGCACAATTACCGCCAGGTCCTTTTCATTCTCCACCACTGTCAGTGTAGTACCGCAGAGTTGATACGTTGCTCTGGGGTTACTGTTTCCCATATGTAGTACTTTACATTTGTCAATGTTAAACTTCATTTGCCACCTCTCAGCCCATCTGTTCAACCTTTCCAGATCCTGTTGCAGCAGCATAGCGTCAGTAGTGTCTTTAACGACCCTGCCAACCTTTGTATCATCTGCAAACTTGGACATTAAACTTGATATCCCATCATCAATATCATTCATAAACACCGAAAACAACAACGGACCCAACACTGAACCTTGAGGAACTCCACTAATAACATTAGTCCACGTTGAGCAGTGTCCATTGATTACCACTCTCTGTCTTCTGCCACTCAACCATCCCCTTATCCATAGCAGCAATTTGCCTCCAATGCCACACTGCTCCAATTTGTGCAGCAGTCTTCCATGTGCAACAGTATCAAAAGCCTTTCTAAGATCCAAATATATAATATCAAAGTTATTCCCTGCATCCAGTTCTTTTGTGACTACATCATAGTATCCAATCAAATTGGTCAGGCAAGACCTGCCCTTAACAAAACCATGCTGCGTCTGAGCTATAACTGAATTCTTGTCTAGATGTTCCTGCAGTGCTTCTTTAACCAGTGCCTCCATTAATTTACCTGGAACAGAAGTTAAACTAACAGGTCTATAATTACTTGTGTCAGCCTTTGATCCTCCTTTGTGAATTGGGGTTACATTTGCACATCTCCAGTCTATGGGTACCTCCCCTGAGTCCAAAGAAGCTCTCATAATTATGGCTAGGGGTTTGCATACTTCCTTTGCTGCCTCCCTTAATATAACTGGATAGATCCCATCCACCCCAGGTGCCTTTTTTATGTTTATCCTCAACAATCTCTCCTCCACTTTCCTCTCAGTTATTACAAAATCATCCAGCTCACTGCCAATGTTTACTTTACCTACATCATTCTCCTTCCTGAATAACTCCTCATGCGTGAATGTAGATGCAAAATACTCATTTAGATTGTTAGCCACCTGAGCAGGATCCTCAACTGTTGAACCATCAATATCCAGTGGACCAATCTGATTCATCCCTTTCCTTCTCGAGTTCAAATATGTAAAGAACTCTTTTCTGTTTTTCTTTGCATCCTTTGCCAAGGATTTTTCGTAGTCTGCCTTTGCCTGCCTAATCTCCTTTGTGACTTGGTTACAGACCAACTTATATCTATCATAGGCTTCCATGTCACCCATTAATTTGTATGTATCCCATGCATTTTTCTTCTCTGCCACATGTCTCATTAGTTCATCTGACAACCATTTAGGCCTAAACCTTGAACAATATTTCTTAGTTGGTATGTAAAGCCTGGTAGCCTCCAAGATTAGTTCCTTGAATGCTTCCCATTTTGAGTTTGCTGTTGGTAACATCATCAATTGGTCCCACTGTATAGAATTTAAATACTGTCTCAGAACATCATAGTCGCCTTTACGAAAACAAAAACCCTTCCCTTTACCTCTGATGGTAGTTACCTCCTTGAGTAAATCCCACTTCAACACACTGTGATCACTGCCACCTAGTGGTTCATTTATCTGCAGATTCTTAATGCATGAAGAATCACTACTGATAATCAGATCAAGAGTATTGCTCCCTCTTGTTGCCTCACGAACATGCTGATGTAGAAAACAATCATACAATAAATCCACAAAAGCCTTGCTATTGTGCGAGTGACCAACCCACAAATTCCAGTCAATATCTGGGAAATTAAAATCCCCCATTATAAGACTCTCTGATTTACTGGCCCACTCTATTTCCCTGTACAATTTCTTATTATACTCATCAGAGTCATTAGGCCTATAGCACACTCCTACTCTCAATTTTGATTTCCCTATGCTTATGTCACACCAAACTGACTCGACACTGCCCTGTCCATCGATGTCGACTGGCTTCACTTCCTTGGACTTTATGTGTTTCTTAATTAATAGCATAACCCCTCCTCCTCTCCTGTCCTGTCTATCCTTTCTATACACATTGTACTCCCCAAATTCCAGTTCCGCATTCCTTATATCTGTGTGACACCACGTCTCTGATATCCCAACAATATCTGCCTTTGATGTTTTGAGCAATACCTCAAATTCATCAAATTTATTTACCAAACTCCTAGCATTGGTGTACACGCAGGTATACATGCACCTGTTTCTATTCTTAGCTACCCTAACACAACCCATGTGTTTACTTGTACCGCAATGACTCCCAGCAGTCTCTGAAATATCCTGCATCTTGTTTTTCAGGTTTCTGCTCATTTCAATAGAAGCAGTGCAAGAATCACTTCCACCTCTGCCAGTGGCTACTGTTAATCTATTAGTCCTTGTATCCCCCCCAACTAGCAGTTTTCCGACCCACCTAACACTGCCTCGACAGCATCAGCAAAAATTCTTGCACCCTTTCTATTTAAGTGTATCCCATCCCTGTAGAAGCAATCTCTCCTGTTAACAAGTACATTCCAGGCTGAAAAAAATTCTACCCCTTGAGCCTTGCACAATCTTTCCAGGGCCGAATTGATCGACAAGGCTCTCATCATATACTCCCTCCTATCGTGTCTGGGCAGAATTGCAGACACTTTCAAGTTCAACCCTAATTCACGGCTTTTTTTCAACAGTGACCTGTACTTGTTAAGTAATTCCGCCGGTCTCCTACTCTTAATATCATTAGTGCCAACGTGTACAACTATATCACCTTTTGTGCCCTTAAAAGATGATATCCGCTCTACAACGTCATCAACCTTTGCCCCTGGCAGACATACCCTGGTCATTTGTAACATTGTGCCGGAGTCCATAACTCCCGGACCCGGTGGGAACTCCAGTCCACAAAAATTCTTGAGCGATTTAAAAGCACTTTTCTAATACGTGGGGAAACCTCCACCACATAATTATATCCAAGAGGGTTCCTGGCTTTATTTCTTGTTAACACTTTAGTCTCAAAGATAGCTTGGTCTTTATTGTCGCCATTGTCAACCAAAAACCACAAACGCCATTGTCAATATCAAAAACCACAATTCGAACTCAGATTTTTTCCACCCACAAGGGGTGGAAAAGATCTGAGTTCGAATCCCGTCAACGACGCGAAAAATTTTTATTTTTTTTTTTTTCACAACGTGGCTGAGTTAGTCAGCTCAGCCGAGGCATAGCATGGTTTTTTTTCCCGGAAATTCGGGTTTTCGTCCAGCAAACAGCAACTCGACCACAGAACACATGCAATTTACAGACATATTATATACGGCGCAATATGGCCTAAGTTGCTCACGCAATTAAAACCCTACAACGAACGAACAAAATCCTCTCTTTTTCTGAACTTCATTGTAATCACGATAGATTGCAGTAGATGACGTTCTCCAGCGATTCTCCACACCCACACTAAACCTCCTAATGCAATTCGTCGCCCTATAGAACCTGTTTTACAGTCCAAAGAGTGATGGACTAACTCAGATATCTGACGTTCATTAGTGTGATGTTGGACTTGTATGTAAAGCACTTTCATAAAAACTCCTGTCGTGTAGCTCCCCATGTGCCGTGGACGCAATTGCGAACATTCCCGCTGACATCTGGGGCTCCAAAGTCAGGTATCCCAAAAGCATCCCCCCCCCTTTTTTTTTTGCTTACCTGATCCTTGCGCACATCATATCATACTCGTTCTTCAATCTTTTCACTACATTGCTAGGGTTGACGTTGCGAAGTTCAAAGATGTTGTCGTTGTTGTTGTTGTTGCAGGGTTTGAAAAACATCAGCGACTAAGGCCATATTGCTTGGTATATGCTGTTTGTAAATTGCGTGTGTTCTGTGGTGGACTTTCTGTTTGCTGGACAAAAAACCTAGGTTTTCGGGAGGAAACACGATGCTACCCTCGCCTGAGAGCGACTAACTCAGCCACGTTGTGAAAAAGGCCCATAAAAATCCTCACTTCATTGACGGACTCGAATTCAGGTCTTTTCAACCCCGTGTGGGAAGGACGGCGATTCTACCAACGAAACGTTCTACCTACGACGGCTTCAAAGATGTGGCTTTCGCTTGAAACTTATGGCTGATATTGCATCCGACGATTAAACCTCTTTGAAAGTTTCTAAGCGCCTTCCACCAACAACTCATTCTGTCCATGTTAATATTGCCCTCCGAACGTAAGTTTGCCCCGTCAGAAGGTTGTCCCAATACATCTGCTAAGGTAGTATCAACGGCACTATTTTTTTACATTCACAAAGCTGCTATCAAAATCGTTTGTCAGAAGGAATCCAATCCCTCCATGCTGTACAGCATCCATATAAGTGTGGATAAGTTTATAGGGTTACTGGTTCTTATTTACAGTTATGGTCTCATGCTCTCTGAAGCATGAATTCATATCAAAATAAACTTTAAATACAAAGCAAATTTTTTCCGTTATATCTGAAACTGCTGTTTAAACTGATCTTCTGAAATATCAAAATATTTACAGTTTATGGATACAGCGGAGGGAAATAAATGATCGAATCAATTGTATCATGTAATTTCTTTTATATTTTTCTATACAATATACTTTGATGCAATGCACATATTAATTCTTCAATTTTCATTTCAGCCGAAGAAATAGAAGAAGTTAAGGTAAGATATATTAATGCTCCTCATCACAATTCTACAGTTTAAAAACATGCAAATATGCAAATATTGTAGAACTTGAACTAATCTAAATGTTTCTACATCACTTTTCTTCCTAAAGCTCGCTTTGCATTTTCGGAACGGACTATAGGAAAATGATAATATCTTGTTGAATATGTTGTGGGTTTTATCAGAAAAGATAATATATAATTTTATATTTATGTAGGTTGATTGGTTATCACGATAAGTTTTTAGGCGCATCAGTAACTTAGACCATATTAAGCCGTTATAAACTAAAGTGGCCACTTTAATTAGGTACAACTACCTACTAGCGAGCATGTTCCCCTTTAGTTCTCAGAACAGCCTGGATTCATTGTGGCATGCATTCAGCGAGGTGTCGAAAGCATGCCACAAGAATGATGATGCATATTCACTCAGTTGCTTTCCATAGGGATTGAAAATTGGAATGATTGAGGATATCAATTCCGAAGAGCTCATTCGACCTCAACCCACATGTGCTCAATTTGAGTGAGATCTGGTGATTGGAGAGGCACCTGCAGCACACTGAGTTCACTCTCATATTCGTATACAATCGCTTCTGTACAATTCTAGCCTTGTGACATGGTGCGTTATACTGTTCGAAGAACTCACTCATAGATGGATACACTGTAACCATGAAGGGACTTCCAGACAGCCTGTGGCATCATGCAAATGTTCCTCCCTCCACAGGTATCAAAAGGCCCAATGCGATGAAACCACTTCCCTATACCGTTATACAGCCAGCACCCACACTGTTGACACCTGGCAAGGCGAATCCATGAACTCATGCTATTTTTTTTTTTTTTTTGCCATATTCTCGTTCTCTCATCAGCCTTTCATCTTTTGTCTTTCCCATTCTTGCACTGAATTGCACACATACAGCATTCCTATATATGTATGCACTTGCTTTATGTTCCATGGTATGACACGTCATGCTGTTACTGAAGGGGCCCTCTATTTTATGAAAAGGGTAAGGGTACCTAATAAAGTAGCTACTCAGAATATTTATGTACTATTTATATTATGCTAAAAATAACCTTAATTGCCTCTTGTTACGCCACAAAGAGGTCATTGATATAATGATTATAAACACGGATGAGGGTCACCTCTCCGGGTTTGATCCGGAGTTTCTGAGTTTAAGTATGCCATCTTTGGATTCCTGTCTTCGTTTAAATTTCTCCAGATTGTAGAATGGGGAAGAAAAAAAATTTTTTAAATTCTATTCCATTTGGTCGATGGAATGTAAATTTTATTTTGTGTTTTACAAAATGTGTAAAACACGAAACTATTTAATACTTGATCGCAACGTTTTAAACGAGAGGCCATCAGCCTTACCCAATACCCAATATGAACAACTTTAAAAATAAGCAAAGTCACGAGATCAATCTACACTATTTTTCACAAGTGTATTTTTATTTTAACTAAAATGCATTAGTTGTATAATTACAGAATTGAATACAATTAGAAAACTAAATCAAGCAAGTATTTAAAGGAGTTTCTTGCACTGGTGCTTATAGAAATAGAAATTTTATTTTATTATATTTTTATTCCTATGCATCGTGATTGATCATTTGCAGCTTCCTATTTTTTAATCTAAACAGTACAGCATAAGATCCTAAACTGGAAATTATAAATCTATACGACTAAATAATTATCACAAAAGTTCATTTACTATATGTCGTTGGCAGGACCTGCGTAAGATGGTCATGACTCCACCACACTTTCCTCTTGGCAGCACGAGAGCTGTCCTTGAACAATTCTGGATATGAAATGCATAGTCACATGCAGAATAATTAGAAATAGTATTCAGCATAGAGTCCGAGAAGGAGAATTTAAGAGAATCATCAAAACGAGACCAGAATATACTTTTAAGAGAGAAGCGGCGAAGGTCCTGGAGAGAAAAACAACTGTCTGAAAAGAAAGACTTAATCACAAGCTCTGTGATCAATGGATCAAATGACAGAGTTAACAGACCAATCAGAAACAGTGGAAACATTGGCATATGAAGTCACAGTTACGTCAATATTGAGCTCAAAATGTCACACTAGGGTCACCCGGAACATTAGTTCACCTACCCAAGTGTATTATGTTCGTGAATTGCGTGTGTTCTCTGGTCGATTTGCCTGTTTTACTGAACGAAAAAACTTGCTATCTACGCCTGAGACCAACTAACTCATCCACGGAGCGAAAAAAAACCATTAAAAGTTCCTCGCGTCATTGACAGTATTCGAACCCGGGCCTTTTTCACCGAGTGTGGGAAGAACGTTAACGGTGCCACTGTAAGCTACCTGCGCATTCCAATATTGGACTCATAGTAACATGGTGTTTTTGTCTGCCAGCACCGTGGGTTTCCCCAATTCTGCGTTGTTACTCTGTGTAGAATACAGTACAAGGCCAGGGTGTGTTTTTTGAGGTTGTGTTGTTCTTCTGGCCACTTAGCTTCGGGCCTGTGGAGAGCCACAACCTCTGGTTACCGTCACTGTTCAGAGGAGGATAGCTATGGCAGAGCGAACCCTGAGTAGCCTAGGCTTCCAAGGAGAGTCCAGAAATAAATAAATAAATAAAAATAAAAATAGATAAAATTTTATTGGAAAGGAGATACGAGGAGACAGACAGAAGTTGAATAAAAGGGGAAAGAGAAAAGAGGGGGATGTAACAAAGGATCCCACCTCATTGGAAAGGGATGACAGTAAAGGATTCCCTGGAACAGGAAGCCCATCTTCGAACCGAAGCTCACAAAACCACGATCACTCACAAATACAACATGTTGCAACGTTGCCGTGCTCTAAAAATTGAACATTGAAATATTTCGCTATTCGTACGTGCAAATAGTGAAATATTTCTAATGAAACTTACCAAAAATGGTCTAAAAGTTGTCTAGGCTCTTTTTCGTATTGAAAGCCCACGAGGGACCTACACCATATCATATTAAAATTGTGCTTTAGTCACTTATATGAATGTTTCATGGTGTCCCAATACTTTAGATAACGTAGTATACATTACCTGCTAATTTATTTAAAAGAATTTGAGAAATAATTTAAATTTAATATATTAAAAATAATTTTAATGGGCTTTTGTACTTACCAGGAGGACGTTGAGTTCGTTGCAATGACTACGTATGTGGCCGAGAGAATAGATGCGATGTCCATTGTGGAAGGTGAACGTGTTTACATTATTGAGAAAACTAGCTCAGACTTCTGGTTCGTGAAGAAAGTTCTCACTAAAGAAACAGGCTTAGTTCCATCTGAAATTCTTCAGGATTTTGTGGGATACACTCACTACATGCATGAAAAGATTGATGAAAAGATTAAGAAGCTTCCGGTACTCCACAGTAAGTAACTTGTTTAACTTACATGTAAATTTAGGGTAATGGCTTTGTGTTTGGTTAATATAATAACGTAATACCTCACGAAATAAACATTAAAAATCATAATTCAAGCACAGGAATAGAGCAATATATTGTATTTGGAACGAAATTACTTTAGGTGGAGTTCTTGTTACTTTCTGTATTAAAAATTGACAAGACACGCCACATTAAATGTAAGATTTTTTAGCATACCAAATTGAAGAGAAGATCCAGCCAAATATCTGATTTACTTTATTATAGTTATTTCTGTGCATATTTTTAAAGAATAGCTTTTATATGTGGGAATTAGTTTGAGTTTTAGAATTTGTGCTGAAGCACGTGAAACTATGAGGTGCCAGTATATGTCCTTAAATGACGCGTATTTTATGGTAGGTTTGTATGTTTATCTGGATGAAAAACTTGCTACTTTCGCTAGACTAATTTGGCTTACTGAGTGAATAAAGCCCATTAAAGTCCTTCACTTCTGTAAGGTCAATATTTCTCACCTGTGGTCGATGATACGGATCGAACTCAGGACTTTTAACATGGTGTGACAGCGAGCAGCGACTCAGTCCTCAATGTTACCCTGGGTGAATTTTAAATGAAGCATGATCGCATCTGAGCCTAATTGCAATAATGTTATATTCCATCTCATGTCGTTTTCCGTGGAGGCTTAGACGACACCGTAGATCGCCATCTGCCATTCGTTTGGAAAGGTCGGGTTTCGATTCCCGTCGGAGACCGGAGGAATTTCTAAAGCCTTCTTCAATCGAGGCTTAGCTGGCCCATCCCAGGCAGAGGAAGCAGAGTTTCCCCCAGTGGTTTGCTGTTTTTGTAGTAAGGTTTTAGGAGCATTAGCGATTAAGGCCATATTGCTCTGTGTATACTATCTGTAAATTGCGTGTGTTCTGTAGTCGATTTTCTGTTTGCTGGACGAAAAACCCGAGATGCCAGGAGGAGTTATTTTAGGATTTTCAGCTCACATAACATTCAAATTGGCCTCGTGAATACACGCTTCTGCAGATAAACAATTATATATGGATATGACTGATAAGCTAGGATGACGTTAAAATAATAATTTAAATTTTTGCCATCTCGTTCTCATTATCAAAGAATCTACCCACCAGTAGGCAGTAAATCGCATTTCCTATGAGAGCTAATTTCAACTCACTGAGATTTCAGGAGTGATTTATTATTTGCAATTTTCTCCCCCGTATATTCAGTGCATGATCGATTAAACTCAAGTCAGGCTACCTTGCTGGCTACTTAATTTTTGGATGGTTTCACTTTCCGGGTACTCTTGCATCAGCTGATCCGTATGAATATTGCACTGCTGTCCATAAATAGGAAATTAAAGCTGACCAAGGACTAAATGACCAAGGTCTATACCTCTACGTAGTCAAACAGATTCCGTTCACATATGGTAGCGTCGGGTAGCACTACTCAACCTGATGTCATCACTCAAGATATCTGCATACTAAATTTATATTCATTACAGAAAAATGCATGGCTTCAAATATCTTATTTAGAATGAGACATCCTCTCTACGGCACAGGTAAGGGAATATTGATCTGACAACGAATCCACCACTCTTATTAAGTTTTCAACATTACCGTTCTTCTCGAAAACATCCTTCCCAAAGTCTGTTCGAGAGGCAGCTGAAGTGATATTATGTAGCGATTACATCCCATGATTAAAGTAGAATATGAGTTGTCTTGGGCTGAAGC
This sequence comes from Mastigoproctus giganteus, assembly GCF_048544385.1. Classification (NCBI taxonomy): domain Eukaryota; kingdom Metazoa; phylum Arthropoda; class Arachnida; order Uropygi; family Thelyphonidae; genus Mastigoproctus; species Mastigoproctus giganteus. Next base: position 207,515,908 of record NC_143582.1, on the reverse strand, counting down.
AGCTCCTGACTTATCCTGCTCTATTTGCAGTGATTTTTTAGCTCTTGGCAATAATTCGTATCTCCTGATATTGTTTCCAATATCAGGAGATACGATCAGGAGTGCGACATTTCAGGAGTCCTGAAATCAGGAGTGCGACATTTCTCTATGCATTCATCCAACTTACCTCTGCTTGCAACCACCCTGCTTGAAGTCTTCCTTCAATTTATCATAGATCTTCCAACCGACGATGATTTGTATTTACAATCCTTGCGACAATGAAGGGTAACCTTGCAATTTTTGGTTTCTTTTTATACTGAAATTGCAATAAAGAAATTGGGGACTGTCACCCTTACAGGATGAAAGCCTCGAAATTATTTGTTTAGCAGCAACTTTTTTTTAGATTTCATCAATTTTCACATTAAAATGCACGCGCTGTAAATGAATTTCGATTTTTCCGAAATTTTATAAACTTACTTCAATTTACATATTTTTTACAATAAAGTTTGTTCTCATAATTAAAGCAATTCATGAAATACGGTGTAGTAACTCATTATTGCCTAGCAGTTAATACAGCTTTTAGTATTGGGAATGGAACAAAATTCTTGACAACGATTAATCTACTATATATTGTTAAGAATTTGGTTGTGTTTGGGCTTGCTTTATGATGAATATTGTATCATACTTCATAATACTAAATACGCTTTTGCAGAGCCTCGTCCTGGCGAAAAGATGACAGGTCCAAAATTCGTGAAGAAACTCCAGCCGATGAAAGTCGTGGATGGACAAACTGCGGAGTTTACATGTCAAGTCACCGGCAATCCTCGACCTACAGTTACATGGTTTAAACAAACTGCCATCATCAAGCCTTCTCCAGAGTTCCAGGTGAGTTAAATAACTTTCAATTGTTATTTTATTAAATTTCTAATCAACCGCAATTACAAAAAATAAATAAATAATTAAAATAAATGTTATGCAATTTATTTTACTTACATTCTGAAATTCTAAAATGTCAAATTCTATGATTAATAACTGATTAATAATAATACAAACAAAAAATTCGAACTTTTGTTTTAAGACAGTCACAGACAGAAGAAATGAAAATAAATGCAAATAGACGCAAAGAAAACTGTGATAGACTGATGACTTTGCCTTGTTGAATATACAAACTGTACAGGCTGCAGTAATCTGAAGCAAGAATGGGGAAAACGCGTGATCTATACGTTTAGCAGGAGCCATGATTCAAGAAACGAAAGACATAACTGGTTTCTCAAAAGCATCCATCTCAATGGTTTTAATTGACTGGAAAGCAAGCAGTTCTTCCACATCTCAAAGGCAAAAATGTGGCAGAAAAACAATACTTCAAGAGCCAAGCGTCTTACTCTAAGGAGGACTGTAAGGAAAAATTGGACATCCAAAAAATAATATCTGAATTCAGCCAAGCCCAGATCTGCCCGGTTCTACCGTACCATGCGCAGGGAATTGAAATAAAATTGAGTATTGACATTCGCCTACCTATTCGGAAGCCACTTGTTTCAGAAAAAAAAAACAGAAAAATTTGTAATGGTGCCGAGAACATCATGATCGGACAGTGCAATAATCGAAGACATTCATATGGTCAAACGAATCACAATACTTTGTTATGCACTGATGGTATGCAGAGAGTGCGGAGAAAACCTCACGAAGCGATGGACCTTGCTTGCCTCGTTAAGACAGCCCAACCATCTGCAGGTGGTATTATGGTATTAGGAACGTTTTGTTGGCACGGACTGGGTGCCAACAAAACCTGAATTTTGTATTACACTTTTACACTTTTATTTCGACGCATTTCTGCTTGGAGTACCGACTTTCTTCTACATTTCTTTCTTTTAGTGCTGCATTTTCCTTTTGTGATCCACTCGTTGTACACCTTTGAGATGGTTACTTTCAGCACACCAGCGATTTCCTTTGATTTCTCAATGTGGCGCCTGCGAAACGTGCTTCAACAATATCACCTTTCTGAAAATCACTAAGATCCACCCGTCTTCCCCATTACTGGATCGACTGAGTAGCCCCAGGAAAGCGTATGTGACAACTTACATTTACATACCGTACTTTTAATTATTTGCTGAAGCCAACTGGAAAAGGTTTATAATTTTTGGACAGTGAGTGTATATAAATATATTACTTTTTTTAATTACAGATATTTTATGATGATGATAACGTGACCACCCTCATCATACGTGAGATTTTCCCTGAAGATTCTGGAACTTACACTGTAGTAGCAAAAAATGCTGCTGGTTTCGCATCTTGCTCGGCTGAAGTTATTGTCGAAGGTAATGTTTTATTTTATATAACTTAATAAACTTCAAATAGTTTTAAGTCCCGCTTAATCATGTCTTCTTTTTAAACTGATTTCACTGTAATCGGCTTATTTTAAACGTTTCGTTAATATTATTATACTCGTTTCATTAAAAGACAAATATTAGCCTTTTCCCAAATATTACTGCGCATTCCTGACAGTCTTCTAGATTTCTTTCCGGATACATTACAGAAACAGGATTAACACGAGACGACTATTTGGCTACCATTTTTCGCTTTCGCGTATTGAAGTACCTATGGAAATTTTTAATTTTGATACTTCATCCAGCCTCAATGGACTACTCAATATAAAAAGAAGCCGCATTTCAATAAACCTGCAGGCACTAGACTCCATGAGATCACGTCAGACTGGAATCTACATGGTGAAAAAAATCTATCAAGATGTGCTGCTTCTTAACCCTCGTGAGCTACAATTATGGTTAAATGTGATAGGTATTTCAGTCAGTGGGGTAAGCATTCTCTGGAAAGTTTAAATACCCGTATAAGACAAATTCATGTTATCCACACCCAAAGTTATGCTGAATATAATCAGATATACACTGATGGTTCGAATTCATACAAGACAGTGGTGCTGCGGCAGTTTTATCTGCTTTGACTATTTCTGCTTCTCTACCAACAGAGTTCAGCAATTTCTCTGCAGATCGTTTTGCCATCTACCTAGCTCCTAATCACCTAGATAATAAAACCAGAGCACAGCACATCATCTATACCGATTCTTTAAGCTCTATCAACTCAATGTAGAATTAAACACACAATTATCATCTCCTATCGAAACAAATCCGATCTAAACTGATCCAGCTACAAGACAAACAACATACGGTGGTGTTCTGCTGGATCCCAGCTCAATGTGGAATACTCGGAAATGAAAGCGCAGAAGCACGCTGTGTCAACAAAATAATCAATAAATTCAAATGTAATTTATATGAATATTCCTGTGCAAGACTACAAAACCATTATTCGTAAAACATACTACTCCTAATCGAAAAATATACAGCAACAATAAACTTATACAAATTAAGACCCAGCCATCCTTCTGGACCTCCAACACCAGGATAGTAAGAAAAGAAGTGGTTCTTGGAAGAGCCACTTCTTTCGTAAAACATCTTTTACGAAAGAAGTGGCTTTCGTAAAATGTTTTACTGAGAAGAAGATGTTCGTAAAACATAGTTTTCTCAGTAAAACATCTTTTACTTGACTGATCCTATTATCAGCAGGAAAGTCTAGAATCATTCCTATCTCACAGAAGATTCCAGGAATGTATAACGATGAAGCACATCTTGGGAAATGAAGAAAACCTAGATGAATTTTTCTACTTTCTAAAGAAGATAAGGATGTTCTCTCACCTCTAAAAACTTACAAACTTGAAACTATTATATAAATTTGATTATATAATTCAATAACAATACCAACAACAAGTATAGTTTAATAAAAATAAGGCATAACTATTTTCTGAAGGAACTTCAAAGATTTAACAATCAATCTGATATTTCATACGAGTTTAAAATATTAAATTCCATTTAATTTTAAAACACTAATTAATCACGAATGACATTTGCCCACGTGATATTTGGTGTCTTTTCATAATTTTCTGTTTCCTTTTTTTTTTTTTTTTTCAGCACCATTTTCTGATCACGGAAGCGAAATTACGCCTACCTCAAGACGCAGTCTTTCCAGACAATCTTCTTTGGCCGATATTTTGGAAGGAATTCCACCTGTCTTCTTCCAGCAACCTAAGGACAAGACAGTTGATGAAAGCACAACTGTAGAATTAACCTGCAAAGTGACCGGTGTTCCAGAACCAAACGTTAGTTTATATTTTTTTGTGTCATATGTTCATATGACATATATGTCTATGTCTATATATATGTCATATATAATAATTACAATTAAAAATGTATATACAGGACGCCAGAAGAAGTCTTCCTATATATGAAAATTCAAACTTATTAAAAAAAAAAAAAACATTTCAAATGAACAGAACTAATTAAACACTTTTCATAATAATAGACGTATCAAATTAATGTGCTTGTAAATGAAGTAATTTTATATTGTGCATATTGAAATTATTTTACCTTGAGTTTATCTTTCTAGTCAGAACAAATAAATCTCTTACCTATGACAATTAACGTAGTCTTACAGAACTAATATCATGTTTAATTAATTTCGTTCGAAATGCTGTATTAATGTACACTCAGTGATCATTGAATTATGACCACGTACCTAATACTATGCTGGGCAACCGTTCGCACGAATAACAGTCACTATTCGCTAGCCATTGACTCCACTAAATGTCTGAAGCAGTCCATAGGGATCTGCAGCCATGCTGACTGCAAGACTTTCCACAGTGTCAGGATAGATGTGGCTGCATGTCCACATGCCTGACTCCCCATTCCAAAACCTTCCATTCCATCTCGCAGGTGTTCAATTGGATTGAGGTCGAGAATTTGGAGGCAAATCGAAATGACTGATACCTTCACTGTGTTCCTCGAACCACTCGTGCACAGTGCAGGCCTGATAATACGGGGCATTATATTCTTGGAAGATTCGTTTACGTCGGGAAAAAATGCAACATGGCAGGGTGCGCATGGTCTCCTAAGAGCTGCAGGTCGCTTTCATTATATAGATCTAAAAATAGTGAAAAAATGTTGGCCCATAAGCACCAGGGGTCCTAGTTCTTTCCAGAAAAAAATGTCCCATATTAAGCAACCGCCGCCACCTGCCTAGATAGTGGACACCATGCACTGTGAATCCATGGACTCGTGTTGCTTGCACCACACACGAAGTCGTCTGTCGTCGTGTTGCATCAAGTATTTGGATTCATCCAACCAGCACACTCGTTTCCAGTCCTCCAGTGTCCAACAAGTGCATTGTTGACACAACAGTATTCGCCGTCGACGATGATCAGGGGTGAGGACAAGATGTCTCTTGGGTCATCTGCTGTTGAACCCCAACATTTGTCTGTGTGCAGCACCTCGTCATTTAGGATATTGTTCTTGTATTCCCTATATTATATTGCGGTATCAACTGTCGCTCACTAACCTGCCATTCAACCCGTACAACGCGCTGCTCCCTTCGCTCACCACGAAAATCCACCTTGCGTTGACACACCGTGGATTTTCGCCACCACACATTTTTTATACACTTTAATCACAGTGGGACATGTGAAACCGAGAAGGCGTGCCGTTTCTTATATGCAAGCACTCGACACATGAGCTCCCACAATCACGGCCTTAGGAAACTCCGTGATATCTTTGCTACGTCCCAAAACTGCTATTAGCATTAGCATTAGTAGAGGCATGTGATGCAAGAAAACAAGCTTATATAGCATCAGCCAAAAAAAAACCGTTTCACACATCCATTCCTTTTAAACGTTTGTCCAGTTCCTCCTTGAATTTATTTAAGCTATCAACTTCCACAACAACAGATGGAAGTTTGTTCCAGCAATCAGCTGACTAAAGGCAAATTTCCGCACATCTATTATACAACTGTCTTTCCTCAATTTGAATCTATGTCCCCCTCAGGTGCTTCACGCAGGTGCCTAGTCTCCAGACGCTGCAATTTTCAGAACTTTGCCTTTCTTGGTAAGACCTCTCCTTCGATCCCCTCACCAATCTTGTTGCCCTTCTCTGTACTCGCTCAAGCAACTCTACATCCTTCCTAATACGAGGCCTCCAGACCTGTATGCAGTACTCAAGGCGTGGCCTGACCATTGCCTTATACAAAGGGATAATCACATCCTTATCCCTGCTAGTAAAATTCCTGTATATCATTGACAATGCCCCTATTTTATCACTTTGGCGAATTGCACGACCAGATGCAAATTGCCACTGCTCTAGCGTACGAAGCTATTCGCCTTTTTATGCTGCGAGCTATGCGGCATAGTCCATTACTGATGGGGTTGCAATAATTCATTGATCATTGAGCGCATGTTATGCATATATTATCGTTCAAGTGATGTACTAATTAAAATATATGCTTTCTGCAGGTTGTTTGGTCTCATAATAAAAAGCCTGTCAAGGATACGGATCGTATAAAGATAAGGAAAGCTCCTGAAGGCTTGGATATCATCACAGTTACAATTACTATCAAGAACGTAAAGCAAGAAGATGCAGGAACTTATGATATTGTCGCCGAGAATGTTGAAGGAAAATCAACGACGTGCTTACATCTTACGGTTAAAGGTAAGTTTAAATGTTATTTCGGATTAGCAGAAGTGTGTTCGCCCGTTATCAAACACATGTTCTCCCACTAAGTTTCATTTTCAAATTACTTGTAAATAAATTCACTTTAAATCGCTGTCTGCATTTTCTATATATGAGGTGTGATCTAAAGTTCGGGTACCAAACTGATATATGAAAGCAGTGAAGCATGCCGACTATTTAGATGGATCTCCTTCAAAGTAGTCTCACTGACATTGTATACGTCGATTCCAATGCTTCTGCAAACCAAACTCTGCAGGTATTCCTGATGGGATAGGCTTCTTTTCGAATTGCTATTAGTTCCTGTACAGAATTCTGAATAATTTCATCAATCGTTGCAAATCTTCAAACTTTCGAGAGTCTTCAAGTTTGGAAACAAAAATAAATAAATAAATAAATAAATCACAGGAAACTAAATCCTATGTGTATGGAGGATGAGAAAGCATGGTGATTAAGCGTTTCGCAAGAAATCCTTGAATGGAAGGACTACAGAAGCGTTGTCACGATGTAAATGCCAATTCCTTGAAGTCCACTTTTCGGGACCATTTTCTCCAAACAGCATCTCGCAATTGCGGTAGTACTGCTTAATATTATTCGTGGTTCATTATTTGACCATGCGAAACAAATTTGTATGAACAATGTGAAAAGCCCTGTGAGTCATAAATACAATAATCATGATCAATAATAATCATTTGACCTAGAATGTCTTGCTTTTTTTAGGCCTTGGAGATGAAGTCTTCCATTCAGAGACATGGGCCTTTGTTTCCGGATTATAGCCATACCCTCATGATTCGTTAACATTAATTACGGAAGTCACAAAAAGTGGATCAGCAGAAGCACGTTGCTGGCCCACTCCTGATCTTGACATGCAAGTCTGGAACGCGTTGCTTCCCCAAACATTGTGTTAAAATTGATTGACGTTTTCCATAAAAAATACCAATTTCACAAGCAACTTCGGCGATAGTTAAACGTCGATCACTCCTGATCAGATCACGGTTACGAGCTATCCGTGTAATTAATCATTGGTTTGATTTGAAGGGTGGCCAGAGCGAAGATCATCTCCGACGGACAAGCGGTCTGTTTTAAACCTTGCGAACCACTGAAAAGCCTTCGAATTTCACATAGCATCTTCCCCTAATGAGACCTCATGGCCTTAATTGGTTTGGCGCTTAACGCAAGTCACAAAAAGTGGATCAGCAGAAGCACGTTGCTGGCCCACTCCTGATCCACACTCGAAAGCTGTTTTTAACATTTCGTAAGTTTCTATTGAACTTTACCCTAATTTGAAACAAAATTTGATGCAACTTCCTTCCTCAATCAGATCTCATTTTAAAACGCGAAGAAGTACATAAAACATATATTCAACGCACGCTGATCCCGACTAACTGAAGATAAACAGGTAGTTTATGCTTTACTATGCCTAGGTGTTGCGACAAGTTGCAACACCTAGGCATATTAAAGCATTGCAGAAATTCCAAAATACAAGGTTCTCAAACTTTTTTGGTCACACCTCGTACACTGTCTACTCCTCTTCCCAGTAGAATTTTACCTATTCCACATTAAACTTAAACTTATTGAAATGAATGTTGTAATATTAATGCAAACGATAACTTTCACTCTAATTTATATTTTGTTTGGTTTCAGAAGTGAAACCCAAGAAACCACCAGAGGAACCTCCTGCTTTCACACAGACCTTTGGAGATTTGGTAAGCACCAGTTTCTGACTTGGTACTAGTTGTTAATAGCGTTATTTTCTGTATCACAATAATCGAAATTGAGTGTTAAAGTTACAGATGGCAAAGGTACAACAGTATGCAAAATAATTAATAAAAGTCAATGCAATTTGGCTTTTGCGTCATAACACAATTGACACTGTCAATTATGTTATGACGCAACAGACCACTTGTGAACCAATGGGTAAAGTACGTAATTTCTGAAATATGAAAATTAGCGTATGAGTGCTTGAAAAGAACTCATAAGCTAGCAGAAGAGGTTGTAGATTATAACACGGATTCCGGTGGTACAGAAGCGTACAGGAGACAAGGGTGTAACTCATGGTTTTGTGAGGTCGTTGAAGACTTGAAATTTTTCTCCACACAGCATCCCATACAGCTACTGGAAATGTTTAGAGATCTCTGTAGATGACTGTTTTTCGAAAATCGATCAATCAGTCATTTATTGCATTAGGTTAAAACTGAGTGCTTAAGTCAACAGACTACAAAAGCGTCGGTTGGAAGAAAGAAACATTACCTAAGTATATAATTAAAAACATCGAAAATAGTATAACACCTACAAGCAAGAACTCTAAAAGACTGCCTAGCCCTGTTATAGCAATAAACAATAACGGGAGAATAACATATACCATAATATTATCATACGTAGGAAGAGTGGACGAAGGTTTTGCTAACCTATTTTGACAGATTTATTTATGCATTTGTAACATTCTTTTATATGACATACTCAGCCAGAAGTTCCTTATTGGTAATTGTAGTAACTGGTACATTAAATCGATATTGTGAGAATGTTGACCTTTGATAATTTTGAAAGGAAGATGGCGTTCCCATATCCAAGCCTATTATTGCTGGGTATTAGGGAGAATTTACTTAGAATTGGTCTTTCCATCCCACGAGATGATCTTGATAATCTATGTCCAAATTATAAAGTTTCCATTGTAATTTTACATTATAATGTCGCACAAAATTCCTTATAATCACACCATGAGCGTTCCGAAAACCGCTGACTTAAAGTAAGATTTAAAGAAAACCAACGCATAAACGAATATTCAAGAGAAGAGATCTTTTTGATGTAGTTAGATTGACAAACATGTATAAAATGATGGATTTAGGCATATCTGATTGCACAGGTCTTTTTCATTCTCCACTACCCTGAGTGACGACACAGGTGGTACATTACTCTTGGGTTATTGCTACCCATATGCAGTACTTTGCACTTGTCAATGTTAAACTTCAACTACTATTTGTATCAAATGCAAATTTGAACATTAAGCTCATTATACCTTCATCAATTTCATTGATAAATATATAAAACAAAAATGGGCCCAACACCGAACCCTGGGGACTACACTAATAACATTAGTCCAAGAAGAGCAGTGTCCATTGATTACCACTCTCTGTCTTCTTCCACTCAACCATCCCGTTATCTATAGCAGAAACTTTCCCTTAATGCCACACTGCTCCATTTTGTACAGCTGTCTTTTATGTGCAACAGTACTAAAGGCTTTCCTGAAAGCCAAGTATATGATATCAAGGTCATTTGTGAACTTCATATTGGACCATTGTTCTTGAAGTCCAGTTGACATGTTTACGACACCAGTTAAAATAAGCTTTTCCTTATAATAAAGCAATGAGACACAAATCATAAGTCACCTGGTATCTCTTTCCTCGCAGCTATCCCATAAGGTTCAACGTGATTCATTCTGTTCTGAAGGTGGTTGTCACCTCATAAGACAGATGCTGGGCTGTCATGTCCATCTCCACTCGCTCTACACCTCAGTTGAATCATTTATAAACGTCTATTTTTCATTTTTTTTATTTTTGTTAAAATACTGTACTTAAAAAAATTTAATTTAGTTTCATTTAGTATTAAAATGCTTGTTTTTTTTATAATTACTAAAATTTTTATTTAAAAAAGCGAAATTATAGTCTTGTATTTCCACAAAAAATGTTTAAAAACATTTTCAAATAACATAATTACTTTTTGCTTTTTTTTGCAGACGGTTACGGAAAAAGATACTGTCACGCTCATCTCCAAGGTGACCGGAGTGCCTCCACCTACCGTCACGTGGTTCAAGTAAGAATCATTTATGGAATTTTTTACGAATACGAATTATATGTAATCATAAATATACGAGTAAATGGTTAGGTGTTTGGCTCATCTACCATCTAGGTCTTAATGCACTGAATTCGTACGATCCTATATGCGATATTTATTGTGTCTATCCGTGTATGAGTTCCCGGGACCAATTTGGAAGCAGTCACCTTTAACACTCTGCGAAAACTAAAATCTAGTCACTTACATGATGTCATCCTATCAGAAAAAAGCTGATAACAATCCATCTCTATGCGGATGTAAATCCCTTTACTTCGAAACAACTCAACTCAGGCGGTGGGGGGGGGGGGTGAAGTGTTCCAGGTTTTTCAGATCGCCCAACATGAAAATCGCCTCTTGAATGCACATTTCTACAAACATAACACATTTTCACGGATATACACTCAATGTTCACTGAATTCTGACCACATACCTAATAGTGTGTAGGGCCACCGTTCGCACGGATAACAGTCGCTGTTCTCCTAGGCCATTGACTCCACTAGACGTCTGAAGGCGTCCTTAGTGATGCTGCCTATAGCCATACTTCTTGCAAGGATTTTCTCGGTGTAGGAATAGGTGACGGTTGAGTATCTATATCCCTCACTTCCCCTTCCAAAACATCCCCACGGATGTTCAATTGGATAGAAGTCAGGCGAATTTGGAGGCCAAGGAATCCTCACTGTGTTCTTCGAACCACTCGAGCACATTGCGAGCCCGATGACATGGCGCATTATCATCTTGGAAGATCCTGTTTCTGTCCGTGAAAAAATGCTACATGACAGGGCCATCATGGTCTCCTAAGAACTGCAGGCCTCCATATGCACCAGGGGTCCTAGTTCTTCTCACCAAAACATGCCCCATTCTAAGCAACCAATGTGTTGCTTAATGTGTTGGACAGTCCACTGGACTGTCCAGCTTAACTGGACTGTCCAACACATTAACGGAATGGAATATAGAGATTCTTGTATATTGTTGCACTGAAATTGTCTGCTACTTCATAAACGATATTTGACTCTCATCCCTCTGCTTAATACAGTGTATATTGTTTAAAACATTGGTTGTTTTAAACAATAGCATCCTTTTACAACTCTGGTCTCAGTTCAAAGTCCTATTCAGTTGGATTTTTCCTTTTTTTTTCTTTTTTTTTCCTGTTTTAAAATCTTTATAACCTCGGGGCAGTGTGTCACATTTCATGTTGATTTCAAGCGGTCTCATTGGGAAATAAATTTGCCAGGATAATCCATAAAATGAAAGAAATCTCTTAAATTTACAAAAATAAAAATTTATTTACGCACATACTGTACTCATATTTATAAAATAAATAAATAATTCATATTTATGTGTTAATATTTATAAAGAATGTAGTACAGCGTAAGAAGATTTAACATGAAATTTAATACGAAATTTTTTTTTTAAAGGGAACGATGAAGTTCTCTTTTCCACTCGGTTTTACCTTCCTGCCAATGGTACTCCTTAAATTTCGAAGCATCATGGTATGTTTTACTTGTAGGAGAAAGTGGCGTGTCCCTATTGTTTCATTCAGTCAAAAAAGGAGCCAAGTATGGAGATTTCAATGTACCTCTTGTTTGTAAAGATGATTGGAGCAATTTTTTTGGGCATTAAGTTGTAACTGGATGTTAGCAAGAAAAGACTAAATTTTGGAGCTGGAAATCCTTGGACATCATCAGGCACGAACGTAACTACTTTATTAAATATTATAAAAAAAATACAAACCCGAGGAAAATCCCATAAATTCCTCGCCCCATTGAGAGGATTCAAAGTCAGGTTTTTTCCACTCGGTGGTTGGAAAGGCCAGTGCAGAATTCCAATTTCAACTGTATAGAGCAGGTCCATGTCAATTCGGCGATTGAGCTCGGTATATAACAAGTCGGGGCATGACAACTTGGTGAATGACATTTTGCTGTATGTGACAATTCGGTGAAAGACAGTTGGTGACTACGACGATTCTGTGAGAACAACAATTCGGTGTGCCACACAAGAGATCAGAAATTAACAAAATCAATGAAGTAAAAGGTTTAAGAAAGAAAAGAAATTTTGGAAACTTAGAAAGGAGGAATGCGGAAATTTAGAGAAAAGAAAATAACATTTTTTATCCATTTATTTTGTATAAAGGATTGACGCCGATTCTTCTCATAGGCAGGTTGGAAAGTGAGTACGTGCCTATTTCAGCGTAACCCGTTCCATATTGTAACACCTTTAATCCAAGATTAGTTATTAATTTTTTTCCAGCATACTTAATCAGTTGAATCCGCCACAGGCCCTGGTGAAAACGCCTCAATAGGTCAAGAGCGCTTTTCCATGTAGTGGACTCGGACTCCAGCGCCCGTGGGTAGAACGGTTGATAGAATCGCCGTCCTACCCACACCGGGTGGAAAAGACATGAGTTCGTGTCCCGTCGATGATGTGGGGCCTTTTTCACAACGTGGCTGAGTTAGTCGGTCTTAGGCGAAGGGTGGCATAGTTTTTTCTCTTGAAACTTGGGTTTTTCGTTCACCTAACAGAAAATCGACCACAGAACACGCGCAATTTATTGACAGTATAAACGGAGCAATATGGCCTTAGTCGCTGATGCTCCTAAAATCCTATTACAGCAATAACAACTCGAACTCCAATTCCGACCACTACACAGTCTCCAGGGAAGCTTACCCGCCGACTCTTAATCAATCCATGATACTAGTCTGCTACTAACTTCTTTCGATTACCCAGCTGGCATCCATTAATGATCTCTACTTTTGGTCTCTGGAACAACTCTCCCCTTCCCCCCCCCCGTGTGTATTTCCTAAAAAAACGTGCAACTTAGAGAAGTGAAATTAAAGTGCGAGCAAGGTTCTCTTGGCACTTCTTTAAAAAAAGTAGAATGTGCGTTAAAAAACAAAGGTGGATAGTACAAAAATATAAAATATCAAGAACGGTATCGCGATTACCAAATTCGCCATTTACAGCACGGATGTTAAAACTTTTCATTTTCTGTCTTGCTTTGCTATACCCCGAATTCACCCAAAGAATTTACCGAATCTTCGTATTCACCGAATTGTCGAAGCCACCAATTGCCTTTCACCAAATTGTCACATACAGCGAAATGTCATTCACCATATTGTCTCGTACAACTTTTCTTGCAACAAATTGACGTGACCTATACAGAGGACTCATGGAATAAACAAGAACGTCGGTCAGGGCCAGACCAACGCGTCCCACATCGGTTGTCCAACCAGTCACTGTTCTGCAGAAGTAATGGAGGACTATCCCTGCCGCTTATCGTTCATTGGTGGAAAGCATACCCAGGATGGAGTATGTCATTGCAATCAAAGGAGACTGCTATGACGTATCTCCAGAAATTACCTGGTATCCTAACTTTATTTCAAACTGAGAGTTTATAAACCTCTTTGAAACTTCTAAACCGAGACCCATATCAATCATTTGCTGTATATACTGAATAAACATCCACTTAAAAATATATGTCCTGATATCCTAATACTTCAAGAGTGCATTTGGCAATCTGTTGTCTTGTTTCAAAGTACTTAAAAGTCTGATTTCTTCTGCCTTCTTTCCCTCACCCAGAAATGAAAAGATTTTGTGTGTTGTAATGAAGTCATGTTGTTAATTAAAATCACCTTTTTTCTTTCATTGTTTCAGAAACGACAAACCATTGAAACCATCAAAAACAGTGAAACCGACGCAAGACAAAGACGTCCACACCCTTCAGATCACAGACACGGGTCCTAAAGATAGCGGAGAGTACAAGTGTGTGGCTACCAATCCGAAAGGAAAGGTAGAGCACACAGCCAAAGTCACTGTACAAAGTAAGTGTTGCTGAAATTGATAAATCAGTTTTTCCAGTAAAATTGAAATGAAAATCTAACAACCTTAATGTTCACAACAGATATTATTGGTTTTTCTCAATAAAATGGTATTTTTGTATTGAATTTTTAGAGGCCGGTGTCGAATTTGTGGACAAAATTAACGATGTTGAGGTGAAGGAAAGAGATGCAGCATTGTTTGTAACTCAAGTTTCCCAGCCCGATGCCGAGGTCACCTGGCATAAAGATGGAGAACAGATCAAGGAGAGCGAAAAGTATGAATTCGTCAAAGAAAGCAAGTTCAGGAAATTGGTTATCCACGATGCCCAAATTACTGATGAAGGCGAATACACATGCGTTCTGGGGGAACATGAATGTACTGCTGACTTGGTTGTTGTAGGTAAGTATTCCTTAGTGATCAAACAAACATCTTGTTTGCTTAAAGTAATTCTTTCTTAAACAGAATTTTCTAATTTTATATTGCGGATTTATGAAGGAGTCCAACGTTAAGAATATTTAATGATATTGGACTTGAATCCTCTACGCTAAGGAGTAATTTTCGGAAATACATGCGAACAAACGTTGTTCCAAAGGACAGAAGTAGACGCGATAAATGAACAATAAGAAAAGTTAGTTGGTGCATGTTTCGAAGATAGAGGTGGAATTACGGATCTAATTCAGAAAAATGGTAACCATGGAAATATCTGTAGAGAAGGCATTGCAGCCGAAACTGAATGTTGTTTTGGCTAGGAATAAAGCGAGTTAGTAAAAGGAGATCAGTAATTAACCTGACTGCTCCCTTTTGGACAGAGTCGAGGAGTTAAGAGAGGTTTGGGAGCACCAGCCCAAATGACATTAGGACCAGGAGGCTTCCTGGCAACGAGATTGTAGTGCCGTTTAAAGTGTTGAGCGCAAAAAATCATTGCTTTATCACACTAGACAATGATAATCCCTTGTATGCGAATAATTGTTTTAATTATTTTTAATTTTTTACCATTTTATGAGTACAAATACCAATTTTATAAATACGAATTTTATCGACGTAAGTTATGAAAGGGTAACGGGCCACATTAAACCTTTGACAGCGAACCAGTTTTTGGACCGTGGGTTGCATCTCAGCTGAGTGAGAGAAAGTAAGGTGTGTGTGTGTTTGTCAAGTTGTGTGGTTTTTTTTTTAGGCGCATCAGCAACTTAGGCCATATTGCGCCATTTATGTCTGTAAATTGCGTGTGTTCTGTGGTTAATTTGCTGTTTGCTGGACGAAAAATCCGAGTTTCTGGAAGAAAAACCATGCTACCCTCGTCTGAGACCAGCTGACTCGGCCACATTGTGAAAAAGAATTCGAACTCAGGTCTTTTCCACCTACTGGGGTGAGGACGGTGATTATATCAACTATGCTACTTACGAGGGCTATATGTGTGTGTGTGTGTGTGTGTGTGCTGATAATAGATTCTTTCTACCAAAGGCTTTGTCCCATCATTGTGTGTTATAAGTTTACTGAAACTGTTAAACATATTACGCATTCGTGTATAAGCTACTTCATTTCTTGTTTTTTTTTCTTCCTCAGAACTTCCTCCAGAGATCAAGAGTCACATGACGGACGTGACAGTGGCTAAAGACGAGACAGCAACATTCCAAGTGGAATTAACGAAAGGAGATGCTCGTGTTCGATGGTACAAAGACAGTAAGTTTCACTTTTTTTTTTTTCACTTTCCCTTTTGACTCCCTCCTTCAAGTTTTCTTTGATTATTTATACCAATTCATCAAGTAAAAGGAAATATTTATCTGTTAAATTCAGGGGTGTCATTCATCTCGTTCCCCAAACTACGCTGTACGACCAAAATATTAGAGCCCTTCCTCATTTGCATTGGTGCGGGGCAAAAGAAATAGATTCAAATCACAGGAAATCACATTAATATGATTATATGCAAATATTAATGCCTTAAACACCATCAGCATAATCGAAACGCATTAAAATATATTAAAAATAATTGAAACGCATATTAAAAAAATACTACAAAATATGTAGATTTTTTTAGGAATCGTCGAAAGACACGATATCCACTTCCAAAGGTAACTGTGACAGAAATAGGAGAAGGAGTGTAGATTTTTATGTAAGACTGCGAAGTTGAATCGCCGATGTAATGCCGAAGAGTGGCGGAATACTTTCAACTTCGTCTGAGATCAACCCATATCTTTTCGAACAATAGCCAGAGAATCTACGAAATCTGAGGTTAGCCAGCTGTCACCCTGTTCGTAAACCACTATTTCAACCAAAAACTGAAAACAGATATTCCAGTAGTATTGGATCTACACATCTGGATTGTAGAATATTAAAAGAGATATTTTGTTTTGACGAATTCTGAATTGCACTCTTTTGTACAGGCAGATGGAATAATTATCTGAAAAATGCTTTCACGGCATCGATAAGGTCTAATGATACTCGTGAAAGAACAATAAAAAAGTTGCAAGTTTGAACAAATTTATCAGACGACGCGTTAGATCCGTTTGTAAAAGGTTCGAGGAACATGATAAGTTCAGTTACCTTCCTTGCTCCTCTAGTCTCCAGATTGGAACCTCTTACTGGGTCTATTTGAACGTAGTGCTCGCACACTGGTGCATAGTCTGCGGTCCTCATCACTAAAGAAACAAGACTTAAAATTACACTAGATACCTTTCAGTCATTAGATGAGTCCGTGCCACGCCAAACGAATTCAAGCTTTAATTCAGTCCTAGGTGGTACAAGATATTGAAGTTCGGCTTCTAATATTTTGGTTGTGCAGTGTGTACAAGTGATGCAATGAAACAGTAATGAACAATGATGAAGTGCTCGTAGAGAAAACGTAGTACGTATATATTAGGCTTCCTCCCAAAAATTATCCTGTGAAAACGAATATCCATTTTGAACTCTCGATTATTTACAGTCGAATTCGTTATAAAATTTGTGTTAGTAACATTAATAAGTAAAACAATAATAAAATATAAAGTATATTTTTACTTTTTACTCATTAAAGCACAAACTTCCTTTTCTTTCATTTTTCAGACAAGGAAATTCAGTTTAATGAGCACGTCCTCCTAAAGATCGATGGAAAGAAACAGAAACTGATAATCTACAACTCCACTTTCGAAGATGCCGGTACTTATAAGTGCACCGTGGGAGACAAAAAGAGCACCGCCAGCCTAAAGGTTGAAGGTAAGAATAATATCACTAGCCCATCGGTCTCAGGTGGAGATCGCATTGTTTTTTTTTCCCCTGGAAACTCTGGTTTTTGGTCCAGCAAACCAGGCAGCCCGACCAGAGAATCCATGCAATTAAAGACACAATATACTGACACCTCACAGCCTTACTTGCTTTGACGCTTTACCTACACCTAACATAATTCACAATTCTCGTAATTCAGTGTTTTGCGCCGTTACAGAAAAGTTTACATTAAAAATAAATATCTATGGTTCTAAGTATATTTATTCTTCCACCTTTCTTTTAGCTCCCACTGTAGAATTTACAGCCAGACTTCCAGAGAAGATCTCAGTACCGCAAGACACAGATGCTACCTTCACTGTGGAGTTGTCGCGTCCTGACGTAGATGTCCAGTGGCTGAAAAACGGAAGTCCAGTGTCCGATAAAGATAAAAAATTCCGCTTTATTAAAGACAAGACCGTCAGAAAGCTGGTTGTAGAAAAGGTGAAGAAAGATGTGGACACTGCAGAATACACCTGTAGTGCCGGCAACGTGAAGACTTCCACCAAACTAATCGTCCAAGGTAAATCCATGTTGAGATTACTTCTTAAAAGGGCATCTGTAGTTAATAAATGAGTGTTCAGTACCACTCATCCTTTGGAATAATGTCTAAATTTCTGTGTTAAACATATTTAGCTCTAATTATGGAAACTCTGTCCTAATTCATGGTTCTCTCTTACAGAAGTGTCTGCAGAATTCACTCTCAAGCTTCGTGATGTAATCGTCAGAGAGAGTGACACTGCTGTTTTGTTAGTGGAGGTCACTAGAGAGACACTGGAAGTAAGGTGGTTGAAGGACAACGAGGAAATAACTCCCACTACTCGGCTACTGATGGAAAAGGAAGGAAGGAAAAGGAAGTTGCTCATCAAGGACGTTACACTGGACGACAAGGGCATGTACACCTGTGTGCTAGAAGAAAACACCTGCACATCTCATGTTACTGTAGAAGGTAAGCTTGCGTTGTAATTGCAACTTCTACTAGAATTGGCTCGTTTGCAATATCCAAAAAGCAGTTTGTTAAAGTATTCAGAGAAATCGTTCCAAAAGGGCACATCTGTTTACATTATAACTATTGCTATGTACTGAAAGGTGGGTAGCTTTTAGCTATAGGGTTCGTTATAAAAGTGATTGAGCAAATATCACTGGATTCAAGGTGTTTTGAGATTTGGGAATAAGTAATAGTCTTAGAGTGCAAGATCTGATGAATGCGGGGAATGAAGAAGCTGGAAGCCTAGTTCAGCCAATTTGGCATGTGTTTGATGTGCACTGTGTGCCGAAGCATTGTCTTGCAAAAGCAGCACTCCTCGGATGAGCTTTCTCCTGCGTTTGTTCCTTCAGTTTGTCCAAAAAATAAAAATAGATATTAGAATTTTTTGAGAAAAAGGGGCTGTTTAACATAAATAGATATGCCCTTTAATAATTTGATACCAGTTTGTAAAAAAAAAAAAAAAAAAAAAAAATTGAAGTAGGCCGGGTCAAGAATTTATTCGTCCTCCCCTCATATGCATATAAAACTGAAAAAGTCAGTTCGTCAGTTATGTTCCAAAATAAAAATGAATAAACCATTTTGTCATAAATTAATAAGCTATATTTTTAATTTTTGCACATGTCCTTTAATATCTGTATACAGTATTTCGAAATAAATATGACACGAAAGAAATAATAAATAATTAAAAATATATCGAGTGAAGAAACCAAAAACGGATAAGTGGACGAGGGACTTTAAAAAAATGTAAAAATTGTAATAATACTTTCTGGAATATTCATTGGAACTGACATAAAAGACAAAAAACACATAAAAATGCAGAAAACGTAGATTCGGAGATCGTAAAATCGAGTTTTCATTGTATGATTTTCTCCCAGCTGCTCTAATTCATTTTTAGAGCAGTATTATTAATTATAAATTTTCATTATTGTTCTATTAATAGAACAATAATTTTCATTATTTGCCGAAATCTATTTATATAAACTGCGAAGATGACAGTTGTGAATTTACATCAAGAAAACTGTGATCCTAATTCATCATAATTTTCTAATTTCACATAACTATTAGCAATAATTTTTGTTTACTATATTGTAATTAATCTTTGTCACCTCTCTCTCTTTGTTTAGCACCGCCTAGGGTGACCACTGATCGACGAACATTCAGTGTAAAGAAAGGAGGAAACCTCACAATGGAAATACCATTTGTGGCGATGCCGCCTCCTAAAATCCAATGGACCTACAACGGCAAAGAGGTACAAACGACCAAGAAAACAACTGTGGAGAATATGAAGACCAAAACTATTCTAACTATTAAGAAAATGGAGGATCCAGATGTTGGTACCTACATTCTAAAATTGACCAATAAGTGTGGAGAATGTACCACGGAATTTAAAGCCTCAATTATTGGTAAGTACTAATAACTTTGGAGTATATAGCTGTTTCGTTTTAATAAAATATTTGCATAAATCCGTTAATTATAATATGTAGCTTAATGTTACAGAAAGGAACTAGGACAGAATATACATTAATATCCGGACACCTCTCCGTTGATAGTCGTTCATGTCCTATCCAAAGATCACGTCAGACACAACTATAATTATGCTCGCACGTCTTCGAGAAGACAGTAGTACGCAGTATGAATGAGATCCCGCAATCGATGGAGTTAAGAGACTTCCAGCGCGGAATCATAATAGAATGTCACATAATCAATCGGTCTATACTGAAATGTGAATGCAAATGGAAGTAGACTGGTGCTGAAACAGCCATGAAAAGACCTGGAAAACCTAAGAAGCTGACTGAAACGTGACAGGAGGGCTATGCAAAAAATCGCAGAACACACAGGCCCCTCAGTGAACCAATTGGATCACATATCGGCACCAATACAGTGATCAGGATGATAAATGATATTGATTCCCACGGTCGTGCAGCCGTCCACAATTCACTAATCATCCTGACTAATGCCAGACTCCATCAGATTGGTGTAAGGCCCACTGTTCTTGGGCCGTAGACTAATGGAAAGCTGTGGTTTGGAGTGACGAGTCACGGTGCATGGTCTTCCAGTTTGATGATCGTGCTTAGGTGTTGTGGATGCACGTATAACGCTACTTGCAGGACTGTACAGTATGTTCCAAACAATGAAGTTTGGAGGAGGTAGTGTGAGTGTTTGGGACTATTAGTTGTTTCGGACAAAACTATGAATGTTAGGGTCTATCTAGATATCCTGGACAATAATGCGTTATCTATACGTTGTGGCAGCACATTAGGAAGAGCCTGTATCAGCAGGACAATGTCATACTGCTTGCGCCGTGACGGACTAGTTTGAGGACATGAGCGTCGAAGGGTTGGCCTGGCCAGTCCAGAGCTCTGACCTCAATGCCGTTGAGAACCTGCGTCATGAATTGACTCGTCGGGTACATGTGGAGAGAGACTACTCAAGAAACAGAGTTGAACTGGTCGCCGGTTTGAAGGCCTAATGGCAAAAAATATCGGAGGATGTTTACAAAATGCTGGTGGAAATATCGGAGGATATTTACAGAATGCTAGTGGAAAGTATTCCACGCCTTGAAGGCTAAAGGTTTCGACAGATGTTTGTTATTTTTCCTATAAATAATGGTTATTTGTATATATACAGGTGTAGGGCAGTGTATATCAATGATCTTTTCGCTCATGCGCACTTGGCGTATTCTTAAACCTATCATAGCAGAGATTTAAGGTATTCAGTCGTCTGTTAAATTTATAAAAATATAACTTCTACGTTATCTATCTCATTCTCAGTTGATTGCTAGTATATGATAACTTGATCCGCATGTACTTGTCACTTGATAGAAGAAATCAGTTCTATTTTAAGATGTATTGGTATTTTGCTGTTCCAATAAAAATTGGTTATTTATTTATTTTATTTTTATTATTTTTTTCCTTTATAGAAAAGCCCAAACCACCAGGTACTCCGGAAGCCTCGGAGATAAATAGCACTTCCCTAACACTCAGCTGGAAGGTACCAGTGAGTGATGGGGGAGCTCCAATCACTAATTACATCATCGAATTCCATGATCGTAATACTCTTCGATGGTCGACTTTCAATGAAAAGTTCAACATTACTGAAAGTCACCAAAGAGGTAGGTTTGAGACTAGTGGAAATGTTGGAAAATATTTTATTAGATATAACAAATATAAGCTAGATATAAGATTATTGCATAAACGTGCATATACAATTCCAAATTATGTGCAAACAGTTGGTAGATTTTTTCTAACTTTGTTTACCTAAAGGAATCAATATTCTCCAATCAATAAATGAAAAGGCGACTGCATCAATGCGGGTCAACAATGATAAAGTTCAGATCAACGTAGAAAAAGGGATCAGACAAGGAGACACAATCTCTCCAAAACTATTTTCTGCTTGTTTATAAATGTTTTGCAAGCTAAATTGGGATAATAGAGGATTAAATATAAATGGAGACTACCTGAATCATTTACGATTTGCAGATGATATCTTTCTCTTTGCCAATGATCCGGAAGAATTGCAACAAAACATTGAAGAACTGCAGCATGAAAGCAAGAAGTTCGGTTTGAAGATGAATATCGAGAAAACACAGGCTACGTTCAACAAATATACCAGACCAAAGAAAATCATGGCCGATGAGAAAGAACTAGAAGAAATGGAAAGGTATGTTTACCTTCGACAAGAAATTTCAACAGATGGAAACGGAACGGCGCATAAAATTGGGGTGGCAAGCATTTGGAAAGTTTAATTTAGTCTTCAAGACAAGCTTTCCATTCTGTCACAAACGAAAAATTTTTGGTCAATGTATCCTCCCTGTCCTAATATATGGTTGCGAAATATGGACGTTGAATGGCAAAGCCTTACAAAGACTACGGGTCACACAGAGAAGTATGAAGCGCCGAAATCTGAACATAACCAAAAGAAACCGAAAACTATCGCCAACAACCAAGGTCTGTGACATTAAAAGAACAAAACGCTTAAAATGAAAATGGTCACATATCAATAAGAACTGGCGATAGATGGACCAAACAAATTTTGGAATGGATACCGCTTGACTCTAAACGCCCAAGAAAAAGACCAAAATGAGGTGGATCGATGAAATCGTAAAATTTGCTGGTGCACAATGGCAACAGAAAACACAAGACCGCAGTTGCTGGAACTTGTGGTGAGGAGACTTTCATCCTGCAGTGGATCGGCAATGGCTGAAGATGATAATTATGATGAAACAATATTTTAAAATATATCATTAGAAAATCATCTTTGGCGCTCTTTCGCTTTACGCGGTACTTTTCCTAAAAACATTTACTGCTTAAAGCTAGAACTCTGTATCTCAATACGTAATAAAACGTATAAATAAATTTACTGAGTTATATCAATAAATAAGAAAATGTATTTATTACAATATCCAATAAATTCGTGTATATGTTTATATATTCATTTTTAGGCGCATTAGTATATTTGCCTAATGCACCTATTGTGTTCATCATGTACATGCGTCTGTCCGTCCGCACGTAACGACTGGACTCCCAGTAGACGATACCATTCAAAATTTCATTAAAATCGGACCAATAGAAATCCTACGATTATTATTTATTTTTTGAAATAAGTTTTCCATGTACCGTATATTGTAGCCGAAGCAGTGGGTATTATGTTTGTTTTCATGCACTGGTTGGTAGAATGAATGGACAATATAGAGGATACACTGAAACGAAATTTTATCAGTTCACGCATAAAAGTAATTGCTTTTTGCCCGCCTTTTTTATATATATATATATATATAAATCATGAATTATTACTATTTGCTAACGCTAACGCGCCTGAAATGTAACGCGCTGCGTATATTAAATAACGTTATATTTTTACAACCGATTGCTACATAATTAGGAATATTTATATAATTGCTTTAATATTTATCTAATTACTTTAATATACAATTTTAATATGTAAATTAAAATTTTCATTTTACCTCCTTTGTGTACTTTTTGGAGTTAAAATACATTTATGCTGGAGTTCATTTTCAGTCATGTATGTATTTAAATATCCTGGGTGAGCGAAAAGTTCCTGTGTGCCTGTTGGAAGCAGGATATGTTGTAGGTTAGAGTGTAGATAGCTACAGTGAATGTACAGCATGTATGGTGACCTAAACGGGCATGCAGACAGGCATCTACTTACTCGTTTTATGGTTGGTAAAGATACGTACCAGTTCATTGTGGGAGACACTCTCAATAAAGTTCACGATTGTTTCCCTCAGATCACCGAGACTACGAGAATTGCCTTGATAGTTGTATCCCAAAGATACAAATCAGGTGGACTAAGAGGGGTGATCTCGGCAGAATTTCCCTGTAAATTAAGTGGTCATTGAATACATCACGCAGAAGCACCATAGAACAGGAGCCGTGTGCGCTGTAGCATTATCCTTTTGGAAGTATTTTCGGGCAATTTCATCTTCAGTTAAATGTATACAATGAAGAGGTATAGAACCACACCACGATAACACTCTGTACTGACAGTGTCCTCAAAGCATATGCCACTATTACTCTTCTACGTGTAATCGGACACTATACACCCACCTTAAGATTATGAAGCGGTGTGTCCTGAATGGCATGTGAATTAAAATCGCCGGCTACGGGTGTTTTGGGAACTGACGCACCCTGATAAATGGAATCACATTTCGTGGTGAAAAATGTGATGTCCAGAATGTGTTCATTAGCTGTAAGGAATTCTCGAAACCATCAACAATACTGTACACGCGTCAGGTGGTCACGCCCTTGCAGTTCATGCACAATTTGAGAACTCACTGTTTTGGACTTCTCATGATGGGATGCGAACAAAAATATTCAGTACTTTGTCCTCTGTTGAAATTGAACCTCGGCGCGTGTGAACTGATCTGGTTACCCCCTAAATTTTTTAATCAACTGCCACAGTGTGTTGAGATATGGTACATGAATTCGGGATACATTTGTCCAAATTTCTGTTTGACTTTTTCTGTATCTTCACCTCCACAACGAAACGTGTTACCCAAAACACTCCTGCCTCAATTGACAATGCTATTTTTACAACACGCATCCACTCAGTTCACTGTTAATGGCAAAATTGGTTAAAGGGTAGTTGACATGATTGGTTAAAGAATAGTAGGGTACTAGGAAGTTGGGACTACTTGGCCGTACTCATATACACCATCTAAGGAATGTGCAATGGGACGTTATCCTACTTTCAACTCAGTTCAAATACAGGTGCAATGGGTCTTTTTCGCTCAATTATATATTTCTTATATTTGTTCTTCACAATATTAATTAATGAATAAATAATATATTATTTAATAATAATATCAAATTTAAATAATACACTAGATATTAATATAAAAATAACACGACTTAAAATTTAAAAGTCCAGAGGACTGAGAGCATACTAAAAATTTCATCATCTATTGACACATTTCTCTAATGCGTGGTTTGTGGTACACATTCAGAAGATAACAACAGATGCATGTATAGTGAAAATGTTTCAATTTATCCCTCAGTTACCGATCTAAAAGAAGGAGAAGAGTATATGTTCAGAGTAGCGGCAGTCAATGAAGTTGGCAAAAGTGATCCATCTCCTGGGACCAAATACATCCCCATTAGGGAAGCCAAAGGTATGTTTTCGGTGATTAATTTAAATATACTGAAAGGTAATCTCAGAATAACTTTAACAGAGATTAACAAAAAAATAATAAAAATAAGATGAAAAGTTTAACTGCCACGAATTCTATTGTCTGCTTTTATTTAGCAGAATAATCTTTAATAGCCATCGTAGCATGGCTATCGAATGATGACCAATTTTAATCTTTATTTTTCAGCAGGGGAATCTCCGGTGGTTGTCGAACACTTACATGACACATCCGCTAGTCCTAAGTCACCTGTGAAACTGGTATGCAGGATTACTGGACAGCCGCCTCCCAAAATCAAGTGGTGAGTAGCCATGCTCTTCTTCTGTGTGTATATATATGTACATCATGACGTCCGCTCATATCAAGTGAAACGATGTTCAGTGCCGGATTAAGGCACGGACTAACAGGGCCCTTGCCCGGGGCGCCAGTCTTTAAGAGGAGCCAAATTTTACAAATCATGAAAATATATATATATATTAGTAAAGGGATCGCCGAAAATTTTTTCTGCCCGGGGCGCGAAAATACCTTGGTCCGGCACTAACGATATTAATATATTTCTATCATTATTCAGTGGCACAGAGCTAAAAATATGAACAGATGAATAGTGGATGAAGTGCCCTATTTACAATAGTTACATTTAAATCATTAATCATCTAATATTTCAAATTTTAATTTTGGATAATTGAATAAATTATGCCAAATTAAAATCTGAATAAACAACTATTAAAAAACAATTACTGTATTTGAATAAACAATTAATTTAGTTTTATTTCAAATATTCATAAAATTAATGTTTAAAATATTCTAATTTCTAAACATATTGCATATCAACGAAAATGTTATCTAAACTTTACTTCCTCCTATAATATTTTTGTCAAATAACTAGATTATTGTAGTAATTAACATACGTCATTATTTAAAATAATAACTCTAACTTTTATTTATTTTTTAGATGATTTTCTAACTACGACAATTTATTAGATTAGTTATGTTTGTAGTGCCGCCATCTATTGATAAATATTAAAACAATTATATTTTAATTATGGATATTTTAAATATCACTGGATAAATTAAATTAAATAAATCATGTACAATCAAATCATATTACACCCAAAATAGCACTGTTAAACAGACAAAAAGTTTGAGTACATTAATTATAAAAACACTTTTCTCATTATGAATGAACTTGCATGACATTGATCTTATATTATATTCATAAGATCATAACACGCCTCGACAGAATTCGTTCAGTTCAATAACTTAGGTCAGCATTTAAATTTATTTAAAAATTAAAAAATAAATTTAAATAAATTTAAATTTATATTTTTAACTAATTTATTTTATTCAGGCTGAAGAACGACAAGGAGATCATGGCTTTCAAAAATGTCACTACAACTTATGAAAACAATGTGGCTACATTAAAGATAGCTGAGACTACAGAAAAATCAGCCGGTAAATACACATGTCGAGCCACAAATTCTTTAGGTTCTGCAGATACTTCCTGCACTCTCAAAATACAAGGTAATTTGAGAAAATTCATTTGTTCTTCATAATTTTTCTCATTTTTTTCAATTATAATACTTTATTCATATTAGTAGTTTTTTTATATTTATGTTCATTTTTATCATACACAAGTATTTGAATTTTTATTCTGAATATGAATTAGACGAAAAATCTAATTTATATTAAATTTAAGTTGGATTAAAACATCTCTAATCTTATTTATATTTAATCTGTATTAGATTAAAATAATCTATGATTAGATTATGGATTATATACTATGTTATATTACATTAGATTATGGATTAATACTGGATTAGATTAAAATAATTTAGTCCGATTTACATTTAATCTGGATTAGATTAAGTATAAATTAGCCAAAAACAGATTAAACATAATCCGGATTAGGATTAAGTATAAAATACTGTATTTTTGTTTACACTTAATCTAGATTACTTTTAAAAATCTGAATTATATTGAAATAATCAGGTATAGTTTCTACATCTAACTTATCTTCTATTTTGACTCTTTTCCCATCCAAAATTTGTTTCTAATTAACTAATATCTTTAAATTAAGATAATATTTTAAATGATTTCTTATCTAATTTATAGAACCTCCAAGAGCAGAGTTTGACGAAAAAATGAAGAACGTCAGGTTAAAGAGTACCAGCGAGTATATCCTTGATGTCAAAGTCTTTGGTATACCTCTGCCTCAAATGACCTGGCTGAAAAACGGACAGCCGTTGGAATCTACGAAACACACTTTGGTGCAAATCAGAGAAAACACCACAACGATCACAATCCGAAGTGCAGAAAATACTGATAGCGCCACCTATACATTACAATTAACAAACGATGCTGGGACTCAAAAATACGATTTCCGATTACGGATCTTAGGTAAGTTTACCTACAAATAATAAATGCTGTTAACATATCTCATATATCTTTATATATTAACATAATATCTTGTAGATAAAAATATTCAAATTGTTAAATTTATAATTAATAATTATTTATAGTAAATTATATTTTATTTTTGTTCAGGAAAATGTAAATATAAATAGTTCACAGAATTTAGCTCTTTAATTGGGACAGTTTAATTTTATATTGCTTACTAAATTGCTTCAGTCGGTCCTCAAACTCGTTTTTTAACCCAGCTATAGGCAGAGGATAGTTTGTTCATCTGAAGAATGTTTAGGCAAAATAATTCTGCCTAGCTACGTCTAGACCAAACAGTTCTAATTAGCTGTATTTCAAATCATGTGTGTATATAAGTACAGAAGAACCGAACCGCGATTGAAATCCTGATTTACTTTCAATAGCACACGATCTTTGAGTGGACCGGGGTCCAAGTCCTTGACTGCTAAATACGATTAACGTTTGTATTGATGATTTATTGTAAACTCCACTGACCTGGTGGTCGTGCCGGAGGATAAACAAGAGTATCTTCTTCTACATCCCAATTCCAATCTTTTTTCTAAAGACAATAATTCGGATGCAAGTCCAGTTTCTGTGTTGAGTAGACTGCGTTGTTCCCTTAAAATCTGTCGAATATTAGTACCTTAATGGTCACGTAACAAAGCTGTACATTTTTTTAGATTACAGTTTTTCACATTTCTCCTAATTTGTTGTGCATGTTTTTTTTTACAGATAAACCTTTACCACCAGAAGCTCCTTTAACATTCCCAAAGGTGGATAAGGAAATGATCACCTTAGCGTGGCAACCACCTAGTGATGACGGAGGGTCAGATATTACCACTTATGTCATCGAAAAGTGTGACGCCAAACGTAAAGTTTGGATGGAGGTGAGATATCTTAGACTACCAGATATTTTTTAATATTTATTGTGGACAAAACACATTTTCTTCTTCTTTTTTAATTTTTTTTTTTTTTTTTTATTTATTGAGTGAACGGCCCCTAGCCAAAAATTCTAGCAAAGCTGCGATACATATAGACATGGTTCAATATACAAATATGAACAATACTCTTATATACATGAATCATTGTACATCATCAATTACGTAATTTAATTAGTGCATGACGAACCAACTATACTGTGCAATGATCATCCCGAATTCAGCTATAGTACAAGTAAGCTACAAGAGAAACCGATGAAGAGATACTGTCCACAGATGAGCATTGCATCCTAGAGACTGATCATCGCTGGTAATCTCCAAAAGATAAACAGTTCAAGGAAAAGCAATCCACCAGCAGTCAGAGAGCTCCACAGAAGTTATTCAAAATAATCAGCGAAATTTCCAACTTTTAGTGGATATAGTCACCCATCATAGCTTTATTTCACCTTCCTTGGTACCTCTTTTCCATTGACTCCATCTCGTAGTGGAATCTTTCCCAATGGAATGTTCTGTATCCCATTTCTCAATAATTTCCAATCAACTTGTCAACTAGTTATTTGTAATTTTCACTCTTAATGTTACCAAGAAAGTTTTCCACTACAAAGCGAAATGGTTGCCAGGCATTTTGCTCAGCATCAGTCATTTTATCTTCGAGTTCTTGTAAAGCCAACGTCTACTTAACATGTGGACCAATAAAATTCACCTTTCGCTTTGCATCAGAATTTTAGAAATGCAGAGTGTATATGCTTGAGCGTGTCATCTTGAGGATCCAGTACTTTAGCAAACTGTTTGACCAGTCCCAACTGTATATACAGTGGTGGAAGCAAGAATGTTTCTTGGAATCAAGACATTGTTTACTAAAATGTGTGCGCCAATTCTGGAAGAGCATTCTCTTCTCTTGTAGTACTAATCTGCTGTCCCAGAGGCAGAAAAAGCAAGACGGTTTAATTTCCCTTCCAAACCCACCAGGAACCCCAGAATCTTGAAATCCACACAGATATGCCATTTATACTGCTTCATATTTGCATAGTCTTCTTTAATATGAACTGAGTGCACAACAGAAATCGATAGGTGTATATTCCCATTGTGAAACAACATAGCTTTCACCTTTTTCTTGAACTGTCTATGAAAAGATGCCACACTTCTGGATTGTGACCAATAGCAATTCCTTCTTAAAGACCAATTAAATAAAAACAATAATAGAGGGAATTCTGCAACATTATGTCTATTAAACCTATGCACGTTTTTACATGCATGCAAAAACATGTAAAGGTGACAGCATGACTTTCTCTGTATATTGCAGTTGGGTGTCTTGCATGTGTCTTGCAGTTGGGAATCCAGTAAATTTAACTCTATTAAATGAGATATCAGGAGCTTTGCACTGGATTTGGTTAGATCTGTCTTTCCATAAATCATCTAATTCTTGTTTATTAGAGAAATGTAGTGAGTTACTTGAACAGACGTCTGAGGTGTAATTCCAATTATCCTGTTCCCCAGACTCATCATCCAATTCCGAAAATTCTACATTGGGAAGTGATTTGCGAATTGACAGATCACTATGTGGCACCGGAGCAACAGAGGATTGTATGTGCCGATACATTACGGCTTTTTTCTGTCCACACTGAGTGGACAGAAATCATGGGATACCCACTTAGTTAAGGGCAGACCCACCTTTCGCCCGGATAAGGGCAGTTCACACGGTGAGGCATTGAGTCCACTAGTTCAGGAAAGCGTTCCACAGGCATTTCCATCCATGCTGCTGCATCGCTGTCCATAATTCCGTCGCATTCCTAGATGGAGGATCCAAAGCTCGAACGGACCTTTCCACAGCATCCCAAAGATGCTCCACAGGGTTTATATCCGGTGAACGCGGAGGACATTCCATGGTGGTAAAATCTGCGGAATACTCTTCGAATCATGTTCTAGTCACAACGGATCTGTGTGGAGGCGCATTGTCCTGCTGGAAGAGTCCATTGCCGTCTAAGTGCAAGATAACTATGAAGGGATGCAGATGGATATGTAACTTGAACCGTTCAGAGATGCGTCTAGACATACCAGAGATTCCAAGTTGTGCCAGTTGAATACACCCAAGACCATTACCGACCGTTCCCCTGCCTGAACAGTTCCTTGTTAACATGACAGGCGCATAGCTTCGTGCTGTTTCCGCCAGATACGCACCCTCCCGTCCGCTCGAAATAACTGGAAATGGGACTCATCGGACCAGGAGACCTGTCTCCAATCATACAAGGTTCAGTACCGATGTTCTTTCGCCCAGTTGAGGCGTAGAGTCCTGTGTCGTGGTGTTAGCAATGGGACTCTGGTAGGCGGCTCCCATAACCTACTGCGGCTAATCATCGCCTGATGATCTTGGTGGAGATGTTTCCTCGTTGAAGTTGACAATGATTTGTGCAGCAGTCTCTCTCTGGTTGACTGAAATAATACGAAACAGACGTCGACGGCCACGTTCATCCACCACCTTTCTCTGCCCACAGCGCTGTCCACGATGAAATGTTATTCCTGAAATGGCGTATTCCCGATACACTCTTGATACTGTCGAAGGGGGGGGGGGGATAATGCAATTTCTGTACCACCTCCGCGATAGAGTAACCCATGCGTCGGGCGCTCACTATCATCCCTCTTTCAAAGTCGGTTAACTCACGATGTTTATCCCTACTGACATCGAATTATCCTGTACGAGAATGCAGTGATGTAGTGTACCTATATACCTGCCAAGCGGTGGGTTTGTTCACTAGCGAGAGGGGTGACAGCGTCGCGTTGCCCAGGAACCAGATATCCCATGAATTCTGTCCTTTCAGTGCATAATAAAGCATGACGTATCATTTTAAATTAGTATTACTTTACGTTCTATTATTTTATATAGAATTATTATTTTTCCGAGAATGACGTAACTTTCCTTTTTCTACGCAGGTAACCACAGTAAGTGCCGATGTGACCTCCTACACGGTACAGGACCTAACAGAAGGGAACGAGTATATGTTCCGAGTTTCGGCCGTCAACGAGTACGGACGTAGTGAACCTCTACAGTCCGAACCAGTGACAGCCCGAAGTCCATATAGTAAGTGTGTTTTTCCTCTCATACGTGTTCCAATTTGTATGATTGTCTCGATTAATTTTCAGTACCAGACGGATCCGGACGTTGCTTATCTCACCGATTTTCTATTTTTTTTAACAGACAAACCAAATCCACCCAAGGGACCATTCACTACCTCAAACAT
Source organism: Mastigoproctus giganteus (assembly GCF_048544385.1). Lineage (NCBI taxonomy): Eukaryota > Metazoa > Arthropoda > Arachnida > Uropygi > Thelyphonidae > Mastigoproctus > Mastigoproctus giganteus. The sequence continues at coordinate 207,484,259 of NC_143582.1, read as the reverse complement.
GACGGACACGTCCTTCACTCTTAGCTGGCAGGCACCGGACAGTGATGGAGGATGTCCAATTATCGAGTACATTGTGGAGAGGAAAGACGTTAGCCGGAAAGCATGGCAACGCGTTGGTACCACAGACGGTAAATGCCTTTCCATGGAGGTGACCAGTCTGAAGAAAGAGACAGCCTACCATTTCCGAGTGTCCTGTCGTAATGAAGTAGGCACGAGCCTTCCCTATGCTCCGGAAGAACCAATTACGCCTGGAGCACAAATCAGTACGTATAATTCCTCATTAAACATTCTTTGCTAAATTTTTTAGGTGTCTGCGAAGCTTGAGTATATTTTATGTGTCTGAGAAGTTTAAGTATGTTTTAACTTATGTATGAGTGATTTAAATCTCTCTTGAGTACAAGGATCTGTTTTAAATATTTTTACAGCACCACCCTCCGCTCCTGTCGGCCCACTGACGGTGGTGAACATGACAAACAGGACCATAACTCTAAGTTGGAGAACTCCACTGTCCAGCGGTGGAGCAGAACTCACATCATACATAGTAGAGAAAAAGGAGGTGAGGAAAAGCTGGATCCGAGTGGTGACTTTGGATCCCCACATAACCACCTACACCGTTCAGAACCTTTCCTCCAAATACGAATATTTCTTCAGGGTGTTTGCCGAGAATCCTGCTGGCCTTAGTCCGCCACTGGAAACGGAGAAGCCAATTAGTCCAACTACCACAGCCAGTAAGTAAACCTATTATTACTTGCTATGCAGGTGTTGTTATTCAGTGTATGATATGTATGTCGCGTGTATGTTAATGTTGTTTCTTACACTTCTCTGTACAATTCACCCTCCTGCTTAGTTTCTTCTTAGCTAGAGTTCAAAAATTTCGGATAAGCTGAGTTCCAATTTAAGCTAGGAAATGATCAAGGATTTGGATCTGGCAGTTACTCTGATTTGTTGGACTTGAGAAAGTTGTTCTGAATTATCAGAAACAAGAATAATTTTATATCATCGGCATAAGAGCTGAGAGCTGTTGAAATACCGCGAAAAATATCTTGAGCTCCAGTAAACAGTATGGCTGAAATCACTCCACTCTACGGTGATCTTTTGTTGAGAGTATACTGGATCTGAAGATGCCAGAGACTTAAAATGGCGGAAATTACGCTAATGAAATTTCTACCTGTATTTAAATATTTCGTTAGGCTATGTAAGCAAAACGAAAACAGTTTGTAATAATTAAATTAAAAACAAATATACACAGTTTCATCGAACTTCTTACAGAATGCACTGTAGTATCTGCCTTGCACTTGTCGACATGCATCCATTCTCTTTGAAGAAATTCTACGAAGCACACTGTATGGTCTTAATGTTTCCAGTCTTATTCAGTAGAGACTTATTTGGATATTTATTGTTGAATGTCTCTTAACAATACAGAAATGATGTACTACCAACCTATATTTACAAATGAAAAACCTTTTGTGGCAATGGTAAATTGTGGGAGCGAAGTTGAAAAATATGTAATTAATGATATTAAAATTTCGCAAGATTATTTAATGAAAAAAACTTTCGAGCCTACAGACCAGTAAGGCTCCTGGAGTTGATGGAATATACCCTATAATCTTAAGAGAGGAGGCACGCGAGTGCATTGAGGCTAATTATGCGAGCATCACTAGACTCTGGGGAGATTCCCTTGGATTGGAAAAGTGCAAATGTATCTCCCATACATAAGGGTGGCTCTAAGAGTGAAGTTGGAAATTATCGATCTGTCAGTCTGAGTTCAGTAGTAGGGGAAATCATGGAGGCAATGATCAAGGGTGGAATTCAGGATCATTTGGATCGAATTAAATTCTCAAGGATACTCAGCATGGTTTTGTAAAGGGAAAATCATGTTTAACAAATCTGGTTCGCTATTTTGAAAGGGTCACTCACGAGGTGGATTTAGGGAATAATTTCGACATTGTTTATTTAGATTTCAGCAAAGCTTTTGACTCAGTCCCACATGAGCGGTTGCTTTATAAGCTGGAACAGGTTGGAATCACTGGGAAAATCCTTAGATGGATAGAAGGATGGCCTCAGGGCAGGAGGCAGGGGTTGTGATAAACAGCTATTCCTCAGATTGTGTTGATGTAAGAAGTGGGGTTCCCCAAGGATCAGTATTAGGACCACTGTTGTTTTTAATTTTCATAAACGACATCGATGAAGGGATAGAGGGCGTGATGTCTAAATTTGCAGATGATGTTAAAATTAATAGAGTAGTTAATGATCATTGTCAAGCTGAGCTTCTTCAGAGAGACTTATATAGACTTCAGGAATGGTCAGAAAAATGGCAGTTATGCTTTAATCCAACAAAGTGTAAGGAATTACACCTGAGAAAAAGTAATCTCAAAATAACTTATTCACTTAGTGGAATTCAACTAAACCCAGTACTGGAGGAAAGGGACTTGGGTGTTACAATACGGTCATACATGAAATTCTCTGAGCATTGTAGACAGGTTGCAAGGAAGGCCCATGGTGTCCTATCGATGATCTATCCAACTTTTGCAAGTAGTGATAGCGACGTGATAATCCCATTATATAAAGCTTATGTTAGACCACACTTGGAATACTGTGTTCAAGTATGGAGACCGCACCTAAAGAAAGACATCGAGCTTCTTCAAAGGGTGCAAAGACGGGTAACTCGCCTGGTGAGATCGGCAAAAGGGCGTCCTTATGAAGAAAGCCTTCGAATATGTGGGTTGCAGAGTTTGGAAACTAGACACCTTATAGTAGATTTGATTGAGGTGTTTAAGGCTCTGAGAGGCATCAGTAAAATGAATGAGGACGATATTTTCAAGATTATAAATGATGCTAGAACTAGGGGACATAAATTCAAGTTACGGGGGGAAACGTTTAGATTGGACTGCAGGAAGTTTTATTTTAGCCAGCGAGTTATAAATTACTGGAATAAGTTGCCTACATGGGGTGGTAGAGGCTGACAATTTGGGTAAATTCAAAGGTCATCTGGATAGTACCTTCGGGTGAGGGAAGCACATAGGATGATAGGTTTAATTTTCTTTTCTTTTATTAATCACTATTATTTATTTATTTATTATTATTTTTTTATCATTGTTTTTATTCGTTTTTTTTTTTTTTTTTTTTTTTTTGGCCGGTGCAGCATAAGCTATAGGCTTTCTTGCACCATGCGGCCATTGCTAATACTAATACTATGCAAGACAATGTTCCAAAACGAACGCATTTTCTTAGGGAAAACCCATATTACGCACCGCACCAATAAATAATGTAGTACTCCTCAAATACCGCTACTATCACAAGGAAACTGCTTTCTGTTATCTGTCTAAATATACCTTACTCCATATCCGATGACATCATATGCTCTGTTGCTACGGTTACTTCAATACAGACAAAGGTTGGGAACAAAATGACTTAATAATGAGGTGGATCTGAATATATTCGTGAAAGGTATTTTAGCATTGTCAGTATTTTAGCAGATCATTTATTGCCATTAATTTACAATAAGAACTTCTTTAACAAACTCTCTCTAGGTGCATTAAATTAATCTGTTAGGCCCTATCTAATATTAGATATTGTGTTACTTGCAGACCGACCCACGCCACCAACAGCTCCCCTAGAGATGAGGGCAACAGGGCCCAGCTCCATCATAATTGAATGGGGTAGACCAGAATCTGATGGTGGGGCACCATTATTGGGTTATACGGTTGCTATGAGGGACCTAAGGAGGATAATGTGGATGGAGGTAAGGACATATTTCAAACAAATTTATTTATTATAAGTTCTCGATTGCAGATAATAGACAATTCTGGAATAAGGGAGTGCATTATAATAATATTCTTCGCCTTTGTTAGATGATGATAATGGTAGTGGCGATATGAAGTTTGTTAGGCATGTGCTAATAAAATAAAATTATAAACACTCCTGGTTTCCTGTATAGAGCTTTCGATGTGAGTTTGTGGATAGCACAGTTGGTATACTCACCGGATGGAAAATACCGGAGTTCGAATCCCATCAATAGTGCGTGGAATTTTTATGGGTCTTTTTCACAACGTGGCCGAGTTAGTCGATCTCAGGCAAGGATCGCATAGTTTTTCCCTCCGGGAAACTCGAATTTTTCGTCCAGCAAACCAACCAAAAAACACTCGCAATTCCCATACATATTATATCCTAAGTTTCTGATGCGTCTAAAATCCTATAACTACAGCAACAACATTTGCACCCTTTGCCTATGATGTACCCTTAAAATAATGTCATAAAAATATATTGTAACGAAGTCATTTCAATTTGTCAACAATCTATAAGTGTATAATAAAAGCGAACTTGTCCCATCGAAACTATTATTAATAAAATGAATAAAAGACTCTCACTTGTTTCACGTATGGCATTGTTTCTTCCATCAGGTTGGTCAAGTGGATGCTGAAACTCAGAGGTTACAAATCCGGGACCTACACGAAGGACACGAATACATGATTCGTATCATGGCTAGAAACGAAGTGGGAACAAGCGATCCTTTAGAATCAGAGGAGCCTATAAAAGTCATCAGGCCACCAGGTGAGTAATACCCGTATAATACATCGTATACAAGTTTTCTGTACGCAACTAAGAATGTGTGTACTAACACGTAACTCCATGTGTATGTGTGTTTGAAGTGAAATATGTTGCTTGGTTTAATGTCGAATAACCAAAAAGTTAACGAAATAGCCTGGCACTATCGACATAATTCTATTTTTCCTTCTTTCTCAAAATGAAGCCCGAATACATATACACAGGAATGACTCAAAAAGTTCGCAATTTTGATCAATAAATATTCAATTATTAGTTTTAAATTTTGGAACGTATCTGCAATCTAAAGATTGTGTACCAGATTTTGTGACCTTCCTAATGTACCTTTTTCTTAAGGAGATGCGGAGAAAACTTTGATAAAGCTCCGATAACAACCAGCCCTATGAAGTTTTCATTTTCAGGTCCTTTCTTTACTTCCACTGCTTAAATGTCTACACTACGTTATGATATTACAAAAGAATGGGGATACTAAGGGAAAATACAAACGGCAATTCAGATTTTAATAATGCGGGCGGCCTTGTTTGATAAATAGTGGATAAAAAAAGGCATGTTAAAAGAACTCAGAAAAAGTCCTCATTCCTAAGAGACATGATCAGCCTTACATAAACAGAGATCATCGCCAGTAGTACAGTAAAAAGGACCCATACATTTTTTTACGGGTTCTTTCTCATTGTGGCCAAGTTAGTGGGTGTCGAGCAAAAACCGACTATACAATATAAGGTTTGTATGATATAACACGTTGGTGCCTCAAAACCTTTGCTACTTTAGCGAAAAAAAAAACGCCTAAACAATATAATATATAAAGTTAATATTTTAGTAGTCAAAATACGAACTTTTTTAACATCCCACCAGCAATAGGTACCCGAATTTTGATTTGTGTGCATATTTACCAAAAATATTAGCACACTCGCAATAAATCACAATTACAAGTTTGAATTGTGAACTCCTAATGACTTGAGCAATTTCTCAGCCATGAAAACCTAAATCACATAGATATTATATCACCACACATCAACAAGGATCAGGGATTTTGACCTCATTTAGAGTGCCCACTTTGAAACTCTTGGGTAATTGTTTAAATTAGTGACTTGCAAACAATCCTAACACGATGCTATCCGTGTTAACGTTTCTCCTCACCTATTTAAATACCACTGGCTGCATACATCCAGTATGCTGGACATACATACAAAGGTATATACAAAATACATGTTGACAAAGGTTACATCCACTGCTTGATCTTCCTTGTTTTCAAACAAGACCGAACATAAAGCACTGAGGTACCACATGAATCACTGCATATATGGAATATTCTGTTGGTGACCATTCCTTTTATCACTTAGTCAGTGGAGTTGGTTCCACAGAATATTTCAACTCCTACATCCGAAGAGCGATGATATCTTCGAAGATGACAATATCTTCCATGGTCCATCACATTTTTTCCTCTTTTGGAATCCCACAGATACTTTCGTATGACACAACACCAGCAGTTTACACCTTGTTTCCACGTTTGGCCAAGGGTCCAGTATTTTAACTCCTTTTGGACATCTGTCAGCTGATAGAATCATTATCACGACGTGGAGCATTTAAAATCGCCGATACAGGTGGACCTATGGGAAGTGTACCCGTTATGGGAAGAAACTTCGGTGCATAACCCCCCAGAAGGAAAGTTAATGCGCGCTAAACAAAGTAAGTGTTTTTATCTTTTGTTTCCATTCCAAGAAAGGTAAAGGTCACATGAACTAGAAACCAAGAACCCCTCTCGCTATTCAGCAATCCAATAGCGACAGCTCAAACATGTAACTGTCTGACACATCTGCTCGACATAACGTCTTTAATACAACACACTCTGACTTCTACAAACGTATACAGCCAACCAGCAGTGTGTTGCCAGGCCAGCATTAACTGCACGTGACTAACAAGTGTGGTCAATGTCTGAAAAGTGAGCATGTTAAAAGAATGTTGTTACTTCACCATTAATATTTTGTGCTCAGTTCATATAGTAATAGGAATTTTGATCCGTAAAAACTCTAAACGTATTGAGCGTAGAACGTAGTGTTTCTAAATATCTTTCTCCTCCTAAATATCTTTTCCTCCCTAATATCTCTCTTTCTCTCTATCAAGAGAAGTATCTCTGTCGTAGCCTGGAACAAATCTGTGAAAAGAGCGAATGGTGAAATTTAGAGTTTTTACGACTACGATAATTTATATGTTTATTCGGAAGTCCTCACCAAAACTTTCTGTGCTTTTTCCCTCAGGGTTCCTGGAAGCTCCACCAGAGATCGATGAACACACGGTATCTCTGAGTTTCAGCACAGAGACGTCATCGTCATGGATACGAGAAGCGAACGTCGAACCCCTTCTCCGGAGCTACACCAAACATGTCCTTATCGGAAGGAACGAATACTTCTTCCGGTTATGGCATTACGCAGAATCCATATTTAAATAACGTCATCCAGCCGCGGATATTTTTTCTACACCATTATTGTGATATTGAATTGAAATCTAGGCTAACAGATACCTTTATTTCCGAAGAATACGACACTACGAGCGTGGTTCCACAAGACGACTCTAATATACTGAAGTCCTGTTGTCCTAGATTTTGATTCCGCTGCCTGCCACGTGTATGTGATGCGGGTGGCACTCTGACTGTATATTATTTATTATGTAAAGACATTTCCAGACGTGATCTACTTTCCTTGAAGTGAACTGCTGCAATGTCCCTGTTGAACATTTTTTCACCTTGGATTATGTTCTAATTAATTATGTATATTCTTGCCCCCCCCCAATCGACTCAGTGTCTGTCGCCCTGAGCCCCATGTGCCATAGAAATGCGATTCTACAATTGTAGACCTAAGAAATAAATATTGGCTTTATACGTCTTTGCACAATAAACTCTACATAAAAGCCTATCGTCTGCTCTTGTGTTGATTTTCCACAGTCTGTTGGCTTTTTTTCTTCACGTGACCTTTACCATTCTAATTATAGGTTAAATGATGGATAATATTCACTTTTATATTAAACGATATTACCGTTTTATATTTAATATTTTAAACGAACGTAATTAATGTAGTATCTATTGAATTCCATGAGGATGAAGCCAACGATTTCTGTTACCAGCAGAAAAATAACCATATTTACTCTTGTGATTCAACGTTGGGTCAGAGCAGTAAAAACTCCAAAAATTGCACACAAAAACATGATAATTTCGAAATTGCAATAATTCTCAATAATCACACACACACGCGCACATATACATACACCTGGTATAGTAAAGTGCATAAACAAAATTTTGAATTTGCTAATGCAGCACAAATATTGAAAGTAATGAAATAAAAATTTTGTTTACAATAGAAATACTGAAAGTAATATTATATAATACAAATCATAATAAAGTATTTTAAACTAAAAGAACTAAATAAAAAAGGATATTTCTGAATATTAAATACTATATAAATGAGACCATTTAAAAAATTTCGAAATTACCTCATTCGATAATCATAATAATGGCACTTTCGTTACCATTGGCAACTGCTGCGTTGTTTTTTCGTAAAGGAAAGGGATTACTGTGCTTTAAACATAAATTTGTCTTAAAGAGAGAACTTTATATATAAAATGATATAAACTTAAAGGGAACCATTCCAAATTTAAAATAATGATAATAAAACTTCCTGACAACTGTAAATCGAAGAAATAAATAATGGCTTTATGCACCTTTTCGGAATAAACTTTACACAAACAACTGTCGTCTGTTCGTGTGATCAGAAAGCGACACCTGTGTATGTGCTTTACAAATGAAAAACACCTTAAAAATAATTAAATAATAGACAAATAAACAGAAATTTATTTATAGGTTAAAAAAATTAAACAAAAGCATACATGAAAGAAGAAAAAAAATTGGTTTCTGACATACTCAAAGATGGCAAATTATAATTTAAAATCCATTGAGTTATTCATGAAACTAACGGATAATAAGAATAAGTTTTTGCTGATTAAAAGATAGTAGGAAATGAAGAAATACATTAGGGGCGAATTAATCGACGGCAATCGCATAAATAAAAAATACTTCAGAGGGGTTCCAGCAATTGTGAACTTGAACAACGCAAATGGTAGAGATTAATAAACTACTTTTAGGAAACAAAGCCAATAAATTTGTTAAGGAAACAAGCAAAAAATACAGAACTCCAAGTTGGTATTCCACGAACAAGACCGCAGCAATTTAAAGCGAATTGTACGTCAGAATAGAAGGTATAGTGTGCAGCAAATAACTGAAAAAATTAATTTACACGAAGAAAGAGCTATTTCCAACCGAACTATATGATGGGAGTTGAAGAATCTTGGCTTTGCTAGTCCTGTGCCTATACGAAAGCTAATTCTTTCCATAAAAAATCAAAAGATTCGACTAGAGTGGTGTGCCAACGCTAATGCTGTGTACAGCGGAAAAAGATCATGTGGTCTGAAAAGTATCGACTAATAATTTTATTCACCAATGATAGGGTGAAAGCGTGGCGTGAACCTCATGAAGCCATGCATCGAGTCTGCCTCGTGTACATCACTCAAGCGGCTGGAGGTGGTATCGTGGTATTCGGCATGTTCTGTTGGTAAAGGCTGGATCAGCTCATACCGTTATAAGATCGTGTTAACTCTAATTAATATCTTTCTGTCGTATCGGAACACCTTCTCCGTGAAATTCTTCATTTTTACCCGGATTGCGATTGATTATTTCAAGACAACGCAGCTCACCACTGTGCAAAAATTCTATCTAGTTGGTTCAAGGAACATCCCCATGATTTCTAACGTCTATCTTGGCTGCTTAATTCACTAGATCTGAATTCGATTGAGAATATCTGGGATTATGTTGGAAAGGGCAGTTCGACTTCGCAATTATCTACCGACCACAGTACAGCAGCTGACAAATATCCTGATCGAAAAATGGTCAAACCGGGAGCCAGACTCCCTCAGATACCTTGTGAAGCCAATTCCATGACGTGTACGTAAAATTCAAGCAAAACGTAACTTAGTAGATATTGAATAAGGTTTCTAAATTTTTGACCAGTTCAGTTTAGTTACGTATAAAATTGGTCATTGTCAGTATTTTAAATTGATTAAAAATTCATCTTTTGAAAACGATAGTCATCTGCATATTCACTATAAAAATAGACAAGCAGTAGAGAAGTAAATAGATAGATGTTAAAACTTCGAAATCATAAAATAGCTAATGTCGTTTTTGTCTTTTCGAAATAAGAAAAGTAAGTGGACTGTTTCCCGTCCTATTGATATTCTCATAAATTTGAAAATATCAAAATAGCATTAGCTATTTTGTAATTTAAAGGTTCTAACTTCATCTGCCTACCTCAACCAACTTAATTTCTACTGTTTCAGGGAATTGTCACTAAGTCCATCTGCTATCCGACGAATGGTCAGTAAATCCAGAAAGGGGCTGTCATAGCAGTTTCTTATAACAAAAAAAATTCTTATACCTCGTCTTTTACCTAGTAACGTTCATGATTCCTTAAAAGAGGAGTGGAGCAGAATACCAGCAGCTTTTTTTTAAAACGGAAATTATTAGTTTTTTAGGGCGCATTTAAGCAATCATTCCGGTCAAATGTGGACCAACATGTACTAATTTCTTCAAATGAATACATGTTTTGTTCCTAACTACAAGTGTCCCATGCATTTCTTTAAAAAGAAGATAGATATCATCAGTTAAACGACAGATTAACCATGCCATTTGTTTAATAGCAGTGCAATACCAAGGCAACTCGTAGTAAAAGTAAAGTTAATTCCACTGTAGGCATTAATATCACTGCATCTGCTAGGTAGTCTAAACTTTGCCAGCCAAAAAAATGCAGGAGATAGCATTTTCACTGTAGACCGTGAAAATGATTCTCACGTAAGGTATTCGGAGTTTGATTCAATTTAGCTATCCTACAAAAAGTAATGAGTTCCTCTGTATCTGCAGGAAATTGAGCGTGACTAAGAAATATGGATTTATATTTTGGGTTATAAAAGTAATCAGCAGGTAGCTCGGAAGATTTTTCCCCGAACAGCTGCAATCCAAAAGCTTCTGATAACAGAAACAAATGCACACTGTTCATTGGCATTGTGCAAGGCACATCGAAATTGAAATGTGGACAAGCTGCTCTTTGGTGCGACGTGTCATGGTCCATTGGCTCTCAATGTATGGAACTATGGAGTCCATTTCCTACACTAATGTTCTGGACATTTCTATGTGTCCTACATTTGTGAAAATTTCATGGAAACGGACCTTACGCCTTCCAACACGACAAAGCTCTATTCCACAAAGCATGGATTTTGAAGCCAAGGTTTTAAGATAATGATAGGAACATTAGCACAGAGCTCCAACCTAAAAAAAAACTGAATATCTTGGGACGAACTGAAATGCAGAATTAGGACAAAGCCAAAAGTTAGTAAAGTTCATGAATCCTTAAAATAGGGGTGGCGCACAATACTACCAGCTTTTTAACGGAAATTGTTAATCTTCCAGGACGCATTTAAGCAGTCATTACGTTCAAAGGTGGACCAACAGGTACTATTTCTTCAAATGAATACATATTTCATTCTTAATTACAGGTGTCCCATGACATTTGGTGGGGCAATACATGTCCAAAGAAAGTAATAATTTACTATTCGTTTAAAGTAATTCAAGAACATCCACAAGAAGAACATTTTGCAAATTACGACTAAGACGAACAAACCTTTTACACTCCTTAACTGAAAGGCCAGTAACTTCAGTTCTGAAGGGTTTTTTTTGTATGTATTCGTGACCATTTTACACGGTCGAGCCAATGAATACGATTGACCTAACTTAGAGAACTTGCATTGACTGTAAAGGTACTAAGAAATGCGCAATTCTAACAACCAACGTTGATGAAAAAGAAATGATATTCTACTTTTCCTGTATTTCCCAACAAAATATGATCCTCAGTCCATTTATAATCAGTGATATCATTTCAATCAAGGCGTATGAAGTTTTTAGAAATTATAGTTAAAGACAAGGGGCAATTGAGATTTAAAAATTCTATCTCCTTTTTAAAACAATGCATCGATTCTGTAATTTTAAGATGCAAGAGTGGTGAATGTCATACTGTTCTCAAATCTGAGACGGAAACAATTTACAAATCACTTGTTTTCATAAATAGCAAGGCAGTCTGATTTAGTATGAACTTGTTATCCAGTAACTTGTTAACTCACGTCTTCATTCTGCCTATGCTTGACTATGGATTGCCAATCTGGAACCCTTACAGAAAGAACAAAATACTAGGATAGTGTGATACGGCAGATCGCATACAGTAGTGTGTGATCTGCGTGTTTATATGTACTTGAAAGCTACTTTCCCTTTTCTTCTAATCAAAATAATAGCTAATTATTAACTGCTAATTAATTTCACATTCATTCACTGTTATCTGGTTGAGATGTTTAAGGCTTTGAATCAATTGAGTGAGCTGAATGTGAATGGCATTCTTCCTCTTGCTGAGCCCACACACATGAGGGAGCATAAAATTCAGTTGAAGAAGGATGTGTAGGATAAATGTGCGGAAGTTAGCCTTCAACCAGCTGGTGGTTGATTGTTGGAACAGACTTCCATCTATTATTGTGCAAAGTTTGACTAAATTCAAGGAAAAACTAGACAAATTCTTGAAGGATATGGATGGGTGAAGCGTGTAGTGTTTTTTTTTTTTTTGCGAGGGGGCTTCTATATAAGCTTCTTTCTTGCATCATTTTTCAATAACACAACACTGAAAGGACAGAATTAATTCATGGGATACCTGGTTCCTGGTCAACGCGACGCTGTCACCCATCTCGCTAGTGAACGAACCCACCGCTTGGCAGATATATAGGTACACTGCATTCACGTAGACAGTAATTCCATATCAGTATGAATAAAGTCCTGAGTTAACCAACTTTGAAAGAAGAATGATAGTGGGCGCCCGACGCATGGATTACTCTATCGCGGAGGTGGTACATAAATTGCACTATCCCCCGTTCGACAGTATCAAGAGTGTATCAGGAATACGCCATTTCCGGAATAACATCTCATCGTCGACAGCGCTGTGGGCGAAGAAAGGTGGTGGATGAACGTGGACGACGACGTCTGTCTCGCATTGTTTCAGCCAACCGGAGAGCGACAGTGGTACAAATCACCGCCGACTTCAACGAGGGATGTGCCAGAAACATCTCCACCAAGACCATCAGGCGATCATTAGCCGCAATAGGTTATGGAAGCCGCCGACCCACCAGAGTCCCATTGCTAACACGACAACACAGGACTCTTCGGCTCAACTGGGCGAAAGAACATGGCACTGGACCTTGGATGACTGGAGACAGGTATCCTTGTCCGATTAGTCCCGTTTCCAGTTATTTCGAGCGGACGGTAGGGTGCGTATCTGGCGGAAACCTCACGAAGCTATGCACCCGTCATGTCAACAAGGAACTGTTCAGGCAGGTGGACGGTCGGTAATGATCTGGGGCATGTTCAACTAGCACACGTTTGGACCTCTGGTACGTCTAGACGCATCTCTGAACGGTTCATGTTATATGTCCATCCTTACAGACCATCTGCATCCGTTCATGGTCATCGTGCACCCACAGAACAGTGGTGACTAGAACAGGTACGTCTGGTACGTCTAGACGCATCTCTGAACGGTTCATGTTATATGTCCATCCTTACAGACCATCTGCATCCGTTCATGGTCATCGTGCACCCACAGGGTAATGGACTCTTCCAGAAGGACAATGCACCTCCCCACAGAACAGTGGTGACTAGAACAGGGTTCGAAGAGCATTCCGCAGATTTTACCACCATGGAATGGCCTCCCCATTCACCAGACATGAACGCTGTGGAACATCTTTGGGATGCTATGGAAAGGTCTGTTCGAGCTTTGGATCCTCCATCTAGGAATGCGACGGAATTATGTACAGCGAATCCTCAGTGAATATTCTCTTAGGCAAGTAAAGCCATGTTACAACTGTATATCATCTCTTAAAATTGATATTACTTTGTTGGTTTCCTAGTTTTTTTGATGGATGGAAAACTCAAATATTCGGGAGAACTACGCATGCAATTCTAGTCCCAGATCGCGTAACATGTCACAGATGAAAATACCCCTAAAACTATTGAGTTCCGATTGGAAATATACTATCCTGCCGAAACTATTCAGATACGACAATAAGAAACCACAAGTGTAAATGTAGTCTCCGATTCTTCTTGCAGAACATCGGAATTTTTCAGAGTTCTGTCTGGAGTATTCGACAATAACACAAATCCTGTATTAATGCTTGTTTTTCACCATTTTAGGTAGCTTTAGTTGTTGTTCTGACTTGCGATGGGAAACAAGCTGTCCTGTTGTCCCCAGAATTCCACAGTAAGATTGCAGTAGCTATTGATTCCCACATTTCTGAGGCTTAGAGGAGTGGAGGTTAGATGATTGCTCATTGTTTCTCCCATATATCTGGGGTTCTTTGACAAAAGTTAATTGTTGTTTAGCTATCCATCTGAAACAGGCGACATGGTATCCGACGATTGAGCCTCTCAGAAAACTCTGTAAGCATATTACCTCGACTTATTCTGATAGCTGTATACTATTTCCTGAAAGCTTTTAAACCTGTTCCTGTTTTCCATGTATCTCTTTCCCACCGTTCACACTGTTAAGAGGGGAGTCTATTTCTTTTCGCAGGGTAGTATATTTCTCAACTCGGTCAGTGGCAGAAATCGCACTAGTTCTTTCCCACTTAGCTCTTGTCACAGAGTAGGAAAGCTCTGCACATTGTTCATGTCCCAGTAACTAACAATAAATTTTTCTTATCCGAATTATTATCTCAGTCTGATGTAATCTGAGTTATCGCTTGAGTCAGTGAATTATTTGGGATGTGGGAAGTTGAACAGCACGATTAGCATATTTATAGCCGGATATACACGCATTTATTAAATGTAAGCTGAGTATACGCAAACAGACTTCACGAAAAGGATATAAAGACATGATCTATCCCCTCCTATCTTATACATTTCTTATCTCATGTTTATAAATGAAGAAGCAAAACCAAGATATCCTAATTAGACCAGATGCAATCAGCAACAGCAGTGCTAATTGCAGATGCCCAGATTGCGTAAGTAGAGACATTTCTCAAACTGAGTTATGCAGCCAGTCGTATTTCACAGCGTTATGCGTGAAATAAATAATAAACCTGAGAATAAATTACTTCTACGGTTACGTCTGGCCACAGTGAGGTCCTTGTAGTGAGAAAAAAAAGGACCAGGGTTTCTACTGAAGTTTTTCTCTCCCTGCTTCCTCTCGTTAGTAAAAATGAAAATAAAACATACGCACAGAAATTGTACCCAAACAGGAAACAAGTCCACATCCCCAACTAATTGTAACTGATACCCAGAACTGGTAATCCCCTCTCCACAAAGGGCCTTCTATCATACAATCGCTACTAGAAAGACTTAAAATAGGGAAGATGGAAATTACAAAAAAACAAAAACTGAGACGGAGGGAGGAAGATTGTTTATACTGTTCATCGTGAACTTTTGTGAATGGCAAAGAATATTTGCGTTATCTGGAAATTTAAATTGTACAGGGACGAAGAACTAACAGGTGCTGAAAACATAGTGGCAAAAATGCCGAGGCAAAAGGAACTGGTAAATATTACAGCGTGTAATATTTACCAGTTCCTTTGAAATTGTTACCAGATCATTGAAATTGTTCCAACCAGAAAAAATGGATGGATTTACAGTAAAATTTAATATTTAATATTAATATTAGTCATACAGCGCAAGGAAGTCCAAGAAATTTGTTGTACCCGTCAAAAAAAAAAATAAAATAAGATAATAATAAAACAGACTAACTATTCTATCCCCTCCTTACGTAGATATATCTGTCCAACTGACCTTTTACATTCGTGGGCAGCACAGTTGGTAGAATCGCATCCTCCCCACACCAGGTGGAAAAGACCTGTTTGAGTCCAGTAGATGACGTGAGGAACTTTTATGGTCATTTTCCACAACGTGGCTGTCTTAGTCGGTCTCAGGCGAGGACAGCGTGGTTTTTTCTCCCGGAAACTAGTGTTTTTTTGTCCAGCAAATAGAAAATCGACCACAGAACACACAACCGCCCATGGCAGCATGTTAATTGCTTATTCCAGTAATTAACAACTCCCTGGCTATTTACTTGTGACGAATCTGGATATAAAGGATTAGCATGCCAAGCTGATCGGAGAATGTCCAGTTACATGTCTATTATTTCCCCCTTGACGTAGGGCTCTAAAAGTGCTATTAACATGTGTGTAAACGTTAGTAAGCAAAGAGAACGGTAAGCGAATGGCCGTCTAAGAGTGTGTCATCCCATAAACACACGTAAAGCGACGTTATGTACAGCTGACAGAATTTGAAAGAGGTCGAATCATTGGGTTGCAAAAACTGGACAGTCAACGCGGTAACTGGCGATTCGTATGGGTCGTGATGCCCGAACGGTTGAATGCTGCTGGCAACAATGAATACAGGAATGTATCGGACACTTCGGGCTCTGGCTCTTTGTCATCAGAAAAACGGCAGAATGAGAGGATTGATGGATCCACCAATTAGCGACATGAAACGCATCCGTACGATCAGCCGAATTTCCAGCATCGTAACACCATTCCTGTCTGTGCCTGTGCCGAGTATAATGATTATCAGACAACTGCGAGAAGTGGAGCTGAATCGTTACACCAACTGCCTCTAACTCCATTCCATCGACGTCAACGTTTGCGTTGGTGAAGGGAGAAAACTTCTGGGGAACTAGAATTATATTGTGCTATATACATGGTATGGAGATTCGTCATTTACAACAGCCGTTCACCTCAGGTCGTTATTGATGGTACTATTCTGATATCAATGCTTTTGCTCGTTCTATGCTCCGACCCAAACACTATTTTCCAGCAGCACAATGCCTGCCCACATACGGCTCCAAAATCGCGACAGTGCCTACATGATATGGATATGCTTCCTTGGCTTCCCTGTTCACCAGATCTGTCGTCTATCGTACCCATTCGAGATATGATGGCACGCTCACTAACCCCACCGTCTCAGCTCCTACTGCTGTTGCCAAACTCAGAGAACAAGTGCAAGAAGCATAGTTCAATGTTCACTAAGATGACATTTGTCATCTTTTCAACTCACTGCCGCGACGTGTCTATGCTGTTCATGGAAACCATGCTTCGTATCAGTGTGCACCGTCTACATTGATATCTCTCACTTCACGACACAATGAATTTCGTGCGGTTCATCCAAGCTGAGCTCAAAGCGTGCCCCCTTTTAGGTAGGGCAATGCCAATGACGAACAGTGTACTATCAAATCAAATGTACTGTATTCTTACGCACTGTGTTAATCATGCGATATTTAACACAGTCACTGTGTCAATGATGTAGAGGGCGTTATAGTAGTACACGGTATTGAATTGAACTACAGAATACATATCGTTGAGTTTCAAGGAAATGTTACATAGAGAAGAGCTCAGCGAATTCAGACCCGAAGTAAGAGTTGGGTGCTGCAGTGTTTTACAATGTGATAATCATACATCAACCTTCACAACCCTTCGTGCGATTCTACACTTCAGTTCACACCATGGAGCTCACAAATATTAGGTCCTCGCGGGAACCACGGTGCATATAGGCATTGACCTCACTACACCAGGTAGAAAACACTAGTTCGAATCCAGTCAATGAGACGAAGAATTTTTCACAACATGGCTGAATTAGCTGGTTTCAGGTGAAGATTGCATGCTTTTTTCAACTTCGGTTTTTCAGAAAAACTTCGGTTTTTCAGAAAAACTTCGGTTTTTCTGAAAAAGAAAAAAAATAAGGCCTAGGAAACAGGTAAAAAGAACACACGCGATTTACAAACATAATACATACCGCGAATAGGATCTAAGTTAGTGATTCGCCTAAAATTCCTCCAACAATAACAACAATACAAATCTTAACCAAGATTAGTGCCAGTCCGACGTTCTGAAAAAAAAAAAAAAAAATTGTCATTATCTGTATTACCGGAATACCTCATCCAACCATTGTATTCTGTCCATAAATATAAGCTGGATCATGTTGGGATTATTAAAATAAATTCTAAGATGGATTGCTGGGTGGCCGCAGGAAAGAAGGCAGAGGGCTGTGATTAATGGATATTGTTCAGATTGGTGTAAATTCAGAAGTGTGGTCCCCCAGGATCGGTTCTTGGACCACTGCTGTTTCTCATTTTCATAAAAGACATCGACGATGGACAGAAGGCTTTATGTCAAAATTTGCAGACAAAGTAACGATTGGTACAGTAGTTAATGATCAGTATCTAGCAGCGCTTCTTCAGGATGATATTAACAGGCTGCAAGGATGGTCAGAAAAGTGACAGCTAAGTTTTAATGCAGCAAAATGCAAGGTCTTATTACACTTGGAAAATAGCAACCCCAAAATTGATTACACACTTGGTGGGGTTGAATTAAAAACAGTAGAAGAAAGGGATCCGGGAGTTATAATACGGGCAGATATTAAGTTTTCTGAGCGGTGTAAGCAGGCAGCCAGGAAAACCCACGGTGTCCTATCGATGATTTATTGAACGTTATCCTGTAGCGATAGGGAGGTCATAATCCCACTGTATAAGGCAATCGTAAGACCACATTTGGAGTACTGTGTTCAGGTATGGAGACCTCTTTTTAAAAAAAAGACATTTAGCTTCTTGAAAGGATTCAAAGGCCGGCAACTCGAATGGGGAGATCGGCAGAATGACTCCGATTATGTGGGCACAGAGCTTGGCAACCAGGCATCTCAGAGGTGACCCGATTGAGGTTTATAAGGCTCTGAGAGGGTTAAGTAAAACGAATGAAGGCAGAATATTCACTGTTATAGAGAATTCCAGAACTAGTGGACATAATTAAAATTAAGAGGAAAAAAGTTTAGAGTAGATTGGTGGAAGTTTTCTTTCAGCCAGCGAGTCGTTGATTGATGGAACAATGTGCCTTCCCAAGTAGCTGAGACTGACAGTTTGAATAAATTCAAAAGTCAACTGGATGGTTGACCTAAGTGAAGGGGAAAGCAAATAATTTCCATTTTCTTATGTACTCGTTCGTTGTTTTTTTTTTTTTTTTTTTTTTGTTCTGGCCGGTGCAGCTAATACTGTACTAGTACTACTACTAAATTGGTGTCTTCTGGTCGATTTTCCTGTTTCGTTGGACTAAAAGCCCGAGTTTCCGATAGAAAAAACCTTGCTGTCCTCGCT
This sequence comes from Mastigoproctus giganteus, assembly GCF_048544385.1. Lineage (NCBI taxonomy): Eukaryota > Metazoa > Arthropoda > Arachnida > Uropygi > Thelyphonidae > Mastigoproctus > Mastigoproctus giganteus. The sequence goes on along the minus strand of NC_143582.1, from coordinate 207,465,438 downwards.
TGAGACCCACTAACTCAGCCACTATGTGAAAAAAGCTAATAACAGTTTCTCGCGTCATTGAAGGGATTGTGAGATTGTTTTTTGTTTGTAGGGTTTTAGGTGCATCAGCGACTAAGGCCATATTGCGCCGTATGTATTGTCTGGAAATTGCGTGTGTTCTGTGGCCGATTTGCTGTATTCTGCTTGAAAGACCCGAGTTCCAGGAGGAAAAACCATGCTACCCTGAATTGAGATCGACTGTCTCAGCCACGTTGTGAAAAAGATCCATAAAAATTTCTCGTATTATTGAAGGGCTTCCAATTCAGGTCTTAGCCACCGTGTCTGGGGAGGACAGCAATCAGCTGTGAGAAGAAAAGTCATTATAACCATTGTGCTGCCGTGAGGACACAGTTCTGAAGCAAAGCAGTGTTTTGGGCTATCACTGATCCTTAATCGTCATGTAGCAGAAAAAAAAACATTATTTTTTTTTCATTGGTGTTGTCCTTCAATGAGAATGGTCCTTTTTTACACCGGTCATTTCTGTTTTGTTTTGTTTTTTTTTTAGAACGTGGCCGAGTAAGTCGATCTCAATTGGGGGTTGCATTGTTTTTTTTGTTTTTGTTTTTTATCTTCCAAAAACTCGATCTTTTTGTCTAGCAAACTGACCAAAGAATACTTGCAATTACAGACAAAATATCCGGACGCCTCACAGCCTTAATTTCTTTGGTTGCTTAACACACCCTAATAGTTCGAATTGTTGATGCTTTCAGCATTTCTGGATAGTTATTTATTCATCTGAATCAAATCCAGAATTTCTGGGGAGGAAAGGGAATTCCAACTCTTCTTAGATTCCCCTGTTATATTCTGAGATAAACTTTGTCAAGGAATGAAAAAAGCCTATAAAATTTCCATCCGTGTTGATGGCATTCGAATCCGTGCACAGTATGGAGGGATCATAAACTCTATTCTACTGGCAAGGATTGGCATAATAATCGAGTTGTGGTACTGTAGTGTGTACTTTTATAGCCAACACTTAAAATCCTTTATAGAATCCTGTGTTGCGTCTTCATATTGCCTGCATATGCTCATATTTGGATAAATATCGAGGTATACACAAGGACAAACTTCAAAATCCAGGAATTAGATTCACCAGGTCTAAATCTAGTTAAATCCCGCTCAAATCGAAGTCTGGAAAAATTCTTAAAGGGGTGGGGGGGGGGGCTTAATAGAGCTGTAGTTGACCTATCTAAGAGGAAGAAAGTAGGGACCAATGATTATTCACGGTGTTTCAGCGCACACAACATACAAATCGATCCTCTGTAGAAATGGGAGTCTTATCAGGAAGGCCAAAATATTCAGAGTTCCTTACTATAACACTTGTTGTTACGGGTCATTAACTATACCTTCATCTTGATGAATTATTATATCGAAGATTTTAAATAAAAAAATATTCTTTATTTGTCCTACCATACTAAATAAGGTGTTACAATGGTGAGTGACAAATTCCCTTCACGGCAGTAAATGCCAGTAAGTCATAAAGTCAGCCCAGTAGAGCGTTTCATATCAGTACCAAGTTTGATTGAAGTTAACACTTCACCAGGAGCAATTCTGCTATTAATCAATTTATAGATCAGTCCCCATGGATCTCTGTTACCCACTAACAATATTTTCCCATGATTCCCTTTTATGTCGATACATTTCTTGGTGATAATGTCTACGAGCTAGTTTGTATCTAGTCTGCAAAACAGTAACCTCCAATAAACTGCGATTCCTCCTCCTTTTGGCCTTTTCAAAATCGCGTCTAGATGTACGGGTAAGTGATTTTAAGTTTGTCAAATGCGAAGACCACCAGCGTACATGATAGGGTTTCCTCTTCTTAAACTGCAATACTGTTATCACAAGCTCGAAGGATTGAATCTTGAACAAACTTGGCCAGCTGCGCAGCATCCATCGTCTCCAGTTCAATAGGATCCAAAGAAGATAGTTTGAACTTGAATGAATCCTCAAACGAATTCCACCGGGCCAATTTTGTTTGATATCTAGCCAAGTCCTTATCATCACTCCTGATTAGAATAATTTTATCACCAAAGGAGAAAGTGATAGCATTGTGGTCACTAGTGGACCAAACATAATGTACTGTCCATCCAGTAATACAAGAAGCAATAGTAAGAGAGGCCAGCGAGACATCAATATACGAGGAGCCACGTGAAGTAACACAAGTAGGGTGGTGTCCATATGAATTTAAAATCTGCTGTCGATATGATAAAATCAAATCTTCTAATAATTCACCTTTGTCATCTGTCCGAGGACTGTTCCAATAAACCGAGTTAGAGTTTGCATCCATAAGAAAGAGTACGTTTTTACCCCGCAAAGTCTGGATGGCCATTTCAAGATAGTCTATGAAGGGTTGTATCGAATCCTGGTATTGAGAACACTGGCAGTACAAGGATATTACGTAAAGCTGTCCAAAAGAACCTTCAATCGAAGCGCAGGCAGCATTCCAGTGCACAATTTGGCAATCCGGGTAACAACAAAAGAAGGATTGACAATAGGCACTACAGACCAAATCCACTTTATGGTGTTTCCATAGTTCCAACAATAGCTGGATCAGAAGAAACAATTCTAAATCTCAGGGGTAGGCCTTTGACGACACCTTTGTAGGAATAAGGTTCCTGTAGTGCAAGAACCTGAATGTCATTATCCAGAACGATGGGAGTCAAGTCAATGAAGACTGAGATCGACCGCATACAGTTCAGTTGAAGGAATTTAATGGTAGAAAAATTATTGGTACCAATAGTGTTTGGAGAAACAGGTGTACTATTCATAGGCTGTTTTTGCTCTTACTACTTCTAGCGCTTTGAGGTACTCTTGACACTTCGGATCTCGATACGAGTGAGCACAATTCCGCTTTCGTCTTTTACAACTGGGACATTCAGGCGGCTTCTCTTTATTGAGACAATCGTTGAGGTTATGTTCGGTTGTACCACAGTGTCCACAGGTTTGCTAGCTGCTGTTGAGTACAGACACGAGCTGAATGACTATAGGCTAGGCACTTAAAGCACCTTAGCACGATGGTATAATCTTTGACGGCATGGGACGTCCAACCCAGGTAGACTCTATGTGAGGAGAGAAGAAATCACCTGATTTATCCAGAGACCTCAAATTTTTTAGCAAAAGTTTATGCTAGACTTATTATGTTTTGGGCGGGTGGAGAACCTTGGTCTAATCATTTGTTTGACTTCATCAAAGGAGATGCCCATATTCTTAAGATTTTTAAAGTACAGGTCATCAATAACGTCTTCAATTTTGGTATCCTTATGAATATCATAAATGGCTACTGTAGAGCCGAGTTTCCTTGGGGTCTCAGTTCTTAAAACACTGTCCTGCAGTTTGGGGAGGAAAGGGAATTCAACTCTTGTTAGATTCCCCTGTTATATTCCGAGATAAACTTAGTCAAGGAATGAAAAAAGCCTATAAAATTTCCATCCGTGTTGATGGTATTCGAATCCGCGCACAGTATGGAGGAATCGCAAACTCTATTCTACTGGGAAGGGTTGACACAATAAACGAGTTGTGGTACTGTAGTGTGTACTTTCATAGCCAACCCTTACAATCCTTTATAAAATCCTGTGTTGCGTGTTCATATTGCTTGCATATGCTCATATTTGGATAAATATCGAGGTATACACAAGGACAACTTTCAAAATCCCGTTGAAATCAAAGCCTGGAACAATTCTTAAAGAGAGGGGGGGAGCTCAATGGAGCTGTAGTTAACCTATCTAAGAGGGAGAATGTAGGTACCAATGATTATTCGGTGTTTCAGCGCACCCAACATGCAAATCGATCCATGAACGCAAACTTATACAAATAACGCTATGTGAACTATATGGAGTGGAACACCATGAGCAGGAACCTTATGACCAAAGTGGTGTATGTGCCAAGAAACTCCTAAACCACAGCAAAACAAGAAGTTAGTTAATTTACGCAGTGGGTTTCATTTCAGGCGAATTCAATTTCTCCTTTGTTAAATTAATTGAATTTTTGATCTTTTACTGTAATTAATAGAAATGAAAAGTAAACATGGATATCATCTTATCAACTAATTACTTAGCCATTTAATTTAATTACAAGTGTATATTTATTCCTTTTCTCCCATATACTTTTAAGTCTCTTTTCTTTCAATATATATATATATATACACTCAATGATAACTGAATCATGACCATGTACCTAATACCGCGTTGGCCCACCATTCACCCGGATAACGTCCGCTATTCGCAGAGGCATTGACTCCACTAGATGTCTGAAGACATCTGTAGGGATCTGCAGCCATGGTGTCTGCAAGGCTTTCCACAGTGTCAGAATAGATGACGGATGCGTGTCCATACGCCTCACTTCCTGTTCCAAAACATCTCGCAGGTGTTCAACTGGATTGAGGTCAAGCGAATTTGGAGGAAAATCAAGATGGATGATATCTTCACTGTGTTCCTCGAACCACTCGTGCACAGTGCAGACCGATGACGCGAAGCATTATCATCTTGGAAGACCATTTCTGTCCGGGAAAAAATACAATATAGCAAGGTGTTGTTGTTGTGTAATAGGGTTTTAGGAGTATCAGCGACCAAAGCCATAATGTTCTGTGTATACTTCGGTAAATTGTGTGTGTGTTCTGTGGCCGATTTTCTGTTTTCCGGATGAAAAACCTGAGTTTCCAGGAGGACAAATCATGCTACCCTCAATTGAGACCAACTAACTCAATCACGTTGTGAAAGGGCCCATAAAATTCCTCACATCATCGACGTGATTCGAACTCAAGTCTTTTCCACACAGTGTGGAGAGGACGACGATCCTACCAACTGTGCTACCCACGATGGCTGGCAGGGTGCACATGATCTGCTAAGAACTCCTGGTAGACCTCACCAGTGAAACGCTGGTCCATACGCATCAGGGGTCATAGTTCTTGCCAACAAAACATACTCCATATTAAACAACAACCGCCACCTGCCTGGCTAGTGTGCAACGTGGACGATGGGTCCATGGACTAGTGTTGCTTGCGCCACACACGAAGGCGTACGTCTGCGTGTTGCATAGTATTTAGGGCCAGGCGCCACCGGTGGTTTCCCACATCTGCGCCGTATGTACTCTGTCATAGAATGCAGAACTACTGCAAAAGCCAGGAAAAAGTGCCTGAGCTTTCTGGACGAAGACCAAGTAAAAAAAATAAATAAACGAGGGAAAAGAGTGGGGAAGATAGTACAAATGGTGGAGTCAAAGTAGGCAAAAGGAGGAGGATGATGTCAACTGTCGCACAGTTGATATTGCAATACAATATAAGGAATGCAAGAACAATATCCCTTCCCAAATGACGATGCGCCGCACGCTCAGATGTATGGAGTTCCACAGTAGACGATCTAAGCCGCTGTTCATCGTCTACGGCGAATGCTGTGCCGTCAACAACAGGCTGGTTGGACAGTGAAGGACCGTAAACGAGTGTGCTGGTCGGATGAATCTAAATATCTGGTTCAACAAGCTGACGGACGCCTTCCTGTGTCGCGCAAGCAACATGAATCTATGGCCCATCCTGAACGGTGTCCACTATCCAGGCAGGTAGCGGTGGTTGCTTAATATGGGGCTTATTTTGCTGCAAGAACTAGGACTCCTGGTGCATATGAACTAACGTTTCACTAGGGAAGTCTACTGGCGGTTCTTAGGAGACCACGTGCTTCCTGCCATGTTGCATTTTTACCCAGACAGAAAAGGAATCTTCCAAGACGATAATGCGCAGTGTCATCTGATCCGCACTGTGAACGAGTAGTTCGATATCAGTGAAGATATACCCATCTCGATTAGCCTCTAAATTCGCCTAACATGAATCCAATTGAACACCTGTGGGAGGTTTTGGAATGGGAAGTGAGGCGTATGGACATGCAACCTTCATCTATTCCAACACTATGGTAGCATGGCTGGAGATTCCGACGGAAGGCTTCAGACAACTTAATATCGTGGCTCAACACGGTATTAAGTGGGTGGTCACAATTCAATGACACTGAGTGTATGTATGTGGAGATTATCATCTGTTTCCCAAAATGTAGTCCTAAGTTTCCGTTGTAATAGGACCAAAGCAGAATATCTTGCAAACCTCGAATTTAGTGAATCCCAACGAACACCAACTGTTAAAGAGGAATCTTCAATCAGTTTCCCAAGGGCACTCAGATTCTTTGTCGGGCACTGCTCAGTGCTAATGCTAATTAGAGAACAGCTCAACCCAACTCAACTGTTAATCACCTGCGTACGCCCTTTTCAATTTTCCAAAATCTTTGAAGGTTATTTCAAGATCTAGAAGTTTATATTAAAATCCTGCTTACAAATAAAATTCTAACAGATTCACTTGCTGAACCCCATGCTTCGGAATGAACATTCAGTCAACAAGCAACACATTGAAATTCCTATGGGATATACTGAGTAAACATTATATCCTATTATCTATGAGGTAAGTCACTGCATTTCTAAAAGTACTGTACGTACTGGGTGATTAATGGTTTTTCACTTCGCTGCCATTTATTTCTGTACTTTAATAGAAAAAGTGATTTTCGTTGTGTTTTCAACTGTAGATGTTATCGTTCCTCCGTCGGCTCCTGTTGGTCCCCTGGTCATTTCTAATGTTACTCAAGATTCGGTGACGCTTTCTTGGAATGTTCCTCTCGAGGATGGAGGAGGAGAAATTACCGGTTACGTCATCGAAGCTAAGGACATGTTGGAAATGGAGGTAAATACCTTAACATTAAGGACTGATTTTTCTTAAAAAGGTAAATGAAAATAAAAAACCCAATGCTTGTTTACGTAATTTGTGATTTAATTGCCATACACAATTTATTACAGTACTTTTCTCAATTGGATTCGCATATCCAATTTTTAGTTGACTTGAACTGCAAAGTATTCAGTTAGTGAATTTGATCTGCAACTAATTCCTTGACAATTCTTTCCTAGATGATAAAGACGTACACACATGTGTCTGCTGAATACACTCACCATATGCTGAAAGGGCTAAAGACCAAGCACATTTACCTATTCCGAGTATATGCTGAGAACGATGCTGGTCGAGGGGATGCCCTGGTGAACAAGACACCAGTGAGAGTTAAAGCCAACATCAGTAAGTTATTGCTCCAATTATAATCTTAATAACAATATATTGTATAGTCATTTGCAGCACATCTTTAGACTTTTAATTCAAAGTGTCCAAAGTACCTAAAAAATATAACTGGCAACAATAAGAGCACAATAAAATTACTACAAGCTAAGCACTAGAAACCACTAACGTTGAAACATGAAAGGCCAAACTAATAAATGAAACTTCCTTACCTGAGAATGCTGTAGTATCAACACGCTGGTTAAACACTAGAGGACCGGGAACGAGTGTGCTGGTCGGATGAATTCAAATATTTGGCGCAACACACCGATGGATGAATTCAAATATTTGGCGCAATCTACACGAATCCATGGTGCACGGTGCCCACTGTCCAGGCAGATAGCGGTGGTTGGTTAATATAGGGCATATTTTGCTGGCAAAAACTGAGACCTCTGGTGCGTATGGACCAACATTTCATTGGGGGAAGTCTACTGGCAGCTCTTAGGAGACCATGTGCCCTCTGCCACGTTGGTCTTTTCACAACGTGGTTGAGTTATTTGGTCTCAGGCAAGGGCAGCATGGCTTTTTCTCCAGGGTTTTCTGGAGAAAAGTCCATCAAACAGCAAATCGACAACAGAACACACGAAATTTACAGACATATTACATACGACACAATATGCTCTAAATTGCTGAGTCACCTAAAACCCGTTTTTATTTCAGATCTGCAGTTTGTGTCGATCTGAAAAAAAAAATGGAAACTCAACAGGATTCAGTGTCTAACGATAAACCAAGAAACGCACTCGTGTATGGTCATAAGTAGACTGTTTTGATTGAATATAAAGTAGTCTTTTTAGAGGATTAATCATGAGGGAAGCTGGAATATATTATGCAATAAAGGTGGAATAGAACCAGAATTTGTCGCAAAGATTTAAAATATATTTACCAGTTTTCAGTTCTCAAAGAAACTAATGGACCATTTTTTGGTTCCACATGTACACTCTCTTGACGACACTTTGTGCAACAGCATTCTTTGGTTTTTAATTTTTTTTCTGGCAAAAAATTAGAATACCACAGATGTTCTAAAGATTAAAATTTTGAAGATTCGTTTAGCATTAAGCCTTTGCAAAAAATGATGCCTTATATATTGAATATACTTAATATAAATTTTGATTTTAAATGAAAAATAAATTATATTAAATAGTGAATACAAGCTAATACTAAAAAACAAAAATAATAAGTGGAATTTATTACAGGAAAGCCTGCGCCAGCAGGAAAGCCATCTGTCGAAGTGATCGATACCGACATTTTGATAGACTGGACACCACCACAAGATGATGGAGGATCTCCTATCACCACGTACATCATCGAACGGTATGACCAACTTCCTGATTTATGGTTAAGGGTGAACAACAGTAATGTCATAGACACCCAGTATAGTTTATCCAACGTTACTCCGGGAGTGGAGTATTTATTCCGAATTAGCGCCGAAAATGACGCTGGAATTAGTAAGCCGGGCCCTTCTTCTGATCCTGTGATACCTGAAATAAGTAAGTTGATACAAAACACGCAAACCTTTCGTCTTCTCCTCCTTATTAGCCTTGTCACAAATCCATTCCATAAGAAAGTGTAATTCAATAAACATAACTACCGTAGATACTTGAGTAAAAGTCGAGAAATTTGGACGTTTTTCAAAATAAAAAGTACGGGGTCGCCTTACATATGGATCATGTCAGATACCTACATAAGGAGAAAAATTTATGTTATTAACTTATTTATTTATGTTAATAATTATCTTAATAACCTAAAATAATTTTTAAAATAAGATTTCCCGAGCCCCAAAACTAGCGGTTGTCTTATACTGGAAGTCGACTCGTATTCGAATATCTACAGTAAATAAATTTGAAAACATTATAGGATTTGGAGCCTTTTCTATAGGAAAATGACTCCAAAGCCCACGATGTGTTTAAGTTTAATAACTTTCCGGTTCATTTAATGTCATTCAAAAACGTCCATTGTTTTATTGGACGTTTTATGTATAAATGTCATGAAATTGTAATATAATTTAATTTTATGATTATATTAATTATCATCATCCTTTCAAGGATTTAGGCCATCTGGCCTAAATGGGTCAGATGGCCTCTTCTGGCCTCAGTCCATCTTTTCTTCGTACGTCCTGGATCTCTTCTTCCAACTGGACGATATTTCATAATCTTCTTAATTATATTATATTACATTAATTATAAAATTATATAGTTCTTATATAATCAGTTACAAATCACCAATTAATAGGATATACTGTTATTATAATACTTTACATATATACATAATTTAATATTCATAAAATTTAATATTTTAGCTTGTCGTAGACAACTTGATAACTCTCGCGGGTAGCACAGGTGGTATAATCACCATCCTCTTTATCCCGGGTGGAAGAGACCATAGTTCGAATCCCATTGATGGCGTAAGAAATTTTTATGGGCTTTATGCACAACGTGGTTGAGTTAGTCGGTCTCAGGAGAGGTTAGCATGATTTTTTCTCCCAGAAACTCGGGGTCTTCGTCTAGTAAAACAGGCAAATCGACAACAGAACACACGGAGACGTTATATATGGCGCGATAGGTCCCAAATCGCTGATGCTCCTAAAATTCTTACAACAGTAGAGTTGATACAACGTTATTTGTTAGTTTATAGAAATTAAAATACAAGTTGATAATACTATTTCTTCATAAACTTAAAATTTATCTGAAAATACGACAATGCAAGAAGTTTTGTTTTTCTTTACAGCAAAAATTCAGCCCAAGTTTGTGAAAACAATAAAGGATTGTTGTGTACTAGTGAAGGAAGAAGCCACTTTCTACTGCGAGTTCACAGGGAAACCAGTACCGGACATAACCTGGTGGGTGGACTTTTGTCAGTTACAAACTTTTGTATTCCCATCCTAATTGACACACAAACTGTTGCTTTTGGTATGCCTAAACTGTCGTGAAGACTCTACCCGACAATATTCTTTCTGTTTGTTTTTTTTTTTTTCTAATTTCCAGGTACAGGGAAGGCTTTGAAGTATACGAAGGAAGGAGAACAAGTGTCAGCAGCGATGATTCCAAAAGTTCGTTGTCTCTTTTGGATGTCAGATTGGAAGACGAAGGAATGGTGGAGTGTAAAGCTAAAAATATCGCAGGATCCGATTCGACTGCTGCAATGCTTATAGTTCAAGGTACTTTCAACCATTGTAAAAAAATCATTTACAAAATGCATGAGGCAAAATACATCAAAATACAGGATATCTGAGCACAATCATTTGTTATTTCTTTGATTTTACAAGACAGTGGATTGGCATGGTGGAGAACAGTGGAGAGGGCTCGAAGTTCGTTAGGTTTAATTCCATTAGACTTTGTAGATTCTTTTACAATGCAAAATAGTAGCTCTATACAGGAAAGAGGATAATACACCGGAATTCTACCACCAAATTGAAAACGGCTTCGAATTCATATTTTAAAAAGATTTATACGTGGTATTAGATTATAATGGCCAAATCGCCAAGCAGACCCTTTCAGCATCTGCCAAATAAATAATATCCTAATCACACATACTTTTCCTAATACCAAAATGTGATCCAATTCTACCTTCAACTGTACCAATCTCTCACCCTCAGCCACACTCGTTCCTGACACGCTAACCGAAGGCAAGCTACATGCAATTCAGGCTTCTATCGTTCCCAAAGATTTTATATTTGTGTTTCATTCCTTTTTTACCCTCTCCTTTGGAGATTTTCATAAAAAGCGTAAACAGATGATGCTTTTGATAAAAACACCTGTCTCTTTGATGAACAATCTGTCTGTGCAAAGTCCAAAGAATTCCAAAATAAATAAATAAATAGAATGTGTGCTTAGGATATTATTTATTTATTTGGCAGATGCTGAAAAGGTTGGCTTGGCGATTTGTCCATTATTAACTACTACCATGTGTAAATATTTTTAAAATATGATGAATTCGAAGCCATATACTTCCAACGATGGCAGAACCGCTGGCCTTCGCGATTTAATTAAATTAATTAATTTTTATTTTTTTATTGTTGCATAACTGAAAATAATTAATAATTTAGACAAGATCAGCCAAATTTAAAATTTATTGCGAATGTCCAATTCATAAATTGGACATTCGCGAGTTAAAAGATTAATTATTCCATTAATGTTTATTATTCAACCTCTGAACATCCAATAAATCATTCTTGGTAGTAGATAAGGTGTGATAAAAATGGATTGTGTCCACCCACACATAATTCTTTGATTTCATAAAGACACTACCTTTTCGTAAAGGAAAATCCGAGGTCATTATAATATCTTAATTAGTCACGCTCTTGATGGGTTTTCTTTTACTATTATTTTTATGTATAAAATACCTGCACGTGTGTTTTCAGTGTCCTAGAAGCCGTCCATATCGTATGTCGGGTGAGGGCTCTAAACATTAGCGTTTCCTTTCTTGGTGTGGGGGGGCATGACTGGGAGTTATCCTGCTCGCAGGGAGTGGATACCGGTTGTGTGAAAGCGCAGTTGATAGGGTCAGGGACGCAGAGGTCAATGAAAGTTTGTGAACAACGGGTTCGCTAGCCTTGAAAAGACGATGTCACTTATACTAATGAAGGAAACATCGGTTTCGACTCTAACAAAATAACAATATCAGTGAAATTCGAGCATGCATTACAAATAACTGCTAGTTAAGATACGCTGTTCTTTTATATTTTAAGCATCTGTTTATTATTTATTCATTTTTAGTAGAGAGTATATCAAAGTGAGACATTGATATTAATTTAACTGTCTGTTCTGGTTTCAGAACCTCCCAAAATTGTCACCCCACCTTCTTACAAAGAAGGGATGGTGTTTGACTGTGGGGAGACCATTCGACTGAAATTTAGCATATATGGAAAGCCAGAACCAACAGCTATTTGGACTGTAAACGGAAAGGAGATAGTGGAAGATTACCGAACAAGCATCTTAGAAACCTGTGATTACGTTCAACTTCGAATTCAAGATGTTGGAAGGGAAGACCAAGGACTCTACTGCCTCAGCATCTCCAACAGTCTTGGAGACGACAGCTCTGAAGTTTCCATAACAATAACAGGTAAGGTCACATCAAAGACGATGTGTTACGTCTCTCTTAACGTCATAGCTTATATACAGTATGTGTAAATTTTCTGTGTGCGTGTGTGCATGCGCATATACACGGTAGAAACTGCTTCAATGTTTTTTGTTTATCTTGACCCACTTTTTATTCATTGACGCTCATGCTCTTGGCACACTTCTTCGTTTTATATTCTCCTGCCCTAAATTACTTCCTGGGTTGACATAGGGTCGGCAAGAAGCGCTGAATTTTTAGCTGACTATATAAAGGCAGCAACATATTAGTGTGAGTAAAAATTACCTTTCCAAACACACCGACGGATTCTGCTAGATTTTTAATAAACTATCTTTCACTGTCAGTGGTGTGTTCGACAGGTGTTTATAATTATTACTGAAGTATTTTCAATTTTATGTGTTGTGTTGCACATACGAATTATTTATTTTGAATACTAACATACGTTTGTTGATAAATATAGTCAGGATTTCTTAATAAAAGGAATAGGGATTTATTAATTTCTGAAAGGGACTTAATGAATTACAAATATGCCCATAATATTGGAGAAATGATGCACTTTTATATCTCAGAAAGCATATATTGCAGTAAAAAATAATTGCCGTGCTTAAAAAACTTTTAAATTTAAAATTCTTTACAACAGTGATAGCTCTAAATGCCAAAGTAATAATGCATTATTGTATAATGTAGAGAAAAATTTATTTATTATGTATTTTCCAATATTTTATATATTTATAAATTAATATTTGTCGTTTACCTATTTATTGAGTTCATAACCACCATTTTAGTTTACAGGAAAAATTAATTAACAGTAAACAAACATTTTATAATATACAAACACTTATAGGTTGTAGTTTTACATAATTTTCTTTTTACAATCATTCTTAGCGTAAAGATCGTTAAACATTATAAAAATATAAAGTAAGGTTACTTTTTAAATATTATTAATACTATTAAATATATTAATGATATAAAATAATATAATAATAAAATAAAACTTAGTATAATAATACTAATAAATATTGAAATACTGTATATATAATTATTCTAGCAAAAGATATGAGAATGTTGAAATAATGTCAAACATGACCGCCAGATGGCAGTTTGTATTTGTACAGTAAGTTTAATAAAATAAAATAATTAAGAAAACTAATTTTTGTTCCATTTCGAATGAAATTATATACACAGAAAAAGAATTAAAAAATAAATAGCTCTAAATGTCATAATTAATGTCATTATTTGCAGAAAAATCCGTAAATATAAAAATAACGAGCACAAAATCATAAAATACAACAAGTTTTTATGCAAAACTTAATTTTAACTTATGATCTAGCCAAAATCAAATCCATTCCTAGGACTAGGAATAATCATATTTACAAACACAGGGGAAGAAAAGTAAAAATAACAATAAAGAATGCTACATAAAGTAAAATAACACTTCTCGGTTAATTTAAAGTTTGAACTATGATTAGTAACCTGTTGTAGTCAGATTTAAACTTGTTGTGACCCAAAGCTATAACACGCATGAGGCCCTTCTCTCTCTCTTTTACTGTTCGCCTGTGACAATATTAAAAAATGTTTTTTTTTTTTAAGATAGAGCAAGGCCCCTTGTAATGTGAGGTCCTAAGCTGTAGCTTGTTTTGCTTATATGTAAATCCGGCCCTGGTTGTAGTAGGTTTTTAGGAGCATCATCAACTAAGGCCATATTGTTCCGTGTCTATAAATTGGAAAAAACTTTGCTATTCTCGCTAAGACCGACTAACAGTAATGTAATGAAAAAAGTCCGTTAACGGTTCATTGAGTCATTGAGGGGATTCAAACCAGTGCTTTTTTTCCACCCGGTGTGGAGAGAACTTTCATCATAAGTACTGCGTTACCCGCAATGACTGATAACGGCAGTACTTGATAATGGCTCGAAGTCTCGATTTTTGAAGGACTGTCCCAATATGTTGTGTAATATCCTATGACCGTGCAATGATAACTTAATGTACGGCTGAGAATAATATTTGTATTTACTGATTTCGTTATTCTTTTATTTATCGGAATTAAATTTAAATGCTAACGGTTACTCTAACGGTTGCTCTTGCCCAAAATAATTTTTGAAGGTCGTCGCGGTAGTACAGTGCATATAAGCACCCCCTTACTTTGACTTTCATTTAGAGATTTAGGGCAGTGTGCTACTGCAACAAGATCTAGAAAAGTTGGGCATGGGCTGAGTATTGGCAACTGAAATTTGCCAGTTGACAAATGCAAAGTAGTGCATATGGACAGAGGGAACCCCAGAGAAACGTACCATCGGGGTGGTACTCCACTTAGGATGGTAGAGAATGAAAAAGACCTGGGAGTAATTGTGCAGTCAGATATGAAGTTTTCTGGGCAGTGCAGACAAGCTGCCAAAGCAGTTCATGGGGTATTCAAAATTCCTCTATAATGATATACGGGAATTTTGCTAGTAGGGAAAAGGAGGTGATTATCCCTTTGTATAAGGCAATGGTCAGGACACGCCTTGAGTACTGCGTTCTAGTCTGGAGGCCTCATTTTAGGAAGAATGTACAGTTGCTTGAGGGAGTATAGAGAAGGGCAACAAGATTGGTGAGGGAAATGAAGGGGTGGTCTTAATAAGAAAGGCTTAAGTTCTGCAAATTGCAGCGTCTGGAGACTAGACACCTGCAAAGTGATCTGATTAAGGTGAATAAAGCGTTGAATGGGTTGAGCAGGCTCAATTCTTGCTCAGATTACGAACCTGAGGGGTCATAAATTCAAATTGAGGAAAGAAAGTTGTTGAACAGATTGTGCGGAAATTTGCCTTTAGCCAGCGGGTAGTTGATCGCTCGAACAAACTTCCATCTATCGTTGTGTTAGTTGATTGCTTAAGTAAATTCAAGCAGGAACTGGACAAACGTTTAGAGGGAATCGATGCATGAAGGGTTTTTTTTTTTTTTGGCTGATGCTACATAAGCTGCTTTCTTGCTTATGACCAACTATATCACCAACTAAGGCCATTTTCTCCCTGTATATTGCCTTTAAATTGCGTGTGTTCTGAGGTCGATTTTCTGTTTACTGGACAAAAAACCCGAATTTACGGGGGGGGGAGGAGGAAACCATTCTACCCTCGCCTGAGACAGACTAACTCAGCCATGTTGTGAAAAAAAAAAAAAAAACTATTATTTTTAGGCCACCCGAATAATTAAATTCATCTGCCGTGCTATGCGTCTTATGTCTGTTAATTTCGTGTGTTCTGTGGTGATTTGTCTGTTTTGCTGGACGAAAAACCCCAGTTTCTGGGGGAAAGACCTTGTTATCTACGCCTGAGACCGAATAACTCAGCCACGGAGTGAAAAAAGCCCATTAGCCATGTTGTGAAAAAGGGCCCATAATAATTCCTCATATCATCGACGGGACTCGAACTCTTTCCCCATACCGGATGGAATAAGCCCAGGTTCGAATCCCGCCAATGACGAATTTTATAGGCGTTTTTCAGAACGTGGCTGAGTTAGTCTGTCTCGGGCGAGGGTTGTATAGATTTTTCTTCTGGAAACTGGAGTTTTTCAACCAGCAAACAGGCAATTCGACTGCAGAACCCATGCAATTTACGGACATAATATACTGTATATGGCGCAGTATGGTCTAAGTCGCTGAGGTGTTTACTACAACAATTTTTGAAGACGTTTTATCGCTAACTAACGCTATTGATAAAATGTACACATACTGTATGATTAGCATCTACACTGCCCTACCATTAATATCCGGACACCTGCCTTTAAACAAAAAAAAAAAAGAACTTTTATTGTGTCATTTAATATTTTATGCTGAAACCTTTTGATTTTAAGACGGCCTTCAATCTAAGCGGCATACTCTCAACCAGCTTTTTATAAATGTCAGGTGATATATTCCTCCACTCGGTCTTTAACGCAGCCACAAGTTCGGCCTTGTTCTTTGGGCGATCTTGACATGCACGTACCCGACGATCAAATACATCCCAAAGATGCTCGATAGGATTCAGATCACTCCTCTGGGCTGGCCAATCCAACTTTTCCACATCCATGACCTCGAACCACTTTGTTACGACCCGAGCAGTATGGCATGCTCAATGCTGATGGGATTCTTCCTCTTGCTCAGAATAATCACCTGAGAGGGCATAAATTCAAACTCACGTCTATCCTACATCTGTGAAGACAGATGTAGGATAGACGTGAGGAAATTTGCCTCTAGCCAGCGGGTGGTTGGTTGGTGGAACAGACTTCTATCCCTTGTCGTGGAAGTTGATAGCCTAAATAAGTTTAAGGCTCAGCTGGACAGGTATTTCGAACGAACAGAGGGGTGAAGTGGAAGTGGTTATTTTTTATTTATTTATTTATTATTATTATTATTTTTTTTTTTTTTTTTGGCTGATGCTGCATAAGCTTGCTTTCTTGAATCAAATGCCTCTACTAATGCTAATGCTAATGCTAATGCATGGCGCGTTGTCCTGCTGATACAGGTATGGGCCTTTCCCGAAGTATTGCCATAATGTTGGAAGTGCATATTTGTCCAGGCTGTCCTGGTATTGCACAGCATTCATGGTTTTGTCGATAACGACTAATGGGCCCAAGTCAAAACATGAAAAGCAGCCCCATACCATGACACTGCCTCCACCAAACTTCTTTTGTTGGGAGGATACAATCAGGAAGGAACTATTCCCCTGGCATTCGCCACACCCAGGAACGGCTATCAGACTGCTAGAGTGCGAACCTCGACTCATCTGTCCATAGGACTGTTTTTCACTGCTCTGCCGTCCAGGGATTCGCGCTCCTTACAACATTTTAATCAGCGTCTAGCATTTGTTGGTGGTCAGTGGCTTGTGAGCAGCTTCACGACCATTTTAACCCATATGATGAAGTGTCTTTCTTATTTTACTAGTGCTTACATTAGTCCCAATACTCTCACAGTGGGTTGTGTGACTTGAGACAATGGCAAATTACGATTTGGCGCACAGTTCTTCGCAGAATTTTCTTCTCCCGTTCCCTTAGTTTTCGGAGTTTACCAGGCCGTTTTTTGGCAGATTCAGTCTCATTCCTTCTCCATTTGCATATGACGTCACTAACTGTTGACCTAAGGATCCCCAGAGTGGCTGCGATGTCTCGTACAGAACGCTTGCTTATGTGGCATTCTACTATCATTCCATGCCGGAAGTCTGTTAATTTGTTGACCGTGTCATCTTGCATGCCCACTTTTGCATTGTCTGTTCGAAGCCCATTGTGCATATTTACAGCAGGTTCTCTGACGTGTTGCATGCATAGGACCTGTTTCCCGATCCATGGAGGGATATCCGGATATTAATGGTAGGGCAGTGTATAAGGCAACGGATATAAAATTTCATTCAATTCACTTCAATTTTAATAGAACACGCCAATTTAATATTTATAAAAAGTAAAGCACAAACTAGATGAAAAATTAACAAGTCAAGGCACTTCGTACCACTGGTGTAACAAATGATATGGTTTTAAACTCAATCTATTATTCATTTCGAAATCTTTCGGAAATCCAACGATTTGCTCTTTCGCCGATGAGCAAAAATTAGCAATATCACTTTGAAGCCCTTAATCTGTTCTTGTAATTCTTTAATCTTTTAATCTATTCAACAGATTGAATTTAGGAAGAGTCCTGTATACAATCACTAATATTATTTATCGAAAGAGAGTGCGTCTACAAAATATACAAAAAATTTATTTATAGATCCTATATCTATCTATCTAGCGAATTTAACTTAAAATCAATTTCAATTTTTATATAATATATATATCTTGTTTCTTTTATTAAATTCGGCACTTTTTCCAGACAAACCTGAGCCACCTGTAGGACTTCCTGAAGTTAGAGATGTTAGCTGGAGATGCTGTTCGCTGTCATGGGAGCCTCCACTTTACGATGGAGGTAGTCCGGTAACCAGTTATCTAGTGGAGAAACGTTGGGTTAGCATACATGATTTACTTATTAATTCATTTGATTTTATTTATTATTTATTTATTTAATTTTGGTATGCTGTAGTTGGTAATATTAGTGACCTATTTTAGCCTGTCTTCTAAGTTAAAAGAATGCATACCGATACATGCTTAAAATAATGTTAAGGGGGAAAAAAAAGGAACCTTGACAGTGATATTTTTCTCTACAACGTCTTTTATCCATTTTCAGGGTGACATGCAAGTGTGGGTGAAAGGAGCAACAACCCACCTTACGGCCGTCACCGTATACGACTTGATTGAAGGCACCGAGTATCAGTTCCGCGTACGAGCTATTAATATCTACGGCGTCAGTGGGCCCGGGCTTGAATCTAACTTCGTGACTATTCCTGAACTACCTAATGAATGCGTTGATCGTTCCGAGGTGGCAGACTTTTCCTTTTCTTCTGACAGCCGCGATTTTGTTGTCAGCAAAACTTCTGAAATCCCACTACCGCCAAGACCCATAAATGAGCTCGGAATTTCCAACGATTTTGCTTTTCCTTGCGTTTCTACAGAAAGAGATGTCTGTACAGATGCCATCTTAGAGGAGCTCACAGAAAAAGAAGAGAAGCGGTCACATTTGTGCAAGGATGTGATTACTCCACCTCTTCTTGTCCAGGCAGACAATTATGAAGATTCATTGGATCCGACTCTAGATGAGGGTGGCTGGTTTGAGACTAGACCAGGATCATCCACCCCAAGTTCGTATGCATCTTGTCTAGACGTTGACACCGAATTCATTGTATGCAACGAAGAAGAATTCTCATTACAACAATATCATTTTCCACCTGCTCAGTACTTTGAAATTGCTGATACAATCGATATTCTCCAACTTCACCATGCTATTGAGCAAACGGAATATACTCCAGCAGACGAACAGGTGTATAGTGTGATTAGTTTCTACGACCATCCTGAGAAAGCATCAGTGTGCTTCTTGTTATGCGAATGTTACGTACAAATACAGCATATTGTATTATTGTGCTTTACTTCTGACATTGCTAAAACAGATTTCTCACCGTCAACAACTGTTTGTTGGTATGATCCTCGCTCTGATATTACTATCATTGAGGCCCCGTGGTTATGGGAAAATGCTGATATTTTCGTATGCCAAGACCAACCTGCTGCAGAAGACAGCCGGTGGAAAAACGAGGATCTCTGTTTTGCTTTAATCATTGTGTGTCCGATTAATCAGCGTGAACTTGAAACAACTGTCTCCGAAAATCGCATCACTGCTTGGAACATCGGTGGCATTGAGTTCCTTCTTCCACTTGAACTTCAGATTCATTATCCCCAATCGACGGCGTGTTCTCTAGTTCTGGATGAATGTACTTTCTATACAAATGTAGCAAGTCCTTTGCCTCTTTATTCAGCAAAAGAGTTGTTTACCAAGTTATTACCACAGTGCTTAAGGACATCTTACGTGCAAGATTCTATTACCTCATTCTGCATAGTTATAGTTCCCCCAGTGCTATTGTATAATCCGACTTACTTCTTTTTGGAAGTTAACTCAGATACTTGTGTGGCAGCATTTCATGAGTATCAACTCGCATCATCTGTAAGAAATATCATTCCTCTAGAACATGTGGGTGAATTCGAAGATCACTGTCCGATAGGTGATCAAGGTATATCAAGTGTGCAATGTTATGAGCATTTCTTATCAGTTTCTAGTCCTCCAGTGTTATTAGTGTCTTCTCATCCTCTTTCTGTGGATTTACATGGCGATTCTGTAGAAATATGTGTCCAAGAAGACAGTTTCTACAGCATAGCAGAGAACTACAACCAGTGTAAACCTGCCATGAGCGTTTTACCTTTCCAATCAGAGGACCTACACAACGATGAATCTACAGCAGAAGCGCAAGTAAGTGAACCAATAGTAGATGGTTATAACTCCCCAAGTGCTTCATCCTCTGATTCGGAAGAGTGGAAAGGTATAAAAATTGAAGAACTGGACAATTATTGCGTTGATTCTCTAACAGATGAGGAAGCTGTTCCAAGCTTTCTTGATAAATACATCGTTGAAGAAGTAGACGATATTCGTACTCCTACATTTTGGGCTTCTTCGGTCCCTCGTAAGCTCCAGAGACTTGATACTATAATTGAAGTATCTGAAGAAGATATTCCTTCCCCTGCACAGGCTAACGTACTTCCTCCCTGGTTAAGACAAGTTTCAAGAAGTTTCTCTGAGACTACAGAACAAAGTATTCCTTTGGAAATTACAGAAGATAACTATAGCGCTGAAGAGTTGTGGGATTCCCAAAATACAGACGAGACTCTTATTAACCAGCTGGCGGCAGAAGGCACAGTTGAAGATTTAATCGACCTTGCTGAAGAACTGGAAAAGAAATTCGAATTAAAAACAACAGAGATTAAGAAATTAGAAGACAGCCTATCATCAGAGATGGAAATACTAGAAAGAGATATGGAACTTTTGCACACGATTCAAGACGCCATTGAGAAAGCAGATGTGAGTCATTTCACAAACAGCTATGACGACACATCTGACACAAAAGACATTTGGAAAGCAGACAGAAATGATGACACACCTGACATAAAAGACGGTTGGAAAGCAGACAGAAACGAAGACACACCTGATACAAAAGACGGTTGGAAAACAGATAGAAGCCAACTACTAGAAGAGATGGAAGATGTAAACTTGGAATCAGACAAAGCAGCGACGTCCGAGTCCGAAATACTCCAGGAACAAGGAAACTTTCTTTCTCACAAAGAGAATGGCAAGCGTAGGAAAACTTCAGGTACTCTTAAGAATAAACTAGATAAATATTTTCCACCTAAGGTTGTTAGTCATCTGCAGAATCGTATCATTCCTACTGGATATCGAGTTAAAATGGCTTGCTGCATTTTAGCCAACCCGGAACCGGAAATTGCCTGGATGAAAAACGGAAAACCACTCTCGCCGAAACAACGTCACCTGAAGGTGAATATGGTAAGTGCCTTTTCATCATTGTTTTTATTTCTAGTCAACCGATGTTAGCCAGAAGTAGTACTGAAGTTTTTCAGTTGATTTGTTAAATAGTTCTAGTATTTTAATAATTATTATTCAAATAATTAGTAGCAAAGGCGACTGAATCTATCAGAAGACCCATAGCGCAACCAGGAGAGGTCCATGGGTACATTTGCATCTTAGTTTTAGTACTGTCCACTTTGGCGGATAATAATAAAACCAATAGATGCAGATGAACAGATATAGACCGTCTCCCAAGAACCTGAGTAAATTAGAATAAATACTGTGCGTGTGATATTAAGGTGTTGTATAATACATGATGGCTGACTAAAAATTTGAGAAAAATCCTAGTTGCCTAGACCAGTGCTTCTCAAAATCATACTTATTCTGACCTTGACCTTGGTGACAAGAGGAAGGACAAGTGCAAGAGCAGAAAGACCCTTGGGTGATGGGAGGATGAAATTCGCGGGACGTAAACGTTTGAGAACAACTGGTCAAGATTAAAATTGTATTCTGAAGTACAGCATAGCACAGACCTGAAATATAAGTGGGAATTGTAAGAACATTTCTTTTTCTTTCTCTTAGTATGACTTCGGTCTCTGTAGCGTGGAGGTGTACAACGCTAAAGTTACCGACACAGGAGAGTACACCTGTGTAGCCAGCAACTCCTATGGGTCAAGTGCAAGTACTGCATACCTTCGAGTCACAGGTATGTTGTTTTGATCGGATCCACCTCCAAAAATAATGAGCATTCTTCAACAGATGAACTCGAATAAACTGTCTAACATTCTCTCCTCTTTCTCTTTCCCTCTGTGATCTGATAGGAGAAAAAGAACCAAGTCCGGAACCTCCGAAATTTGAAAGATGCCCTACAGATGTCACTGTTGCCGAAGGTACAAAAGTTATCTTAGAATGGATCGTAATGGGCAGCCCACCACCGAAAGTTTCTTGGTAAGATAATTCCTAAAAATAGCTTGACATTTCTTTTAGAGAGAAACTCTTCTTCACTTTATTTACAGTAGTGACGCCTACATTTCTTTTTTCACTAGAATCGACGCCAGTTAAATGAATTTAGGGATTTCGGGAAAAGACATGCAGTTTAATATATTTTTGGAACCTGTTATCTTATACTGATCTAATACAGTCTAGTATAACCTATACCTGTTATACCAGTCATCGTACTGTAACTAATACGGTTTACATGTACACAGGTTGAAAAATGTTCAAGCTTTGGAGGAGGACTGGCGTGTTGATTCTTACACTGACCATAGAGGACTTTGTCGTCTAACCATCCGTGAGGCTAAGTCTACAGACAGCGCCATCTATTCTTGTGTTGTCGAAAATGATAGTGGCAGGGCAGCAACTACAGTAATGGTAATTGTATTAGGTAAGTTTAAATTTATGAATTTGGATAATACAGCTTACTGTTCTCTTGTTTTATTTTTTGTGACTCCAACATTCCCTTGTTTTACTTTTTAGGTGATGCCGTCACGAAAGATAGCGAAGAAGCAGAAAAAGAAGATTATCAAAGTCTCTTGTTAAGCGCAGATATGGCATCGATGCTGAGCGCAGGTAATAATTACTTTTTTTTAATAGTCTCGAGATACTGGTGAGAGTTTCGATCATTAAATACATCATCAAATCCATTAATTCTTGCATGTTTATAGCCATAAATAAGTTCAGTCGTTTGTGTTTAATATTTATTGAAATGTGCTCCTTTAATACTGATCAACCACTAAGTATAGTGGTCGATCAATATTAAAGGATTTACATATAAGCTTAGGGCCTCACATTACAAGGGGCTTCACTCCATCTAAAAAAAATCCTTTATTATTGTCACAGGCAAACTGTAAGAGAGAAGGGCCTCATACATGTTACAGCTTAGGGACACAACAAGTTTAAATCCCATCCTGAGTATACCTCTCTAAAATCTGGCGCCTCTCAATACCCAAACGTGCAGGATTTTAAAAAGTTTACTGTACAATATATATTCGTTTCACGAATTTAAAATTAGATATATCAGACTGTTTCATTTATCCAACCGTTTTAATATAGCATTCCCATGTAAAATAAGAAGATTAATTGCACTTACATACCACACGTACTTAAGAACGACCCATACACATTTTTTAAAAAATTCTGAATTCAACAAAAACACTTCAAAATATAGCTATAATAAAAATTTATCTTGTAGTCTCTATATTATAAACGTTACGATATATAATATAAATAATAAAACTAATAGAAAAACGCTCTTATGTTATCCATATTGTAAATTCCTCTGAACTTTTTTTTATTATTATTTTTAGAAGTTCTATAGCTTCTCAAATTTCAGAATTTTGAATTTTAGGGCGCATTTACCTCTCCTTAATTTATACCAAAGTAGCATAAAGTAATATTCCATCATGGAAAAATGGATGTGGTTTGCTGTGAAAAATAGTGTTTCAAAATATAATTGTTACCATGATCTGCGAATTCAGAGTTGCAAACCTTCCCAAAACCAGTTGTGTTACTTTACGTTTAAAGAATTCGTACCTTTTGGCAGCAGTGGAAAGAAGAGAAAAAATCTATTTGATTCATTCTTTTCCACTTCCGTCTCTAAAAACAGCAAACACGTGTTACCACTAAGAAAGTAGTCTTAGTGAAATTCTCTTTGCCTGAGATCGCATCCAAGATGATGACAGCCAAATGTCACTTAAGACAGCCAGAAAAGTCTATTTTCTTATTCTGCGACACTTTTATATCCTCTTGGAGTTGTGAAATGGTTATTTATACATCCCCGTGTTTAGTGAAGAACTGCGGTAGTCTCGTAAAGTAGATTCACCTAGAAAACTGACACAACTATCGCATAATGAGGTTTTTTTTTAAACTTCAGGAAAAGAGATGGACCTAAATACTTGATTTTTGTGCGCGTAAGGTATTTAGGGCGGCTAAGGAATGTAAAGAACCAACCTCGTACCGCATTCCAGTGATTACTATACTGATATGGAACAAAAGTTATAAATAAGTTTTTTGAATTATAAATTAATATGCCATGACTACCATGGGCATCGGAGATGTTCAACTGGTTCAGAGGCAGTTGTGGGAATTTGAAATTCGATTTGTATGTCATTAATTATTAATAGGGCTGAAACCATTGAAAAACTCGCATGCCAATTAGTTCAGTAATGAATAAAATCCTGGATCGGGAAGGTTTTTTTATTTCGTTATAACAATATTCATTCTTAAGGATGTCCCATTTATCAGAGATTGGGAAAGAAATCCTGTAATTTGCCAATACGACGCTCGCTGCAACCCATCAAATAGAAATGAAGCTTATTCTTTGCCAACTAGTAGGAGATAGTATTACATGTCATGGGGCACCGGGGATTCCCCCTAATTTTACTTTCTCTGTAAATAGTGTGTACATTTTGTGGCTTGTGTCGTATATTGCTGAGTTATGTTGTTCATCTGGCCACTTAGCCTAAGGGCCTGTGGAACATCACCGACCCCTAGCTTCCTTCCTGTGCGCGGGGGGACGGACCGATAATAAGGATTCAAGCTCTGGCAGGGCGAACCCTGGCGTCGCCTACGATTCCAACCAATTGGTAAGAATCGAGCATTCAAACCAGAACTACTGTTGTTATGAGGTTAGGCAATTTGTTTTCATATTTATATAATTGCTTTAGTACAAGATACGCCCCATACATACGGATCATTTTTGGGTTAGACGAATGTTACAACTATTGAGTTAACGGCATCTCCTCAAAATATAATGGTGCTCTCCCATAAAAGGGGTTCGATCCAGTAGGGTAGCTACCCTTTTTCGGGCCCGGAGGCAATTGCCTTGCCTGCCTACATGGTAGCTACACCACTCGTTCGATCAGTTTATAAAGTTGATATTCAAGAAATGAGTTATTACACAAAAATCTTATTTTTTATTTTTACAGAATCGAACGAATGGCCTTTGGAAGCAGCTGCTTACCATCCAAGCACCAAGGAATGTAATATCGCCTATATAGAGCCTTGCGTTACCAGGTCACCACCGGAAAAGAACAGGAATGTGTCTCGAGATACAGAAGAGTAAGAAAACTTTAAGTGACTTATCTTATTAGAATTGAAGTCAAAATTTTAAGTTCAATTTTTACCCTTTAATGCTTGATAGGCCTAACTTTCACTTATAATAATGTTCCTGTAATAAAGTTTTTAAATTTCATTAGTAATTACATTAAATATTGTCGATTTTTACTGTTCTTTACTCATCCTCTTGGTTTCATCTCTTAATTCCTCACTCCCGTTATTTAATTTTTGAATTTCACCCCAAAATCTCTATCATTTCTAGTCCCAGCGCTCACAGTTCCATTATTCTTTTTGAAATTTTATTTTCGTCCACCACCATGTTTTTAACTCTACTTTCGCTCCTATTATTTTTATCTCTTATTAATCATTTTAGCTTTATTGTGCTTCCTAAAGACGTATCCAACCAACAACTGTAAAATTACCGTTCTGTAGCACCAATCTAAAATTTACCATTCTAGATTATCAAACTATATCATCCCGACACCTTCCAGATTAGTTGGAACATGCTGGAATCACAGGGAAAATCCTTAGATGTACTGTAGGATGGCTGCAAGGCAGGAGGCAGAGGGTTGCGATAAATCGTTATTCTTCAGATTGGGTTAATGTAAGAAGTGGGGTTCCAAAAGGATCGATATTGGGACCATTCTTGTTTTTGAATTTCTTAAATGACATCGACGAAGTGATAGAGAGCAAGATATTAAAATTTTTAAATGATATCAAGATCAGCAATTTCTTCAGAATGACTTTCATTTCAGAGATGGTGTGAAAAGTGGTGGTTACCTTTTAATGCAAAAAGTCTTACCCTTGGAAAACAGCAACGTAAAATAACATTTTGTGGGGTTGAAATAAAAGCAGTACAGGAAGAAATAAATCTGGGAGTTACGATACGGTCGGACATGAAGTTCTCCCAGCAGTGTAGATAGGCAGAAAGGAGGAACAATGGTGTTCTATTAATGATTTATCGAAGATTTGCTTGTAGAAACACCGAGGTCATAATCCCAATGTAGAAGGCAATTGTGAGACCGCACATGGAACACTGTGCTCCGGTATGGTGCCTCACCTAATTATAAAGATATATAGCTTCTTGAAAGGGTCCAAATACGGGCAACGCGCCTGGTGAGATTGGTAAAAGGGTGCTCATATGGTGAAACACTTCGAATATGTAGGCTAAAAGCCTGGAAACACCTTAGAGGAGATTTGATTGAGGTGTATAAGTCTCTGAAAAATAAGAGTAAAATTACCGAGCGTAAACTTTTCATTTATAAATTATCCCAAAACTCGGGGGCATAAATTCAAATTTCGGGAGAGGGAAGGGTTTAGACTGGATTGTAGGAAGTTTTCTTTTAGTCAGTTGTTAATTACTAGAATAAGTTACCTCCATGAGTGGCTGAGGCTGACAGCTTGGAGAAATTCAAAGCTTAGCTGGATAGATATCTACGTGAGGAGGGAGTTAAATGGGTGGTTTATTAATTTTTTTTAATAATACGGTACTAACTTACCAGTCTGGATTACTAGCTCTACAATTTACCAAGCTGAGCTGAATTATTAATTCTACAATTTACGAGTTTGGATTAGCACAATTTACCATTCTGGATGAGCTGTTCAGGGTTACCTTTCTGAATTATATATCAATGCAGGCCAATATATGTTGCCAATATATATAAAAGTGATCTTGTTCGTATATATTTTAAAACCCTCCGAACAGTACAGGATCAACCTAAACTTTTTAAAATCTTCTACATTAAAGATAATATCCTAAAGAAAGTACTGACCAGCCAGCGTAAGCACAGATCATATCAAGTTTTTAGAAATGCGAATAACTGAAGGTGCCATACAACAAAGCACTTATTCAATTACTTGTTTATTGTTTAAGTTGATCCTGCTGTTTACAGGGTAGGAACAGCATCAGAACAAGATCACTTTTATGCTTATCAGCTACTTATATTTGTTATTTTTTTGTTAATTTCGTTATGAGAATATACCCAACATCTCAGTCTGAAGAAGGATCGTCACATAATCTATTAATGTAGCTGTATGTTAAATTTCAGAATTGTTGTAAACTGAGTGCCTATATTTCTTCATTGAAGAAGTATGCTCCCTCATACCACGCATGTCCTTGGTATACAAGTACCCTGTACTACACGGGCATATAAGGACGTACCACGCGTACAAAGACCTTGTACTACACAGGCATATGATCAGGAATTGTCCTTGTATAATCACGAATGCCTCGCTTCGATAATAATCATCACAATAATAGATCAGGTGATGGATTAGCACAGAAAGACACAATGAAAGAGCATACTTTGCTGTGGCACAAAGTGATGCAAAAAAATTAAGCAAAAGAAATAAAAATCAACAGCAGGAATTTTCTTTGGCATAATCAATCTTCATTACAGTCCCTTGCCATATTTGGACATGAATGAGATTGAAATTATGTAAGTTGGAAACAAATGTGAGAAAGGTCAGAAAATGGACATGGCAATTTTACTAGCTGGGGTCGCTTGTAACAAAACAAAGAAGAAAATTGATTTAAATGATTGAATAAATAAAGTAAATATATAATTTGCATAACCACTTCCTATATGGGGAACTAATGAATTTAACGCAAAATTAAATTGAGAATCTTTGAAACTAATGTAAAATCAGTCTACTTCTTCTTCTTCCTCTTCTGGCGTTATAACCCAAGGTGGGTCTTAGCCTTCTCAACGATGTTTCACCAGTAAGCCCTCCCAGAAGTCAAACTTTTCCAACTTCTTATTCTCATGGTCTTTAAGCCCTCTTCTACGTCATCCATCCATCTTTTCCGCGGTCTTCCTCTTGCCCTCCTACCGATAGGTTTCTATTCCATTATCCTCTTAGTTGTTCTGCTGTCATCCATCTCATAACATGTCCCAACAAGGTAGGTCTCTGGCTCTTCACAAATCTGACGATGTCCGCACCCTGAATAAGATTGTCAAGTTCATGATTCATTCTAATCCTCCAGGATCCATCAACGTCTTGTACGGGCCCAAAGACTTTTCCCAAAATGCTACACTCGAACACTCTCAACAATCTCTCATCTTTACTCGTTAAAGTCCAATTTCACAACCGTATGTTACAACTAGTCTAATGAGACTTTTGTATATCCTTAATTTTAAATGTCTGTTCAATACTCTGGACTTCATTAGTTTTTCATGTGCATTGCATAGAAGCATGTTTAGTAGAAGCAAATCAGTTCTACTATTGCATGTAAAACATGGAGATGCCAACCATAAAAAAGATATAAATACCTATTTGTTAATTGTTGTTTGCAGACAATCGTAGTATTCATATGGTCGTATGTAAGGGCGCTGCCCTTAAAAAAACTGATAGCAACCTGAAAAAGGTGGAATAGTAACCATAAAATGAATGAAAAGAGAAAGTCCAAGAAAGACCTCCAAGACTTTGAATATAGATGCACAATTAAAAACACAATAAAGGAATCATAAAAAAAATCCAGTAGAAATGCATAGCTTCCTAAAAGCACTATACCCCACGTAGAAATTAGACACCACATATTTTACAAATTATTTTCACCAATTTTCAGTTAGCAGTTCAAAATAAATTTGAACTGTTAACTTAAAAGTGTAGATTAAAAGTGTCAGCTTGAAAATGCAAAACTTTTTTATTGACTCCTGGCGTAATAGCTGAAAACTGTCATGGATATTTAAGCCGACTTACACAACTTTTCAGTTGGATTAATACAATGAAAAGCATAAATTTACTTGATGAACAAATAATTTCTTCCCTTTTATTTCCATTCAGTTCTTCTCTCAGATTCTTGGAAATTGTACTTCATGGAGTTCCATCAGATCCTTTGTGATTTTTTTATTTTTATAAGATTTTTTTATAAGAAATTTTTTATAAGGCCCAATTACACTGGATTTGACAAGAAATAAGTTTTAACTTTCTTGGAACATGAGAGCTTGACTACTCAAAAGTTGAGGGACGAAACCTACAGAATTTAGGCGTTTAATAGGAAGTACAATTGCTCTTGAGAGCCGAACAAATCTCGCAACTGGTTCTCGTGTGTTTAAAAGGCTGAGGACTCACAAGTCTTGTGGTAATAATTCTCCCTCCTCACATGGAGGAAAGTTGCATTGTCCAAATTCATTTTCGCTAAAATTTCCCTGTCAGTTAATTTTAATTTTTTGTTTCAT
Source organism: Mastigoproctus giganteus (assembly GCF_048544385.1). Classification (NCBI taxonomy): domain Eukaryota; kingdom Metazoa; phylum Arthropoda; class Arachnida; order Uropygi; family Thelyphonidae; genus Mastigoproctus; species Mastigoproctus giganteus. The sequence goes on along the minus strand of NC_143582.1, from coordinate 207,436,023 downwards.
AAGAAAATGGATAATCAATGTAATCCAACACATAACTTGCTACATATTCTAAGTGGCTTTCTCTGTTTTTTTTTAATAGACTGCTAGCTGAATATTTGCCGAATATAGGTGGAAGAAACATTGCATCTAAAAGTATGATTGATAATTATGGTACGTACCCTTCATAATACGCATGCTTATACACTCTCTGTTAGAATTGTTTCAAAGTGTGAGGACTCACTACCATCCTTATAACATAATCGTTAATATTCTTTTAATTTCTATAATCCAATCATTTTCTTTTTATCTTTTCAGGATTACCTGGACCTCCTCAAGATCCAATTGTAGTAAATCACGGCCGAACATGGGCTACAATAGCCTGGAATCGCCCTTGTGCTCATTTTACTAGTCCAATCCTTGTATATAGAGTAGAATTCCGGGAAATAAATTGCAACCGATGGCAGGAAGCGGGTCTGTCCAGGACAGCAGTGTTTGACGTGTATGGACTTCAGCCGAACAGGTAAAAACTTATGGCTGCACAAACTTAATTATGAAATTCAATTACAGAATGTCAAGCTTTTCCATCTTTCATTATTGCCATAAGCCATTATTACTAAAAGTTCTTTAAATTTTATACCGCATATAATGTAAATATTAATTTAATTTAAATAAATGTAGACTATCCTGAATTTCCACGCTTAAATTCTTCTTCCTCTGTAGTCTTGAAATAATCTTTAAGTCTGTAAACTAAACTCTAATTATATTTTCAGAATGTACGTGTTCCGAATATCTGCCAGGAACAGAACTGGCTGGGGGTCTCCAGTAATTATATCAACTCCGATACATACAACGTGACATTTTTGGTGAGATTAAAGTTCAAGGACCAGAGTGCAAATACTGCCATTTGTGGACCATTCCCTCGTCGACTTCGCATAGGTCTAATTTATTTGATAGGATTTCTAATAAATAATGAACTTTGTACTCTTTTTGCTATGAAACTAATAAGTTTAATAAACTTACATAAAAATATGAGATTGCTATAATTTCTTTAATGAGGAATGCATGAAAAGCTATCAACAATACACATTTCCTTCCACAATATTAATTTATTTCTGACACCAGGGTATAAATAAAGTATATTTTTATTACTTATTAATTAAATGGTATTATTTAAACGATGTGTGCATATAATTATTTTATGCACCATTAAATAATAATGGCGTCTGTCTCTGCAAGCATCTAGCTTGCAGAGACAGACGCCATAAGACATCCTCATAGAAGCCACTCGGGTGATACAGCTTCGGAACATACTGTTTGCACCAGGAACGCAAAGGATGGACGCAAGAAGACTGGATGCAAGTCACGTGGTCTGATGAGTTCCATATTAACTTATAAGCCCATGTGTATTATAGCCATAAACTGACTATGTTCTATGGTCGATTTGTCTGTTTCGATGGACTAAAATGCAATTTTCCGGGTGGGCGACCTTATCGCCGCCTGAGACCGACTAACTCAGCCATGGAGTAAAAAAAGCCCTGTAGACATGTATAGTATCTTTTGTAGGACGGCACCTGAACGAAAGTTCAACTCAGCCTTTGTACACTGTGGTGATTACAGAGCACAGCAAAAGACCAGAAATGTGTGTAATATTACACTGTGCTGCCACTTTATTAGATACACCCCTGATATGCACACAAATGGTTTGTCCCACAACGTTGCAAGTCACATGATCACAGTTGTGGATATAAATGCGGCAGAACAACCTTTCTAGCATCAGTTAAGCGTACAAACCGTACCAAGAATGGGGAAAAGGAGTGATCTAACGGACTTCGAACGTGGCATGGTAGTAGGTGCAAGACGTGCTGGACAAAGCATCCCTGAAACGGCACCTCTCCTGAACTTTTCACGCACCACAATTTCAAGGGTGTATCGAGAATGGTACAACGAACAGAAAACATCCCCTCAACGGCACTCCTGTGGAAGAAAATCGCTTGGTGATGAGAGAGGTCAGAGGAGGATAGCCAGAATTGTGCATGTGCGTGTTTTTGTAAGGGGCGGCTCCTAGAACGTTAGTTCAACTCCGCCTCGTATCTCTGTGAAGAACAGTATCACTACAAATGGGCCAGATATGTGTGTGTGTTGTTGTTGTGTCTGGCCACTTGGCTACCTAGAAGCATCAGTCACCTGGACAGATAATTCTGAGTACTCGTCCACACCACGGGAAGGTGGGCCAGTTCCAGCAAAACACGTACTGTCTCAATACGAGACTCTGACCCACCTGATGTTGCCAAAAGGTGGGCCAGATCCCTCTAGGGGCCCACTCCAGAGGACAGAGGGAAAAAAAATTTTTTAATTTTCCCATGGTGCAAAAAAATAAATAAAGTGATATCACTGTAGAACGCGAAACAACAAAACAAAAAATAATAAATAAAAATACAAAATAATTTTTTTAAAAAATTAAAAATAAATAAAAAAAAAACATGTGACAGCAGCACTGACTATAGAACGCGAACAGAAAAGAAGAGATGGGAAGAAATAAAAAAATAAAATTTAAAAAAAAAATGAGATAGTGTTTTCCGTCCTGCACGCAGGCCGCAGAAACAAGCTCCACAGCCCATGTAGCAGGCCGGGGTGTAGGGAAATACATGGTCGGTTTCAGTTCGCTGCTGGGTCATCGATGTTGGCCACTGGGGGCCTGTTGATCCTTCGTCTGTGCTTAAAGACTTGAGCTGAGTAGGTTTGCAGTTCAGGGAGATTGCTAGGGTTCTGTATGAAGAGCTCGCCAGAGATCTGTATACAGCTGAAAGGTTGTGTCTCAGATCCGCGTACATAATGCACTCGAATAGTATGTGCCACCAGCTCTCTTTTGGCTCCACAATGGCAGAGATCTGTCGGGTGCAGACCCAGATGGTGTAATTCACGGATCCGTGTCCGGTAATTAGGTATGACGTTTCTAGTGAAGGGGTAAACCAAGACTGTACAGATTTAGTAGCAGGTAGGAATCTTCTTGTGACAACGCCCAGTGTTCAGTTATCCCATCGAGTTTGCCATATGTTGAAGAGCTCGTTGTAGCAACGGGTCATCTCAGCCTTGGAGTCAGCATCCAGGTTGACCTCAATGTCGAGGATTCTTGTTGGGATATTTCTCGTAATTCGGAAGCACAGCCCACGGAAGATGACATATAGATCGAGCGGAAGTGCTCCCGCGATGACCTGAATGGCAGGAGTGGAGACCGTTTTACACACTCGGCAGATTGCCATTAACATTGACTTTGGATGGTTCCAAGCTTGTCTCGCATCTTTACAAGAGTTATTAATATCTTAATATTAAATCTTTATTGCAGGCAGTGAATGGTTACATGATTGCCTGACGCAATAATATCCAGAACAGCGACTATGCTAGGAGTTACGCGATGGAACCAGGCTCCGGCTGCATAGGTCACAATTGGTAAAAATACTGCTTTGTAATACAACCGCAGGGACTTTTTGGAGAGTCCCCAATCATTTTTCGAGATGCGCATGATGGTTCCTAAGAATCTCACAACTTTGTTTCTTAGATGAACAAGATGTGGGAGAAAGCTGAATTTGTGGTCAATAATAAATAAATAAATAATTATAATCTTTATTGTGTACAAAAGGATGTATACAATGTACCCTTCACGGCAGGAATGCCAGGGGCTTCACATTGGCTGGTGGACGCAAAGGCCTTGAGGACGGGGGCCACATCGAAATTCGAGTTCGTCCCCAGGGCCAACAATATAATAAGTTTCAGTTAAATTATTCACAATATATTCATAAAGATATTATACAGTATTTTTGGCATTATATACAATATAATACAGACATCCTTTTTTAAATTTATTATACTGCGACATTACTGTGCAGTTTGCCTGGTTGAGTTTAGGTCATCAAGGATCTCTCTCCGGTATTTGCGATCCTTGACAAATTTGTAGAGGTCGCCTTCGATTGCTTGCACTGTGATAAGCATCTGCTTGGGGAGAAAGCGGTCGCTAAGGTCTAGTCTATTGTGGTTGGCTATAAGTGTTGGAGCTGACCTCAGTCCGGGTTGAGGGATTCTCCAGCTGCACAGTTCCCATATGTTTGGCTCCGAGATTTTTCCGATGGTCATTTTGGCAGTTAGTGTGAGGTGTCTTTCTATTATAAGGTTTGACAGTCGGGAAAAGTTCAGTGCGGTTGCCATCGCAGTTGTTCTTTGCTGGGGTTGACGATGATGTTTATGTGTGATCAAACGAGGAAGCCAGTATTCGGAGTAGTACACACGTTTGATATTCGTGGGGACTGTAGATACCCATATTTCTGAGGCGTATAACACGACGGAGTATACAGAGGTGTATACGTACCGCCGAGTCACATCCAGATCCTTAACGTGGAGTAGTTGTTGTTTGGTAATCCACCGCATTGTGCAGAATTTTGTTATGATCTTGTCAATGTGGGGCTTGAAGGTCAGTTTGCAATCGAAGACGACTCCCAAGTCCGTATGTGTATTTACCATTGGAAGGAGAATGCCATCTAAAGAAGCTTGGACTTCAGTGGGTTGGTGCTTCAAAGAAAAGACAATTTGGGCTGATTTTGCAGGATTAATAAGTAGTCCAAATTGATGGAGATAGGATTCTAAGTCGTGTAGCTTTCGATTGATCTTTTCATTAATTTTTGAGATATGTTCGCCCGGATTAATCTGGGTGGGTAGCTTAATACCGTTAGCATAGCAGATTATGTCTTCTTACTATTGAACAAACAGAATAATGACTGCAGTAAATAATGCTCCGGAGAGAACTCCGCCTTGGGGAACTCCCGTAGTGATTTTTCTTGAGATTATATCTTGATCCGCTGTAAGAACAATGATTCTGTCTGATAGCAGGGTTGTGATAAGTAATTTTCATGGAAGTAATTTTCTAGAAGGTGAACGAGCGAGGGAATGCTGATTGAATCTAAGGCAGCTTCTACTGACGGCAAGTTCTGCTTTAGCTTCTAGTGCTCTGAGACTGGTGCTGGTAATGGATGTTAAATTGGTGATTGTGGATCTTCCGGGAATGGCATAGTGAATTTGTGGGGGTTTGTGAGGCAAGATTTGATTGGTGATGGTTGAAAGTAATGCCTTCTCCATAAGTTTCAAGAGGCTGGAAGAGCGAGAGATTCGCCTGAACTGTTTAATAAGAGATGCAGATTGGCATTTAGGATGTGGCCTCACAGCATATCTGTTCCAGAGAGGGGGAAAGTAGTGCTGCGTTAAGACACAGGTTAAAAATTGAGAGTAGTAGTGGATCGATGGTAAAAGTGTGAGACACTTGATCATGAATTGTGGCACAAGGTAGCACAGGGCCTGCGGTTGCGGTAGGTGGCAATCCATTTATAGCAGTTATAAGCTGCTTCCTGGTGATGCTAACGGTGGCTAGCATCACCCCAAGTACCTTGGTTTCGGTGACGATTGGCATTTGAGCATTAAATAACTTTACCTGCGGGGGGCGCCTGAGATCTAGTCTATTTTTGAATAGCATTATTTTAGTTTTTGTTGGGTTGATATGCAACTTATTAAGTGCGGCCCAAGTTGAACTTGGGCCGCTAGATTTGTGCAAGCAAATAGACGGGACACAATGTCGCACATCACGTCAGAATACAACCTTGGTGGGCAGAACAAAATATCGCAACGGACCACTAGTCGCACTTTGTTGCGAATGGGCTACAACAGCCGACGCCCACATCGCGTGCCTTTGTTATCGATGAAGAACAAGAGAGCACGCCTCCTGTGGGCACAGCAGCACTATGCTGCCACTTTATTAGGTACACCTACCTAGTAGCATGTTCAGCCTCCTTTACTCTTTCGTCTAGGCATGGATTGAACAAGATGCTGAAAACGTGCAGGAATGGAGTACCATGCAGACATGAGTGTGTCACGCAGTTCCTTGAGATTCGACGGAGGTGTAGCGAAAGTTCCTTGAGATTCGACGGAGGTGTAGCGAAATTGAGATCCGCTCAGTCCGCGGATCTCAATAGGATTGAGATCCGCGGACTGAGCGGGCCACTGCAGCAAAGAAAAGTCATTGTCATGTTCCTGGAAGCATTCTATAGTGATTCTGGCTTTATACACCGGCGCATTATCCTGCTGGAAGAAACCATCTGACTGAGGATAAACTGTCAACATGAACGGATGCACTTGGTCAGCAACGACGTTACGATGTGGCATTCAGACGTGAATCTATGGGTATCAATGGACCCAACGTGTGACAAGAAAACATTCTCCACACCATAACACTGCCCCCACCACCACCTTGCACAGTAGTCGTAAGACATGACGGGTCCATGGATTCATGTTGTTTTCGCCAAATTCTAAGCCTTCCATCAACGTGATGCACCATGAACTTCGACTCATCAGACCAAGCAACTGTTTTCCAATCCTCGATAGTCCAGTGCTGGTGTTGCTGTGCCCACAGGAGGCGTGCTCTCTTGTTCTTCATTTATAACAAAGGTACGCAATGTGGCCTTCGGCTGTTGTAGCCCATTGCCGACAAAGTGCGACTAGTGGTCCGTTACGATATTTTGTTCTGCGCATCAAAAGGTTGTATTCTGACGTGATGTGCGACATTGTGGCCCGTCTGTTTGCTTGTACAATTCTAGCCATCCTCCTTTCTCATCAACAAGCGATTTTCTTCTACAGGAGTGCCATTGAGGGGATGTTTTCTGTTCGTTGTACCATTCTCGATACACCCTTGAAATTGTGGTGCGTGAAAAGTTCAGGAGAACTGCCGTTTCAGAGATGCTTTGTCCAGCACGCCTTGCACCTACTACCATGCCACGTCCGAAGTCCGTTAGATCACTCCTTTTCTCCATTATTGCTACGGTTTGTACGATTAACTGATATTAGAAAGGTTGTTCTGCTGCATTTATATCCACAACTGTGGTCTGGTCATGTGGCTTGCAATGTTGTGAGACAAACCATTTGTGTGCACAGCAGGGGTGTACCTAATAAAGTGGCAGCACAGTGTATATCCGCCATTGTCAGATACATTTAAAAAATTGTTTATCCCCCACTTCTCTATGCTGCAGAGATCTGGCCATCCGCATCTCCCAGTGTTCTCCTCCGAGTATTGGCTCCTGAAATGGGCTTGCCACAAGCTCAGCCTACTGCGCAGCTCCGAACCACCGCTATGGCCAACACACTCGACATCCCAAGGCTCACGGAGGCCACTGATGAAAGAAGAATCGTCATCACAGTCAAATTCATGACTGGTCTCATCTCCTCTTCCTCCTTCTGGGATAACTTTACATGAAGGATCCCAGTGGATCTGCAAGCAAATCCACAGCTATTCCCTCTTCAAACACGCCTTCACCTGTCGGACCGGTTCCTTCCTCAGCAGATGTTATCACGCGCCCAAGATCTAGATGTCGATTTAAGCAAATTTGGTCAAAATCGACATTATTGAAAAAGAATACTCCGTAGTGGGTGGCCAAGGCCACCAATATTATAACCTGAGTCCCGGTCAATGTATTCTCTTTCTATGTATATAATTATGCTATTCGATGTACAGTATATTCTTATGTTTTGTGACTAATATTCTGAACATTCACTTAATGTTTAGTTGCCCAAATTCATTTCTCTATTTTTCTAATACTTTATTTAACTTATTCAATATTATTGTACTCTTTTATTTTTTTTTTATTTTTTTTTACATTACATTGCTGTCCCATGGCCACTGTGCCGTGACGGGCAGTTGCAACTGCACTACCATGTACATCACTATCTCGCTGTTGCGATAAAGATCTCTCTCTCTCTCTCTCTCTCTCTCTCTCTCTCTCTCTCTCTCTCTCTCTCTCTCTCTCATTGAACTTTACAAAATATAAAAATAAAAGTACAATTACCTATATTGATCTAAGAATTGCCTTACTAGATTTGCTACATAATTAAAACCTTCATAAACAACAACAACTTCGGCTGGTATGGAACTCGTTCTTTGCCTAACTTGACAAAGAATGTCGCTAAGGATAGGCCTTATTTCTGGGAAGGGCACACACACACACACCCTCCCTTGAATACTCAGAAATAGATGTCCAAAAAACTAAGAGCGGCGACTCTTCACATCCATCAGAAAGGTTTTAGACCATGAAATGTTACTCTCCCCACTTAAGTTTACCATGACATTTCTGTTCCTATAAATAGAATTGTTTGAGCTTAAAAACTCAATTTTTCTAAAATTCTTATTTCTATGTGGGAGCTGATTCAGTCTTTAAAACCTCTTTTACTGTATAACAAAATCACGTACTTCAATCCACGTTGACTAAAGCTCACTTATAAGACACAAAATCCAATTATCCGACACTTCATACAGCCTTGGTGGTTGATGTTCCTAAAACACTATTACAACAAAAACTTCAAAAAGCACAGCACTGTAATGTTATCTAAATTTAATCGAATCCCCACATAAGAAATGCTTCTCTTTTTCAGTACAGTAAGTTTTGGTATACTCTGCATGAATTGGAATTCAACGTCTGTTTAAGTAATCATAACTGATTTATAGCATGGCAATGAGAAATTGTTAGATGTTTGGAAATTTCAAACTAGTACAGTTTGAGGCGTATTTCGTCTTACAGAATGGATTGTACTATCGTTAGTTTTTAGAAGTATCAGCGACTTTAGACCATATTGCCCTAATATGTCTGTACAAGTTTGCATCCACGGGCAGATCTGTGTGTTGTGCGGGCTGAAAAACCTATATTAACTCGAGTGGAAAAGTCCTACTCCCTCCGCATAACATTAGGTAACTACGAATACAATTTCGATTGAAAAGGACTTTAGAAATTCTTCCAATCATAGACAGGAATCGAACCCAGACCTCTGTAAGAAGCATATCCATTAGGGAAACGGATGTGCTTCTTCAAACGGATGTGAATCGAAACCAATGCTAGTTTTATCATTCTCAAATCCAGGTCGACGAGGGTGTTACGGGCATCACCCTTCCATCTCATGGACCGCTGTAATCCGAGGTTTGAGTTGCAGGTACAGTGTTCGAAGAGTGGTCCCGCAATTATTTTTTTCCTAATGTAGGAAAATTAACATGTTGCTTGAGGTAAAAATCAGGCATTTAAGGCAGTGATGATTGTGAAGAACGCCCTGGTGTCATGCCCTCTCTCTCTCTGAACGACTTAAATCTCAACGTTAAAAAAAAAAGTGGTGTTCCTTCCACCCCACCACCAGTGCATTGCTTCGGACAATGGCGAAATGATTACATCATTCAAAGCCTTAAGTGAACTTTTACCAAATCATCAGAGAAAACGAGAAGGAGGGAAGCCCATCTCTGAAAATTTGGAGACCCCAATGTTCTTTTCATGTCACCTACAACATTAACAAGGCTTGAATGAGATCAAGAAATCAAACCTCACTGATCTGCAACGTCACTTATACCCTGACTCTGATTAATTCCCAATGCCTCCCAAGAGACACTACAAGAAGTGATTACAGTTGGTGTTGAGGTGGAAAGATCTGACCTTGGAAGTAGCGGATGAGAATGTTAGTGAATTGCTGGCATTTCATTCAGAAGAACTTACCAATGAAGACCTTTTGGAGTTAGATGAGAAGAAAGTTTCTGATGAAGATTTTCAAACTGTTGAAGAAACTCTTTCTGTCAAAGTGTTGACAAAAAGAGCGTTCAGTGAGGCTTTCCAACGCTTTGTAAACCAGCCAAGGAGAAATATCGTTTCATTGGCTTTCCAGAGTTTCGCTTCCGAAAGGAAAAAAAAAAGAAAAAAGTCTTTCATTCAATTATCATTTTTCATTTTTTGGAAGCACTATACCTGAAAACATACATATCGTTTCACCTGTTTTTATCATTTCCCTTGTTTTCATATTATTTGTTTTCTATATAAGCGGACTTTATTTTACTCTACCAAAATATTTAATTCATATATCCTGTCTGGCGGGAGTCGAAAAGAATAGTCTTATTTCACTACCGTTCTTTTAAAAGCCTCACGTGTGGCATATTGATTATAATCCCCCTCATCGCTCGGAAAGAGTCCGAGTTCGATGACGCGGTGACTTCTGCAGGCTTTTCTTTTTACTCCGTGGATGAGTTATTCGCTCTCAAGCGAAGATAGCAAGTATTTTTTTTAAAACAGAATCTAGGGTTTTTCATCCAGAAAAACAAGAAACCCGACCGGAGAACACACGCAGTTTATGAATATAAAACACATTAATGGATGAGGTTGCTCTTGGTTAACTCTAATATGATTTTTTTTTCACACGGAGTCAGAGCTATGAAGACGTAGAGATTGTGGAGAAACAATAGACTCCAGTGCCAGTCATATTTTTTGTCCGCTAATTGGATTTATAATAAACAAAGTGGATTGATAAATACACAGCGGTGTAATATACTTAAAGACAATCAGTTCAATCTTATGAATTATTTCTGTGTGTGAAAATAACCCAGATTGGTTGGTTATTGTGGGGTAGTAGTAGCAGGGGCAAATGATGCAAGAAAGCAAGAAAGCATCACAGAGAGAGAGAGAGAGAGAGAGAGGGAGAGAGAGAGAGAGAGAGAGAGAGAGAGAGAGAGAGAGAGAGAGAGAGAGCCCTGGAAACTTCACTGATGACATCAGTCCATGAAGAGTAGTGCCCATTAATAGCCACTCTGTCTTCCACTTAACCATCCCTTTATCCATAGCAGCAACTTGCCCTTAAGGCCACATTGCTCCAGTTTATACAGCAGCCTTTTATATGCAACAGTATCAAAAGTCTTGCTGCAATCCAAGTATATGATATAAGAATTATTTTTTGCATCCAGTTTCTTGGTCCCTGCATCATAGTAGCCTATCAGATAGATTAGATAAGACAGCCCCTTAACAAAGCCATGCTGTGACTACAGTATAATTGCATTCCTGTCCAAATGTTCCTGGATTACCTCTTTAACCAATGGCTCCATTTTCGGGGTAACAGATGTTAAGCTGAAAGGTCTGTAATTACTCATATCACCTTTTGATTTCCATTTATGAATTTCGAATACATTTTCACATTTCCAGTCCATAGGGACCTCCCCTGAATCCAATGATGCTCTCATAAATATGGCTAAAGGTTTGATCACCTCCTTTTCTGCCCCCCTTAATATTATTGGATAGATCCCAACCCGCAGTGACAAATCCACAAATTCCAGTCAACATCTGGAAAGTTAAAATGCCCCATTGTGAGACATTTTGATTTGCTGGCCCACTGTTTCTCTGTATATCTGTTTGATATAGTCATCACACTCATACGCATTGAACTGGTCACCCACGTTGACTGGATGCACTGCCTAAGATTTAATACGCTTTTTAACTAAGAGCTCAAGGGCCCCCCCCCCCCACACACCACTCCAGTCCGTCTGCCCTTCCGGTATACATTGTACTCCACGTATTCAAAATTCAGCATCACATGTCTGAGTGACACCATGTCTCCATTGTCCCTACAATGTCTGAATTTGATGACTTAATCAGTACTTCAAATACATCAAATTTATTTACAATATTCCTAGCATTAGCGTACATGCGCATGTTCTTACACTTAGCTGCCCTCACACAGCCCATGTATTCACTAGTTCGACGATGACACACAGCACGGCCTGAAAACCCCGACACCTTGCTTTCCAAGTTGCTGCATTTTCCAACAGAAGCAGTGCAAGTATCACCTTCAACTCTGCCTGTGGCTCCTTTTAATCTATGTCTGTGTATCCCCTCTGGGTTTTTAGGCGCATCAGCAACTTAGGCTGTATTGCGCCGTATATAACATGCCAGTAAACTGCATGTGTTCTGTGGTTGATTTGCTCTACAAAAAAACGCAAATTTCCGGGGGAACCATGCTACCTGCTCTTGAGACCGACTAACTCATCCACGTTGTAAAAAAAGTCCCATAAAAATTCTTCACATCATCGAATGGATTCGAAGACAGGTATTTTCCACCCGATTTAGGGAGGGCAGCAATTTTAGTAACTGTGCTACCCACGAGAGCAACCCAAAGAAACCCATAACCCATACACTTAGAATATACTGTTATTTAGCTCTTCAGTATGAACTTAACCTTAATTCATAATATTGTTCCAATGGGAAAATGGATTTCATCATCAAACGCGTAATGGAAGAACATACTGTGTTGGATTATCGATACAATTAATTTACCGTAGTTTCATTCTAAAAATACAGATGGTTCTAAAAATAATTTATAATTATACTTATAATTAATATCATTCATAATCAAGTGTGTCAGGAGCAGTAAGGGATGAGAGGTGGAGCGATCGTGTGTCCGCTCAAGAATTGAATTCGCTAAATAAGGGGGTTACAAGTTGGGCCCTGTTTGATGGCAAGGTGGCTTATGTTGTCCCCCAAATAGTTATCACCAGATGTAAATTCCATAAATTTCGCCTTCGTGGGTAGTACAGTTTGTAGAATCGCTGTCCTCCCACATCGGATGGAAAAGACCTGGGTTCGAGTCCCGTCGATGACAGAGGAATTTTTATGGGTCTTTTTCACAACGTGGATGAGTTAGTTCGTCTCAGTCGGTGGTGGCATAGTCTTTTCTCCCGGAAACTCGGGTTTTTTTTCTCCAGAAAACAGCAAACAGCCGATGCCCCTAAAAATCCTACAACAACAAACATAAATTTCACTAAGAATCCAAACTGCCTTTAATGAAGTATAAAAACTGTATATATTTTCAATGTACAATGCCATATTCGTGTAATATTATCGATCCCTCCTCCTCCGAAAAAGAAAAAAGAAAAATAAAAACTATAAATCGTTGTGGCACCAATGAGGACATGAGATTATAAACTAAACACTGTTAGATTAACCAAACCGATTGATCTGACTACCACTCATGTGAGCACGCGCGCCATCGAAGAATCTTATATTTTAATAAGTGAAGATCAGATGCTCGCAAAATCCCTCCCACGCAGTTTCTTTAACGACAGTGAAGCAAGATCACCCGGATATACAGATTGAGGGAAAGGAGAATTTCTGTTACCGACTCTTGGCACAGGATGACCTTTTTACCAGAATACACCAGAAGGCGTCGGTTGATCTTCGTCATCTATTTACGTCGTAAACGACCTTTAGCGTTACGAAGAGACAAGTACACACCACCACCCCAGTGCCAATAGAAGCGGTCCATAACAAAAGCTATTTTTGTTCACTAATTATTTATCCTGAAACCATTAGATTTTCTTAAATGAGGATGAAAGTTATTTGTTACTTCCTATCACACAATAACTGAAAATCTTCTGCTTGTAGTCAAAGAAACATTAAACTTGGCGAGGAATTTTCAGTTAATCTGTTCTAGAGAGAAGCAGCTGTAATCTCTTTGAAAAATCTCTTTAACACGCGCTGTTTAAGTTTTATTGGACATCACTGTGCCATTGAACTCGGTTTTCATACGTCTGAGGAAGTTATCCAATGCTTCGTTTCTAATTTTAAGTAAACCATCTGAACAATCACGATAATAATTATAATAACAATAATAGTAATAATAACCGTTCACAAGCAACCACCCCATGCATTTGGTACTAATACCAAGGGGTGGAAAAAAATTCCATAAGGAGAAAAAGTAATAATAATATAAAAAACTGCGTTCAAACTAAGACTAGCAGCTATTGACCCATTACTGTACTTAACACAATTGATATATTTTTTAAACTTTTATTCCATAAATATCTCAGTTCCTACCCCGTCATCTTATTTCCTGCAAATTAATTTGGACAAAGGAAATCCTCTTAGGGGAATGACCCCATTTACTAGATCTGGTTAGTTCATGGCTTCACAATCGAGAGCTATCTGTAATAACTGAGGGTATTTCAACTTCATTTACTGCTTCACAAGATGTTCCTCAAGGCTCACATGCGAGGAATTTTTATGATTTTTTGTTTCACAACGTGGCTGAGTTAGTCGGTCTCAGGCGAGGATAGCATGGTTTTTTTCTCCCTGAAATTTAAATTTAGCAGAGGAATTTGCAAAACTTCTTGGTTCTAGCTTAAGTCAAAAATCTTCTAGCACATGGGATTTTTCTCGTGATACAGACAGAGAGAACCAGAACCACCCCTTACTTTTCTGTGGCCGATTCTATGGTTTTTGCAGTAATATTGATTGTAATATTGACTTAATGAACTCTTTGGGAATTAGTTACAATCCTACAGTGGATTGTAGGATTGGGTTCCACTGTGGAGCAACAGAACTCAAAGGTGTGTTGCTCCACAGTGGAAATAAATACAGGTCAATTCCAATAGCTCACTCGGTGCATTTGAAAGAAACATATGAGAACTTGAAGAAGTTGTTGACAAATATGAAGCATGAAGAACATGGTTGGTTGATCTGTGTTGACTTTAAAGTGATAGGCATTTTACTTGGACAGCAATATGGATACACAAAAATGCCCTGCTTTTTGTGTGAGTGGGACAATCCGGCAAGGAGTAAGCACTGGAATGTCGAGGTCTGGCTAAAGAGGGGCAGTTTGTTGCCTCGATCAAAGAACAGAATTCATAAACCACTGGTATACCCCAAAACTGTCCTCCTTCCACCCTTGCACATGAAACTGTGTTTTATGAAACAGTTCGTGAAAGCTTTAGCTCAGGAAGGTCCCTGCTTTAACAACCTTTGTACTAAATTCCAATCGATCACCGAAGAGAAGCTAAAACAAGGTATTTTTGTTGAACCTCAAATTCAAACTGATGAGGGACCGAGAAAAACAGGCATGGTTTAGGCTCATTTCTGTTGTTTGTTGAGAACTTCTTAAAGAACAACAAGGGTCCAGACAAAGGCTTACAATACTGAGGCCCCGGGACCCAGTATTCGGGATCCTGGTAATATTTTTCCGATATTTATACAAAAATACCAGTTTTTCGGTACTAATTTAAAAAATAATTGTTTATGATTTATTAACATAAAGATTATAAAATCACCTTAATGTGATTTTATAACCACCAACCAAAAATAATAAATATTTACAAAAGTATATTGCAGTAGAATTTGGCGAAGAAATTGTCACGCAATTAGATTCCACGATTCGTTGGAACAGTTTACTGTCCATGCTTGAAAGCTTTTTGGAGTCGAGATATTTTGTGCAGAAAGCTTTAATTGGTTTATATTCAAGCATTCATTTCTGTTAGGATGAATTTAATTTATTATCTGCGGCTAGATCTACACTAATGCCTATAAAGTTAGGGGTAGATGAGCTATGTCGCAAAGAAGTAAATCTTTTAACTGCAGATGCCGCAATAAAATTTATGATGAAAACTTTTGGCAATCAAAATTCTGAAATAGTTCAGAGAATTTCATACGGCATTGAAACTCCGTATACAAATTTACCACGGGTTCTTCAGTATTTGCAAAGCTGGACACAGTATGATAACGAATTATTTTGAGACAACTTTAATTTAACTTTATTCAAATGCAGAGTAGCGTAATAATTATAAGACAATAAATATCTGGATATTTCTTTTTAGATGACATTTTTAAACCTTACGTAACTTGTGTTGAACGGCCTCCGTAGCCGAGTGGTCAAGTACAGAATGCAATAGCACATGTTCTTTGAGTAGAGTGGGGTTCCAGCCCCTCACTGCTAAAAGCGGTCGATCTGTCAACCCACGCTGGATCAGCGTGGCAGATTATGGTCCATTTCCCTCAACATGAATCGTTGAGGAGGCTTCCATCCTGCAGCGGATTGATAATGGTTGCAGTTTATCTTTTAACTTGTTGAAATGAAAATGTTTAAAATGTCTTCATAAAAGATAGTATAAAGGGGTCAGAGGAATGAGTTGATTACTGTTACAGTTTATTCCAGGCAGGATTTTATTTATTTATTATTATTATTTTTTTTTACAGTAAGAAAATCGACAGGCCAAAAAGCAAGAAAATTTGAAAGTTGGTCAATATCATGTTCACCTTCACTTGAAACAAGAGCAGTAGATGGCGCTGCATGCCTGACAATATGGCAATATTCTGCAATACTCTTGAAATCGCAATGTACACACACAAATTGAAAAGATATTAATGGTAAGAATCAAAAAGTAACAGCAGAAAAATTAGCAGCAAAAGCTGCACAACTTGGAGAAAACTGTAGCACCATTTCTTGTGAGAATGTAACCGTAGTAAAACATCACATGCACATACCGGAATACAAATTCTTATAATTCAATATCAATCCAATTGTATCTTTAGCCATTAAATCCCCTTTATGCAGTTATGCATTCAGCATTGCATTCCAGGCCTGGTGGCACAGTTGGTGGAATCGCTATCCTCCCCACACCGGGTGGAAAAGACCCGAGTGCTGTCGATGACGAGAAGAATTTTTGCGGGTATTTTTCACAACATGGCTGAGTTAGTCGATCTCAGGCGAGTGTAGCATGTTTTTTTCTCTGGGAAACTCTGGTATTTCATCCAGCAAACAGAAAATCGAGCGTAGAACACACGCAATTTACAGACAATATACATGGAGCAATATGGCAGTTGTTGTAGGGTTTTACTCGCTGATGCTCCTAAAACCCTACAACTTGAGTCCGATTCAGGAGCGCCAGTAGGATTCCGGAGACAAAATGGCCTCAACTTAAAGAATTGGAAAATAAACATATACGTACCATTGTTTATTTCCGGGGACCAGAATTAAATAATAATTAAATTATTATTAAATAAATGAAATATGAATGTATTTAATTAATAATTAAGCAAATGAAATTACAGTAACATTATAAATTTAATTAATAATTTTCATATTAATTAGATTATGAAAACAGGAGCTTAACAATAGCAAAAGAACCCTCCGATGTAAATCAGAATTAGAAGGTAAAATGATAGAACAAATAATTCTAATTTAACTACCTAGGAATAGAGATAAATAGTTCAGAAATAACTCACGAAGAAGTAGAACAAGCGATGCTAAAGTTAAAATATAAAAAACAATAATAAGACTTATAATGACATACGCAGTGAGAGAGGTACAACAGCAAAAATAAATCAAATAAATAAAACCACAGAAATAAAAACACTAAAGGAAATAACCAGTAGATTTAAGAGATAAAGTTAAAAGAAAAAAGAATGGAAATAATGTATTCCCGGATAGCTGCTGTTGCGATCAAACCTCTTCCAACAGATGGTGCTACAGAGATTGTCCGGTAGGCTGACAGGTTGCAAGTAACAACCAGTTTCGTTAGTAGCGTTAAGGTTCCATGTCACGATTTTGCAATGGAGCAACGAGCGAATATCAAATTTTGCCTTAAACTGGGAAAATCTGCAACAGAAACGTATGAAATGTTAAACACGTTTATGGTGATGAAATGTTAAGTTTCATCAGGGTGCTTGAATGGTAAAAGTGGTTCAAAGACGGTCATGAGGATGTTCGTGATGACCCAAGAAATGGGCGTCCGTCAACTTCTCGAAATGATGACAGAGTTGCAAAAGTTCGGGAAATTGTGTCAACAAATCGTCTCAGAATGATGGCTGGTAAGTTGGACAGGAATAAGGACAAGATTCGCCAAATTCTGCATGAAGATTTAGGGAAAAAGGTCTGTGCAAACTTTGTGAAGTTGGGTGCTTCAGTAAGTAAGTTGGACAGGAATAAGGACAAGATTTGCCAAATTCTGCATGAAGATTTAGGGAAAAAGGTCTGTGCAAACTTTGTGAAGTTGGGTGCTTCAGTAAGACCCAGAGACAAAGTGTTTGGGTTGTTGAATGTTTCAGTTTCACCCAAATACGAAGTGCCAGAACATGCAGTGAACATCAAAATCATCACCAGTGTCGAAAAAGTTTCGTTTACCGAAATCCAGGATGAAGACGATGCTAATCATATTTTTAAACAAACAGGATGTGCTTTACAAGGAATTTGTACCTGAAGGTGGGGGGGGGTTGGAGAGTCAATGCTGTGTTCTATGTACAGGTGCTTCAAAGACTATTGAAACGCATTTCACTGGTGATGCCGCAATTTCGAGAGTAAAACAGCTGGTTCTTGTTGCACGACAATTCCCCCACCCAGTCTGCACTTGTTATGAAGATATTTCTGACGAAACATGGTACTGTACAGATCAGCCATCCACCCTGCTCTCCCGATCTAGCACTGGTGGCTTCTTCCTCTTTCCCAAGGTGAAAACTGCTTTCAAAGGAAACAGATTTCAGGATGTTGAAGACATAAAGGAAAACGTAACCGCCGAACCGAACTTCATCTCTTTGGACGCCTTCGCTGACTTTTTTCAGAAACTTTTAGAACGGTGTAATAAGTGCATTCAATCAGGGAGTGAGTACCTTGAATAAAAATAAAACCATTTTGATCTCCTTCACTTTGTGTTTATTGCGCCAGTCTGGGAACTTTATTGCCACACCACCTAAATAGGATGGATAATGACAGGCGGGAAAAATAGTAAAGAACTTGAGACCTATCAGCAAACGAAGTATAGAAAAGCCAAGAAGAATATGGAAGGATGATCTATCCTAACTCAACAAGCAACCTGCTTAATGGGAATATAAGAAGAAGATTTTTAAAAAATAAAATAAAGATATTATAAAAATAAAATAATTATTAAATTGTATGAAGTTATGAGAACTGACCTATCCTCTTTTAGGTATTTTGCAGCTGGCAGTGGTCTTTGTGCTGACAGCAGAACAAATTTTGTCTTCACAATGAGTTGCACTAGTATTGCACCCCTTTCTAACAAATGATATCGCAAAGAGATTAATCTGTCATTTATTTAAAAGATGAGACAATAGCCAATTTGGCTACTGGAAAAAAAAATGTGTTTAAAGTGGTGCCATACCAGAGAGCAGCTCGTGAAGGGAAAGTTTGTTCTGTGGTTCGAGGTCAAATTTGAGGCACCCATTTACGTTACTCACGTTCACACTAATGCAACTATACTAGTCTTAACGAACTTGCCTAACCTGAAAACCACTATCGTGTTCGGTGAGCTACAATACCGGCAACGCGGCAGGGCGCATATATTCTGCTGGAACACACCTGTGCCATCCAGGAAGACGGTCACCATGAAGGAGTGTACCTGATCAACCACAATGGATAGGTAGCGTTTAGCATTCCAAGTGAGGTCTAGCGGTATGAGGACTCCAAATGATTCCGGGAAAAATATCACTCATACCAATACATTGTCACGCACCTGTCTGTTTCTATTGGACCAAGACATCAGAGTTTTTCGCCGTACCCTATATACCCTCCATCTACCGTCCGCGCGGCATAACAAGAAACGTGATTCATCAAAAACGTAACTGTCTTTCCTAGTCCACAGCGGTCCAATGACGCTGTTCAGATGCGAAATTTTTTGGGTCGTTGGCAACGGGAGGCCGTAAGCATAGACACCTTGCCTGGGCGCCTACTCCGGTGGTTCATACGCAGGTGGGTTCGTTAAATAGTGACCTTGGAAACACCGATGGTCGTCCTCTGGTGAAAGTCCATGGTCAGCCGTTTTCCATCTATCGACTCGCACAAGGCGGGGAAATCTATGTTCGCTACGATCATCTATAAGGCGTGGGCGCTCGCTTTTGGCCTGGCCACTATTGATCTGCCCACTATCCGTTCTTTCTTGGAACACTTTTAACAACAGCACTCAAGAAAAGCAGCGAACAGTCCATAACATTCGCAGTTTTCGTAATGCTGCCACCTTTCAACCGGATCCGACAATGATCTCTTTTTCGAAATCTGTCAGATCACGTCCCTTGCCTGTGTCGATCAACGGACCGCATGCCACTAACCTGTTTCCCCCGTGTGTAGCACAGTTGGGAGGATCGCCGTCCTCCCCACCCCGGGTGGAAAAGATCTCAGTTCGAGTTCTGTCGATGACGGGAGGAATTTTTACGGGCCTTTTTCGCAAAGTGGCTGAGTTAGTCGACCTCAGTCGAGCGTAGCATGGTTTTTTCCTCCAGAAACTCGGGTTTTTTGTCCAGCAAACAGAAAATCGACCTCAGAACACACACACAATTTACAAACAATATACACGGAGCAATATGGCCTTAATGCTCCGTGTATATTGTTTATTAAATTAAAGTTGTTAATGCTCCTAAAACCCTATTACAACAAAAACTAACCTGTAGCATCACATTTACCGGTTCTCACTGACATGTGCGCCACGAGGTGGGGAGGAACGGCCGATTGCTAAAACACAGGGATGGTCATAACGTTTTACTGGACAGTGTAGTTTTAGCGACCGAATTTCTTGCAGCCAAGTTTGTTGTGCATCGAATCAAAGCAACTTCTTGTTGGCCTGAGTCCTTTGAGTTCATGATGAGTTATGTTATTATATATTGTCGCTGTATATAGTGTGTATTCTGGGGTAAAAAAAGTTCTTTCCATATCGAAATGGAATGAAACCCACATTTTTTCACTTTGTGGAAGCAGAGGTGGTAGCCACTGTCACACCATTATTTTCAGTCTATTGGAACTTTTGAAGTGACTCATACTGGCATATTGCGTAATCCAGCACTGCTTTGTCAGCACATCCTGAAGTGTATTACACCATACCGCTCTACGCTTCTAAAATTTGGTCCTCTGCTCCTGCCTCCAACCTAAACAAGTTTGAAATATTGGTTGCTGAGATGGATGAACAGGGTGGTGGGCATCTCTCTTATTATTTCCAGATCCATCCTCCAAGCAAATCTGGACACCACACCTTGACGACAACTGATGGCTGCAAGAAATGCTCTCATGTTAGCACGGCTTATAACGGGACGAATAAATGCCCCAACTGTATCATCAGTAATCTGCGGTCCCGAGCAGAGTTCACCTTGACTCTTGCCACCCTCTGCGGCTAACTCTGACAAATCTTAATTCTCTGAGAGACATGTTTCTTGCCAACAGCCTTGAGATCTTCAACAAATTAGGCATCCATCCAGATAGGTTTTGCGAACATAAGCTCTACAGAAAGAACGCCCTATAACTGTTATCAGCTGATGAATCTGTGATGGACACGTGCACCTTACCAATAATGCTTTATTGCAAATAATTTAATAATTTTGTTTAACTTCAGAATACATGTATAATTTTTTAATTAAAATTTTGTATATTATTTCAACCTTTTATTTATAAGTAAACATCCCTAAATATCCTGAGTCGAGCCCGCATGTACTATACTTGTAATCCATTGTACATGTGGTACCTCGTACTTCATTCATTAAAGAGCACACACTCACCTCGCACATAGCCGCCCCGGGATGGTCCGCGTTTTAGTGGACAAATAAACTAATAATAATAATATAATGCTCTTATTACTATATTATGACTACAATGATCTCCATCAAAGTCACATAGATAAAATTGCTTCCAATGCATGCCTCACGAGAGGGACGCTCTTCCCTGAGACTGAAGGATTCATGCTCGCCATCCAACACCAGGAACTATAGAAAATACATCGCCAAGGAGCCCGGAGTGTCCTTTGACACATGTCGACGATGTCACCTGGCCTCAGAAACGATCCAACACATCACTGCGGGATGCAAGGTGATCACCCAGACTGAGTACACTCATAGACACGACCAGGATAATACATCAGAAGCTAGGTAGCCAGGATAATACATCAGAAGCTAGCGGGGAAATACCAGTTGATCGAAGAAAGTGTGCCGTACTACAAGTACGAACCCCAGGCAGTACTAGAGACCCCAATTCACAAGCTGTACTGGGACCGCGCTATAATAACGGATAGGACAATCCCACACAACAGACCGGACATAACCCTTGTGGACAAGAAGGAAAAGGCTGCGTATTCGATTGACATAGTGGTACCCAACCTGGCAACCTGCAGAAAACTCATGGGGAAAAAATCAGGAAGTACATGAACCTAAGACAGGAGATCAAAGAGATGTGGCATATGCAACAAGACCATCCCGATCATCGTGTCAACCACCGGTATGGTGCCAAAGACCCTACATAACAGCCTAGCAGCAATAAGTCTCCCAGAGGACACCTACAAGGAACTCCAGAAAGTCGCAATCCTGAACACCTGTAGGACAGTCAGAGAGTTCCTCGACCAACACTAACACCAACCACCCTGTGTACTTGGTAGCAATACCCGTCACGAGGTGGAATCCCCAGTTAGGGAGAAATAATATAAGAGCAATAATAATAATAATATAAAGAAGAGATGTGCACCATGCAACTTACTTTGGCCTCGTCGTGGGACACACAGTCGAGCTGAATGATTTCGAGAAGGTTGTTTTTGATGGATGTCACATTGCTGGCTTATTGATTTGGCCAATTTCTGACAGCCCCCACAATACAGAGACGACCGTCGGTAGCTACGAAAGACTACCGAAACTTACTTCAATAAATGCCCCAAACGTATCAACTGTCTAGAGCAGGGACGCCCCCCAAAGTGGTCAGTATCGATCCCCATGGGTCGATAATAGAATCTAGGGGTTCGATAAACTGGAGTCGATTAAACGTTTTTACTCGTATTCATAAATTGAAGGCTAAATCCAGAAATAAAAGAAATAGTCAAGACTTTAATACTAAAATACAAAAATAGAAAATATCTACAGCTTATGTTGAGAAAATTTAGTCGTTTTTAAACGACCGAAATTATTTTTTTTAATATTTAAATTAATTTTTTAATTTATTTACTGATCTAATATAAGTTCCCCAGAACTTTACCATTAGCTTGTTTCGATATTGTTATGCTATGAATATTAAATTGAGAGATAATCTAAATCGAACCAAATTACTTTCTTTCAGGATGTTTCACATCTGCACTTACTCTAAAATATAAAATACCCACTGATGAGGAGCCAATAAGCTCCAAAACGGTGCCGTATGGGTGATGGTATCCGCTGAGAATGAGTTACAATAGTCTTCTCATATGGTGAAGCGTTACTTATTCGAGGTAGTTCAATATCATGGCAACTCGTTGTGAAGGTATTCACAATATGAGATATACTTAATGATGCCAATTTATAACTATATTTTTTGTAGTTAGCTATGAACAGAAATGATTGAAATGCACTAAGTTGTACATTGGCTAAAATATAAAGTGAGCCACAACCCCAATAAGTACAACGGCTGCTACTGTATCTAAGAAAAAATGTCGACAATATTCACAACAGTATTTGAATTTATGCCCTCAATGAACAATGCCTATGTGCCTCTTATGTAAAAAGACTTTTAGTAATGATGCCATGAACCATCAAAGATGAAAGAACACATTGAACGGATGGATTCATCCTGATAAGAAAAACGAAGAACTTAAAATTTTTAAGGCACTGAAGAAAAAATTCAGAAATCGGCCAAATTTAAATACATTTTTAAAAGCATTTGCTCATGCTAATAATGGACGAGGACTGAAGCCATCATTCAATATCTCTTATTATTGCAAAGAAAGGAAAAGCGATACCATTGATGAGAAGATTATAATACCAGCAATTAAAGAGGTGATTGCAATGACTATGAAGAAGGATTCCTATCCTGTTTTAAAATGCCTGCCATTAAGTGCGAATACAGTGCAACGACGCATTGATGAGATGGCCGATGATCTGAAGAAAACCTTGGTGTCTGAGCTTCAAAATTGCAAATTCTCCATCCAACTTGATGAGTCAACTTTCGGCAGTTCAAATATTCTAATAGCCTCTTTGAGGTATACAGCCAAAGCCAGATGTATTGTTGACGAGTTTTTATTTGCCAGGTATATGAAAGTAAATGGAAAAGGTGAGACAATTTTACAATGTTTGGAAGAGTACTTTAAGAAAAAGAAAGTTTCGCTCAGCAATATAACCTTAGTGGCTACCGATGGTACACCAGCAATGGTTGGCCGTTACAGAGGATTTGTCCCCCTTCTCAAAGGAAAAGTTCCAGAAGTACGCACTGTTCATTGTGCTTTACACAGACACCATCTTGTAGCAAAGAAACTCAGTGGTAAGCTGCATGATGCTCTAAAAGTGTACATCTGTTTGCCATGTTGTGTGAAAAAATAATGAAACGTTCAACCAATTGCTTTTGCATACCGAAGTAAGGTGGCTGTCAGGAGGTGATAAGTTTGCAAAGACTTGTCGATTTGTATGACTCAACTGTGGAGCTTCTTACGAACATAGATCCATCACTATTGACGAGTTGAAAAAAGTGTAAGAACCATCTGTTCCATTTGGCTTCATTAAATTTTGTATTCGAATTTTAATGAAGTACAGAACCGACTCCAAGGTAAAAATCTTACCATCTTTCAAGCCCGCACAATTCTATTAGGGTTCCAAGTAAGGATAGGCCTGTATAGATCTTCATTGGCACGCAGAGATTTTCAGCATTTCAAAAGTAAAACAATTGGAAGGAGGAGGTAAAAAAACTTTCAGATGATCATTTGGAGATATACATAGATTATCTTGAAATATTAAGGGAAGATTTTAAAATACGTTTCAAGGACCTGGAGGAAATGAATGTATCTGATTGGATCAATTACGCTATTTGATATAAATATCAAAAATGGAGTTGAACCAGGTTACTTAAACAATGAATTCATTGATATGTATGTTGACACAGAAGCTAAATCTTTATTTAATAATAAAAGTATCAGCGATTATTGGAAGAATATAAACATTACAAGAAAATATCCCAAACTTTCTGTAGCCATTGAACCATTTTTACTTGCGTTTCCGAGCACTTTTATGGTCGAAGACGGTTTTAGTCAAAAAAATGGTATTTCAACAAAAGAGAGGAACCGACTAAACTTGGAAGAGCGAGGTGAGCTAAGATTAAAACTCACAAATCTCAAATCCAATATTAAAGAGCTTATTAAAAATCACCAACCACATCCTTTGCATTAATGATGTTCAATAAATATATGATATATAAAATTCAATAAAGAATATGTTAATTTATTTTTACAGAGGAATTGAGAAAAAAACGCAATAAATTTCACAAAAACGAAAAGAGTTTAAAAAACGAAGACTTCAAAAGTAAATTTTTTAAGTAAAATAAGTAAAAAATATTTTAAATATTTTAATTTTAAATGATATATCAGACCCCATTTAGAGCTTCATTAAATGTTTCCCATATTTTTTTTAATATAAATTAAGAAACACATCCTCTACACATCCAGAAACGGTCCTCAAAATATTGTTGCTATTTTTATTATTTTTTTATTAAATGGTTGCGGGTCGATGAAATGTAAAGGATTTCATTAAGAGGACTCCAAAAAGTTTGGGGACTGGTCTAGAGGATACTCTGAAAGGCAGTACAACAATCTCGTCAGATTGTTGTACTGCCTTTGCGAACATCCACTAAAAGTTTAAAGGGTCAACAGGACCTGAGATCAGTACGAGCACACTCAGCAACGGAGCTCCACAGACTTAGTTTTCATGGGAGTGCGGCAGCGCATAAGCCAAACATCGCCGAACACAATCAGCATCTTTGACTTAAGAAGTGGAATGAACGCCGTAATTGGCCCATAGAGCAGTTGAAATTGGCTCTTTGCGTTAAAGAATCCCGCTACAACCTATTCCAATTATGTGAGTGGGTGCGGGGTAGGAAACTACTAAAAAAAAATGCTAAAGGAGTGCATTGTGCCATCAACGAAATTCGGAGAAGGAGTGGGTTATGGGGTATGGTTGTTTCTGATGGTATGAGCTAGGGGCTTTGGTGGTTGTGCGGAAACCGTGAACGCCATTTCACGATAACGTCCCCCGGCGACGTTATCATGAAATGGAAGCGTGACGGTACAACTACCCCCAGCAACGCACAGAAAGGCGAAAGGAAGAATGGAATCCATTCCTCTCACAGCAGTCTATCATACCTTGCCCTCGTGGATAGCACAGTTGGTAGAATCACCGTCCTCTCAATCCTGGATGGAAAAGACCCGAGTTCGAGTCCCATCGATGAAATGACGAACTTTTATGGGCCTTTTTCACAAGGTGGCTGAGATAGTCGGTCTGGGATGAGGATTTTTTCTCCAGGAAACTTGGATTTTTCGTTCAGCAAACAGAACATTGAACACAAAACACACGCAATTTACAAAAAAAAAAAAAAAAAAAAAAAATATATTAGTCGCCCGTAATTGATTACATCTACCCATATGTATTTTGTCTGTAAATTGCGTGTGTTCTCTGGTCGATTTGTCTGTTTGCTGGACGAAAAAACCTCCAGTTTCTGGTGGTTTTTTTGCTATCTACGCCTGAGACCGACTAACTCAGCCACGGAGTGAAAAAAGCCAATTAAAGTTCCTCGCGTCATCGACGGGATTCGAAGCCGGGCCCTTTCCACCCGGTGTGGAGAGGACGGTGACGATACCAGTGTGCTACCGCGCAGACACACGCAATTTACAGACAGCACACAAGCAGTAATATGGCCTTAGTTGCTGATGCTCCTAAAACTCTGCAACAACACAACAACAAGAACAACCATGCATAATACCACTGTTGTTCCCGAATGGTTCAGGAACGTGAACGCACAAAAGTTGGAATGGCCGGTGTAGAATTCTGATTTGAACCCTATGGAACGCCACTGGGAGAACTGGAATGTCACATGAGGGTTAGACTAGCACATCCCAGATCGATAGCTCAATTGGTCACTGTTATGCAGGAGGAATGGAATCCATTTCTCTCTCACCGCAATCTATCGTTCTTTGGTTGAAAGTCTACCCAGGTGGGTCGATTCAGAGCAGCCAGAGAGGGGATCGATACATTATTGAAGTGAGTGACACTGATGTCAATGTAAAGAATGTGTTCGGATACTTTTTGGGTGGTGTAGAAATACACACCATAGTGGATGAAATTTGTTCTCATTTGCTTGTCCTAGGAGACAATGTCTCCTATTGTATTTTCTAAATGGAAAAGTAGACAAATATCAATTGTTGATAAAACATTACAATTATACGAGTACATTAAGTAAGAGAACAGTATTTTCAACAACTGATTATCACTCCATATTCGAGAAACTCCATCAAGAGAGATATGTAACTATTGAAAATGATCAATATCACTTTGCCTGCACTTGGAACATAATAGGGCTTTCAGATAACTATACGCTACTAGATTACAGTCTCTGACACTACTTTGGTCTCATGAAAGACTCCTTAGGACCACTGAGTCTACTAAACCTCCATAAACTTGATTAAAACCGTTTTTGGCCGCTAATATATGTAATTTTAAGTTCACTTACGTCTCCAAGAGTGTAGGTAACAAATACAATAAAAAATTTGACATTTGGGGTCACAAAAATAGCGGAAAATTATGAATATCAAAGACAACCAACCTTCGATAGGACCAAAGGTCAACTGCGAAAGTATCAAGTTCCCAAGAAGTCAAACGACATCTGTTTGACTTCCTCTAATACTTATTAAAATAAAGTGTCTATTTCCGATTACATCATCAGAGTCTGCGAATCCTACTGGTTGGTGCATCATCGAATCTGAGGACAGAAAGAGAAAATCACGCAAGTTAATGTGACATGCGAGAATACCGGCACAGAACACGATTTATAACGGTCGTTCGACCTACTAATAAAACAGTCTAATTACGTCAATGTCGACTCGTATTGCGTCAGTTGACTCTCTCTTTCTCTCTCTGTATATGTATGAGGGCGCGCTCCATGACTTTCGCCATATATCTTGGCAGAATGTCACACGAGGTTTAGAGGTCACGCAAGTCGGAAGTCCTACCCCAGCGACACACACACCACGTACACAAAAGGTGTAGTGTTAATCAGTGGCAGTTCTTTAAACCCTTTCTTTGTAGATAAATCGCGTCTGTGACCCTTTGAACGCTTTAATGCAATTTAGTGAAAGTAGGGACGCTATCGGCATCATCCATCTACCTCAAGAGAGGGTGTTTTTAAGAGGGGCGGAGACAGTAGATAAATGAGTAAGCAGGCTTCCAGCATGTACGTTTTTAATAGCTCACTGCAGCGCTGTCAAGGAAAGGGAAGGGGAATTCTTGCCATTTTAAACCTAACCGCCTCCCCCCCACTACAGTTAACTAATGTATGCCCGAGACATATACGGAGGTCAATAACTCTAGCGACAAAATGCTGCCATCGCATGATTATTTCCAACTTTATGGTGTAACGGCCTTCTTCTGTTTCACAAAACTTTGGAGAAGTCTATTCTGGAAATGGGTGGGAATGCGTTGGACGAGGGGTAAAAACGAAAATATCTCTGCAGAAAACGCAACTGACAAGCGTGTACAGGATAGTATATGACCAATAAGAAAGCTCAGACAAACGAATTCCTCTTTGAGTTGGTGGACTGTTGTGTATGCTGACATTGAATATTAAATCCTCGCTAGGAATGATTACAGTTCGATAGTTAGCAATTCGGGAGCAACAAGAAGAATAAGTTAAGTCGTAGTTTACCTGTGACGCGAACCACAGTAGAAACCTTGAAATTAAGTGTTCACATAGTTGTCACCATGCCAACATTCCACCCTGTGACTCAGCACATGCTGGTATTCAAAAAGGCAAGTAACAAGATCTTTATTGGTATTTGGAGGTGTTAACGTCAATATATGCTCTAATAGAGACACGCGCAGTACTTGTGGGAATAGACTTGGCGTCCAGGGCAGAGACATTTCCAATAGCTGTATTGATTTACGTATAAATAGACAGTTCACGGGTGAAAGTCCTCTCTAACGCACACGCGAATAATGAGATTTGTTCTGTATTGGTTACGTGCAATGACTTACAGCTGAAGACCAGCTCTAATTGCGCGGATTTACAGTTTGGATTCATATTCTTAGATAGTGGCTTATTCGGGAAGGCCACATATGGTTAGAGGAGTTTGCAAGATACAGAATACAAGAACAATCAGGGCCGGATTAAGGCCCTTGCAGACCTACGTACTTCTGTTTTATTTTATTTATTTTAAGGTAGAAAATCAACATATAACAGGCCTTAAGATCACGATTTTATCACTATACGGACAAAACGTACTACTGAACCCGTGCTTGAACCACTCGGCTATATAAGCTATAACAAAAAAATAAATAAATAAAAATAAATAAATAAAATAAAATAAAAATAAAATATATATATATATATATATATATATATATACGAGGTGGAAAATATAAAGGGAGATAGATAGTGTTAAAATGCTAACATAACTGAAATTGTAATTGCGAAGAACAAAGAAGAGAAGATAAAGATGATAATAATAAGTACTGTAATTAGAAATACTTCGTCTGGGGTCAGCCGCCAAAATCAAAGGAAAAAACGGCCTCCGTTTCTGACATGAAATGTATGCAGCATTGGTACACGTGGGAGTTCAGTATTGAAGATAGGGTTAAAATATTTTAAATTAAGTGGTATGGCATACGTATATTCCATGGCTGATCCGACGGAGGCAGAATGCAAAGATTAATAAGAAGTGGGATACTTACTGATGTTGAGTAGGTATATAATTGCTGAGAAGGTCTGTACCACAGTGGAAGGTAATAAAAAGTATAGCGTAAATCTGTTCTGTAGTATTTATGGTATATGATAGCGACCTCATATGTAAGAAATCAGAAGGTTAAGGAAATAATCAAATTATAATAAAATAAATTACGCTAGCTACCCCCCCCCCCGTGTTGTCAGTTAGATTAAATTAAATTAAATTTTTTCGAATATATAATAGGAGTAAGTGTTAAACACGTGGAGTAATGCATCCCAGGATAGAAAGGAGTAAAAAGCTTGCAAAGTAGCGTTAAACAGTCGCTAAACTTTGTTTAGGCGAGAACAGTGAGCGGATATTGCGTTCGATAAACTAATGGCTCACGAGAAATAAAAATATATAGAAAGGTAGGAAAGCATAAAGAATACGGAAGAAAACACAAATAGATCTTGCTTGGATGGTTCGGAGTTGCTATTCCCGTTCCTATTGTAGGACCCTGAACATGGTTCTGTGAGCATACTCCAGTGTTTAAGCCACTTGTGTGGTATATAAAAGAATAAAAAGTAATAAAAATAAAATAATAATATACTCCTGGGTTAGCCAATCGGTGGGTACAAGTTTTCTACGTTTGTAAGACACCAAAGAGGCTAGGAGTATAGACTATACACTATGTACAAGCCTAGCAGCTATAGAATATCAGTTAGCCATGATATTATTAATATCAATGGCATAGTTAATCACTGATTAGCTACACCTAATTCAATTAATTACTAGTTACTAATTTAATTAATTAGTTAATTAAATTCTTAAAAAGTTATATATATATATAACTACAGACAAAACAAATGAAATATACGTATGCCATACTACTTAATTTAAAATATTTTAACCCTATCTTGCCGTTTTTTCCTTTGATTTCGGCGGCTGGCCCCAGACGAAAGCGCTGAAATCACAGGACACACAGCATTAAGTATTTCTAATTACTTATTATTATCATCTTTCTCTTCTTTGTTCTCCACAATTACAATTTCAGCATTTTATGTTAGCATTTTAACACTATCTATCTATCTACCTTTATACTTTCCACCTATGTATCCATTATGGTTGTTTTGGTTCTTTCTGCTTAAATTTAGCAGTGTCCCAGATTCACAAACCGTTAATTAGTTAATCAATTAATAATATTTTATACCATTAAATTCTTAAAAAGTTATATATATATATATAAACTATCGACAAAACAAACCCACTCGTGCTGAGGCTCCCTTTACGATTTTGATGAAATTTCAAGTATTTATTAAGGATCCATCCGCTAGTAGTTGCGACTTCATTATAGTGGTGCAACCTTTGGTACCATTAAACTTATGTACGAACTACAAAAGATATATACATATATATATATATGTTTGAGTTAGATCAGGGGCGTCCAACCTTTTTTGGCTAGGTGCCAAAAGAGATAAAATGCTAAAGGTCACGGGAGTATGGATTCTCCTGGTAAGTGGGTTGAGGGCGACAAGACTAGTTGCTCACCACTAATTACGCATCTTTCGCAATACAATTTAATTTTTGTTTTCTATATAGTGTGTTTGTATTTACAGTTTTTTTTATTTTTAATTTACTAATTAAATACGAAAATCCTCTAATCATTACATAATACTAATAATATTCCTATTATATAGTTATTATAACATTGGTAAATTCTGAGGAAGATACATAAAACGAAAGCAATACGAAAAATCGAATACTACAAAAAAACGGATATTTTCAAAACTCAGTGTGAAACTATATTTTGTCACACGCTAGTTTTAAATTCGGAGGGCGAACAACACTTGAAGATTGCCTGCGAGCAGCATAGTGTGAAGGAATTGGCAGCAGTTGGTCACCCCTGAGTCTATATATACTGGTCTTCTCCCCACCCCCTGTCGAAATGGGTACCTGGGTGCCTTGCATCCAATGTAACCGCTCCTTCTTCCTGAAAGGAGCACTACTGACTAGAGCACATCTGTTACATGATGGGAGGTGCATTTATTTCCAAGCAGATCTGGACAATGCTTGCGTCTGCCAGCGTACTAAAGACAATTTGCCCTCTTGCCTAAAAAGTATAGGTCAACGACTTCCCCGTTAAATTTAGCAACCTCTGTCCTGGAACAGTGGTCGGGTTATTTAATAATAATCCGACCACTGTTCTGTATTGGTTAAGTTTGTGAAAAACATTTATTTTTTAATTTGCTAAGATCGATGTTAAGATCGTAAAAATATAATTACGTACAATGTCTAACAGAGATCAAGGTTTGCTAGACATCCTGACTATTGAAACGGTCATTATTTGATATGATGAGTGCTAGAAGTGACATATCCGGTTCCTGCAGAACTTCCAGGATACAGGAAATCATCAGACAGATAACGCACAAAGGAAGAAGTGGAATACTCCCTTAGGTTCGACTCTGAAACTTCACCATCCGATCGCAATATATATTCTACAGGATTATCCAAATTAAAATGCGACACAGTTTGCAATACAGAGAAATTGTATTAAAAATTAAAGAAGGATTTAATTAAAACTGTTACAGAATGTTCTCGAAGTTTGTCCACATTTCTCGTGTTTTTAGCGTGGTTCATGTAACTCTACGAGAAATACATTCTCAGTGTTTCGAAGAAAAACATTCTGACTGATTAATTATTACTGAAAGTCTCGTAGAATTTCTAAAAGGACTGAATGCAACAAATTGTTCAAATATATAGAAAAGTTATTCTCGCGAAAACCCCAAATTAGGCACCAGGCAATCAAATGATATACTGCTTCCCAACTGCCGTTGCTGTTACAATGAAACTGCCTTCTGCCACTTGTACAAAAATATTTCGACCAATATCCGATAATATCATGTTCTCTGGATGCAAGGTATTGTTGAAAAATAAACAAAAGTTATACTCAGGAAAAACCCATATTAGACACAGAGCAATTAAATTCTGTGCTGTCAAATGCTGTCACAATGAAACTGCCTTCTGCACTTGTATAAAATATCTCGCCCTATATCGGATGTTCTCTGGTGCCAGTCATTTCTTTATATATCGTTGATCAATCGGTTATGCGACATATGAATAATCCTATATAAGGACAGATGACACTCAAAACTCGATTTGGTTCCTGAAAACTTCATAACCGCACAATTCCAATAGGAACTCTAGTGTTTTGGTGTGCAGATATTTTTGGCAGTGACGCAATCTATCATCACCTTTTTTATTAGTAGTTTTTAAGAGGGCATTTTAAAATATTATGTTACTTATGCTTTAATATTATATAATATTTATACTATATAATAATATAATATATAACATTTATGCTTACTGCGTCACTCTACCTCATAAACATCAGATTTAAACCAGGAACGTGACTCGTGGTTCCTGCCAAATGCAATTTATAACATTCATTTTCAAAAGAAAAAAAAAATGCTAATACAAGCGAGGGCTGTTCAGAAAGTAATGGAAATAAGGACCACACACGATAAATTTTCCATGACGATCTTTTAACTGGTGCTGTGAAGGCATACTGCAACGGTAGCAGTGGGTAATACTTGACCATCCCTCATACTCCTATTCTCCGACATGAATCCTTGTGACTTTTGATTTGTTCCACTAGATGGAGGAGCCACTCCAAGATCAACGCTTTCGGGCAACAAGATTTACTGTGAGCAACAGATCGCTCTATCGCTGCTCTTCGGCAAAATCAGGCTGCTGATGGCAGTAAACGCGTTCCATATGTTTATAATAGAGCTGTTCAGGAAGCCAGAGATTACTTTGAGGAAATACAAACATTAAATAGTTTATTTTTTGTGACAATACTTCTGCCACTACTTTTCGAACAGCTCTCGTAAACTTATTGTGTCTTGCATCATCGTTGAAGTAGGAACCTTGATATGCACTGACTAGGCAATAACACTAATATAAACATATAGATAGGAACAGCGCTTGAGATTTAGAGGCCCTAGAATCGCGGGTCTTTGAGGCTGGTATCTCAGATTTCAAATGCAATACAACACATGAGGATGTTTACCTACAGCTGATAACAAATTAGGATGGTTAGACGAATCGCTGGCATTGCGGCATATAACGGAAGGAGAAGAGAAAATATTGTGGGGTCACAGCGGCCTCGCATCGCCAATCAGGAGTTAATTTTTTTAGGTGTGCTCCTGACCCTACTGTTATCTAGCAAGAAATTCATGACAGGTGTGCCAGTGTTATCCGAAGACGTGAAGGACCCTCTTTGTTTATATTTCAGGGCGGTTCGTTGAGTGACTTTTGGAACCATTCAAGGATCCGCATTAAATGACTCACAAATCACCATCGCCGCTGTAGAGCCTTGTTCGCATGGCAACGGTGGAGAGAGAAAAACATTCGGTAGAAAGGGGTTAATCTAGTGAACAGATCCATGAGCCAAAGTTTAGCTGCTTCGCGATTTCGAATAATTGTTGGTAAGTACCCAGGTTCAAACTCCGTCAATGACTAGAGGAATTTTCTTTAGAGGCCTTTTCACTCGGGATGTAGCTAACAGGTCTCTAGTGGCGGAGTAGAGTCCCTTCCCCCTGAAATATCCCAGATTTTTCATCCAGCAAAATATTCAAAAAGGACCATGACTAAGCGCTTTTACAGACACCGAATAAAGTTTGTCTTCGTGTTGAGAAATAATGGTTCATGGCGTGAACTATTTATCCGCGGAAAGCTCGTCGTAGGGATTCGTCAAGGACCACGTGACCAACCCGAAATCGCTCAGTGAAGATATTGCAACGACGTTACGAGATGAAGCAATGAAAATATCACTGAATCCAGCGACAGTTAGAATTACACAGTATCGATGGGAGCATCATAAATGACTGCGATTTTATTACCGTCATAACTTAAATATACACAAATTACTGTTATTAATGGTGCCATTAAAAGCTCGTAAAGACACTGCGTTATGATTCCTTACACCGCTTTTTGTTTTGTTTTTCCTCTCCTTCCTGTCCGGGAGTCTTGTCCCATTCAGTTAGACAGCGAAGTAGGATCTTCCAGTGAAGTGGAAAACATTAATTTCCCAACCATCCCACTGAAGTAATTAATGAATTAACTGTCCATTAACTTTGTTAGACCAAGGTATTCAAACAGACGCTTTACTGCTGGACATCGCCAGAACATTTGAATCATTCCAAAAGAGTGGCAGATTAAGCTGCGACTGAGGACACCCTGCAGAACTCAAGGAGGGATAAAGGAGTCAAAGTCAATCTTAAATCTTTAGAGTTAGGGTTAAATTTTTCGATTTAATGCTTCTCTCTGCTGAGCAAGCCAATATTTAAATAAGAGAGTTGTTCCAAGACTGTCTGAGGGTGGGTGGGGGTAATTAGAGTAATTATTTCCCACTCAAAATTATTCCTAAAGCATATTGTTATATGTGATGTTATGCTTCTGCATAACGGGTAAAAATATGCTTTTAGAAATGTGTTTAGGATTACCTGTAAAAAGAACAAATTTATGCATTACCCCTTCCCCAGCCACAAAAAAAAATCCGTCCTTTGATTGTTCGCAAAGTAGTGGCAACGTTACCGTATATACGCGTTCGTGAGCAGAAATCATGTATAAACTATCTAAAAAAGGAGCCAAGGAGAATTGTCACTATTCATCTTTCAACAGACTCGCGATTACGAGGACCTTTAAGGAAGTCATTTCAGTCCCTCCTTATTAGAGGTGACTTGGCCCAGGATAGAATAAAATGGCGCAAGTGGAATCAAAAAACTGACAGAAAATAGGTGGGATTAAGTTATGGAAGAAGAAAACAGCGATCATTGGTCATTCTTGTGAAGTTAGACCAAGTTTAGTCAGTTAGAACATTTTTAAACTTCTGTTCAGTGGGGTTGCGTCGTCTTCCAGCACAGACGTATACACTTTCGTCCAGTCGTGAGAGAATAACAATAAACCCACTGCATTGTCGTGGAGGACACAATCGCAGAATGCTAATATCTGTACATGCGGATGCAGGTATTTAGTTAACCCATAATTGCAGGGCTTATTTGTTGGCACATCAACAAATAAATCGAGATGGGTGCAGTTCAAATGATACTCTTGACATTACAAATCATTAATCAAGTGATTTCGAAAACTTAATGGTTGTAAAGACTTGCTTAATGAGATTCGGATAAATAAATGAATTTTATTCACTCCTTAACAGAGTTTTATTTCTGTGGCAATTCAGGCGTCAGCGTGTCGCGTCTGAAATTTCCGTGTTCAAATTGCCAATTCGTCTACTTGTAGGATTAAAAAGCATGGTGGAAAATCTGTGAAAAAACCTGCACCTTCCCATGGGTCAGAAATACATTATCTGACCGTGTGTAATACATGCACAAATTGCGTATATTCTTTGGTCGGTTTTCCTTTTTTTTTTTTTTTTTTTTTTTGGACAAAACACCCGAGTTTCAGGAAGAAAAAATTGCTCTTCCCTACGCCGACTAACTCAGTCACGAAAAAAGCCATTGATGGGATTCGAAACGGGGCCTTTCCCACCCGGTGTGGGGAGAACAGTGATTATAACCCCTGTACTACACCCGCAGACTTATACAGCTGATAGATACACACAAAACAAAACAAGCAGTCATTCGTGATGACCACATGTACAGTACTATTCATTCTGTATACGCCAAGAAAATTTTTATCACATCACATGACAAACGCAATTAATGCTCCAAAAATAGACTGTCCTACCATTAATATCCGGACTCCTCTCCATGGATGGAGAAACAGGTCCTATGCAAGCAACACATCACAGAACCTGCTATAAATATGCACACTGAGCTTCGAAAAGACAATTGCAAAAGTGGGCATGCAAGGTGACACGTTCAACAGAATTACCTCACAGTTCAACAGAATTGATCACCTCAACAAATGCTAGTTGCTGATTAACATGGTGCCGTTCCTAGGTGTTGCAAATGCCAGGGGAACAGTTCCTTCCTGATTGTATCCTCCCAACAGTGAAGTTTGGTGCAGTGCCTTGGTATGGGGGCTACTTTTCATGGTTTGGCTTGGGCCCATTAGTCGTTATCGGCAAAATCATGAATGCTGTGCAATACTGGACAGCCTGGACAATTATGCATTTCCAACATTATGGCAATATTTCGGGGAAAGCCCATACCTGTATCTGCAAGACAACGCGCCAAGCCATACTGCTCGGGTAGTAACAGAATGGTTTGACGCCATGGGCATGGAAAAGATGGATTCGCCAGCCCAGAGGGGTGATCTGAACCCTATCGAGCATCTTTGGGATTTACTGGCTCGTCGGGTACATGCATGTCGAGATCTCCCAAAGAACAAGGCCGAACTGGTGGCTGCGTTAAAGGCAGAGTGGAGGAACATATCACGTGACATTTATAAAAAGCTGGTTGGGAGTATGCAGCGAAGATTGAAGGCCGTCATAAAAGCAAAAGGTTTCAGCACAAAATATTGAATGATACAATAAAAGCACTTCTTTTGTCTAAAGGCAGGTGTCCGGATATTAATGGTAGAGCAGTGTATGTATACATCCACTTTCTTGTTAGTTAGTTGGGCTGGATTGTTTAGAATGTGAGAATTAGAGGTAACACGTGAGTGTATTGTGTGTATTCTACAGTCGAGGAATGTTTTTCGGAATGAAAAACGCGAGTTTCAGACAGCAGGAGAACCCATGAAAACTTTGTTCGAGACGTACTAACTCTGTTACGGTGTGAGAAAAAATCCATAAAAATTTCTCCCCTTTTGGGGGGTTCGAAACCAGGTGTTTTCCACACGGTGTGAAAGAGCAGCAAACAAGACCTGTCTAGCAAATCCTCTCTGCATAAATCAGGACTACCGCCACCAAATCCTTAAACCGGGGATTATCAAACTTTAGATTGCGATCCTCCCGGGAGTTGCGGGAATATTTGAAGGAGAGGACGTTTCCTTTTAATCTGGTCACTAGTTTTGTTTTATTTATTTTTATTTTATTATTATTATTTTTTGTGTGTGTATTTCCAACGCAATCATTTTATTTTATAAATCTGTCAAGTCCTCTCATTATGTTATTTTATACATAGATTAAAATTTTAATTATAAGAAGTATTACATTAATCCCTTGCCAAATGAAATCATTAATTTCATCCTTGTTAGGGGAGGGATTGCACAAACTGATTTATCATTTTAGAGGATCGAGGTATCGCAAAGTTTTAGAATACTTGCTTTAAACGCTGATCTCTTGGTCATTCACTAATGCGGAAAAGAAAACTTAGTTAACTGAAATCCTTCTGAAACTCAGTCTTGAATTATTTCTCACGCACAATAAAGTTTTCTGTTTCCACACTCATCTTCAACAACACTAATATTTCTAGACACGAACACATATCTTGAACACGTCTTTACTAGGGTTACCTGATTCCTAACCTTTCTTTTCGTACGTATCACAAATTACTTTCTGTGCATCGAAAAACACTACTAGACTTTCTCTTTCGCTTCCACCGTTATTTTTCTTCTAAGCAGCCGTTGACTTTGTAAAAGTTACAAATCCACCCCACTACACTCCCACATCTGGGGAGTTGCCACCAAAAGCTTTCTAAAACTCCTAGACTAGATCAAGAAGGGAGCAACCACGTTAATTAATGATCCCTCTCTCACAAATTCACTCCACTCCTTTTCGCAAACGTTCAATTTGTGCTGCATGCTTTTTCTCCAAGCATTTCCACGGGCACTGTTCTTCTGACTTGGCATCTGTCATGCCACCCCCTTTTTTCCACCTAATCAATCTGAGCAAGTGCATCAACGCAGCTAACGTTCTTCTTCTTTATTTATTCCCTCTATTTCTGTTTTCAGAAACAACCTTCCTGTATGTATGTGTATGTGTGTTGAAGTACATAGACTAACCCTTTGTTTTCTTTTTTCTTTTTATGTAAAAATAGTCTCTGTCTTGTTTTCCCTGGGTCGTGATAACCACGGTGCACAGTAATAAGACACTTCAATCTCGAGTGTGGTGCTTCGGTGAGTTTCTTCGAAATCGAGTGGCACGTAACTTACGTTAAATGTTTCCCGCCTTACCGGTACTACAGTCTAGACGCAACGGATCTTATCCTGTGTAAAACGTGGGCAGACGAGAATCACGTGCCGATGAGGACGCACATGTGCCGTCTGTTTACGAAGCCGTTAGACATTAGGGTAACCGCGACTAGTGCGTGTGGCCTCTCTGTAGTTTCAGTTAGGGAAAAGTGCTCTGGGACCTAAGATGGCGCTGTGCACGGTGCTGGACGAGAGAAGATAGAGGAGAGAGAGTTCATGTATGCGAAAATACCTTGAAGCACAATTATGTTTGGCTAGGTGTACTGAAGTCTGGAAACACCAAAAAAAGAAGGAAAGCCAGTAAGTGTTTGTTTGTTAAATTGATAAACAAAATAATTTTAAATGGGGTGACCCATTTCGTGGAAGTTTTGAACGATCACACGAATAGGCAATACGAATCAAGTATGATATTCACAGTGAGGGGAATAAAAAATAATAAAACTTTTAAAGATCGTTGTGTTGACATCACGAAATGGGATGAAAGTTAAACAAGTTCGACTATTGGGGAGTTTCATTTAGCAACGGTCGAACTAACCAAAAAAGGAAAGTAGGTAGTCAATCCGGCTGGTTTGAAAGTGATGTCCCATTCCACATCATTTCTAAAATGTCAGCTTTTGAATCTTTGATTATCCACCTCCTAGAATAGTTAGTGTATAATAATCATAGTTTGCAAGTTAATTCTTCATGGAAAAAGTTATATCTTTTTTATGGCATTTAACTATTAAAAAATAAACAAAATAAATTATTTTACATACCGGGACAGTGAGACCAAAGAGTTAATGTAAGTATGAGCGAAATTTATTATACATTTTTAGATTATTTACTGCTCACAAAAAAATACTGATTAGAGCGGGTGACATATGCGTTTCTTTACCTGTGCGCTACCCACTAGGTGATAACCATACAAAAATGCCTGGAGATGACGATAATTTAGATATTTTAAACAGAACCACTGAACGACTTTGGTAAATAATTTAATGATTATTTATGGGCATAATCTTAAAAATTTATTTTCATGCATAAAATATTATTCCTAATGATTTTATTACCACTTAAAAAGCTTGGTCTTATTTCTTTGTTTATTATGCAATATCCGCATTCTTTATTTATTTACAAAATGTATTTATTTATGTAAAATTCATTTTATTTCGAATTAAATTATTAGTCACAGTTATTAATGTGGTTAGTGCTGTAAGGTGGCGCTAGTAGAATTATGGTTAATTAAGATTCCGAACGAAATCTATCAAAAGTTTCGTCTGCTTTTACCACCTGCCGCTGTCACTTTGAATTCAGCACAGTTTATTATTAGATGGCAGTAATTCGAGTCTAGTTGTCAGCCCTGTTGAAGTGCTTCTTCCAACTAACTGTGTCTAGCGACTCACGGAATGGTGAATTCGATACAGCAAAAAGAACTTCCTTTGTTGTCATGTTTGCTTTCAAAATATTTTTACTATTTTGAAGGGTTGTAATTACAGGTGATTTTTCATATTGGCATCGTGAACAAAGACAAAAATTACCCTTTATTTTTAATTTGTTTGGCACGATTTTCATGACCATGTGTATTATTCTCAGTGTGAATAACATTCGCTGTCAGATTCTTCATATTCCGTTTGGTGTATTTGGTAAGTTGAAACTATTTGCAGATTAAATGTATTTGTTATATGTTCAAGCGGATGTGGAATGTAAAAACAATGCTCGACTATGAACGCTGGCACAAAATACAAGAAATACTACCGAAATCATAAAGCTAGTAAATGGTTTATTATATTATTGAAGGACTCAAAGATAAAATAAGGTAGCGATGGATAAAAGAAAAAAACCCAAATAAACAAAACAAGGGCGTTCTTTGAACCCACTGAAAACACAAGGGTTACAAGCACGATTACAATCAAATATGTCAGCAGAATCTTGTCATCACTGATGTTCAAGGTTCAGACAGGCAGTTGTGAACTTCGGTATCCGGACTGTTTTTTGTTTGTTGTTGTCTTTTTCTTTTCTTGCGTATTTTTCAATTATTTCGTAAAACTTTTTCTAGTTAGTTTACTGGTTACATATATTGTTTTATATAAAATATATTGAATTTTTGGAAATTTGTGTTCTTTGAAATATTCCACTGCATATTCTATTTATCTGAACCAAAATGTAAAGTAGTTTTTCGATCTCTGAAAGCTTAATAACCTGACTTGATCCATTAAATAAGTGATATGACAGCAGTTCTGACTTAGTTCGCCTCAACACCCTCAAGAATTTATTTCATTTTCTTCATTCTGTAAAGCAGACCTTCCACTCCTTTCTAGATTTTGAGACTAGTGAGTATTTCAGTAGTTTTCAGAAGACTAATTTCGCTAGGATTTCTTTTCTTTTCTACTGATATGTTTTCTAAACTGATTTCACTTTTCTAATTAAAAATAGGGCCCTCGTGGGTAGCACAGTTAGTAGAATAGCCGTCCTCCCTACACTGGGTGGAAAAGACCTGAGTTCGAGTCTCGTCGTTGAATGGAGGAATTTTTATGGGCCTTTTTCACAACGTGGCTGAGTTAGCCGGTCTCAGTGAGGACAGCATGGTTTATTCTCCAGGAAACTCGGGTTTTTCGTCCAGCAAACAGAAAATCAACCTCAGGACACACAATTTACAGACAGTATACACGGAGCAATATGGCCTTAGTCACTGATGCTCCTAAAATCCTACAACAACATGAAAAATAGGTTCTGTTACTTTTTAATGCGTACTTTGTGCTTGGTAATAGGAAATCAATGTCAGGCTTCAATTCTGTAAGGACCCACTCAAAGATCTATTCTTTTGAAAGGGAGACTGTTAACTGAATCTCTTCTCGAATAGGTAAGAAAAGCTATCAAGCGCAACAATTTTTTCCACAAGCGGAAAAACTTTTTTATACAGACTGCATTTTTTATTGTTCTGCCAAAGTTGCTTGTATTTACATCATATCAAGACTAAAAATTTAAGTCGATTTTGCTGTGCTTCAGAGATGAGCTCCAAAGCATTTCCATGCGAGTGCGTAACTTATTTGCTGTATGAACACAATGAGAGCTGTTTTTAAAGTGCCACGTCGCTTCGTTCTTAACTTACGAATACGACTGTATAACGTTTAATGATTAATAAGTTCGGTTATAAATAAAAAATAAATTCAAATCACACATAAACAAAATAAATATAAACCAATAATAAATACAAAGATGTATTTGCCTTTATTTTCTATGTCAGTGCCACAATAACACTGAAAACGAACTTCGGATATATAGCAATGAGCGAAAAAGGTACTCAGCATTATCTTGGCATAGCTGTGGAAAAATTCAATAATTTTTCTGTACCATAACTATATATTTGATCGTATTTATGCCATTTATTTAAAACTATTTTTTAGTGATAAATGCAATAAATACTATTAAATGACAAGATACGATAAGCTGTTGGTGAATCATACAATGAATGCTGAAAACTTTGCGTACTATTTTTTAAATGCGATAAATCATCGATAATAATCTAACTTAGTTAGCACTTTATTAGTTGTGCAGGCAATAAGGTTTTACAACGTAATATGATATTTTTGAAAATATGCTTTCAGAGCTGTAGAAATTGATTACTCTGTTGTGTTGTATGGCTTGTTTTTATCATTTAACATACTTCGATGAATTCTTAGGGTGATCTAGACACTGGATTAGTATACTAAGTTTTTTTTGCAGAGGAGATGACTCTTAATCTCCACTGTTATTTCCTTTGCTGCATTTTCCTTCTCGTCCTGTTTAACTTTATACGCATCTTGGGCCAGGATGGACATCCAACTCAAGTTGGACTGACTGCTAAGGTCGCTTTTTGCGCTGTAAAATGGCACAGCACCACGGAGAAATCAGAGATTTACAGTGCGCTCTAGGTCTCTGGGTACGAGGGGCCAGAACCGTCCACAATACAGAAATAAATAAATATCCTTATGTATCGGTTATAAGTTTTTCTGAAAACAACAGAATCACGTTGAAATATGAAATTATCATCAAAATATTTTACACATTATGTCATAAGCAGAGTGGTGTGTCTTTGCAGTTGGATGAGTCCGTAATCTTGGACTCCTCCTAAATCAAAGAAAATTTTCTTGTTAGCAACCGTGTTGTTAGCTGTTTCTGAACATCATTTGTCATTTCATCGACGCACCTTTATATTGCACAATAATCTGCATAACTTTCAAAATATCTGTTGGATCCTGATGCATTACGATGGTGATAACATCGAGCAAAGGTGGCATTATTAACGTTTCACCAACGTTATGTGGTTTACTACTCAGCATATGACGCAATAAATCCAACTCCATCTTTTTCATTGCTTTCTTTTTAATTGTCAGGCATGCCAAGCTTTCAGAAAAAAAAAATTCCTTCGTGTTTTATAAAATATCCCAATGGCTTACCCTTTTCGTCTGGGTATTTTGTGTTAAGATGATCGTGAAGGTATCATACTTGTTGGCACTGAAAGCACATTGGCAAATGCTTGTTAGTAGGAGACATTATTAATTCATTAATAAGCTCTTTGAATCTAAAACATCTAATAGTCTAATGAATACGGAAATCAGAACTTTTTCTTTGTAGTGATAGTTTTTAATTGGAGGCAAACTCAGAATCACAAAAAGTAAAACGATCCTTAAGAACTGTAAGAGAGATACATACGAAATCAACAAACGCTGTTTCGGTACATACACGCATAAGTAATACAAGACAAAAAGCATATACAAAGTACACACTTGTATAATGTCACATCATTTAAAATAATGCTTCGTGCAGTAACAGCAGGACTGTGCATATGTATCCAAAAGCTCGAGTGGATGGTTCATTTTGGGTCTCCCTTTCTTTTGCTATAGCTACGTTGTACCGCTTACGAAAAGCTTTAGAGGGCTCTCCTTCTGTGTCAGGGCTCGGGCGCATCGTATCCAACGCAGCCCCCCTTTTGCACAGCACTGATTAAATAGGTAAAGAAGAATAGCAACATTCTTCAGTGTTTTACAATTCTTTTTAGTTCAGAACACACAGACATTGTTGATCATGTTGCTATGCTGAACTAAAAGGTAGGCTGGATGATGCCGTCATTTCAGAATGCTTGTGTATGATTAAACTTTCTTATAGAATT
Organism: Mastigoproctus giganteus; assembly: GCF_048544385.1. Taxonomy (NCBI): domain Eukaryota; kingdom Metazoa; phylum Arthropoda; class Arachnida; order Uropygi; family Thelyphonidae; genus Mastigoproctus; species Mastigoproctus giganteus. Next base: position 207,392,551 of record NC_143582.1, on the reverse strand, counting down.
TCATTTTTTCAGCATTGAAATTAAAACAGTATTTGGCGAGTTCTCCAACGCTCATCAAAAACCCTAAAAGACCCACGGTGAAGACTACATAGAAATAGACAATAATATATATAGTAATGCTTGTACATACACCGGGCGGAGTTATGCGGAGTTGTGCGAAAGCACCGGTGCCGCTTGTCAAAAAACACTATGTACATACACCGAATAGACAGCCTATGAACGCGGGAGTGCAAAACGAATGAAACGGTTCAGGACGCAAATACTCTCATGAGAGATACAAATAGCAAACAGATGTTCATCTCCAAACCTCCCCTAAGTTACAGTAACTCTAACTATACACAGGGAATACCAGATAAATTAAAGGATGGTGGAAAAATAACGACGTTGGAGAAATCTGTTCTTCTAATAACAACTTTTCTCTAATTTTTATGCCTGATTTAGTTTGATTTGGACAACTTTTCCAATTAACAAGCTTATTCTTATATGATTTTACATTTCTTTTTTCCGCATTTCAGAAAGAATAAAACCAGTGATGGCGAACCATTCGTATCAGCGTTTAGCATTAGCATTAGTGGAGGCATATGATGCAAGAAAGCAAGCTTATATAGCACCAGCTAAGAAAAAAATCCCTCCCATTTCACCCATCCGATCACTGCAAAATGTTTGTCTAGTTCAGCCTTAAATTTATTTAAGCTATCAATTTCCACAACAGATGGACGTCTGTTCCAAAAATCAACTACCCGCTGGCTAAAGGCAAACTTCCGCACATCTATTCTACAACTGTTTTCCTCAATTTGAATTTATTTTCCCTCAGGTGAGTAATCTGAGCAAAAAGAAGAATGCCATCAGCATTGAGCTTGCTCAAACCATTCAAGGCATTATACACCTCAATCAGATCACCTCGAAGCTTCCTAGTCTCCAGACGCTGCAATTTGCAGAACTTAAGCCTTTCTTGATGCTGCAACCCTTTATTCCATTCACCAATCTCGTTGCCCTTCTCTGTACTCGTTCAGGCAACTCTACATCCTTGCTAAAACGAGGCCACCAGACCTGTATGCAGTACTCGAGGTGTGGCCTGACCATTGCCTTATACAAGGGTATAATCACCTCCTTATCCCTGCTAGCAAAATTCCTGTATATCATTGACAAAACACCATGAGCTACTCTTGCCGCCTATCTGCACTACTCAGAAAACTTCATATCTGACTGCACAATTACCCCCAGGTATTTTTCATTCTCCACTGCCCTGAGTGTAGTACCACACAGTCGGTACGTTACTCTGGGGCTACTGCTACCCATATGCAGTACTTTGCATTTCTCAATGTTAAATTTCAGCCCATCAGCTCAACTTTTCTAGATCCTGTTGCAATAGTGTACTGTCATTAACAACCCTGCAAACCTTCGTATTGTGTACAAAATTGGACATTAATCCTGACATACCTTCGTCAATATCATTTATAAATAGAGAAAACAACAACGGACCCAACATTAAACCTTGGGGATTCCACTAATAACATTATTCCGCGAAGAGCAGTGTCCATTGATTACCACACTCTGTCTTCTCCCACTCAACCGTCTCTTTATCCATAGCAGCCACTTGCCCCTAATGCCATACTGCTCAAATTTGTACAGTACTCTTCCATGTGCAACAGCATTAAAAGCTTTCCTAAAATCCAAGTATATATATGTATAAAAATTATTTTTTGCATCCTCTTCCTTTGTGACCATATCATAGTATCCAATCAAATTGGTTAGACAAAACTTCCCCTTGACAAGCCCATGCTGTGTTTGAACTATAACTGCAGCCTTGTCTAGTTGATCCTGCAGTTCTTTTTTAACGAGTGACTCCATTAATTTCCCCTGATCAGAAGTTAAGCTAACAGGTCTGTAATTACTCGTGTCACCCTTTGATCCCCCTTTGTGTATTGGGGACAAATTTGCACATCTCCAGCACGGAGACCTCCCCTGAGTCGAAGGGTGCTCTTATAATTATGACTAATGATTCGCTTACTTCCTTTGCTGCCTCCTTTTTATATAACTGGATAGATCCCATCCACCCCAGGTGCTTTTCTTATGTTCAACCTCAACAATTTTAATTTAGCAGTGGCTAAAACTTTGGCTGGACCAGCAGCTGCAGTCAGTACTTACTAACTAAAAATCTTACCCCATATGTCATCAAGACTTACTACCTAGTTAATACTAGTTAATAGAAGTTTCAAGAATCAGAGATAAGAATTTTTCAAATTTTTCCAGAAACATTCACAGAAATGGCTAAAAATTAGTATTCAGTTTACTTGGTGCGCATACGACAGAGAACTTTGAATGCTTAGTTGCTGAGCTTAATAGAGTATCTGTGTCTCTTAAAAAATCTTGATTGCGATTGAAAGATATGTTACATGCCCAATTTCGAGTTATTGCTTATACAAGTTCCTTACACTTTTTTCATAGGAATTCGTACTTATTTTCTAGGAATTTATACATTTCACTCCCAATTTTGTACATTTCTTTTTAAATATGAATTTGTAAGAGCTTGGGTGCGAATTACAAAATGAACACTTTTTTATATATATTCCATTTGTTATATTTTAAAATTTTCGAGTTTTTATGAATTATTTTCTATTTTTACTTTTAAAATTGCGTTTGCAGTTGATTACAAATGAAATCTAAACCATGCTTTTTTTTTATAAATACTGTAATGTTTTTGATATTCACTTTGGCTACTTTATTTTTTTAGATCTTGAAATGGGGATGTCTGTAACTTGGGACTTAATTTAATTTAATAGGGTCTCTGATATTGTAACCATACTGTTGTTGTTGTTGTTGTTGTTGTAATAGGGTTTTAGGGGCATCAGCAACTAAGGCCATATTGCTCCGTGTATGCTATTTGTAAATTGCGTGTGTTATTACGTCGATTTTCTGTTTTGCTGGATGAAAAACCCGTGTTTCCGGGGAAAAACCATGCTACCTTCGCCTGAGACCGACTAACTGAGCCACGTTGTGAAAAAGGCCCATAAAAATTGCTCCTGTCACCCACGGGACCTGACCACAGATCTTATCCGCGGGGTGCTTGGAGAACGGCGATTCTGCCAACTGTGCTACCCACGAGGGCCCGACCGTACTGCTCTGAGACTTTGTGACCACCAATTAAGGGTTGTAATATATGGATGGCCAATTACAAATCATTAATCCAAAAATGTCAGTAAAAAATGTTCCAATAGTTTATGCGTCTATATCCCTAAGAATATCTGTGTACACAAAATATTTAGGTATATATATATATATATATATATATACAGTATATGAAACTGTGGATGCTTCCTCACCACCTAAATAAAATTATCTGTGTACGTCATTGTTGGCACCATTTCGCCTTGGTAAGTCAAATTATTTATTAATTTGGCACCAAGCAACAAAAGGGTTCGCCAACCCCGGCTAACCATTACTTTTTTTGAGTCTTTGTTTTTTTTTTTCTTTCTTTTTCTGGTATTCTTGTTCCTGTCCATGCGTTGTGAATATAGGTTTATTTATAGCTGGGCGTAAGATTAAAGGCTACAATGTGGATAAGTGGATTCAATTAAGTACATCATAATAAAGTTAAGAAGTCTCAGAATTTTAGATGCATTGAACGATCCTCCTCCTCCCACTCCTTACTTTATTAAGAAGTAAATCTGCGTTTGAAGTTATTTTTAGACCTTAAGTGACGCGCATGAAGTGAACGCTGAAGTAGGAAAAATTCATAAAGTTTCGGTCACGTTTACGAAAATATCTGAAAAAGTCAACAGCCAACTCAAACTAAAGTTAAAAATACATTAATGCATTTCACACAGAACTTTTTTTGATGACGAATTGTAATTATTATTAACTTGATAATTTTGTAATGAATAACTTCATGAAAGTTTATCAACCTCGACTCGAATCAGAACAAACACTTCACATACCGGTGGCCAAAATTAACTTCAACAATTCATCGCTGGAAAAATATTTAGACAGAAGAAGATTCACACTACTAAAAAAAAATAAATTACAAAAGTAATTAGTTACAATACTGGCCGGTAGGAAGCGTGGTTATATCCTTGATGCGACTGTATATTGTGAAACTTAACAATAATCTTGTTGTTAATACGATTGTGCCAGCTCAGAGATTTGTTATAATTTCTCACGTTGGTTTCGAAATTAAATTATTACTTTATATTTAGAATTTTTAGTTATTTTAGTGTTGCTTTTTGTAACTATGATTTATACATATTTTGTAGAACACTGTGACACTGGACATTTAACTATCTCAAAGAAAAGGCATGCATGCATACTACCCTATTGTCCATGTTGACAAAATTCGGAACTGGGGTAGAGACGTCAATATTACTGTACTTCATAAATTATTGGTAATTCATTTAATTAACACACTTTAACTATATGATCTCATTATAACACTTTTATACCATTAGACTTGTAGATTCAGTTTTTACTTTAAAGGTGACGTTCGGAAGCATCTGAGTGTGATGGAATTCATCAAACCAATAATCAGCATTGTAACTTGTATGTTTATTGTGCACGCTTTTTCCTATGTCGCTACTGTGGTTTTTTCGATGGCGAACCCACAACAGCTCTGGCTTCCAAGTGACTCCAAGGCACAAACATCCGAATGGTGATTTAAGCCAACAAAAGTTCCCTCAAACAAGAAGATATAGTATTATTTCACCATACATTCATTTTTAGCCCAATCAGATGATTGGACTAAAAATGATAATGTGAACTGGGACTGTTAGGCTCTGGAGCAACGTATGTAGTTCCTGTTACGCATGCTCTGAGATCAAATCAGTATGCAGCCGATCAATGGGTTTCTCTGTAATTTTCTTCGGACTTCCAAATGCAGGCTCGGTTTAATTTTGGCTACAGGTATACAGTATTTCCAAAATATCAATCCCAAATTTTATTGGAAAATTTTTACGAGTGACCTAGCTTTTATGTTTCCAAAGTATATGCAGAGGCAGTAAACTCTTGCTTTCTGGGACCTAGTACTAATAATCTCTTGAGTGACTTCACATTAAACTTTCAAAGACTTAGTCATCGATAGAGTACATAAAAAAATGTCCTCATGGGTAGCACAGTTAGTAGGATCGCCGTCCTCCCCACACCGGTGGAAAGGGCCTAAGTTCGAATCCCGTCGATGAACGGAAGAATATTTATGGGTCTTTTTCACAATGTGGCTGAGTTAGTCGATCTCAGGCTAGGGTAGCATGGTTTTGTTTTTTCTCCGGGAAACTCGGGTGTTAAGTCCAGCAAACAGAAAATCGCCCTCGGCACACACGAACTTTACAGACAATATACACGGAGTAACATGACCTTAGTCGCCGATGCACCTAAAATAACAACGACATATAAAAATAAAAATAAATCATATCGTCAACTCCATATTTTCTTGAATCTGAAAGTGGTTTACTATCTAATTAATTCCTGCTGTCAGTCTCGCAGTATTAAAAAGAGGGGTTTTATCCCCAGTCCTTAAAATGCTCGGAGAAGTCTTAATGCTTGTTCTAATTTTGCAGATATATCATAAGGAACCAGTCTATATCCACATTTCGGTCTGAGTAGATCAGCGTAACAAACATCCTGCAGATTGTCCATTCAGCTCTGGATTGGATAATCTGCTGTATCCTGCAGATTGTCCATTCAGCTCTGGATTGGATACATTGAATATGTATATAGCTTGCTTTGGATGCGATCAACATTGCATTTTTGCTGAAAGATTACCGTAGGCACTACGACATACCTAATGATATCTCTTCTTTATAAAGAACGCATTACTGAACGAATCTCATGTGTTCATGATCTTTTTAGTCAGCTTTCTAAGCATATTTATTTCTAGAAGTGTTTTTCATAACGGACATTGCCCGATTATTTTTCTAATGCGCTCTGGCCTCTTCTAACAATATATTATCGCTAGAAGTCAAAGATGATGTCAGCGAACTCTTTCCGATCTTGGCGTATTGATGTCAACTTGGCCTTGGTCTAAATCCAGACAAGTGGACTCAAATTACTTTCCAAGAAACAAACTACCTTTTGTCATAAGCCCTAAAATTGGTAGTGCACAGAAAGTTCAACAGGCAAAGGACCTTGGAATTATAATAGGCTGCCAACTAACTCTCCGTCCACATGTTCATTATGTTCATGTTACATGCTGTCTTAGTAAATAGCAGTTGGGACGCATTCGGGATATTATGGTTCTATTTTTATACATCTTCATGATTATCTATCCTGTCGTGACTTATGATGCTATAATTTGGATTTCTATCTCAAACCAAACCTAAAGGGGGTTCTAACGGACGAACACGGGAAGATGAACTTGCCCCAGTATAAGGGTGGTTTTGAGTTCAACAAGTTCCAACTCTCGAGTCAGCTAAAATATGAAACGTATACCTCAAAGACCTTGCCTATATCATTTACCTGGCAAACATGCATCAAGGTTTAATTACAAACCGTGTTTCTGGAACATAACCAGTTAGAGAATTCCAGGAGAACGGTTACAATGTAACACGTTATTGACTTTCAAACACAGTGCTGAGACAGCTCTTTCTTCCATACCAATCAGTTTTGCTATTTAACTTTTAAAATGTTGACCCACACAGATTCTCTTTTGTTAGAAAATAAACAGCCACGTTGAAAGTTTTTGTTTTCCAGCCAATGAATGAAACAGAAAGAAGAAATATTTATCGGAAAGATGGCGCTTCTTCTCATCTCAATAACCTTTATATAAAAGCAAGTTGTTAGAATTAGATTTTTTTTTACAGCATTTTTTTTTTTTTTTCTTACTATCAAACAAAATTATCCTCCGTGCAGCATAGCAGGCACCTTCCACTCGTTTGGAGAAGTGTAGGTTCGATTCCCGTTGATGACTGAAGGAATTTATCAAGTCCTCTTCATTCAAGGCTGTAGTTAGCCGATCTCAGGTGGAGAATGTAGAGTTTTTCATCCGGCACAATATGCAAATCGGCCCGTAAACTCTACAGACAAAATACACTTACGGTTGTGAGCATACGTTTGGGGAAAAGGGGAAGGCTGAAATCTTTTTCTTATATATGAAACAAAATTATTATAAAAGAATTCCATCTGATAGGGATAATTTAAAATTGCCAGCAATAATATAACGTGCTGAAATCACTATTCCGGTTATCGGATTCAATTGATCTAATTACTTCGTGATTATTAAAAAATAAACGAAATAAACAAAGAGATAACAGTTGACACGAACGAACAACATCGAAGTTAATAGGCATGGTCTAATTGCTTTTTCTCTATCTGATAAACAGCTAATGCATCCAATAATATCAGTAATTCAAAAATAATTATGTGGGGGCAAAAAAAATCTGTAAGCCGACGTTACACAGAATGCCTTCTAAGGTTCCCCGAGGTTCGTATAGATACCTCGTAGCCAAAGTCCCAGGTGGGTGTTCGATGGCTGAGTCATTCGTCTATCAAGCGAAGGCCACAAACTCGATAAACTTCGTTGAACTAGTTTATGATATTCTAATTAAAAGCGACCACGCACCCACAAACCGCAGTCTGCACCTGTAGTGGGAGGTTAATAGCGGATGAGATAAACGATATCGTATTATTTTAAATGGTTATAACTTTGTATCGGAGTTAGCTGCAGCGTGGACAACGAGAGAATTGTCAAAAGATGGATAGTGATTAAAATAATAAAGAAATCAAACTTAGGCTATCATTAAACGTGATGTGGGTCAGTCTCTGTACTTTAACTGATAAGTTGGGGAGGTTAATTATAACGTCCCTATATTTTAACAAGATCATGTAAATAGCGAAACACACGAAGTCCATGCTTGGCCCACTGGATTTTTTTGTAAATTTTTTGAAATTCAATACAGAAAAAGAATCTTTGGAGATAAGGCGACAGATACGGTAAAAAAAAATATAATTTTAATGCTCATTTCAATTTAAATATACACTGACAGCACACAATTCATGGGATACCTGGGTCCTGGGCAATGCGACGCTGTCACTTGGGCGAAAGAACAACGGCACTGGACCTAGGATGATTGGAGACGGGTCTCCTGGTCCGATGAGTCCCGTTTCCAGTTATTTCGAGCGGACGGGAGGGTGCTTCTTGACGGAAACCGCACGAAACTATGCACCCGTCATGTCAACAAGGAACTGTTCAGGCAGGTGGGCGGTCGGCAATGGTCTGAGACGTGTTCAACTGTCACCATTGGGACCTCTGGTACGTCCAAACGCATCTCTGAATGGTCCAGGTTACGTGTCCATCCATGCAGACAGTCTGCATCCCTTCATAGTCATTGTCCCACAGCGCAATGGACTCTTCCAGCAGGACAATACGCCTCCTCTGAGAGCTGGGAACATGGTTCGAAGAGCATTCCGCAGATCTTACCACCATGGACTGGCCTGTATGTTCACAGGACATGAATCCTGTGGAGCATCTTTGGGATGCTGTGGAAAGGTCCATTCGAGATTTGGATCCTCCACCCAGGAATACAACGGAATTATGGACAGCGGTGCAGCAAGCATGGATGGAAATACCTGTGGAACGCTTTCGTGAACTAGTGGACTCAATGCCTCGTCGTGTGACTGCCCTTATCCGGGCGAAAGGTGAGCCACCCGTTACTAGGGAAGTATCCCATGATTTCGGTCCACTTATTGTGTATGTGCAGGATAGAAATTTTTAGGGACAGAAATTTTTTATGAAAAAAAGAGATAAATAAATTCCGCCGCGCTTTTTAGATATCATACAGTATAAAATCATTCTTATAGGTCCTGGTGGAGTTAAAGATTCGCAAACATCATGAAGCCGATTTAAATTTCAGGGAGATGTCCCAAAAGTCAACCATACATTAAGACTAGAACAAATCAACAGATAAATGAGATTTTAATAACAGCAATAAAACAAAAACTGTAACCCAATCATTCACCTACTCATATCGACTGTCATTCCGATCACGATGCACAGCATCACCGAAGAATATCATTCAAATGATCACCTTTAGGCGATCATCAAATATCTTTTTCCCGATGTGAAAGTTGGTAGTGCCCCAGTTATTTAACTACTGCGCCTGTTAACACAGCCATTAAAATGAAATACTAACTCACCATAAAAAAATAAATAAAATAATAATAATAATAAATACATATTCGCTTGTGCCATTCCACCTGTAACGTCACTTTTTAACAGAATAAAATGTTTCCATTCTGGATCATCATTCAGTGCATGCATAAGGAAGTTCCCAAGGGTGAAATAGACTGGATTGTTTGGGATTATCGTTCAGGTAGCCTATGTCATGAGGAGCCAGCATTTCTTGACTAAAAACAACTTGTGTTCCAACGCCAATTTTTTGTGAAGGAATCCTAACACCTGAGACTGGTTAAATCGCCTCCATTTGAAAAATGTTTCAAGTATATTCCACGCGTCATCGACTGGATTCGAACCAGAAGATGAAACCTTTCCAATCGATCAAAAGTGTCATAGCATTATGGGGATGACATGCGATGTGCAGTTAATTCTGAAATCCCAGTCTTACGTGCAGTCTCTTATTGATTTTCCTGAGCTTGGTGTTTCCAGTTTGTGTAGTGGATTCCTTATTGTTGGAACCTCCCAAAATTCTTATCTTCTAGGCCTCTTGTTTCCGGATGCTTTTCCTTGAGTCATGCTCCAAATTATTTTTTGCAAGTGGAGCATGATGCAGATGCAGAACGGTTTTAATTCACGTGAAAAGATGGAACTCTCATGATTCAATATGCCGCTTTATTTACCATTCACTATTGAACTTCAACCTTGACAATCGACAGTTCATTCTGAAAGATTTGGGTTTCAAAATTGTATTTCTAATTCACCACTTGCTTATAAACCCATTGAGAGACTATGGAAACCATCTAGCATCTGTTCAGTCTTGTAGTCACCGAATTAACAGACTACTTCTCTTTTCTTTCGTTCATTTTCTCTCTTTGGAACAACTTTCTTTCATATGTACTTCCTGAAAATTACAACCCGCAGAAATTCAAGTCATATCAACATTTTTTTATTTTCTCAACCTTTAACATGACGAAAGATGATGAAACCAGTTATATGAGGTGGTCGATGAACAGTTAGACCTGTCTCGGCATTAGATAACTTTTAACATGTTCAAATAACAGCTTAATTTGTGAAGAAGCCGCTATTTTTTTTCCCCCATTGCAGTTCAAAGTAAAAATTCAGACCACCAGCATAATGCATATTTAAAGAGAGATGTGAATATATAATTATTTCTTGTGTAATAAAAATTGTGAATGATTTGATTGCGCTTTTTCCTCAATAACAGTATTTTCAATTATTTCAAAACGGGAGTGGGGACACGGTTGATATTTCGACAGTCTATACAAAAATTTCTTTCTAAACCGGCTCTGATTTCAGACAACGTTCCAGACGCTGTGATATGGAGGGGCGGGGGAACAACTGATTTTTGCAGCTGCTCTTTCTCGCCGTCTTCCCTGGGGATTTTTATCTAAAGGTTATTGGCACAACGCAATCTGATACAGCCAACACAGAAAAGTATTAACTTCTAGTATCAATATTCAGTGCCAGCTGGCCTTATTAATTCACATGATAAAACTGTGGAATTAGTCCCATTGCTCATCGGTTCCTCTCAGTTCTTATGAAACAAGTCAATTAGACTAGTGTTTCTCAACTCCAGAAAATTTCTGGAATTTTGAATTGGTATATAATATAATTTATTATAATTTTATAATATATAATTATATTATATATTATAATATAATATAATTTATAATTTAAAGCCAAGATTTTCCTTTTAAACAGGTGCTAAAATACAGCTTCCTTCCTCATATGCCTCCGGTTACATTTACCACCAGCTAATAAACAATTCTTTTGGACAGGATGAAAAAACCTCATGGGAGAAATCCTACTCCATCACCCGAGATTGGCTAACTACTACAACTCTGATTGAAGAAGTCTTTAAGAATTATTCTTGTTCTCCGACAAAATTCGAATTCCGACCTCTCCAAATGATGGGTAAGTGGCGAAACTGTCACAGAGGATTGAAGAACACTAAGCTAGAGTAATTGTGATTGCTATATGAATTCCATTTACTATCTTATTTGAGATAACCTAGGGATCGCCTCTCTTTTTTTATTTACATCGATCTCCCAAGATCACACCTGGTCTAGACATTCAGACTAGTTTCTATACACCCGGTAATTCGGTAATTAACATAAAAATATGATCTCTTCTCTCAGGGACTCTAGGCTTGATAAATAATTCTGTAAACTTTTCCTTCTACAGGTTCTTTTCGATCTTTACAAACTGTTAATTTTTCCACTAATGGAATACATATAATCTGTTATCCTGGCCAGAAATATTTTTCCAGAGCACTCAAACTATTGAAATTTGATTCATCAAATTTTCTGTTTTACCGAGAAACTGCCAGTTTATTTTTTAGTAACTTCCCTATGAAAAAAATAAAAGCCATTTATTTGCTCTGACTGATTTCATAATTTCCAGACTAAATGGCAGAACTTGCTTGCCATTTGTCGTTCTCGATTTAGAACCAGCTTCCTAAATTTAATCCATGCCGAAATCTTGCTTTATTTAATAACCATGATATGGCCGCTTTTACTTCCCTCGCTTGTTTCTTAAAGACTGAACTGTCCATAAATTATACCAACATGACTTAGTTTTTAATTTTAGTTTTTCATTTATGTGCATTAACATAGCTGAACATTTATTATATTTATTTCCAGTCGACTCTTTCATGAGGACATTATAGCATGTCCACAAAGCAACCAAGAACTTATAAGAACGGATAAGCAACCAAGAACTTATCCTTTCAAGGTATAATATGCAAGTACTACTTTGATGTTTAGGGCAGATTCTTTGTGACCCTATTCCAATGAAGAAACCAGTAGTCAGACTCAAGGATATTCTTTAAATAGGTGGAAGGTGGCGATGATCAAATGATCATTACAATATGATTGGGTTGAAACAGATGGCTATATACTGTACAAGGGGAGTTTGAAAAGTTTCTAGCCTCTCATAAAAGGAATGCTGGAAAGTTGCGAAAACCCATTTATTTTTCAACATAGTTCACTACACACTTTTAAGTCAACACACTTTTTGGTACGATTCACTAGCTTTCGTAACCCGCTCAAATAAAATTCAAAAGATTTTAACTCAAAGAAGTTGTTGACTGCATCCATCGTAGTATTGGCACAATCGAATTTCTGTCCTTTCAACTCCTTTTTGAGATTTGGAAATAGAAAATAGTCTGATGAAGCCAAATCTTATGAGCAGTGCGGATACTGTAATAGCTCGAACCCACAGTCACGCAGCGTTGCCTGAATCACAAACGCTGTGTGCACTGGTGCATTGACCATGGATGCCATGACCATTTCCTAGATAACTTCTGCATTCCTCTTAGCGTAGAAATATCTTTCCAATTCGTCGTCAGAATTAGCTAATTTAAGAAGACTAACGAGGCAATTTCTGCCTTTGTGTAATTAAACCTTTTCTTCTTTCCTTTTTTTTTCGTTCCCTCCAACTTCCCCCTTACAGGTTTCACCCTTGAAATTCTATTGATATTTCAATAGAATCATCTTTTTACGTCATCCAACTTAATATCCTTTTCGCCACTGCTGTTCAACGCATTTACAGTCCATCTGATGGATGGACTATAACGGTAAAAATGCCTTAATGTGTTTATTTATTATTTTTTTTTTTTTCCTTTTAAATGATTTACTTCTTTTGCAAAGTGACTGTGAAAACGAGTGATACCTTCACGTACTGTCTTATACCGTCGGCTTTCTTCATTAAAGTTTACAAAAAATAAATGCTAAACGTAACAGCTTCAAAATTAAAGTGTAATTATAAGCAAATATGATATAACAGATTTAATTTTACAGGAAAAGATTAATCTTTAATCATTTCCTGTTAATAATGGCTTTCCACAACTTTATGTGTATGCGTCCTTCTCGCCACATTTATCTCTTTCGTTCTATTTCATGTTCAGCCTTCATTTTCTCTCTCCGTATGTTTACATCTTTTTTTTCTCTTTTTTTTTTTTGCCGTTATTACATCCGGTTTGTAGCAGGAAGAGGTTGGTACATATTTTCCTTTTGTATTTCCTCAATAAAGAATGTTTAAAGTAACGCCCAAACAGACACAAAATGTACCTTCCATACCCCCCCACACCACCCAATCCTTTCCAGCTACTATTCTAAAGGATGTTGTAGAAACTACCGGGCTCTCTGCCAAGTGCTGGGCGATGAACATTTACAAAGAATTTCTCTATTCAGGTGGGAATTTCACGTTTAACATTGTAAACGCTTGTTGTTTGCATTAGAAAATTTACAATTTGCTTTTGCATGTCCTATTTACATTCAGAAAATAGAATTCGACCATCTACCTTTCTGAAATAGCAATTACCCAGTTTAAACCCAGAAAGATATACGCTTTTATTTATAGAAAAAAATATTTTTGGTTGATTTCGTTTCTACACACACCAAGTGGTTGGCTATAAACGATAACTAATACCCACTTTTCTCCAGAGAGAGAGAGAGAGAGAAAGAAATCTTTGTATATTAGTTTTCAATATTGGCTCTGCGTTCTCAATACCGAATTTTATTTAATTTTCAACGAATTAAATAAGATAGATGAAAATACAAAGTATTCTTAAGATAACCAGCATTTTTTTTGCCGATGTCAGGGAAGAAATCCTTTCTATATACTGGAAAAATGCCTTTTACCAGGAAGTTCCAAAGGTCAACTAATTAAACACAAGGTCTGACAAGAATTCATTAGAAGATGCCCAAAGGTGTGGTAAACTTTAAAATATTTCCGATTTTCGCTGAATCATGGATAATTCTGGAATGAAAATGGCAGATAGTGTAAGATTGTCATAGCTTTCGGTTGAATGATTTGAAATATCATGTTTAATCATGTTTGTATATCAAAGATGTCTGCAAGGGCGATTTCCCGAAAAGTTACAATACCCTCCGGGCAACAAAAAGTTGCTTCACCAAGAGAACTTCTGAAACTTGTGGATAAGATAGCGGCATATGTGATGCAATACAGAAACATTATTTTAAAATTTAAACTGTAAATTTACTAACCAAACAGAATACAATATCCTATAATTAGGCAATCAATACAAAAAGAGGGCAAAAATCGTGTACAATATAATACAGATATTTAGAAACAACATAATAAAAAATATAAAAAATAATTTTAATCAGAGTTTCTTGACGTGCTATACTCTTCTAGTTGATTTTCGCTTCTTTGTCCAGTTTGCAAAAAAGTAATTTTCTCACTGAGTTTTTGGAGTTGCCAATTTGAGAAAAAATATCTGTTATTATTACTGATGTGTGATGCGCTACCATGTCGAACTGAGAGCAAAAATCGCTCGTTCTGTCATGAGAATAACTAAGAAGGTTAGCATTCCTCGTAGATTTATATGGATAATTAAAGTTACCTTGATAGGAATGAAGTCCTAAACGGATCACAGCATGGGTTTGTGAAAGGAAAGCAATAAATCTGGTTAATTACTATGTTAAAGTCACAAAAAAGCCACTAATAATGATATTTGCATTAGGTCCCGCGATGTTCAAGACGGCTCTACCTGTCCCAATGGATCGGTCATACACCACCCATATGGAGTTCGAATTCGATCAATGAGATCTAAACGAACTGCTAAACTTAGAAATGATTACCACTATGTATTTACTGATGTAAAAGCGCTCTTGCAGGTAGCGAAGTGGATAGCGGCGTTGCTCTCTCGAGTATAAAACGCCTGGGTTTTATTCTCTCGTGGCTGAAGTTGAAAAATACCTCCTATGGGGAGAGGAGGAAATCTTATGAGAAACTCTTTTTCCTCTCTCCTGGCCATTAAAATAAATAAATACATTTTTGTAGTTATACTCCGGGACAACCACACACGGTCAGAGGAGTTCACAAGATATAGAGAATACAAGAACCAGCACGTATTTAGCAGTTACTTGAATCCCGGTCACTCAAAGTACATGTACTTATGCACCCTCGCGCCTGACCATTCAGTTACGGTAAAAGCCTAAATATACACGATTTATAGATGCTTCGTACTGTTGCCTCGATGCAAATATTCTGGACACCAAGAATCACCATGCTTGAAAGACAATGAGAGCTTGTTAGAACAAGGCCACGTTAAGACTTTTAAACGCCTGGATACAAACAAAAATAAAACGATAAATAAATTTAAGGTATACTCAAAAAATAAAAGGAAACTAGATTTGTTTTTTCAAGTTAAAATAGAAGATGATTTTTTGTTTGTACAATAATAAATAAAATAACATATAGGGTATATACGTACTGCACTCCCCAATATGAATTTCTGGTTGCGCCCCTGCCAAACCTGAAATTTGCATATGCAGTTCATTACTGTTCAAAATGTTCTCAAGAAAAAATTGTGATTTCTTTTGATTCTCCATCACTGGATTTCGAGTGCTCCTTTGATGTTCCCAAAACTGCTTCTTGCGTGAATGGTTATCTGTCTTGAAAATAACTTTGCCTCTATTCCCAACAAAGTTTAAGATTAGACTACGGTTAAAGTACCTGACAAGACTAATATGCATTACGTCCTGCAGAACCCGTATCAGGTCTTGCATTATTAAATGCCAGCTATGATGCAACATAGATTCATAGATCACTCAAGTTTTGTCTATTTTTAACTGCCAAAGTAATCTGTCCGTACTCATAAACACACCACTTAAAAATCTCGTATCCAAAATGACCATCTTTGAAGAGCGAGTTATATTTTACATTTTCTATACATATATATAAATCTGCTATTAATTAATATTTGCATTTATTTTCCGATAACGCGCATAGGTGAAGAAAAGGATGAATTCATCCAAACCACTAAACAGGAATACAAGTTTAAGGCACAAAATGAGCTTAACAGTTTAAAAGAATATTATTAAAAGATATAAATGTACAAAATATGACTGGTTGCTTTAGAACTTCGATTTGTTTCAGAGAATTTTTAAAGAAGACATTTAAGCCTCTCGAAATGATGATGGTATCGTCATTTGTCCTTGAAAGCAATCAGCTTTATTTATGAGATTAATTATGAACTTAGCCCGATTATTCATTAATACGATGTCATGGCATTTAGAACCGGTTGGTCTTTCCTGATAAATAAATATATTATCTAATTAAATTAAAATTATAAATCATGAAACGATCGAAGCAGTGTGGTACACAGTTCTCTGCCAGCAAACGATTGTAGGTCACGTGTTATGAAACGTAACTAAATTTTTAAACCTATCGTCTGCTTCATGAGGTTAAGAAATGTAATGAAGAATTATTTGTAGATTTCACATTGGTTGTTTTTATAGCGAGGACCTATCACTGCTGCCCACTCCATATATTACCCACAATTCCCTAGCGGCATCGTTCCCATGAGTTATTAACGTCCTTAAATTGTATGCTTGTACGCCTGCTGAGAGTATTACTTTATTAGCAGCCCCTTGACATGCGGTATTCCAGATCATTAGCATTCGCTTGTCTTCGTCCGTGCAATGTATTTCGTGAATGCTGATTCTTATCACCACAACATTAATGAGGCTGTGTGACGTCACAATTCCTGTCAGTTTTCATAGATTCGCATGGCAGCGCGTGTGACATTAGGTAGCCATTTTTTCCTTGGAAAAAAAAAACAAACAAAGAAAGGCTTAGGGATAAATCCTACGCATAAACGGAGCACGTGCACAGGAAGCACCTGGTGAGAGTGCTTCCCACGCAGGTTTATACTTGAAAAAGACGTGGGAAGGGACTTTTGAGCTGGGCCCTGTGTGTAGGGAATAAGTCAGGACTCTCCTTGATAGAGTTCATGGCTTTTGTTGCAGTTCCTTTAAACTACACGTAAATATCCATAAAAATTCATGTGGCGTCCGTTAATAGCGAAACCCACCTAATGAACTGATAGTTTCCCTCTTTCTCACCTTGAGTTAGTTGTGTTGTAAAAGCTCTGAACCGATCCTCCTGCATCCGCCCCAGAAGTGTTACGTGCAAAAATGTAAACGGTATATTCAGTTCTTCTTCAAGACGGATGTAGCTACGTACTTGATTTATTTTCTTCTAATTAACAGTACTATAAACAATACCTTCTTTTAAATTCCGAAATTTTGCATAACTAAATATAAAGAAAATATTTCCAGGTGTTCACTTCCGTTATTAATAATACTTTTTGAATCTCGTTTCAGCCAAATAGTTTTGAAATTCAGTGAAACAAATTATTTTCAAGTCCATCCACATCTAAAAAAATACTGTATATTGGTTTACTATGTGAAAATTGCGAATGTTACTGTGAATGAACCTCGCGTTGTATACTGAATGTCCACTTTATTAGGTACACCTGTCTAATAGCGAGTGGACCCCAGCACCTTTTGTCCTCACAACGGCCTGCATTCGTAGTGTCATGGACTCAACGAGATGTCGAAGGCGTTCCAAAAAGGATGCTGGTCCATATTGATCCAACGTTTTGCTTCGAACAGTTGAGAACTGGTGAATAACAGGAGGCCAACGCAGTAGGCTGAATTCGTTCTCTTGATCCTAGAACCAATTCTGTACAATTCTGGCCTTGTATCATGGTGAAGAACTCACTTGCAGTTGGGATTACGGCATCCAAGAAAGGATGCCGTAATCCCAACTGCAAGTGAGTGGTCTAAAATGCTCCTGGTCTAAAACAATTTCCAGATAACCTGTGGCATCCTAATATTGCGCCCTCGTGCGTAGCACAGTTAATATAAAAAAGTAAATAAATTGTCATATTACGCTAGGCGAATATTAATTCATTTGCCGCGCTGTATTTTTTTGTCTGTAAATTGCGTGTGTTCTCTGGCCGATTGTCTGTTTTGATGGACCAAAAACTCGAGTTTTCGGGGTGTGTGTGTGTGGGGGGGGTAACCTTGCTGTTTACGCCAGAGACCGACTAACTCAGCCTCGCAGGGAAAAATGCCCATAAAAGTTCCTCGCGTCGTTAACGGGATTTGAACCCAGGCCTTCTCCAAACCCGGTGTGGGGAGTACGGTGACATCACTGCACTATCGACACAAACAGCACAGTTAGTATGATCACCGTACTCCCCATACCGGGTGTAAAAGAATTCGAATCCAGTCAATGATGCGAGGAAATTTTGAAGTGAAACTTCTTTAGGCGCGCTCCACGCAGTTTTCAGATGGTAGTAACTTGCATTCGTGGATTGACAAAAAACGCAACGAAAATGCGACCGTTACCATACGTAAACGCATTACAGGCATTCTGAACAGCCAGCTATTGTATTAGGATAAATGTCCCGGTTTTACATATGATCACCGAAGTTAAGCAGCCTTAGGTCCAGAGAGTAACCACTTGGGAGTATCCGGTGTAGTTGTCTTCGGAAGGAAGACAACTACACCGGATTTTTTTATTTTTATTAACCTGCGGAAAATATTCTTCCGATTTTAACGAATCATTTAATTTTGTTAATTGGTAAGGTAATAAAGTGTAAAACTGTGCTTTACATCTTTACTTTTGTAGTCTGTGGATAATATTCCTCATATTTTCGCTTATTAGAATCGTCGTTAATAGAATTCGTAAAAGTGATCATAATCACCGGCACTTACTACATATCGTATAATGAACGGTATAAAATACCGTTCATTATACGATATGTAGTAAGTGCCGAGTGCTATATGACGCGAGGAACTTTTATGGGTTTTTTTTCATTCCGTGGCTGAGTTAGTCGGTCTCAGGCTTGGACAACAAATTCCTCTCCCCTGGAAACGCGGTTTTTCGTCCAGCAAAACAGATAATTCATCTGCGCACTCATCATCAGTGTTCGGATTGTCCTAATCCACTGGTTGCAAAACTTCAGGATCAAAACTATTTCTAAAGGTTACAACCACAAAATCTTTATTTAAGGTACTCTTTACTGATGAGAGTAGATTCGGTCTCAGCAGCGATTCTGGACGTCAGCTAATCTGGCGAGAGGTTGGCACTCGGTATCACCCCGCAAACATCACTGAAAGGGATCGATATGGCGATCGAGGTGTTCTCGTCTGGGGAGGCGTTATCTTGGATGGATTGGATGGTCGTATACATCTCCAGATACTGGAAGGCGGTACTGTAACCGGTGCACGCTACTGTACTGAAGTAATCCTTCTCCATGTGCGTCTGTTCCGAGGTGCCATTCGCCCCGAGTTCGTGTTTATGGATGATAACGCTACACCCCATCGCACTGCAGCTGTTGATATGCTTTTGGAAAGTGAGGACGTTCGCGGATCTAAATCCCATCGAACACATATGGGACGCTCTGGGGAGACGCCTAACGGCACGTCCACACCCACCAGAAAATGTTCGCCAGCTGAAGATGGCACTGACAGAGGAATGGACGATATTACCGCAAGAACTTATCAACAACATTGTTCATTGTTCTAAGTATGGATAGGCGGTGCAAAGCCTGCATGGACATTAGGGGTGGCCATATCTACTGAGGACCACCTTTTCCTTTCATTCCATCTTTGGCAGTGATGCATCTGTATCATGGCAGCCAGTGCTATGTTGCCATTATTGAATAAAGTCCCTCTGTACCGCTTTGTTTCCGTTGTTGTTTCCTTCATCATTTCTGTACCTCACGAGGTTCCTTTGGTATGCTTTTCCCATATCCAGGCCACTCCTATGAGAAGCTACAGTTGAAAATCTGACTGGTCCTTAAATTTTGCACGCCAGTGTATGACACTTCTTAAAGAATTCCCTACGCCGGAGCACTCCTTCAGTAACGTGACATATTTGTACCATACGATACAAAGTAAGTGGTACCAACACTTGATGTTTCACTGACGAAGCGCTCCATTTCATGAAAAGGCTAGGTTTACCTAATAGAAAGGATACTCAGTGTAAATACGGATATGGAAGGTTTCGATTGAAAAAAAAAAAAAAAAAAAAAAAAAAAAAGTGAAATTTTCAAAAGAAACGGGAAAGGAATTCAGTTTCACACCCTCTATTAAGTTTCCAACATATTTGAATAATTGTGCTGTAACGGCGTACCAGCACCTTTTCATCCCCATCCATACAAAACAGTCAATGCTGTGAGATGACCAATTTGGGCAACTATTTACTTTTACTAATCACTTATCTTTAGTAGCGAGGAAAAAACACTGAAATCGAAAGATAGGAGATCTTTGGATTTACTTAAAAAGTACAGGGCAACGTTGAGAAAAAGTGGCAAAGTTAATGCTGAATGTCAAATTGCCTGGAATTTTATCCAGACACGATTGGAGGGGATAAACAATGAGAACCTTGTTAATCAATTCGGCCCTATAGAGACTATGCAATGCTCATGTGACAGAAATTTTCTCAGGGTGGTTTGTGCTTGTTAACAGGAGAGATCCTTTTTACAAAGACAAAAATATTTGCTGATGCTATTGAGGATGTGCTAGGTAAGTCTGAAAACTGTTAATTTAGGGGAGGGGGAGGATAAGAAGCACATAGAATCTAAGACAATGCACATGGCTGACTTGCGCGGACAGCGTAATGTTGATTCACTTTGGTGTGACATAAGCTTTGGGGAAAAGAAAAATGAACAGTAGGAGTGTTATTGGCCAAAAGACTGTGATGGGTATAATGAAAAACTGCACAGACGGGTAGAGTGGGCCAGTAGATCAGAATGTCTCATAATGGGGAACTTTTAACTTTTCAGATATTGATTGGAACTTGTGATTGGTCACTCACAAAGCAGCACAACTTTTCTGGATTTACTGGATTGGCTGTTTTCTAAACCAGCATGTTAGAGGAGCAAACGAGAGAGAGCAACACTTTTGATCTGATTATCTGCAGCGGCACGTCATGCATTAAGAATTTCCAGATAAAGGAACTGGTAGTGATAGTGATCGAAATATATTGATGTGGAAGCTACTTAAAGATATAATTACTGTCAAGCATAATTAGAAGGGATTTTTGCCTTTGTACAGGTGACTGCAATGGTCTTAGATAGTGCTAAATTCTTTTTAGAGGGACCAACTGATGACGTTATCAACTGAAAGTTGTAAATGTGGAGAGCGTTCAGGGAAGTAATTGCAGAAGCTACTAGGCTTGTTATACCAACTAAGCGATACTGTTCGAGGCTTAGACATAAGTGGATATCAAATAAATTAACGAGACTAGCTGCAGAGAGAAAAAATCCATTGGATGCGTATAAATTATCAGGGGGGGACACAGAAATCTACAGAAAGTACAAACTAGACTGCAGTCACTAAGAGAGTCGTGCAAGATAAAGCAGGTTGAGGTCTTTGGCTAAGAATGCAAAGAAAGGTATCAGAGAATTCTTTGCTCATTTTAACACTTGAGGGAAAGGGATAAACCACATCGGTCCACTAGATAAGAATGAATACGGTTAACTATTGAATCCTGTTCAGGGTTACTGTCACCTACATTCACGCTTAAAGAAATTTTTAGGGATGAGGAAAACAGAAGTATGCCGTCATAAATGGCAGTTAAACGATTTTATGATAACTGAGAGGAAAGTGGAAGAGAAATTCTTGAAGCTAAAAGTAAATAAGGTACCCGAGGCTGACTAAGTCTATAAAATAATATTACAAGAAGGCAACAAAAGAGGTAAGCAAACTTTTCATCATTATGAGAGCATTCTTGGGTTCAGCGGAAGGCACTAAAGATTAGAGAGGTGAAATGTTCTCTTTGATTCACAAAGATTGGAGAGGTGAAATGTTCTCTTTGATTCATAAAGGGGTGAAGCGAGTCCTGGCAAAATAATGGAGTTATAGAAGTAATGCAGGACTATCTAGAATCTAGATAGTGATGAAGGTTATACGACAATCGCAGCATGAATTTATTAGAACGAGATCTTTTCTGATTAATCTGATTGTTCAGAGTGATTAGAAAACATCTGGCGCTGTAAAAAAGGAACTTCCACACACCAGATGGAAAAGATCTGAATTCGAGTAAAGTCGATGACGGTGGGGGGATTTTTATAGGCCTTTTTCACAATGTGGCTGAGTTGGTCAGTCTCAGGCAAGGAAAGCATGGCTTTTTATACCGGAAACTCGGGTTTTTCGTTCAATAAAACAGAAAATCGACCTCAGAACACGCGCAATTTACAGTCGGTATATATGGAGCAATATGCCCTTAGTCGCTTATGCTGCTGCTAAAACCCTACTACAACAACAAAGGAACTGGATACAAAAAATAATTTTACTTCATATATTTTAGATTTCAGAAAAGCTTTTGCTGCTATCCCACATTAAAAATTGCTGTACAAGTTGAAGCAATGTGGAATTAGGAGAAAATTTACTGTGGATAAAGGGATGGTTGAAGTGGGAGAACACATAAAGTAGTTATTAATGGCTACCACTCCTTTAGGACAAATTTTATTAGTGGAGTCCCTTAGAGTTCAGGTCTGGGCTTCTGTTGCAACAAGCCCTAGAATAATTAGGTAGATAGAAATGGCATTTGAGATTTGACATTGATAAATCACGATTTCCGTAAGCCGAGTGATCAAGCGAGAGGTTACAGAAGTACACGCGTTTGAGTGACAGTGGTTGAAGTCCACGTGACTACTAAATACGGTGATCCTCTTGTATTCTCTCTATTTCCTGTGAACTCCTCTGTTCCTTCTTTGGTCGTCCCACAGTATAAACTATGGGATGACAATAGAAAAAATAATAAGTAAAAATTCCGCCTCATGAGCCAAACTTAGTTTCACCTGTCCTAATATTTTAAGGAAAAATGCTGAGGTTATTGTAGCCTCCCATGTCCGGACTACTGAACTGATCTATTCAATATTTAATTCATTCAATATTTAAATGCGTTTAATATCCGGTGAAAAACTACAACCTGGGTAAGGGCTTTGATTAATATGATCTTCTGGGAAGAATATTCGAACCAAACACCTGGCAAGGTCGTTGATCAATACGATCTTCTTGGAAGTAACATTCAAACTACACACCTGTCAAGCCACAGCTAGCAGCTGTAAATATTCCCCTCTCCCGCAGGTCATATACCCCGAGCACATAAAGGTGAACATCTGCAGCTCCTAACTTGACTTCATCTCTGTATCTTTAGTAGTGCGGGCCAGGAATTAAAACTAGAAGGAGCTGGTGGTGGCTTTCTGCGTATAATAGAAAGTAAGATTTTTTTTTTTATCTCGAATGGTAAAGAATATTACCCCCCACTCTGTATCTTTATACACCGCTGGATTTTTGATTAAAAATAAAGTTCTTCACATTAAAAATAAAGTTCATGGATTAAAAATAAAACATGAATATCTGGAAATTATATAGGCGTTCTGACACCCTTTCCTTTTTTAATACTTTGCAAAAAAAAAGTCTTCCGGATTCTCTGGGCTCCTGAAGTTCTCTCCATTTTTGTTAAATAAGGCGAGGCGAGCTGTCTGACAGTAGAGACACCTGTAGCGTGACTAATCACGTTCCTTACGCTAAAATGGCCCTTAGCTAATTCCAATCGCCATGGTTTCCTTCTTTTACATCCCAGACAGCATTCGCCCTGAATGTCATGAAATGATTAAAGAACAGCAAAAATCTGCGAACGCTAAAGAATTAAAAACACCTCAACATCCGAATATGCCTGCATAAATTTGTGCGGTTTACTTTAACAACAATAATATATAATTCCATACACTGGTTTTACTTAATCAACTACGAAAAAAATGTAGTTCACACATCATGAATTGGCATGAAGTATAAATTAGCACAGAAATTCAAAATCACGATTCCTTCAGTTAGATAATGAAGAAACTTGTACAGTATAAAATTTCATACATTGTACGCACAAGTACAGTGATCAACCATCCCTAATTTGGAGAACAGTTCAACACACTAAGTGTGCTAAAGTATGTTCCGCTTTTCGTAAATTTATTTTTAATGTCCCACATTTTCATTTTTAAAATTTGTTTTCTCTATATATTCGTTCTACAATTTTACTTACTTCCAGTACCTTTCCATACCATAGCATATCTTATGATCTATTTTAAGACTGCGCCTTGAAAGTTGCACGTAGTTTTTATTTTAAAATTCACTTGCCAGAAAAAAAATGGAGGTTATTATAATAAACGTTTTAAACACGTTAACACACTTTTTTCTCAAACAACCAGAAATTAATTTTCAGATTTATCTGATATATAACACCATCGATCACCATTCAACTTATCCTTAAATATTAATTGCTGATTTAATAAAATAAATTCCTAAGTTTCTTACTCTTATTGAAGAGGATTTCAAAACGCCATTACATTTTAACTTCTTGAATAAACTAGCAAATCGCGCACATCAGGTGTCCAACCTATTAGCTACAGTAAATTTTTACTGCCAACCTCGAGAAGTAAAAAACAATTTTTTTTTAAAACAAGCTACTCATTTAAAACAGGCTGCTGCATGAGAGTCTCTTCAACCAAACCGATTTTAACCTTTTCTGTTATAAAGATGTTTTTACCAAACAAATTAAATGAAAATTATTGTCGTCAAACATCTAAGAAAAATATTTTTTTCTTATAGAATCTGCTTTATAACTGTAATTTATTATTATCATTATCTCAAGATTCTGTGCAAAAAAATATTTGTAAAAAAATATTCTATATAAAAAATATTACAAATATTTGTAAAATATTTGTAATATTTTTTATTCTTTTATAGATTTTATTTTTATAATGCATACATAAAAAAATAGAAAAGTGATATATATATATATATATATATATATATATATATATATATATATATATATATATATATATATATTACTTCTATATTATATATGCTGCTTATCAATGAATTTTTAATTCTTATGTATTCTCAAGTTTACGACTGCATATATGTTTTGTGTTTAATAAAAAACAGAGGCTGCCCGCTGGCTGATGAAAAGCCAGTAACTTCGAAAAAGCTGTCCTGGCGGTTACTAAAGATTTTTAAATGTGTAATGGATTCGCCCGTTTAGGTAATGCTATACAGTTTAAAAAGTTTTATTGGCAATTTAGGCTGAATCGTAGGGCGTTTATCCCTAAGTGCTAAACATATGGTGTAAATCTTCAGAAGGAACAAAAAACAACAGTCATATTTAGGGCCACCCGAGAGCCAACTTATCTGCCCATGTGTATGTCCATAAATTGCTTGTGTTCTGTGGTCGATTTGCCCGTTTTACTGGATGAAAAACCCGTTTCAGGGAGTAGGGGGGAGAACTTTGCTGTCCATCCACGTCTGAGGCCGACTAATTCAACCGCGGAGTGAAACAAACCATAAAGGTTTCTTGCGTCATTGACAGGATTCGAACCTGGGCCTTTCACACGCGATGTAGGAAGGACGGTGATTATAAATCATTGTGCTACTGCGCGGCCCTTCAGAGGGGACAGAGTGATGCCCATGATCGAACATGTAATGCAGTAATGCGTCCTCCAACTTTATTTGATTTAACCTTCTGCGTTTAAATAGCCTTCTGCCATCCCATAATATTGATGTTATTAAGTAACAAAGAACAAAAAAATTCATGCTATAGCCAAATGTAATTTTGGCTATAGCATGAATTAAAATTTTTGATTTTTATTTTGAAATGTCTCTCCCTTACCCTCCTGACCCTTAATACTTGGTAACTTTTACAGAATACATCCTATATCCTAAAATCCTACTTCAATGGAAAAGGTCAAGACAAAGTTCACTTCATAATTTCCAGAAAAGCGGAAATCAGCAATTTACTCCAAGAATTTTGTTTCAAAAAATACTATATTGTATGTGAGTAACAACAGGAAATTGTATTAATAGTTTTCATGCTCATTCAAGAAGATAAAGGACGCAGTATACTGACTGGAAATTGATGAAATAATGAGCACTTGTTTATTTATTTACAAACTTCTCCTAGATAATAGTGAGAAAACTGGGAATTACAGAGAATCAATACAAAGCAGTCACTAGTATTAAAATATATACAAAATTTGGATAAATAAAACAGAATAAAGAACGATTTCTTATACACAGACGGTTTAAGTGTAAAATCAATATTGTGATTATTCAATACCTGAAGGAAATGGAACAGATGACAACGAAGTTAAACGTTGTTGAACACGAGGGACAGGCAGTGAGAAGTTAGTTTTATAACGAGAATTAAAGCTGGGTATACTGAAAGGTATTTGTTCAAGAAGAGATGGAGAATCGATGATAGAATTTATGATATTGTAGAGATCCATGGAGTTCCTTTTCACTCCATGTCGTCTGGAGTGAAAAGGAACGATTCTGAAGCGACGACAGAGCTCCATAGCTTCTACAGTGAAAGTTTCTACAGTGAAAGGCAATACGATTTCAAAAGCATAAGAATTTAATGAATTTGATTTGAATTCGCTAGAGTGTGGGAGAAAAATATTCCTGTTATGGGACCAAATAATAACACAGTAATCAAAAATGGGAAGTATAAGCTGCTTGTAGAGAAGAATTATAACTTTATTGCTCTTAAAATTGAGGAATAACGCTTAATTAAGCTAAGAAGTCTGGAACCCTGAGATATGTGATCGACATGGCAAGGGGGGGGAGGATGAAGGTCAGATCGGAATAGGTCACCCAACTCCTTGAATGTATCAGTACTTGCAATTAGTTTCCAACATAATAATTAGTAAATATGTAGGGACTAACTGTACGATTCGAACGAAAGCGATTTAATTTATATTTTAATGAGTTTAGAAACAAGTTATATTTATTGAGCCAAAGTGAGGGAATCACGACAGGACTGGACTTCATCACTGTCAATCGAAGAATAGATAACTTTGTAAAGTTTAATATCATCTGCGTAGAGTTGCCACTTAACATTAACAGACTGCAATAGAGCTGACAGATCATTGATGTAAACAATAAAGAAAAACGGACCCAAGGGTGAGCCTTGAGGAATACCTTGAGAAACAGTAAACACAGTTGATGAACGATTATTACCGATACTTTAGGATTTCTAAGCAGTGGATCAAGAAAAGTCCAGTAAAGGTGTGTTAGACCATCAGATGAAAGCTTGAAGAGCAGAAGATCTGTACGAACAGAGTTAAATGCATGTAAAATGTCAAGGAAGAGCGAATCAATTTGATTTCCTTTGTCCAAATTAATTTGTAGGAAATGGGAGAACATAGCCAGATTTGAAACAGTTAATTTCCTGGGAAGAAAAGTACACTAATGTTTATTGATAAAAGGGCGAAGGTAGGAACTAAGATATTTATAAAGTAGGAGTACAAAAATTTTCGCAGTTGCATTCAGTATAGTAGAAAGTCGGTAGTTGCTAGGCATAGCTTTCTCACCCTGTTTTATATAGGGATGATATAGTCCTCTTTGAAAGCTGAAGGGTAACAACCATGAAGAAGATAGTAATTGCAGAAATTTGTAAGATTGAGCTAGAGAGGAACTGCTTTTCTTGAAGAAAAGAGCAAGAATGGTATCACGACCATGAGCAGTGAAATCTTTAAGCCGAGAAATGGCTAACTGAACGTCATCAGTAGTGAGAACTAAACTACCAAAAATTCATTGGTATTATATTCAAACAGATAAAAGGGAACAGAACGTTGCTGTTCGGGAAAAGTTTCGAAAAATGAGTAGCAAAAAAGATTAGCAATGCCAAGGGGACAGTTGATTGAGATTTTCGAATAATTAGTTAACATAGGAATTCTGGATGATCTCGATAGCTGTTTAAGATAGCACTATAACGGTCTGAAATTAAAATTTCGAGGTAGTTCAGCTTCAACAGAGTGAAGATAGTGAGAATATTAAGATTTGGTAACTTTCTTAACATGACGTCTAAGGGAAGAGAAGGAAAAGTAGCTGAAGTTAGTTTTGAGTTTTAAATACCTTTTTGTGAAGATAATTTTTGCTACGAATTACATACACAAACTTGTTTGACGTCAAATGAGGGAAGATACTACGATTAACGGAAGAGAATTTGCAGAATGGAGGATTAAGTATAGATAGTCAATATAATGATCAAACAACTCAAAGTTTTGGATGGGAATCCACTCAACAATGCCCAGAAACCGATTTAACGAAGTCCAGTCAGTGTTCGTAAACCTCAAAAAGTATCCATCAGAGGAGGGTTCAGAAATAGAAGAAAAGAAATCAAATGACAGTACAGAAGGGAAGTGATCTAATTAGATGAAATTGTCACCCTTAAAAACTTAAACCTGCGTAGAATGTAAGCTGCCTTTAATTACTTACAGAACTACAGATTATTTATAATTCTGTAATTCTTTATATAATCTGTAAATCTTTAAGAAATTAAAGGCAGATTACACTCTACGCAGATTTAAGCGCTCATTATTTCACCAATTTCCAGTTCTTGATGTACCTGTGCACCATGCAACACGCCATTTGGACTGCTTAGTAAACGTATGGCTCTATGTTTACTGCGCAATCCCAATGACGTGTCAACCACCAAAACTGAAAGGAATGACAATACCTTTCTGTAATAATCATTATACAAGTAATAATAATATCTAATACTGTATATTACATTAACATATATTATTAAGGCCGCCGTAGCCTAGTGGTCAGGCGCGCGGGTGCATAAGTACACGTGCCTTGAGTGACCGGGGTTCAAGCCCGTGACTACTGAATACGGTGCTGTTTCTTGTATTCTGTCTATCTTGTGAACTCCTCTGACCGTTTGGTCGTCCCGGAGTATAAACAGAAAATTTTAAATTTATTATAATGTCATGAAATATTATATATTCTTTTTAAGTATATACACTGGTGTTCAAAGCAAGTGCATCACCTAGGAATTTCACATTTCTAACCCTTTTACGCGATGGTAAGTTACTTTAATGACTAGCATCACAAATAGAAATATAAACAAAAGATATTTATTAATAGTTAAGGCAAAGCTAAGTAATATTTGACAGGTACTCTCAAAATATTCCAAAATGAGCATTTGCAACCTTTATACAACAGTTTTGGTAAACACGACAATAATGGCTGAAATGTTATTAGAAGTCCTCAATTTGCTTCAGTTTATCATTTTAAATGGAAAAACAAATGAAGAGTTCACTAGGTGCAAACTAATATTTAGTTGAACAGCCTCTGGTCCTGATGACAGCGGCACACCGTCTAGGCATTGACAAAATCAATTTCTGAAGATAATCAACTGATAGTTCGTGGTTCCAAACACGAATTATGGCTTCTTGAAGTTCACGAAGGTTCTTTGGTTTCTTTCTGGCAACTGCAGATTCCACACGATGCCAAAAGTTCTCTATAGGATTCAGATCCGAGCTGTTTCCTGGCTGTCTAACAGTTGTAATGGACCGTTCTTCCCCATTTTTTCACCTGTAACAAATGTAAACACATTACTGTCGAACCTCTAAAGCAGCAACGAAGCTAAAGTAACTACAGAAGTGCCTACTTACACTTTTCGTCCTGAAAGATGCAGTTACTTGGCAGGTTGAAATGCTCTCTAATGGTTGGCAGCAATTTGCCTTCCAATATAGCCAGGTATCCATTGGTATTTACGGAACCTTTTATTAACCGCAGGTAATACGAAATGCGTCCCCATATCATTTGGCTGTTGGGAATTTCACTGTAGACACCATACAGTCTGGATGGGATACTTCACTACGTCTACGGCGAATCGTTTGTCTCCCATCAGGGCCATGCAGGTTGAATTTCTTTTCATCCGAGAAAATAACTGACTTCCACTGCTCGGGGGTCCATTTGACATGCTCCTTACACTAAATTAATCGGGCCTTTTTCATATTTTGTGTGAGGAGGGGCTTCTTCTTAGGACGACGGGCTACGTCTATTTTTGAAGAGGCGTTTTCTGACTGTTACTGCACTTGCTACCATTCCTGTATCTTCTTCCCATTCTATTTTCAGCTCAAACGAAGAAGCTTTATACGATTTTTTAAGGCATAAGCGCTTCAAAACGCGGTCCTGTTTTGGTGTACGGTTTTGACTCGTTTGCGTCCGGTTCCTTTTTTCCTATCAGCAGAACCAATATTCTTGAGTTTGGAAAGAAATCTACGCACTGTCGACTGATTACAAGACACTCTATAGGCAATATGACGAGAAGAACATCCTTCCTCGCGTAAAGCAACAATAGCAGTCTTTCTTCGTGGCGTCAACTGCATGTAACTCGCCATCCTGACACAAGCAAGGAATGACTGCAACTCTTGCAGAGCGTGATTATATAGCTGAAAATAACAGCTGATGCAATATTACGTCATCACCGACGCGTATCATTCTTATCTGATGCAATCTGTAAGAAATATTGCCATATACTTCTGGCATTGGATCTGGGTATTGGCTTTAAATAAAAAGCAATATATTTCTCCACTTTGGTAGTGCATTTTATTTAGGGTAGAGCAATACCAAGGCAACTCGTGGTGAAATGTCTCCAAAATATGAGATCGATGTACTAAGTAGCAAACCTAGTTTGTTCACAGCTGTGTACAGAAAAGAGGCTACACCCGACATGTACAATGACAATGCAGAACTTATAGTAGAATAAATAAATCAAATAACAAAACAGTATTCGAGCAGAAAAATATATCGAGTTTTAAGCGCCAGTTCCAATGTCAAGTGTTATGTTCTGAGTTAACTACTCCCAGAGACCACCGCATGCATTGGCTTCAATTCATGGCGCTGTAAGTTATGGAGGAGGGCATCTCCATGAGTTCTATCCTCCTTGTTCTTCTGCCTGAACAAAGTGAGGTAGGCATTTCTATTATGCACTGGACAATACGTGGTTTTCATTGCCCTTCTCCTTGACACTGTAAGTTAGACATTTCTGTTTCGCTTCGTATATATTTCATTTTAGAGCCCGTCATCAGCTTGATTCTCTATTGGGTCAACAGTAATCAGCGTGCAATAATAACGTTTTAAATTATATAAATATTTCACAGGCAGCATCTGTGCATCCAATTATGGCCTGGTTTTGCATTCCAAAGCACAAGCAGGCGTAGTGCTAGTAATGAAACTGAAACGTGCTCACCAGATTTCTTGCAAAATCATTTAAGTCAATACGGGGGTTAGTGGGGAGCTAGATCTATCACTTCCTCTTTGATACGAAGAGTTACTGTAAATTCTGCAAGCTGTAAAATCAAATGATAAAGATGAGTGGTACATCATTTGGAATGGCTTCAAAGAGATGAGGTTACATTTTACACTTCCTTGCAAGAAAATGTGAAATGTAACCTCACAGTAAAATATGGTAAACCGCTTGTAAATGATTGTTGTTGTTGTAACATCGTCTGACTCTGTGGATGTCTCGGAGTATAAACAGAAAATTTACTTTTATTTTATTCGGTTTGCTTCTCATTGGTTGCCTCCACTCAAAGCTAGATTTACGGAAGTGCAGTTGCTCCACGGCCCCAAGATGTTATTGCTGTAGGGTTTTAGGCGCGTCAGCGACTTAAAATAGAATACCTATATCCGACATTGGCTCTACTATTTAATTGGTAACATACCAAGGCAATAAATTATCGACCGGTTCGCTGCAAACAACGGGTCACAGTGATTGAAAAGGCCGGAACTAAGGTTGGTTGTTGTTGTAGGCGCAGCAGCAACTTTGGTCATATTGTTGGACGAAACACTTCAATTTCCCGGAGGGTAAAACCATGCTATCTTCGCCTAGGGGCTGACTAACTCGGCCAGGTTGGTAAAAAAAGACCTATAAAAACTCCTCGCGTCATTGACGGATTCGAACTCAGGTCTTTTCCACACGGGAGCGGGAGGAGGACAGCGATTCCACCAACTGTGGGCGCGAAGCGAAGTGGTTAGTATTATTAATACCACCGACAACGACAACGTCAAAGCATACTAAATGTAACTCGAGTATTAGTTCGATCCCTTTATAGATAAACTTCCAACCTCCAAAAGACGAAATTATGGCTTATTACAACGGCTTTTGGCTCAAAACGAAATTTCCCACATGCATTCTGCAATAATCCTTTCAAATTAATTTCATATCTCTTTTTATATGATTCCTGAGAAAAGTAATGGTCTTCGGCGTTTAGTTTACTGGAATACTTCAATTCAGATCACTATGCAAATTCCTGGTTTCCAAATGCTGTAACGTACAGAACTAAAGTCTTGTTTAGAATACCCCTATGTGCCGTTAACGAATCTTGTTGCTCTTCTCTCTATCCTTTCCAGCAAGCCTAACACTGTCTGTAAATTGTGTGTGTTCTGTGCTCGATTTTCTGTTTGCTGGACAAAAAAATCCAAGTTTCCGGGAGAAAAACTATGCTACCCTCGCCTGACACCGACTAACTCAGCCACGTTAAGGGACCATAAAAATTCCTCACACCATCAACGGGATTCGAACTCAGATCTTTTCCGGCCGGTGTGGGGAAGGACAGCAATTCTACCAACTGTGCTACCCATAAGGGCCATAAAGTTAGAAGAGTTCACCAGAGAGAGAGAGAGAGAGAGAGAGAATACAAAAGCATCACCCTATTTAGCAGTTGCAGGGTTTGAACCACGGTCTATTCAAATACGTATACTGGTGTTCCCCCGCGTTTGATGACTGATTACCGTATCTTGTAGAAGAGAGCACAGTATATGCTATAATATTTTAATGTACCGTTTATAAATATGAAAATATACTGGCATGAAAAATTAAAATTTGCTCAGCGCCCACCTTATTGTTATTTTGTACATATATTCTAAAATTTCGTTATATTATATTATTTAAAAATCATTTTAAGTAGTGTGAAGTAAAATATTCAAGGTAGTAATACAATATAATGGTCAACGTTAATAAAATATATATATGTTTGATAATTTCTTCAAATCTCATTATTAAAATACTGATGTAAATAAAATGAAAGCACATATTTCTTTTTAGAAATATATGCCTTTATTTTGCTTGCATAGAGTACATAAAAATAATTATAAAGTCGATTGTCTCCTTGCACTATTCAGATCGAATATAACATTAAAGAAATTTGCAATTTCCATGGATATTTTCAATAAGGAAATCTTGGAGAAAACATTTCTTTTCAAAATACTGTTACGTAAATATAGTCTGATGTGAATACGATTCAGGAGTTACTTTCATAGAGAAATTCAAGAACTTCAGTAGCTTTTTAAGAATTCGTGACCAAGATTTCAAAATATGGGCGAATTTAATTTCCAATGCTGCAAATAAGGAAAAATATACGAAAATCGTTGGAAACATCTGTTGATAAAAGGCTTGCGCGCACCTGGTTTTCTATTTTTCTTTTTTTTTTTTTTAAGGAGTCGTGTTTATCTTCAAACAAGTGACTTTCTCAACAGGTCAGAAAGAAGAATTTACGACTTACCTTGAATAGATATACTTATCACCTAAACATCTCCCATTAAAGTTTTTCGATAGAATAATCACGAAACTTTTAATTGCCTTACATACCAAACGTAGGTATTATCTCAGCGTTTGGCTTAACTATAACGAACACATAAAACAGCGACACCTTCTTAATTTATTCGTGTTGCTACAAACGGAAAGTAAATTATTAAATAAATTCCTGCATCTTGTTTACATCAAAATGTGAAAAATAATTTTTATTTTTATGAACAAATAAATTCATAAATATTTTATAATAATTCTTAATCCAATGTAAATAATTTTAATAGTCAAAAATATTATTCAGGTTATTTATGGTTTGTGTAGATTTATTATTTAGATAAGAGGGTAGCAACCAATTACAGATTCCCCGATGGAGGGCGCACTTCGAACAGATATTGCATAGGAATGAAAATATACCTGTAATTAGTACAGTATTTATAAAACTAAATTGTGTGATTCAAATTATTATCAATTTTTGCAAAAATCGTATATTGGATGTTTTGTTTTCATCAAAACGTGAAAAATAGTTTTAATTTTTATGAACAAATAATATTTTGTAATAAGTCTTAATCCAATCTAACTTTAATAATCTGAAACAGGGGCTCACATCTGGTGAGTATGGGCTTGGCAAACCCAGGGTTCTGAGCTGGATATATTGGTGTTCCCTTCTACTTCTGACTCTCTCTCTCTCTCAGGGTAATGAGGGAATTTTTTTTTTTTTTTTTTTTTTTGGCTGGTGAAGCATAAGCCTCAGGCTTCCTTGAACCATATGGCTATTATTATTATTATTATTATTATTATTATTATTATTATTATTATTATTATTATTCAGGTTATTTATGGTTTACGTAGATTTATTATTTAGATAATAGGGTAGCAACCAATTACAGGCTTACCAGTGGAGGGCGCACTTCGAACAGGAATTGCATAGGAATGAAAATATACCTGTTATTAGTATATTTAAATAATTCTAATATAAATTTTAAATAAAACTAAAGTGAAGCTTTAAACTGTATGCTTCAACTTATTATCAATTTTCGAATAAAGTTTGTAAAATCTTATACTGGATATACTGTATAATAAAAGAGTTGTGTATGTGTCATAGCTCCAAGATTATAGATGTTATGAAAGACACATGACTCTTAAACAGATTATACAGATTCGTGCGGCTGGCGTTACGCTATGCAGCGGCGATCCGTGGCTTTGACCACGTTTCGAGATCTCCCTTAAGAAGAATGTTGTCCCACAGAAATACAACTGAGTTAGTAGCATTCTTAAAGATAACGAGAATCTCTGATTTTATCAGAGATTTTCGTTATCTTTCTTACTTTGCTCATCTTTTTTTCCAGTATTTTGGAAAAGCATTTCAATATTTCAGATCTAAACCATGTGCTCCTCAGAAAATACAATATTCTTACTGGAAGATTTCTCTCAGATCAAATGCTTCAACTTGCTCAGAACTTGTAGCCGACCTCAATAAGGTTGCAGGAGATAGGAAATAGGGATGCCACCTTCTCAGTGAAATCAAACTCTGTACAGACTAACACTGAATTCTGATAAACACCCATTCAGACAGATTTATAATTCAAATTACACTTTTTTTTTCCTTTTTTTTTTGCTAATTGCTTATCTGAACGGGCAGACAAAACAACTCCATCTCAATTTTTGCTGTCCAAACAATAAAAGTTCATGCTCATTAATTAAACTCCTACCATTGTCAGTAACACTGCCAGAGTAAATAACTATAATACTGGTGTACCTGGTCTGCCTCCACTGGGCAGAGTGTGGACAACGTTGGAACCCATTAGGGGCCCAGCGGCTAAATGACCAGAGGAACAACGGTACAGGACACTACACATATACAGAATCCATACACTTTTAAACCTCTGGCATTGACAGTGTTCTGTTTCACACTCGCAATGTATACTACGCGGAGATGGGAGAAACCGTTTGACACTAAACACACTCTACACTCTGTCAGTAACGCTGATAAATGCTTAATATCAAATAATAGAGATATATTTAAAGTAAGTGTTTGTCTAAAATGAAACAATTAGACTATATATATATATATATGGTGAGTCGTGGGGAACATGTATAACTTCAGGATGTGATTTCGGAGGTTATTCCGAGTAAATTGTCACAACAACATTGGTACGATTCTAAACGGTTACTATGCTGAGGTGGCTATCTGAATTTTAAATGAATAAACATTTGACTAAGTACATGTCTACTTATTCTTACATTTTTAACCTTTCGAAACACTACAGTCATGTTTTTTTCCAAAAAAAATTAAAAAAAAGTAGCTCCAAAACCATTTAAAATCGAACCATTGTTGATATAACATTTTTATCTCGGAATGAGTGCAGAAATCACATCCTCATGACTTATCATGCATTTCGAATTAAAATGTCTTAAAATTCATAGTAGAGGATAACTATGATTTGATCTGCCCATTTATGATTAACCAAATTTATCGATTATTTGAATTTTTTTTTTCTTTCTCAAAAGTCATTCATTATTCAATATAGGTGATGCAATGGGAAAATCAACCCATTGGTGACAAAGCCAATTACGTTGTTTCCCACAGGGTGTCGCCAGTACCATCCTATTATACACAAAGGAAACAACACCCGTGACTGGTTAGCGAGTGACATACCCATATTCCACGCCCACAGCAGGTTTTTATGATTAGGTCATCCATAGGATTATGGGTGTGGTTATAAACAATATCATTCATATGTCATGTTATACATCATTTTGCTCTGGTCTGTTGAGAAAAGCAGCCACATATTAGGTCTCTTTTTCCCTTGATTTTTAAGATAAAAAAAATCCCTTTTTTTGTCCTCTCTCTTAAAAAAAAAAGAGAAAAAGTGAGAAAAACTTTCGACAAAACACATTGTATTCGAAATATACTTACACTTTAATAAAACATTCATTGACTGAAGCTGTGGTTTAGAACAAATGATTGAATACACTTTTAAGAGGAACTTTTAAGACTTTATTGAAAATTACAAAGCAGAAAGCTCAACGTCTCGCCCTCTTTTCAGCAAGGGAGTTGATGATGTCATCATACAAGATCGATGACAATTCCGACGATTGAAAGAATAGGATAAGCAGAAAAGTTATCATTTATGCGCATTTTATAAGCAGAACGTCCTTTTTATGATTCAGTCTGCAACGTGTCTGTTGTATCACCTTCCATGATTTATCAAACTGGAATTTCCTTTTTGTCTCCTAAATGACTGACAACAAAAACAGCAGCACTGTTAATTTAAAGTTAAAAAATGACTCAATTTTTCCAGTTTTTCCAACGCATCATTTTTTCTCTACGGCTTTTCCTATATATGTTTTTTATATTGGACTCCACTTATCTTTTTCTTTCGTTACTCATTATCAACAACAACAACAACAAAACAAACTGCCGTTTTGTTAAAATTGACCCTGAACTGTCGCACTACCTTATTGGCTTAACAATATTTTTTTCTGTTTAGAGACGTGCAGAAGTTTTTGGTACTCACACTGTTGTTGTTTTAATAGGGTTTTAGGAGCATCGACGACTAAGACCATATTTCTCCGTGTATATTGTCTTGTAAATTGTGTTCCGAAGTCGATTTTCAGATTGCTGGATGAAAAACAGAGTTTCTGGGAGAAAAAAACAGGCTACCCTCACCTGAGACCGACTAACTCAGTCACGTTGTGAAAAAAAGCCCATAAAAATTCCTCACAACGGGAGGCGATTCTTTTCTACCAGGCGTGGGGAGGACGGCGATGCTACCAACTGTGCATCCACGAGGGCGGTACTCATGCTTGAGGCAACTAGTATTTTGGTTGTCTGCGCTGGTAGCACAGTAGTACCTCACCCTCCTCCCCACACCGGGTGGAAAAGGGCCGGGTTCGAATTCCGTCGATGACCGAGGAACTTTATTTGGCTTTTTTCACTCCGTGGCTGAGTTAATCGGTCTCAGGCTCAGATAGCAAGGTTTTCTTCCCCGCAACTCGGGTTTTTCGTCCAGAAAAATAGGCAAATCGACCAAAGGACACACAAAATTTAGGACAAATACACAATGACGGCAGATGAATTTAATTATTCAGGTGGCCTAAAAATTAAAATATTTTTGTTTTTTTTTAGTATTTTTGTTATGTTTCTTTTAATCAAGTATTTTAATTTTAAAAAATGTTAATATATCATATAAGAGTTTATGTTTATTTTAACGTAAGGGAAGAATGTATGGTTTATAAAACCATACATTCTTCTTCCCCATTCCTAGTTTAGATTATATAACGGTCTTTTTATTCAATGAGGTTTTTTCATGTAAATATATTTACTTAATCGCAGGAGGGAACTCCCTTTAAATATTACTTTTGGTTTATGGGTAACTTCAATGTTTATGTGACATATTGAGGAGACGGTTATCTTATAGTGGTTTGGACTGTCTCGTAAAGCATTCAATTTTACAGAGCAATCTTTGTTGACCTGTTTTTGACTATTAACTCTCGACTCTGGCCTGATTTGATTACTTTTTTTCGCGGGGAACTCTAAATATCTCTTTCATTTAAAAATGACTTGCGATCCCTCTGTTCCTGCGGTGTTAAATTCAAAGAGATATGTGGGATGAAATATTTTATCATATTGGCTCTTACAGAAGAATACCTGATCTCTTGCTTAAATGCCCTCACATTAGTAGTAGTTATCAGTACTGGATTGATTGAAATCCACTCTCCAGAAGGAACTTTAATCGGCTTTTTTCCTATGCATGCAACACGTCACAGAACCTGCTAGGCGCCTCCGTAGCTAGGTGGGAAGGAGCAGCAGTGCGTAGCACACGCTTCTTGATTAGACCGGGGTTCGAGCCCGTCACCACCAAATACGGAGGATACGGAAAGGTCAGGGAATGACCACCGCATGTTCCCGGAGCAATGTGGCCTTAGTTGCTGATGTTCCTAAAAACCAAATAACAACAACAACAACAACAGAACCTGCTATAAATATGCACACTGGGCTTCGCACAGACAATTGCAAAAGCGGGCATGCAAAATGACACGTTCAACAGAATTACCTCAAGAGTTCAACAGAATTGATCATCTCAACAAATGCTTGACGCCGATTAACATGGTGTAAGGAGCGCGAATCCTGTACTGGAGAGCAGTGGAAAGCAGTCCTATGGACAGACGAGTCGAGGGTCACACTCAACCAGTCTGGTGGCCGTTCCTGGGTGTGGCGAATGCCAGGGGAACAGTTCCTTCCTGATTGAATCCTCCTAACAATGAAGTTTGGTGGAGGCAGTGTCATGGTATGGGGCTCCTTTCATGGTTTGGCTTGGGCCCATTAGTCGTTATCGACAAAACTATGAATGCTGTGCAATACCAGGACAGCCTATAGAATTATGCACTTCCAACATTATGGCAATACTTCAGGGTAGGCCCATACCTGTATCTGCAAGACAACGCGCCATGTCATACTGCTCGGGTCGTAACTGAGTGGTGTGAGGACATGGGTGTGGAAAAGTTGGATTGGCTAGCCCAGATGGGTGATCTGAACCCTATCGAGTATCTTTGGGATATATTGGATCGTCGGGTAAGTGCACGTCGAGATCGCCCAAAGAACAAGGCCGAACTGGTGGCTGCGTTAAAGGCCTAGTGGATGAACATATCACCTGACGTTTATAAAAATCTGGTTGAGAGTATGCCGCGAAAATTGAAGGCTGTCATAAAAGCAAAAGGTTTCAGCACAAAATATTAAATGACACAATAAAAGCTCTTTTTTTTTTGGCTAAAGTCAGGTGTCCGCATGTTAATTGTAGGGCACTGTACTTTATTTATACTTTATTTGGTATCACTTGCTTGTGCTAAAATTCAAAATAAGAAAGGCTTGACAAGATTTCTGGAGATTTGTATACCGTAATTTGTAAATTTTTATAAATTTTAAATGTATTTTCTTTACTAGTATATTTAATGCATTTTCTTTATGCGTTCCTGTTTTCCTAGAGTATGATACTCTAGTATGGACTTACAAAATACTTGTACTGTATGATAACATTTTTACCGCTATGTAACTTCCTTGTTATATTCTAATAAGGGAAAGAGAAGTCATTTTCCCTAATACGGGAAGGTGACTTTTCCATCATTCTAACATTTAATAAATGTGTGATTATCTGAAGAGAACTACAATTCATGCAGTTTTGCATCATGATGATTTTCTGTGATTTACGTACCAAAAGCACTTGTTCAATTTATACACCAAGTACAAAACGTGGTTTATAAATTATGCCTACACTTGCATGAACGTGGTATATACATCATGCCCATACGTTGTACATAAATTATGCCTATGCTGTTCATGGTATATAAGATATACCTACACTTGCCGTTATATACCACGTACAAACGTGGTATACAACGGCAAGTGTAGGCATGTCAACAGGTTCACATCGGTTTACTGATTGCCGATTCAGTCACGATTCAAACAGTAGTAACTGTTTCAGAGATGTCGAGAGCATAGCACAGGGGCCACAGTTCGACTATGATAGTCCATCAGTTAGACAACGAACTGAGCCAGTGCCGGATTACTCAATAGGCACGTGCCTGTGGGGTTCTCCACCCCCTACTGGGTAGGCTCCTTTATTATTGAAAGCAAAAACCGATATAAAATAATCTCTGCATATATTTTGATGTCTAATTTAACCAGTATAGTTGGCATGGTCCATATGTTATACGTTTAACTACCGCTCGTGGAAGCCCTGGTCCCTGCTGGCTGATGCATACAAATGTATTTACATGTATAATCAAATAACGTTACGTTCAAGTAGTGTTACGTTGTAGGTGCATTACACAGAGGGACCTTGGCACCTAGGTCTTAATCTGCCATGGCTGAAACTAAAAAAATAAATATATATATATTAAATTAACTATTATATTAGGGTCACCTGTAAAATTACTTTCAACTACCCATGTGTACTGTGTCTGTAAAGTGTCTGTAAATTGAGTGTATTCCCTGGTCGATTTTTCCTTGCTATCTGCACCTGAGACCGACTAGCTCAGCCACTGAGTGAAAAAAGCCCATCAAAGTTCCTCGCGTCATCGACGGGATTCGAACCCGGTACTTTTCCATCCGGTGTGGGGAGGACGGTGACGATACCACTGTGTTACCTAAACATTAACATGTGTGTGTGTGTGTGTGTGTGTGTGTGTGTGTGTGTGTGTGTGTGTGTGTGTGTGTGTGTGTGTGTGTGTGTGTGTGTGTGTGAGCGCGTTAATCGCCAAGCAAGGCCACGAGGCATCAGTATATTTTGTATGTGTGCTTCTATTCTGTGGTCAATTGTCCTGTTTGCTGGATGGAAAACCGTAGTCTCCGAGAGAGAGAGAGATAAAATCCATACAACCCCCGCCTGAGACCGACTAACTCAGCAACATTAAGAAATAAACCCATAGAAATTCCTCGCATAATTAAAGGGATTCGAACTGAGGCCTTTCCCCCCGGTATGAGAACAACGGTATATTCACTTGCTACCTGAGAGGGTTTGTTTAACTGACTTACTAAGATATAACATAGGTTTGAACTACGGAAACCATTGGCTAACAGTTATGGCAAGAACCACGCGAACACTTCCAGGATAGTCCTCTGTATCTGCTATCCTCCATAAAGCGTTTTAAATCTACATCCAGTCCTTGTGCTGCATAAAGCATTTGAGCAGGAAACTATCTACCTCATTCTATTTCTTCAACCGCATTCCAGCAGCAGTTCCACATTAATATCTTGGCAGTTATGACAGATAATCTTTTGTTCCATAATGTTATACAGCGTGACATGTATACGAAGTTTCTTGAGGACACGCTTTCACTCCGATTGAAAGTCGTGCCACTTATTGTGTTACCAGAGTACCAGCCCCAAGGGACACCTCCGCATTATGGAAGGCTGCCAAAGGGTTTATCTAAATGAAAAATTTCCCACAGCGACAGACTGGTCGTGGAGGACGAGTAAACTGACCTACCTACTCTGTCCTGACCTAAATCCATTAGATTTTTACTTGCGGGAGCACCTAAAACAACTCGTATGCAGGACATCATTTCATTTGCATCACTATATGAAACACGCATCCGGTATGAAAGCGAACACTTCGAAAGTTGAATACAAAAAAAGAAAAAGAAATTTTATAACTATATATTACAAGCCTATTGGAAAAAGAAACAGAGGGCGTCCCAGAAAAAGCTGGATCGAACAGTTCTTTGAAGAGATTTAATGGTACAGACTTCATAAGCCTAAAATCCACTAAGTACAAGAAGAAGAAGATAAATATATATATAAAATATAAATAAATTATAATATTATTTTATAAATTATATAATTGTATAATTATATATTTTTAAAAATTATTATGAAAATATTTTTGTAATAAAAACGGTTTTGAAAAATGTCACGCCAGAGTTTTTGATGGGCTTAATGTGATTTCTACTTATCGGTGACAACCGTTAGTGCTCCTTAAAAATATCAGTTACTTTTATCAGTGACAAAATCACTCATAGTGATACATAATGCAAGATATATCACATGTTACACGTATGCATGCGCATAACCAGTAAAAAAAAAAAAAATCTGTTTATATTCTGGGACGACTACGCGGTCAAAGGAGTTCACAAGATACAGAGAATACGAGAAACAGCACCTTATTTAGCAGCCACTAGCAACTTGTGATATACCTTATACGTATGCATGAATGTAACATGTATTCACAATAACTAAATCTGTCATCGATTTTGAAGCCACTTTGTGTAAACGCTACTGAATCTAGTGTCCATAAAAAGATGATTTTAAAAAAAGGTTTTTGTTTCAAAAAAGTGATCTGAAACGATTAGGTTGTAAGTGATAATTCTAGTAGCTGGCAACGCGTATTCGTACTTATAACGAATACCGAGATGCAAGGTATTCGTTACGAGTAAGCGGTGATTTAGTAGCAGATACTTTTCACAGATATCGTTAACTGTGATAGTGACTTTCTGGTATCAGTGACAAAGTAACAGATAGGTAAATTTTAACATTCTCTACCTTTTAGGGGTGGTTTTTTTTTGAACAGGTTATTCTCATAAGAATCAAATAATGGAAGAAAACGAAACGTGACGTTTTTTGAAATGTGTTATCGTTCTACAAACAAATAAAAGTAAACATTTCGTTAAATCAGTGAAACTGTTACCGTTACTAATGGAAAAACTTACGTGTAATACAGCCACAGTATAAGTTTACTATATGTGAACTTTGTTCGACTGAATAAGTACACCAACTGATTTATTGGAATGACTGAATAGTTGTTAAGTCTGTGTTATTCCATTATGCCATTATTCTTCATCCACTTTGCCTCAAAAGTACTGTAATTCTAGATCAAAGTTTACCGTTAAAAGTGCAAAGTATATTACGTTTAGCTTGTCAAAATTCTCAATCAGTCTGCACTACAACGTATTCCATGTGATCATTGTGATCTTTGTAATGTTTGTTTTAAACCTCTGTTGCTGAAGGATGCATTTTGTTAGTTATGAGAAGAAAAAAAAGAGGAGGGGATGTATAGACCATCCTAAAACTGGGCCAATTCTAAATAACACACACACACGCATATAAGTTAATTTAACTAATGCTATCAAATAAAAATAGTTTAAAAATATTGTCACATTAACAATTATACGTTTAGTGGCAGTTATCGGTTTTTAGTTTTAGTGTAATGATATAAAAGTTGTATAAATAAAATACTGCAATTTATTTTTAATTACTTTTTGATTTTTAAGTTTAGAAATTAATAACTGAAACAGTACATGATTTTCTTAAATTTTAGACAAAATTATTTTTTAGCTTAAAATCCAAAATTAACTTGATCTGTTCAAGTTAACAATTAAATAATGGACATTTTGACCAATAACCATTATAATATAACTTTTAATATAAGTGGTACAGATGGTACCAGTTATATTACAAGCCGAAACATACACATCCAAATAAACACATGATCTCATGGGTAGCACAGTTGTAGAATCGCCGTCCTCCCGACACGGGGTAGCCTTAGTTGCCAATGCGCTATAAAACAGCAACAAATCAACTGTACACCTGGTGGAAAAGACCTGAGTTCGATTCCCGTCAATGACATGAGGAATTTTTATGGGCCTTTTTCACAATGTGGCTGAGTTAGTCCGTCTCATGCGAGGGTAGCATGGTTTATTCCCTCGGAAACTCGGGTTTTTTTCCAGCAAGCATAAAATCGACCATATAACACACGAAATTTACAGACAGTATAAATGGAGCAATACGGGCTTAGTCGCTGATGCTCCTAAAACCAAAAAACAACAACAATAAATACATGAAAAGTTAAAAGTTGCATAATTACGCCTAAATCTTTTCTGATTTCACTTTGTATTTATTTAGTCAGGTGTTGACGATTCCCGATTAATGAATATCCATATCTACTTTCTGGAAGAATTTCTATATTAACATAGAAAAATCACTGAAATGGAAACAGAAAAAAAAAAAAAAAAAAATCGCAGATAAACAAGGTGATATAAATTCTTACCAATCAGTGATGTTTTAAAAATGCGTTCGTTTTAAAGTTAAATTGCAATTGGTCAAACAAATAACCTAACTGCATCTTCAGTAAATATTCCCTATTTTGGCAAAATCTCTTCCAAACTTTCATTCAGTGTGTCAGCTGTAATACAAAAGAAATAACTATGCTACCACTGTCATTGTAATTGGATTCTAGGCCCTCGCGTGTCACACAGTGGTTATAATTCTCATCATCCAACACCAGTGAAAACGGCCTATGTTCGAATCCCATTAATGACCCTAGAAATTTTTATGGACTTTTTTCCAGCATGGCTGAGTTAGTCGATCTCAGGCGTGGGATGCATGGTTTTTCATCCCTTAAACTCGATTCGGATTTTTCGTCCAACAAACAGCAAACCGACAAAACGCACGCAGTTAAAGAAATAATATACTGACGCTTCATCACCTGAGTTGCTTTGGCGTTTAACATACCCATACATAACTTAAACGTTAGACCTAATCTCTTGGGCGCCTCCGTAGCCAGGTGGGAAGGCGCAGCAATGCGTAGCACACGCTTCTTGATTAAACCGGGGTTCGAGCCCGTCACCACCAAATACGGAGGATGCGGAAAGGTCAGGGAATGACCACCGCATATCCCGGAGCAATATGGCCTTAGTTGCTAATTCTCCTAAAAAAAAACCAAACAACAACCTAATCTCTTGAGGCCAAAGTGGAGTACATTTTTTTTTTTTTTTTTAAGAATATATGCAATT
The DNA here is from genome assembly GCF_048544385.1 of Mastigoproctus giganteus. Classification (NCBI taxonomy): domain Eukaryota; kingdom Metazoa; phylum Arthropoda; class Arachnida; order Uropygi; family Thelyphonidae; genus Mastigoproctus; species Mastigoproctus giganteus. Next base: position 207,347,925 of record NC_143582.1, on the reverse strand, counting down.
TACAGCCAACATATACTCGTGGATTTAGTTTCTTCGGAGCAACTTTAAACATACTCAAATCAATCCAATGGAATATATTCAGTTACACACACAAAGATTGCAGGTAATGATTCAGTAACTGGATCGGTATATAATAATTCCCACTGACGAACTGACTGACATTTGAGATAGCCTTCAGTGACTGTCACTGCATACCTCTGACATATTCGAAACAATGCTGTTGCCGCCAATGTTACCACCCTCTAAGAATCACTTTCTATACGCCTTAATGTTTAGCTCGCTTAATGTCCTTTTTCTCCCTCTCAAATTATTCTGAATTCAGCGTGTCTTTAACGGTCCTCCCCTTTCCTTCCTATAAATAATCAATTAACTATTAGGCTAACAGCTAAGCCTCGCCTATCGAAGTCTTTAACATACGCCCGCCTTGTAATTATTACTGAAGTTGGGCCAATGACCTAATTGCCCCTTTACATTCATTACTTGCTTATTATTCACTACGCGTAAATGGCTGAAAGTGCAAAACGCTGTTTCACTGATCACTCTTCACAAAATTACCACTGGCAGTAAATTGACGTGTCGCCATTTTTTTTTCTATCGCGACGTTGCCATATAAAGACATAATAAAATTTCATTTTTTAAAAACATAGTTTATAAGTCAATGTTTGCAATTAGGCTAAATGAACATATTTAACTCACACATCTGTAAGTGTTTGGGGCTACATTTAGTCTGGTAAAAATAGAAATATAAAAATCGTTCCAACTAGTGAAAGTTCTTTGACGTATAATGGCGCCACTTGTACTTCCGGCAATATCTTTTACCGGTCAATCAGCGAAACATGAGAATAACAAAGTGCTCTTCTTTATAAGCATAGCAGTGAGTGAACGATTAATATGGATTATTTCATAGTGTACAATTATAAATGGATTTCTATTTCCTTTTTCTTTTTTTTTAAGTTTATCATTTTTAGTATAAATTAAGTTATTGATTTCAAATTAATAGCTTAGTTATGTAGGCCTATCTAAAAAAATACAGTACTGTATATATAAAGGCATTTAGGCCTATAGGCAAAAACTAAAAAAAAAAAATTATATTACGCTGAGATATATTTGTCGCCGACGGGTTCGGAAGTGAACATGTAGGCATGCGTCCGAACTTCACCGTAAGCCAGTGAACGTTACAAACAAATAAGATTTTTGTTTTTATGTACGTATAGTTCTATGGATTTATGAACTAATGAAAGAAACCTTCTGTATACAAACATAAATACCGGTAGAAGAATACGATCGTTGTTTGTGGCAAGTTTGTGTGTGAGTGTGTGTGCTGAAACAGCGATTAACAGTTGAACGTGACCCCATTCCAACAACCACACGAGCCTTGCGTGTCTTGTCTGGATTTCTGTGCTCCAGCTAAGAAAACGTGTGCCACAGATGAAAACAGTAGAATTTCTATTGTAGTTGGTTGTTTTCGGTTATGTGAGTAAGACTATTTGGATATTAATTAATAGCATTTTAAGTTTTTTAACACTTTGTACCTTTAACCTATCGTTTTCCTAATTGCGTTAAAATATGAAAGAATTGTTTTATTATTAAGTAAAAACTCGAAGTTATGCATCGTGAAGGAAAATATTCTCTAGACCAGTCTAGCTAGAAAATGTTTCTAAGTAATATATGGAAGAGGCATAACTAGAGTTGGAAACGTACTTGGTAATGTAGTGAGAGCAAAGAGGAAGCAAATAAACTCTATTTACCTTGACAATAAATGTGATAAATATTAATAAAGGAGACATCAAATGTAACATTACATTTGTTAATAGTGTATTAAATTAATTAATTCAATAATTTCTGTTAAATTATTAATAGATAATACAATTATTAATAATATTCCCAATTATTAATTTATTTTTAATAAATAACAAAACGTTCGGAGTAAAAATTGACAATTAGTTCAATATAGACTATTTTTATACATTTATTAATGTTAGTATAGCGATTGATTTATATTGGCACGAAGGTTTGTTTTGCTGGAAACCACGAGGGCAATAGAATAAGTTTCAAATGAAATTCTGGAAGTAATAACAGGAAGAAAACAGATAGATTCGACGATTATTAAGTCAATGCCTTACTTCATTAATTAATAGTAATATGTAGAGAGATATTTATCGGATTGAGTTCTGCTCAAAACCCAATGCTTTACAACGGTGAAAGAATGAGGATTCAAGCCGAAATCGAAACTAGGTATGGAAAATTAGTTGGAAATTGATTTTCCAACTAAGGGAAGCACAAGGGGAAGATGAATGCTGAGAAAGATGTGTTATCTTTCTCAGTATTGATATGAATCTTTAGATTAGAACCATTTGATATGAACCTCTCACTTTCTTGCCATTTTTTCTTACCATTTATAACTTTGGTTAATTTATTCCAATTAATTATTATTTTAAAGATGTTTTTAAACAAATTGGTCTGTTATTAACCTACTTTTCAGTTAGCAATTCTGTGAACATTGGTTTCCCAGTCTTTCACAAAAACTTTGCATACAACTGTTTTTTAGCAAATACTAACGAGCCGAAGTTAATTACAGCACTGCTTGCATTTAGTAAATATTACAGCTAAGTAAATTTGCATTTCGCCATTAATAGGAAGTAGCAAAGGTGAATGAGTATATGTTCCATTGCATTTGACCTTGCACCAAGCAAAACCAATCTCCCTTTGCTGTTAAAACAGCGACAATTTTCTTTGATTACTGTTCTTGTAATCGTAATAAATAACGTAAGTCACGGGAACAGACATTTGAGTATGTAGGTGTGGTTTTTCATGATGTATTGGTTGCTTATGGACAATTATGTTGCATTAATAAGACCCACATCAAGGGATAATTTTGGTAATATTTGTAATTAAAACAACTATGGTAATTTAGTAAATAATAAACACGTGTTTTCTGAAAATTGCTTTTCAAGAGATATGAAAAATACGAAAACAAAAAATTATATGCTGTAAATAAATGAACTATTATAAGAAAATGAAAACTTAATCTTTAGTTGTTAATAAAAGGAAATGTAATACACTACATTCAGGCGGGTTTGTTTACCGTGTTTAGAGGAGGGTGGACCTGAAACGAACGACAGAAGTTCGCAATGGCGTTTCAAAGGTGCACCTTTAAATTATTTATATGGGAATTGTTGGGTTGCTTTTATTTTTAAACTCCTAATCAATTCAAACAAAAAACGTAATTTTTTATTTGTAAATTAAGTATCCTCTAAGGTTTCTTTGTCTGCGTTATTGAAATTATTGGTAATAAGCCGGGTTTTACCCCTCCACGTGAGACTGACTAACTCAGCTCCACTTAAAATACCTCAATAAATTCCTCATGTCATTCACTAGATTCAAACTGCGAACCTTTTCAGACTTACATGAGTCCCTCCAGAAGTCATATAAAGGAAAATGAAACTGAAGATAGTTTCGTAAATATTGTTAAAGGTAAACTACAAATTTAGAAAATGAATTCGGTTTGGGGACTACAAGATTCCTGGAGGTTGAAACAAACACCATGTATTGCACTTTTTCAACATTGTCACCAGACAAAATGACACATTTTTGCCACTTTTCAATATACTTCCGCATGCCAGTTTTGTAGAAGTCCTCTGAATGTCCTTCAAATCACGACTCGGCTGCAGAAATTACCTCATAATCATCAGCAGCAGTAAAGTGTTTTCCACGAAGAAAGGACTTCAGGGCAGGAAAGAGGAAGAAATCTGAGGTCGGGGGAATAAGCAGAATGTGGCAATATTTCCAACCCACATTCTTGGGCACACCTCACTGCAGCATGCGAGGAATGCGCAGGGGAATTATCGTGGAGCAAGCGCACACCTTTTGACAACTTTGCCCGTCTTCTTTCTTTTTTAGCAGCACGGAGCTTTATGAAGAGGTTGGAATAATACTTCGCCGTCACAGTACAGCCATTATGAAGGTAATTTGTTAGTATTACATCATGCTGATCCCAAAATAACTGGCATCATCACCTTGCTAGCACTTGGCTGCACCTTTGCCTTTTTGGGGGATCGCATGCTTTCGTTGTTTTGGCATTTGTTTAATTTCGGGATCGCGGTGATGGATACAAGTTTCATCCATGGTCACTAGCCACGAAAAAAGCCCCTCTTGATTTTCCTGGCACATCGACAACATTTCATGAGCACATTGTGTCCTTTCCTTCTTCTGGTAGGAGATCAGAAGTCTGGGAACCCATGTAGCAGACATTTCACTCTATTCAACTGTTGGTGGATGATGTTCTCTCCACAGACTCTACACTAATTTAAAGCTCTGCAGCGTGTTCCAAGATTAATGCATCAATTTTTGCAACACTCTCTCCTGTTACAGCAGTTGTTGGGTGTCCTGCGATTTCTTCATGATGCTTCATGAGGTTCTTCCACATTTGAATTGTTTATACCAATGTGCAACAACGCTGTAACCTGAGCACTCTTCTCCATAAAGAGCGACCATTTCTTCGTGAATTGGTTTGGGTGTTTTCCCTTAAAAAAGAAGAAATTAAAAAAAAAAAAAAACTTAAAGAAACTTAAAAAACAAAAAAAAAAAGCTTAATAAAAACTTACAAAAAATTTAAAAAATAATCATCAGATCGAAACCAAAATTTGTGTTCTTGCTGTAGAGATTTTTTGAACCCCTCTTGTAATATGACTTAACATAATACCTAATAAAATTTTATATTTATAGAGTCGTTGAGCCACAGTTCTAGTACGCACAATAGAACTGTGAAATAGAAACAGGTTTATAAATGCGTCAATATAAGTCTAATTTCTTCTGTGGGATTGATTTTTTCCTATACTCTATAAGAAAAATTAAAATTAAAGGTTGCGGGGTTTATTCCAACGCATGCATTGAAATAATTTGATAATAGTATGCATCACTGCGTTCTGTTTTCCATTTTGGGAACCTCTGGTTCCTCTAGTGAAAAGTCCGACTCGCGGATAATGTTTCAAATATCGTTTTAGATTGAACAGCATCACCAAAAGAGGTAAATCTGCTATTCATTTAAAACTATTGTGACAGCTGTTTTCGAGACTGATTAATATCTCATCAAATGATTGGTGGCTTCTATTAATAAACTCATACCGCGTGGTAAATAATGTAAATTTGGTAATCTGTAATACTGGGCCAACGCGGTCCAGTATTAGAGTTTAAATATATATAGACACATAACGACCTTTCACCACTTGGTGTGTGAAAAGAAAATTTCCAGTGTATGCTGCATACATATTTCGACGATGAATTATTCACAGTTTGGCCCGTTTGCGAATAGAGGGTTCCATCGTCTGATGAGTGACCAGTAAATCTTTGAAGGATGTCGCTGTGTGCCTTGAGTTTTAAATGAACAGTAGATTCACCTGTCTGCAATGCTTATTAGCATGTTAGATTGACAAGTGAATAACGCTGTCTTCTCTAAAGTGAGCGTAAGCCCAGACCTTGTCTCTGGAGGGACTAGAGTGTCCTCCAGTACGAAAATAGAGCGCAGAGGTGCTGTTAGGTGTATGTTAAGCGCCATAGGAGCTACGGCAATCAGGCGTCAGTTTACTGTTGTCTGTAATTGCTCGCAGAGATACTTGCTGTTATCAATATGGTGTATGTTATTTTCTAAAATGTATTGACTGTCCTTTATTAATGACAAATTTAAAATTGTGCATACCTGTCATGCAAGGAATTATATTTTATGTAATTTTTCTTTCTTTTGTAGGAAGGGCAAAAAGTTAATCTTTCTACCAGACATTGGAGGATGGAAAAACTTCAGAATAAAAGTGGCAATGTCGGTGTTGCAGTTTTAGATTCAAGCAGTCATCGAAATTTGCCTACCTATGCCAAGCCAGGAGGTGAAGGTTTAGATTATAGAGCAATTCTTGCAATTCTTGAGCAACAGGAAGAACGACTGAAGAAAAGAGGAAGTATTCGAGAGAGAGAAGGTGGGAAATCGAATACTTACTTGTGTTTTCCTCTTTTGTCAAGCAGTAGACGTTGCAAAGAAACTTCGCTAAGTTCAGATACATCGTGTTCCTCCTTAGAATTTCACAGACCCAAGAGTAGAAGAGTGGACGCAAAAGGATGCCAGAGAAAAGAAGCTATTGAAAAATTATTACGAAAATCAGAACTTTCCGACTTTAAAAACGAGAATATGCCAAAAACAAAGACGAAGCTATTCAGCTATCACGAACTCGGAAAAACCTTGGAAGGAAGCAGTTGGGAAAGACTAGGGAATAGTACCGGATGGTCTTCAAAAAGTTCCAGTGAAAGTCTCAATAAAAAAGAATGGCTTTCAGCTGTAAAAGCCAAAGTAGAAGCCGAAAGGGAGAAATACGCATCTAGTTCCTCTGAAGATGAAAAGTCGGCTCATTTATTTCGTCAGAACGCTGCTAAAGTGCCGCACAAAGATGGAAAATCTCGATCTGCTCGCAGTGGACGCTATTTCAGAAGGAAGTCGCAAGAAGAACTAACATCCATAAAATTTCTACAGAACGAACAAACTGATGCTAACGGCAGTAGTGTTTATTCCGATTTCACGCGAAAACCACCACTAGTCAAAAAAAGTGCTGAGAAACTTTTTGACGAGCCATTTTGGAAGGACAAATCTTGTTTTAATAAATATGCAGTCCCTGCAGATGATCCTTATTCTTCATTTTATAAAAGTCTGGAGTCGCTATTGGACAATAATAATGACCACCAGCGAACTTGGAAAAATTGTCACAAAGACTGCATGAAAGAGCAGCCACAACCTGTTCACAGTGATTCATATGCTGTTATTTCCAAACCCTTACTGATACCTTCTTTGAAAACTATTCCTTTAGTCCCTAGGGCAAAATTGGAAACAAAGCCAGTTGGTAGAAAGTACCACATGCTCACAGTTGCAACCGCCACTCCTTCGGCAACAGAAACAAAATTTGAATCAGTCCTCTATCCTCGACCATGTGCTAGAGACTCCGGGATTAGTTCAATGGCTTCAGCCTCTAGTATGGCCAGAGCACCAACTCCACCACCACGTAGTGTTCATTCAAAAAATGCCGTAAACGAAACTTTCCAGCAACTTAAAGAAAGATATGCCTCCATAAATAGAGCCTCCAACACAGAAGTACGGTTTTTGGACAAAAGGCACAAAGATGAAAACCGAAGTGTAAATCAAGAAAGTCCAGGGGGAATTACATACCAGAAACTTCTTGTTGGAGGGGACACCGTTACTTTAATGAAAGAGAAGAAAGAAAATTTAGTGGGAATAGAAGGGCAAGGAAGTATTTCTGATACATCTCAAGACACTTTTGGAAATAGATCCCGTTCGAAGCAAAGAAGTAAAGAAAATGACAGTAGAGAAAATGAGAATACGCAGCTAAAAATGCCCTTTAGATCAAGATCTCCTGTGTTTGATAAAAGGACAAATAATCCCAGTGATCGTGTTTACCAATCTCACAAACTATTGAACGTTGATATCGGTCAAGGAGAAACATGCTTAAGTGACTCGCAAATCACGACAGATAAGCAGTTGCAGACTAGTCGTTTTAACGATGAGCGAAAGAATGTAGACAACCAAAAAACAGCATTCCAGACAAGCATGAGTGAGACAATGAGATCTAATCAAAGCAACACTCCACTTAATAACAGTTCGAGGCCAGTGAATAAATTGTATGAACTCGGAATGTCCTCTTCGTGGACTCCTAATGATTTTAAGAAAAGTTCCAAACCTTCATTTATAAGTGGTCATATCAAATCAGTGAATCAAGTGCCATGTCACATCGAGCTCCCCATCACTGATACAGGTTCAAAACGCGTAACTAATCCAAATTATAAATCTAGTAACTCTGGTACTGCTGTTCCTTATTCAATGAAAGACTTTAACCTCTTACCATCCAAGAAAGACTATGAGAGTTATAGTCAGGGTTACAGGTACATTAGTGAATCTCCAGAATTTGAACCGCAGCAGAAATGCTTGGAAAACGCTATGGCCGAACTTGAAACAGTGTATCGAACCTTGAGATTGAGCGATGAAGAAAATCCCCAAAAGCCAAGTAATAAAGAGTTGCTAGAGAAAGCATCGCTTACCTCCACAAATCTCTTTTCTGATAAAAAGAATTTAGGTCAAAAACATTCCAGCAAGCAATTATTTGGGCAGTTCTCAAACAAAAATATAAAATCTGAAGATATTCATTCTGCCATCGACAGTTTAATTGCACTTAGCAAAGAACTGCAAAGGCCATTGTTGTTAAAAGAATCGCTATATAATGATAAATCAATTAAATCTGGCTCAAAAGTCCCTCTTATAAACTTAATGGGAACATCAGTAGAAAATGCTGTTGAGGATCTAGTTGAGAGCTCCCAAGAAATAAATAAACGAAACAAAAGAGAAAATGAAATAAAGAGAGATAAATCGGATATTACTAATCACTCCAAAACTTCTGCTTCTGAAGAGCATGTTTCTCCTTTGGAGTTTAACAGTAGGTATGCGGAAAAATTACCTGTAAAAGACACATATAATAGTGATAAAGAAAACACTCCAAGCCGAATTCCTAAAGTAGACGATGTCTATAAAAATGAGGAGTCCAAATTAGAGATCGTAAACTGTAAAAAGAAAAGAGCTATTCGGTCGAATTCTGCTAGTCTTGTTCATGTTTTGCAAGGAAAAGAACAGTGTAGCTCTCAAAACAATGTTTCCAAAGCTCAAAGTGTGGGAAATATAAACACATTAGTGCAGAGAGTAAATTCCTCAAATGAACAGCATTCTATAAATGAAAATAATTCTGCTAGTTCCTTAAGACAGTTTGAAACAAACACAACGAAACCGGGCACAGACGAACAGACTTTGCGTGTGTTGAACATGCAGAACATAACTAAAGAAAAGGGAGTTATCGACGAAGAACCCTTAAAGTCGTACAAAATACGTGAAAAGTGTGAAGAACTGCCAACAGAAAATAAAGAAATATGGCAAGTTCGAGTAGCAATGAATTCCGGTTCCCCGAAAACGAAGCCACGAACCCAAAATTCCACTTTACAGTTACACACAACAGTGTTTCGTTCTCGATCATCTCCACTTCCTCGACATCAAAAGTTCCTACCCGATTCGGATTTAACTACGGGCACCAGATCAGACTCCGACAACAAACTGAAGGTAGTAAGTCACCCTTATGAAAACCATTTGGATGAATTGCTATGGTCCTTAGACCGAGAAACCAGAGCTGTAACCAGCCTATCACCATCTACAGAAGATACCGAAATTCATGCGTCAAAGGCTTATCACTTGCTGACGGGAAGTTTAGAAGGAGGTGAGATGCATGGATTGAATGTGAAAGCGTAAATCGTGAAGCCTGTGGTTTTCCCTCCCCATTGTTCTTAACCCATCTACTTGACTGCATGTTGCTTTGATGTGACTCTTGTAATTGAGAAGAAATCGTGTTTATGTGTGGGATTTCTTTTCATAGCATAGTGTTTCTTGTTACTTTCATATTAACCAGAAAGAGCAGGCAATTCTTCTGTTACCTGTATTAAATAATTAAATGTCATCTGTTTAAATAATTAACTGAGTTATGCGTCTACATTATTCATCATTTAATGCATGACATTAACTAAATATTGTTAAACAACTTCGAACAAATAAATGTTTTTAAAAAGTTTACTTATCGCCATTCTTACTAATTTATAATTATTATATTTGAACTCCTTTCGTGCGGCTGCCTTAGAATGTGGCCGGTGCCAAATCATAGAATTTTCCGGGCCATGTGAGGTAAAATATTCTCTACCATAGACTTTTATTTAAGTATTTTCTCTACTTATCTTCATTTTGCATTGAAATAAATAACAAATACTCTCCTGTGTTTGAGAAGCAAACTGGATCTCGATTTATCTGCAAAGTGTTGGCCCATTGGTCTTGGTTCCAGTAGTGTCTGCGCCAAGTTATTCGGACTCCTCTGTGGAAGGTGTGTAGAGAAAGCAAATCATAGGTCATGTCACATAGAGTCCCCTTTTCTGAAGTCTGTGTACAGTTTGCTTTGAAATTGTCATTCCTGTGGCCACAGAGGCTCGAGAGAAGCTGTCTGACTGTTATCTCCCTATAATATCTTGTTTTTAGTGCCAGACAGCGTCATCTTGAGAACTCTTGGCCGACCTTGAATCTGCTTCAAGACACCTCTCCTCTATCCCCATATTCTTTCTATAATCTTGAAATTATCACTTTTAATACATTTGAGATTCTGTTCACCTGGACTTGCGACTGTCCTTTTATCATCCTGCCAATAGCCACCCATTGCTCCAAATCTTCAAAACGTCTCGTTGTATGCTGCAGAAATAGGAAAACTTAATTAGATTTGTTCTGTATCGTGTTAGATAATAATAAAAAATAATAATAACAATACGAATAAGCAGACACACAGCTAATAAAATGTTTATTCGTTCTATGCACATATTTGCTTATGCTCAATTTATTATTTTTATTATTTTTTACATCGAAAACTCTATTGCATTTTTTTTTTTTTTTTTAAATTCAAATCGCCATAGCTCCATAACTGTTCAGAACTGGATGCCAGACGTAACCTAATGGTCAGCACGGGACTACATTCGCTCACGCGTTTGAGTTGACCGTGGTTATAGCCCAGGTGACTACAGTAATGATTGTATTATTGTGAACTTTGTGGTCTGGCCGTGCGTAGTATAAACAGAGCATGTTTATATGAAAAGGAACTTTCTTTTCGTTGTTTATCAGATCCTGAATCGATTTTCAAAGTACCACCCACATGCTATTGAAACTCAATGTACTCGAATCACAGGACTTTTCCCGGCTTAGCTAATTTTAAGCTTTTTTCGAATTTCGGAATTCCCGGACCACTTAAGGAGTTTAAGTATACCTGCATTAAATATTGCATGCCTTTATAGCATATTTCTATTGAAAAATGGATACCGCCATATTTATCTAAACAGAATAAAAAATTAAATACTGTTAATTAAAAATAATTTTTTTTCAGTTCATTTTTTTTAAATATTTGTTTCGTATATGCATTTCGTATCTTAGCAACAAATCTTTAATATTTCTGCAATCAAAGATCATTGCAAAGGTGTGAAATGTTATAAGCATGAAAGCAATAGTGGAGTGGAATAGAATAATTACTCGTATTTACTGCAAAATTGTCATATTCAATACAATATGAGAATTATACCACAGCAGTGGGCACACTCAGCCCAGAGTAGTATAGTAGTATTAGTAGAGGTTGTGATGCAAGAAAGCAAGCTTATGTAGCATCAGCCACATTCCCTCTAAACGTTTGTCCAGTTCCTCCTTCAATTTATTTAAGCTATCAACTTCCACAACGACAGATGGAAGTTTGTTCCAGCAATCAACTACCCGCTGGCTATAGACAGTCATCTAATCTATAACTGTCTTTCTTCAGTTTGAATCTATGCCCCCTCAGGTTCGTAACCTGAGCAAGAGGAAGAATCCCATCAGAATTGAGCCCGCTCAACCCATTCAGTGCCTTATACACCTCAATCAGATCACCTCGTAGGTGCCTAGTCTCCAGACGCTGCAATCTGCAGAACTTAAGCCTTTCTTGGTAAGTGGACCCCTTCGTTCCCCTCACCAATTTTGTTGCCCTTCTCTGTACTCGCTCAAGTAACCCTACATCCTTCCTAAAGTAGTAAAATACTAGTAAATAGATTCAGTGGGGGCCACTGGTGATTTTAAATGATAATGCCAAAATAAATAAATGATAATCATTTTTTCTTAGAGCATTACTTTTTTGTAATCTGCGTAAACTTTCTATTTCAAGTTATCTTCGTATGGCAACGATGAAAAGTTTATTATTATTTTTCCCTCTGATTGCGCGGGTTCCACCCTGTGACAGGTGTTGCTACCAAGTACACAGGGTGGTTGTTAAATCCGGGTTACTGTTGGTCGAGGAACTCTGACTATCCTACAAGTGTTCAGGATTGCGACTTTCGAGAATTCTTTGTAGGTGTTCTCCAGGAGACCTGTTGCTGCTAGGCTGTTATGTAGGGTCTTTCGCACCATACCGGTGGTTTACACGACGATCGGGATGGTCGTTATTTGTTGCATATGTCATATTTCTTTGATCTCCTCTCTTAGGTTCGCTACTTCCTGATTTTTTCCTTATGGGTTTTCTGGAGGTTGCCAGTGTTGGGCACCGCTATGTCAATCAGATAGGTAGCCTTTTCCTTCTTGTCGACAATGGTTATGTTCGGTATGTTGTGAGGGATTGTCTTTTCCGTTGTTATAGCGCGATCCCAGTACAGCTTGTGAGTTGGAGTCTCAAGTACTGTCTGGGGTTTGTACTTGTAATATGGTACACTTTCTTTGTTCAACTGGTATTTCCTTGCTAGCTTCTGATGTATTATCCTGGATACCTGGTCATGTCTACGAGTGTACTCCTTGCATCCTTCGGTGATGTGTTGTATTGTTTCTGAGGCCAGATGGCATCGTCGACATGTGTCATCTGACATTCCGGGCTCCTTGGCACTGTATTTTCTATAGTCTCTGTTGTTGATTACCTGGTCTTGGATAGCGAGCATGTATCCTTCAGTCTCGGGGAAGAGCTTCCCGCTCGTGAGGCATGCATTGGAAGCCATTTTATCTATGTGGTCTTGATGGAGGTCATTGTAGTGTCTACCATGGAGGGTCTTCTTTGCCTATCTTTCTTTGTGCCGTCTGAGTGGGAGAGGATTCATGGCCTAAGTTGAGTAAATTATTATTATTATTATTAATTGCGAATAAACACTGATAAAAGTAAGCGATACTATAAACCGGAACTGCTCGTACTGTGGCACATGCACTGTTGACTTACGAATACGACACACAATAAGTTATGTAGCATTTAATAATTTATAACATCAGTTGTTATAAATAAAAATACACACAGACTAATAATAATAATAAAATAAATATAAATCAGTAATATATTTAAAAAAGGTATTTACTCTTTTATTTTTTCAGTGCAATTATGGTAGTGACACGATTTAGTGGTGGTTTGTGTCCAGCTGCCACTGAATAGATTAATGATGTCAGTGCCCATAATTTATACTTTTAAACAAATTTCTGGCATTTAAACATTACAAAATTACAAAAACAATATATTTTAAAGTACAGTATGTAATTACTAATACGAAGATTAGTACAGTAATTTAAAAGCATGATTGCATCACTATCAGCTTATGTGAATGCTGCTAAGAATTATACAAACATTGTAATTGGGTTCTTTGAGATCGTTCACCCCTATTTTTATTCTCTTACTTTTGCGTAAATTGGCACTTTTCCATATTCTTATGAAAGAAAAGGCCATATATAAACAGCTCATATTGCACTTGTACAACTTCTATTTCATTTTTACGCCCCAAACAGAAATCAAACCATTTCTTCGCATGCGCTGTTTTTTACACTGTAATAGATCAGCAGCAATACGTACTACGTCTAGGCATGCTTCTTTTAGCTAGCATGGTTAAAATCACTCATTGCTATGATTTTGTGACTCGATTTCTACGAAAACATGTTTTCTTGTATTGTACTGAGTGAAATGAGAACTCAGTAAATAAATAGTTGATCTGTAAAAGGCTTCGAAAATATTTCCAGGTAACATCATTTTACGATTAGAAATATAGCTTTTACAGCATCATTTATTTATTTATTATTTCGTGCTTTGGTTGTATGTTTTAAATTAATAACTTCTTATTAGGTTTAATATATTTAACATTTTAAATGAACAACTGCATTTGTAATTAACCTTGATGATAGAAAGTAGAATGAAAGTGCAGTTTATACTCACAAATGCATAATTTCAATGGTTTATTACTGGTCATACTTTAACTAGTTTTAATAATTTATACAGAAATAACATTGTAATCAACTAATAATGCTTTCTTTATATTCCTTCTTTTCGTACTTTCCTCTTCTTGCTGTCTTGAAATATAAACATAATTTCCAACCATGCTTTTATCATTTTAATTTCATCCATCACTTTATTCCAGACTGCATTCCAAGTGACGCCATTCTTTTATTTGACTTGTACAATAGAGAGAGAGAGAGAGAGAGAGAGAGAGAGAGAGAGAGAATATTTATTGCAACACCGCAGGATGGAAACCTCCTCAACAATTCAACATCATTTGATTTGGGAGGAAACGATCTGAGGTAGGAAGTCTCCGATGCTTCGAGCAGAGCATTGGGGTTTGACCGAAGTTCTAGCTTGGGTATTTGCCAATAACACGAATCCCAAATGGATGGTGTTGAGGTTTGGCCTGTGACCATCTTAAATTTTGCTACCAGTCGCTGTACTTCAATAATATCAGGTAGTTGCTGCATCCCCAGTGAAGTAGCTAAGATTATAGTTCTGTCCTGTGGTGAGAGACAAGCTTTTTGGTTAGCCCATTTAAGGAGCCAGAATTCTGCAGCGATGATTGGCTTTTTCGTTGTAGTAGCTGCTGATGTCCACACTTCAGCGGCATAGAGGAGTGGAGTAGAAATTACTGTCCTAATGAAATCCCTAATAATTTAAGGATCTTTGACATAGATTAATTGCTGTTTAGCTGCCCATCGAAGAGAGGCTGCTCTGGACGTGAGCTTGTCTACATGAGCATAAAACCAAAGTTTTGGGTCAAATACTATTCCCAAATCTGCTTGGGTAGAAGTGGCAGATATTACAATTCCATCGCGTGTTGGGGCTATTATCGTAGGGGTTGGTTTGAGGGAAAACACCATTGGTTTTGTTTTTTGTGGATTGATTTAGAGTCCGTCATTTTATATAACCATACTTATAAACAAATTTAAGGAAAATATCTTGAAACATTGCATACAGAATTCGTTATACAAGTTGTATTTTTGTAAATGCCTGAATTTTTAAATATTATTTTATGCCATTATGTGGGTAGAACTTCCTTACGGTTTGAGAATTAATCATGAATTATTTATTAATAAATACAATGCATAGCCACTTTATTAGGTACACCTACCCTTTTCATGAAATGCAATGCTCCTTCAGTAGCTGCATCACGTGTTCATACTATGCGATGTGACGTTTTTGTTCTTGTTGTTGGGTTTTAGAAGCATCAGTGACTAAGGCCATATTGCTCGGTGTATACTGTCTGTAAATTGTGTTCTGTGGTCGATTTGCTGTGCGCTCGACGAAAAACTCGAGTTTCTGAGAGAAAAGACCAAATTACTCTTGCCTGAGACTGACTTACTCAGCCACGTTGTGAAAAAGACCCAAAAAAAATTCCTCCCATCATCGACGGGATTCGAACTCAGTTCTTTTCCACCCGGTGTTGGGAGGACAGCGATCCCACCAACTGTGCTATCCACGATGGCTGCAATATGAAGTAGGTAGGCAGATGCCTGGGGATTTTGTATGTACGGAATTCGGTGCGAGAATGGGCAAAACGGAAATTTTAAATGACTTTGAATATGACGTGGCAGTCATACGCACCAGTGTGAGTATTTTGGAAATTGCAACCCTATTAGGGATTCTATGTAAGACTATCTTGGGTGTATCAAGATTGGTCCAATAACCAAAGAAAATCCGCCCATTGGATGTCCTTTGGTTATTGGATCCAACTTGAACCTGCCCAAGTGTAAACAATGCAGGCCGGTGGTCACTGTGTAATGGTCTCTGCTGCTTTTTTTTTTGTGATACGCATTGAGCCTCTTGATACCAGTGGAACAACATTCTCTTCTCTTCGCTGCTGCAGTCCATCCATCTGTGAATGGATTCTTCCAACTGGATAATGGACGATGTCTTACTTACTTACCAGCTCCGGCCACAAGCATATTCAACCGGTTCTGTCGAACACGGCCCCGCGCTCAAATGGTCTAAATAATAATATCATCCGCATCTTTTCCGCATTTCTGTCAACGAGCCTACAGCCGTCTTAATGTCTAATTACTCACATTATATTCCAAGAGCTGTAAATTTTGAAAAATTTGAAATTTTGAATACTGTAAAATTTGAAAATAATTAAAAAAATCACTATTACAAAAATACCCCGTATTTATTTTTGCACGGGACCCCAGGACCCTGCAAGTAATTCTGGAACAGGGCTCCACAAATTTTGGGGCAGGCTCTGTTACTTACCGTACTTAATTATTCATGTCGTTCCAGCTTTTTGCCGGGTTAATAAGGAAACCAGTCTTCTCCATTTAGCTCTATCTTCCCACCATTCCTCTCTTTCCAACTCAGCCCAGCTAAGGCCTCTTCTCTCTACATTGCTCTTCACCTCTTGGTCTTTTACCTTCCATTTTCATTTGTAACATCCTCTTCGGTAATCTGTTATCCTTTATTCTCTTCACATGATTAAACCATCGCAGTTCGTTCCTCTCAATCATTTTTTGTAATCATTCTTCTCCCATTTTCTCCCGAATGGTAGCGTTTCTTACTCTATCTCTCCTGATTTTTCCATGCACGCCTCTCAGAAGCTTTATTTCCATCAATTGCATTCTGATAAATCTTTCTCCCGCATTCCAACACATAGGTTATTACTGGTACATAATGAGCTCTATAGAGCTCTGTATATCTTGCACTTCTCCGTTGTGGGTAACACGGTTGGTATAATCACCGTCCTCCCCACACCGGGTGGAAAAGACCTGAGTGCGAATCCTGTCGATGATGCGAGTAGTTTTTATAGATCTCTTTCACAATACGTGGTTGAGTTAATCGGTCTCAGGCCAGGATATCATGTTTTTTTTGTTTTATTCCTCCTTAAACTCTGTTTTTTTTTCCTCCTTATACTCTGGTTTTTTTCGTCCAGCAAACAGCAAATCGACCACACGAAATTTATAGATATATTGTATACGGTGCAATATGACCTAAGTTACTGATGCGCCTAAAAGCCTAAATATAACATCGTGCACTCCTCAGGCCTCCCAAAAACAAACCTCTTCTATCAGAGCTGTTCAATAAAGAAATCATATATCTTTTTTCACAATATACCGTTTATTAATCATCTACATTTTGATGGACCTGTTCAAAGTAGATTTGATGAAATGCACTTACTCCAACGTTTCTGCCATTCTTCAAAAATGTGGTGGAAGCCATGTTTTGACATGCGTTTGAGAATTGCCTCCGATGTCTTTACAACTTCTGTCAACTGGAAAAGTTTTCCTCGAAACTCCTTTTTTAACTTTGGAAATAAAAATAAAAAAAAAAACCATGTTGGTAAGCCATTCCTTCAATGTCAAAAATAGTGATGACAATACCTTTCCTGCAGAAGCCACAACTTTTGCTTTTTTTCGGTGTTGGCGATGATGTAACAGATGAGACACTCTGGTCTCATCGCGCTATATCATAAGGCCGAAATTGTACAGAACTTGTTCCTGGAATATGAGCGCGAATTCGCCCTACTGTGGTGGCCTTCCCAGTCACCTGATCTCAACCAATTGAGTACATGTGGAACGAGGTGAACGAGCTCTTATGAGTAACCATGTAATTTGCAACAACTGTGAGAAGCAACATAACTGTCCTAAGAAAATACTTTTTTTCAACGATTGGATAACTTAATATAGTGTTTATAACACATAACATGATTATCTAAGAACTGACGTTAATTTTAATAATGAATAATCCTTCTAATAACAGTTTGCCAGCCACAGATTTACTCAGTTCCTTCTTATTAAATATCTCATCAAATATGAAACTCGCATTAAACACTCCTTTGACACGAACGGAGCAGGAGTACACTAATATTGATGCTGATGTCAGGTTAGCGAACTCAATGTAATAAATTAAATGCGCTGCTAGATAACTTATCTTGTAAATGGTGCACCTCCGATATTAATCTTCGCTGCCTGACAGCAAGTAATTTTATGTTTATTAGAAGCTCTCGTTCGGGCAGGCTAACCACAGCTAAGGAGCCTTCGCAATTCATTGAGCCCTCACGATATGGTCACTTGGCTATGTCCTGAAATATAAACAAAGTCAGAGATTTTCCTTATTTCACTATCCTACTCTCATTTGAAAACAAATCGCCCTTCTTTTAAGGCTCCTTAGCATATATGCATAATCTGCCAATTGTCTTCACAATATCCTTTCCATCTGTCCGTCCGCATGTAATGCTCGACTTCCAAGGGATAGATTTTCATGAAATTTTATATTTATTATGATTATTTATTTTATAATTATGCATAACTATTTTTTCTTGCATATAACATCGGCTTTCCATGCACCATATATTGTAGCCAAAGCATTGAATATTATGTTTGTTGCCATGCTCTGGTTGAAGGAATGAATGCACAATGTGGCGGATGCGAAATTTTCTCGATTCGTGCATAAAAGTCTGCTAAATCATGAGTTATTATTATTTGATGACGATGAAACGATGAGTCCCGTTTCCAGTTATTTCGAACGGACGGGAGGGTGGGTATCTGACAGAAACCGCACGAAGCTATGCACTCGTCATGTGAACAAGAAACTGTTCAGGCAGGTGGACGGTCGGTAAAGGTCTGGGGGAGTGTTCAACTCGCACACGTTGGGACCTCTGGTACG
The DNA here is from genome assembly GCF_048544385.1 of Mastigoproctus giganteus. NCBI lineage: Eukaryota > Metazoa > Arthropoda > Arachnida > Uropygi > Thelyphonidae > Mastigoproctus > Mastigoproctus giganteus. Next base: position 207,329,416 of record NC_143582.1, on the reverse strand, counting down.
TCTAGACGCATCTCTGAACGGTCCAATTTACGTGTTCATCCTTGCAGACCATCTGCATCCCTTCATGATCATCGTGCAACCACAGGGCAATGGACTTTTCCAGTAGGACAATGCGTCTCCCCACAGATCCGTGGTGACTAGAACATGGTTGGAAGAGCATTCCGCTGATTTTACCACCATGGAATGGCCTCGCCGGACATGAACCCTGTGGAGCATCTTTGGGATGCTGTGGAAAAGTCCGTTCGGGCTTTGGATCCTCCACCTAGGAATGCGACAGAATTATGGACAGGGGTGCAGCAAACATGGATGGAAATACCTGTGTAACGCTTTGGTGAACTAGTGGACTCAATGCCTTGACGTGGGACTGCTCTTATGCGGGCGAAAGGTGGGCCTACCCTTTACTAGGTAGATACCACATGATTTCTGTCCACTCAGTGTATATAGTTAAGAATAATCATATATTCTCCGTATAAGTCGACCCATTTTATTAAAATAATTTTTTGCATCACGAATAATGGTGATTACAGTTAAATCTGCATTAATTGTTTCTTTTCTTTTAAATCTTACATTGTGATATTTTATTAAACTGCACAGTAAACTGTAAAGAAAGAGGTAGGAGTATACAGTATCCCTTATGTAGAGGGTTACAAAACAAACCTACAGATACAGTGACGACGTGGCATCATCATTATTGATGTTATTTGTGTACTGTAGTGCAAATTGGTTTCTTTGTGTACAGTGCCTTAATACAGAAGCGCTTCTGCTAAAAAGAACAAGCAAACAAACTGACAATCATCTCGAAAGTTCACTTTTTGAGATCTTTTTAAAAGTAAATCCGAAAACATAACTATCAGCGAATTCCACGAACTCTTTTCGTTTGAGAAGAAGATGAACAAATTATTTGGTTTCAAAAGGTGAGCAACAAAGTATATTTTTGTAAAAATATATATGAAATGAATTGTGAATATATCGCTGTTAATTCATGGTATTATTGTAGGGTTTTAGGCGTATTAGCAACTTATGTTGCGCTATATATAATATGTCTGTAAATTGAGTGTATTCTGTGGTTGATTTGCTGTTTGCTGGAGGAAAAACCATGCTACCTTCGCCTGAGACTGACTAACTCAGCCACTTTGTGAAAAAGATCCATAAATATTGCTCGCGTTATTCGAATTCTAACTTAGGTTTTTTCCAATCCATGTGGGGAGGATGATGATTATACCAACAGTGCTAACCATGAGGGCTTATTAATTCACATCTTTATAACTCTAAGCGCATGCCTTTAATACAGACTGGCGCCTCCGTAGCCAGGTGGGAAGGAGCAGCAGTGCATAGCACGCGCTTCTTGATTAGACCGGGGTTCGAGCCCGTCACCACCAAATACGGAGGATGCGGAAAGGTCAGGGAATGACCACCTCATATCCCCGGAGCAATATGGCCTTAGTTGCTAATGCTCCTCAAAACCAAATAACAATAACAACAATTAATACAGACTTGGGATTTTATACTCGGCGTACAAATCAACCTCAAATTTTAGATATTTTTTGGTGCTTCAAAGGTCGAAATGACAATGCGTGGTGCGCATATGAATTGGTGGACCCCTTAATGCAATAGCCCCGCGACATCCCAAGAGTTTGTGACTCATAGGTCGGCAACGATGTTCTAATGTCTTGCCCTAGTCGCTTCTTGGAGATCATGTCAATTCGTTCGAAGACAATTCGGTTTACGAGACAATTTGATGAATGGCAATTAGCTGTATGTGACAATTGGTGAATAAAAATTGTTGGCTACGACAATTCGGTGAATGTTTTGCGACAATTCGGTGTATGGCAAAGCAAGACAGAAAATGCAAACTTTTAACATGCCGTGCTGTAATTGGTGAAATTAGTGATCACGATATCGTTCTTGACCTTTTATATTTTTGATGGAGCGTGCTGTCCACCCCTTCCTTTTTTTTTTTAATGCATATTCTACTGTTTTTTTAGGAGATCCTATTAGAAAAGTACCATGGACAAGTTAAAGAGATCGTTAATGGATGCCGGCTGGATAATGCTCAGCTTCTGATGTCAGGTTTGCAACAAGTTTTTACTAAAAGAAGCTAGTAGTAGGCTAGTACCGTGGATGGGTTAATGGTAGGCGGGTAAGCTTCCCTGGAGATTGTGTAGAGCTTGGAATTGGAGTCCGAGTCCCCCCTACATGGAAAAGTGCTCTGGCCGTGTGAGGTGGTTGTCACCTGTACCCGTGGCGGTTTTCAACTCTCCTTATTAAGGGATGGTACGCCAACGGAGTCTTGCTGAAAGAGGCATGTGCTGACTTTCCAACTTGCCTATGAGAAGGTTGTTGTAGTAGGGTTTCAGGAGCATCAACGACTAAGGCCATGTTATTCTGTATACACTGTCCGTAAGTTGCGTATGTCCTGAGGTCGATTTTCTGTTTGCTGGACGAAAAACCCAAATTTCTTGGACAAAAAAAAAACCATGCTACCCTCGCCTGAGACTGACTAACTCAGCCACATTTTGAAAAAGCCACATTGTGACAGGACACAGTAATATTAAAGATTTTGTGGTTCTTTACCTAGTATATTGAGGAGAGGAACTTTTATTGATCTTTTTCACAACGTGGCTTAGTTAGTAGGTCTCGGGCGAGGGTACCATGGCTTTTTCTCCCGAAAACTCGGGATTTTGTCTAGCAAAACAGAAAATCAAAAGCTAAAACCCTACTACAATAACAACCTAGTATATACCCTACGTAACTCTGTGGCTTTTCTGTTTACACTCATGTGAAATGATGGAAGTCATTGTCAAGAAGCGCTTGCGAGTTTTGATGGATGAGAAATTGTCGGAAGTTGTCTCCGACGAAGAGTTGGGCAGATGTATCAAGCAGATCTAAAAATACAGTTGAAAGAAAGAAAATGTGGTTGAATTGGTTACATATTACAGGGAGAGACAAAAATATTCTAAAGTAAGCGTGCACTGGAATGCTTAGGGGGAAAGAAAGAAGAGGAAACCGAATGTGACTTGAAGGAAAAACTATAGAAAGAGTGAAGCTAGAAGGCGAGATTATAGAGTGTCAGATGTTGGAACTTTTCAGAAAGTTGTGTTTTTAGAGAAATAACAGGACAAAAAAACCTAAAATCAGTAACTAAAATCATCTTAATCCAGGGGAAGACAAGGCAGCATGATACGTTAAATTTCGTTTTAATCCGCTCGGAAGAAATTAATTGGTTTAATTGCGAAATCGGAGGAACAACCGACATCCTTTATATTCCTGAAAAAGGACACTTCTACCATAGTAATAGAATCGTAAATAATGGGGCAAGATAGGACGCGGTTGTCCAGTCATTCTAAAAATATATAAAGCATACATTTTTAGAAATTTAAGCAAAGAGTCTCATTGGAAGTACTTTTAAAATTTATTTAAATATTTTAAAGCACACAATTGTCCATTGTCTCAGTCTAGACAATGGAGTCATCTTTGACATCGCCTCATATCTGACACATTAAGGTCTAACAATCAGTTTCGATAAAACCTAGTGCATTGCAATGTCTACTCTTTATGGCTGAGGTGTGTATAAAGCGCCAAAACCACTAAGGCTATGAGGTGCCAGTATATTGCTTCTGTCATTGCATGTGATTTTAAGTTGGTTTGCTTTGCTAGACAAAAACCTCGAGTTTTTAGGATAAAAAAAAATAATGCTGCTTCATCGCCCGACATCGATTAACTCATTAAAATTGCGAAAAAAAGCCCATAAAAATTCCTCGCATCATTGACGAGATTCTACCTCAGGCCTTTTCCACCCGGTGCGAGTGGATTGTGTTATAACTATTGTGCTACCAGCGAGTTCCTGTTTATGGCGCCTCTATACCTTTGGTCTCCAATCACACTGAATTCGAGACAGTGTTTCATCCCAATTATGGTTCAATAGCCATCTTGACCGTCTCCCCATCTGTGCTATTTATCTTAACTGGATTACCAGACAAAACCTACAATACGTTCACGACAGGTCACAGTCAACTACAATCCAGTCATGTCTACCCACCTCTTCCAACACCTGCAGATTCGTCGCTAGAGTAAATCTTCTTATCGGCAAGAGGTATACTGTCGTTCTGGGATGCATATTGTTGGAGAATTCCACCAGCGGCTCTTAAAGCAACTTCTAACCTGCGTCCACGCAAAACTCGGCTTTGCCTTTCAGATCGTTTGTTGCTAGCTGAGATGTTTTCACTTGTCCAAGCACTAGATGCCTACCTCAGCTATTTGTTAAAGCTCTTTAAGTTTAAGTTATTTGTCATTAGGTCTTTTCTTCATATTTTGTCTGAAATATTTGAATTTGATGCTGAAATTTTGCGTTAAGTATTACCATTTAGATTTCGTAATTTATAAATTTAAAATTTCCTTCATCAACTGCTTTTTTTGGCAATGGGAAAGTTGTTCCTCATCCTCGGTTTAGTCTAAAATCGTAATCAGTGTGCTTCTGGAGCAAATACAAATCGATTTAATTTGAAGGAAAGAAACAGTAAACAAACAGAGCAGTTGTAAGCTTGAGAAGAAGCAACATAACCATTGCACAAAACAGAAGAAATTAGAAGAAACTGCTAATACAACTAAAGGAGTGAATATCGATTACAACCTTTGTGTTGGATTTTTTTTCCTAAAATAAAATTGGTTTATGTTTGTTTCAGAAGGACACACAGATGACGTGTTTAGAATAAACTGGGGACGGGAAACAACCTGCCCACTGACAAAAAACCAACTGAACACGAAAAATTTAAATTTATAAGTCACAAAATTTAAACGATTATCATCATCATCATGAGCCATTTTCAATCCACTGTAGGGTCAAGGCCTCTCCAGAAACTTTCTAATTTATTCTGTTTTGTGCAATGGTTATCCATTTACTGTCCATGAAACCTTGAATTTCGTCTGTCCATCTCCGTTGTTGTTTTCCAGGTTTTCTTTTATCTCCTCTGGAGTACCATACTGCTAATTCTATTATTTTTTAGTCAATCTGTCATCACATCTTCTAGCTATGTGTCCTGCCCATGTCCATTTCAGTTCTTTAGTTTTGATAAGGATGCCCTTTACTTGAATTCAATGCCTAATCCATGTATTTCTCCCTTTATCTAACAGTCTGATTCCTAATATAATTCGTTTCGTTATTCGCTGTGTAGTTTTCAGCTTCTCTTCCATTCTTTTGGTGAGTGCCCAAGTTTCACTCCCATAGGCGGTTATACTTAGCCTAATTTTCACATCAAATTCAAAAATGTCAACCCAAATATGACAAAAAACAAAAGGTCCATATGACAAATAACTTAAATCGATAAGTAATGCTGATATCAGATAATTGGATTTCAAGAAAGCTTTTGATACTGTTGCACCCAGGGTTCAGTGTGGGCCCATTGCTGTTTTCTATATTTATCAATGATATTGATGAAGGTATAGCAGAATTAATTTCCAAGTTTGTAGACGATACGAAGGTGGGCAGAGTTGATAATGATAGTAATGACAGTACGCCACTGCAACAAGATCTAGAAAAGTTGGGCGATGGACTAAGAGGTGGAAGCTAAAGTTTAACATTGACAAATGCAAAGTATTGCATATGGGTAGCATAACCCCAGAGTAACGTACCAACTAAATAGTACTACAGTCAAGGTAGTGGAGAATGAAAAAGACTTTGGGGTAAATGTACAGTCAGATATGAAGTTTTCTGTGAAGTGCAGACAGGCTGACATGGGGTCTTGCTGACAAGATGATATACAGGAATTTTGTTAGCAGTAATAAAGAGGTGATTATACCTTTGTATAAGGCAATGGTCAGGCCACATCCTGAGTATTGCATACAGGTCTGTAGGACTCATTTTAGAAAGGATGTACAGCTGCTGGAAAGACTACAGAGGTGAGGGGAACAAACGGTTGCTCTTACCAAGAAAGGCTTAATTTTTATGGGCCTTTTTAACAACGTGGCTGAGCTAGTCTGTGTCAGGCGAAGGAAGCGTGGTTTTTCCTTCCGGAAACTCGAATTTTTCGTCCAGAAAAACATAAAATCGACCTCAGAACACACAATTTACAGACAATATGCGGTCTTATCGCTAATGCTCCTAAACCCTACTACTACAACAAAAACAGCACATGTTTAGGGCTGTGGCCCACATTTTTTATAGACTCGTAATTAAGGTCGCTGGGTCCTCAGACCAACATTACTTCTGTTAGTCTAGGGACCCTGATAACTTGGAAGCTCTAGACTAACTAAATCATTACATTTTAGTAAATTCGGTCTTGCATTTGACCACATGCAATGCTGCCCCAAAGTCTTGGGATATGGGGCACCCCAGAGATTCCATATCTTCCACTGAAAAAAAAAAAAGTAATAATAATAAAATAACGTTGCTCTCCTTTTCTGAGACTGATCAACTCGGCCACTGAGTGGAAAAGATCTAAAATGTTCCGGGTTTCATCGAGGAGATTTGAACTCGAGCTCTTTCCACCCGGTGTGGGTGGACGGTGATTATAACCGCTGTGCTACCGATGAAGACGTACAGCCAGTGATGTCTATTTTTACGGCATATATTACTGCTGAATCCAGCGCATTATTTTTTTAAACTAGTTTGTTGAAACTTCCTGAAATTGCTTCCGCCTAATGATATCCAGTGAGCTCATACATTAATCTCTTTGGATGAATCAGATTACCTTGCTGGATCTTGTTGGAACTGACATTAATTTTTATAATCTTCAGAACAAAAAGAAATGTACACTGAGTGATCATTGAATTATGACCACCTAACTAATACTTCGTAGGTCCTCATTTTGCCCTCAGTACAGCAGATATCCGACGTGGCACTGATTCAACAAGATGTCGGAAGCTTTCGGGAGGTATGGCCAACAAAGCTGTGTAATGTGATTAGCAATGCATGTATGGGGTTGATTGGTGTATCCTGACGCCTGATATGCCTTTCCATAGTGTCCCACAAGTGCTCTATGGGACTGATATTGGCGGAGTTCAGAGGCCAATCGATATGCTGGAATTCAGAACTGTGTTACTCAAACCATTCTTGCACAACAAGTGCCCGATGGCTCGGCGCATTGTCATCATGGAAGATACCATCGCCATTCTGGAAAAAGTGCAACATAGTAGGGTGTACACAGTCAGCAAGCAGTTGACGATAGCGGAGACCACTGATACGTTGTTCCACATGCAACAGGGGTCCAAGTTCCTGCCAATGAAACATACCCCACACCATACAACCGTCTCCACAGGCCTGACTTTTGATACCATGCATGATGGATCAAGAGCCTCATGTTGTTGACGCCAAATCCATACACAACCATCCTCGGTGTGGAGTAAATAACGTGATTCATCTGACCAGCACACCTTCTTCCAGTCTTCTAACGTCCAACTTGCATGCTCTTTGCACCAGGCGAGTCTTTTACGCTGATGAACCTTAGTTAGGAGAGGATGCCGTAGGGGTCGTCTGCTGGTATAGCCCATACGTGCGAGCGTGCGACGCATGTCATGCCAAATATTGTTCCGGGTTGGTCCATGTTGTATTAGGTAGTCAACCCTTTAACAGTTCTGCGCCTGTTCGCCTGTACGAGTCGTCGGACTCGGCGCTCACCTCTAACATCAACCTTTCGCTGACCTTTACAGTTTTGCCGTCAAGTCGTTGTTTGACCATTTTGACGCCAGTCCTGGTACACTTTAACTACAGCGGCTCTCAAACACCCCACCAGTTCAGCCATTTGGGAAATCGAGGCACCAGCTCATCGAGCTCCCACAATCTATCATTTATCAAAGTCCAATAAATCCTTCCTTTTACCCATCACGCTCTGAATTTTACTACCTACTGAACCACTAACACCTTATCTACACTATGTAGGTCGACTAACTGCACATTCTCGTGCCTCACCTGGTTAACGGGTCGCATTCAGTTTTCCTAGGGGTGGTCATAATTCAGTGATCATTCAGTATATTTACTCCACAGTCACTTGTTAAGATGGTATTTCAGCATCATAAAATATCGAGTTTCCTGAGTAATTGCGCTAATTCATCGCTAAAAATATGTTTTAATTACTGCAGTAATGAATTACGTTAACAAATACGTGATATGTATTTCATGTCGAGCTAAACAAAATTTTCATTTTCGCAAAATTTCAATTACAGTTGGCCACCCTTACCAAAAAAAAAAAAAAAACAAAAAAAAAAGCTATTATGCTATATTAGGGTCGCCCAGAAATTCTTACATATACCCGTATCTGTGTTCGTAAATTGCGTGTTCTCTGGTCGATTTGCCTGTTTTGCTGGACGAAAAAACCATGCTATCTACGCCTGAGACCGACTAACTCAGCCACGAATTGAAAAAAGGCCATTAAAGTTCCTCGATTCATCGTCGTGATTCGAACCCGGGCCTTTTCCACACGATGTGGGGAGGACGGTGAGTTGTCTGTGCTACCGCGCAGACAACCCATCCCCTGGAAACTTACCCTGGAAACTCCGGGTTTTTTGAAAAGGAGGCAAAGTTATAAAATAGCAGTTATGGGATATAGTAAAGACATCACGCAGTTTCAGAAGGCCATGACTGTGGGAACGTGTGCGTCAGGTGCTTCCATATCGGAAATGGAACATCTTGTCAGTTTCTCACGGCCCACAGTGGTTGAGGTGTACAAAGAATGGTGTAAAACAGGTCAAACCACCTCCCGCCACAGAACTGTAAAGGATTATTATTCAAGGTGGATGTTCGTGGTGAGCGAACGACGTAAAGCATTGTACGGGATCAACGGCAGGTCACTGTGTGACTGTTGACATCGCAATAAAATATGGGGAATGCAAGAACAATATCCCAAATGACGCTGCCGGCACAAGCAGACGTATGGTGTTCCACAGCAGACGACCCAAGCGACACCCTCTCCTCTCCTCACCGCTGATCATCATCTACAGTGAATGCTGTGGTATCAACAACACTCTGGTTGGACACTGGAGAAATCTAAACGGCTGTGTGGTCGAATGGGTCCAAACACCTGGTGCAACACGCCGAAGTACGCCTTCGTGTGTGGCGCAAGCAACACAAGCCAATGGACCCATCGTGCACTACCCAGGCAGGTAGCTGTGGTTGCTTAAATGGAGCATATTTTGCTGAAAAAATTATGACCCTTGGGCGTATAGACCAACGTTTCACGGTAGGTCTACTGGTGGCTCTTAGAGTCTGCGCGGGTAGCACAGTGGTATCGTCACCGTCCACCCGACACCGGGTGGAAAAGGCCCGGGTTCGAATCCCGTCGATGACGCGAGGAACTTTATGGGCTTTTTTCACTCTGTGGCTGCGTTAGTCGGTCTCAGGCATAGATAGCAGGGTTCCCCCCCCCCAGAAACCGGTTTTTCGTCCAGCAAAAGAGACAAATCAACCATAGAACACACACAATTAATAGACATAAGACACACAGCACGGCAGATGAATTTCATTATTCGGATGGACTAAAAATAAGAGTTTGGTTTGGTTTTGGCAGCTCTTAGGATAACATGTGCACCCTGCCATGATACGGAATTTTTCCCCGACAGAAATGGGATCTTCCAAGATGATAATAAGAGTGTTATCGAGCCTGCACTGTGCACGAGTGTTTAGAAAAACACAGTGAAAATATCACCCATTTTGATTGGTGCCTCCAAATTTGCCTCACCTCAATCCAGTTGAACACTTTTGGGATGTTTTGGAATAGGAAGTGAGATGTATGAATACGCAACCAGCATCACTTCCGTCACTGTGAGGAAGCCTTGCAGGCAGCATAGCTATAGATCCCTACGGACGTCTTCAGATAATTAGTGAAGTCAATGCCTAAGTGAACAGTGGCTGTTATACGTGCGAACTCTGACCCAACCGGTATTAAGTAGGTGATCATAATTCAGTGATCACTGAGTGTATGTATTATGTCTGTAGAAGTGTGTGTTCACGGGTCGATTTGCAGGTTGCGAAGGCTGGAAAAAACCCATAATAACTCAAGGGGGAATCTTACTCCATCTGCTTGATTTTTTTTTTTTTTGGGAAATTCCTCCAGTTGTCAACAGGCATCGAATCCAGACCTCTCTAAACGAGTCACAAGTGGCAAAAGCAGCACTTTAGAGTGATGGAGGGCACTAACATCTCATATAACGAATTTCCTTGACACGTACCACTGTTCCACATATTTCTATAACAGGTTATACAGTATATGATTAAAATATTTTTAATGAATTAGAGAAATCCTTCTACTCTGTAATAAAGTTCCAGTAGCGGTCCCATACATATGACTTCAGAACCAAAAATGGACCAAAAACAGATTTCGATATATTTGAATATACAGTACGTGTGTTACACACATATAAATAAGTGTGCCAAAATTCTTTTCTTCTCTAGGGAACAGAATACTGAGTTAGTTTCTATTGCCTTCGCGAGAAGTAAGTGGATATAATCACCGTCCTTCAGTACCATGTGTTGCTGAAGGAAGGAGTTTTCGTTCTAATCACATCAGTACCGCAAGGATCTATACCTGACTTTTTCCACACCATGGCCGAATTAGTAAATCTCTGGTGAAGGCACCCAACAGGCGTTGCTGTTCTTATAGGGTTTTAAGTGCATCATCAACTTAGGCCATATTGCTCCGCACATAATGTCTGTAAATTGCTAGTGTTCTGTGGTCGATTTTCTGTTTTTCTAAACGAAAAACTAGAGTTTCTGGGTGAAAAACCATGCTACCATCTCCTGAAACTGACTAACTCAGCCACGTTGTGAAAAAGATTCATAAAAATTCCTCGTGTCATAGGCGCGATTCGAACTCAGCTATTTTCTGCCCTGTGTGAGGAGGACGGTGTTTATACTAACTGTGCAATCCACAAGGGCAGCAACCAACAGACAAAGAGTCCAGAGAACAAAATAAAGACCAGAAAATGCAATTCACAGATAACACACTGTTTGATATGAGCTGCGGTTGGGGTAACTTTAAAATTGAAAATATTATTTATTTATTTTATTTTATTTTTTTGTGTGTGTGTCTTCCTGATTGGCTAATATATATCCAGACATTCCGTTTCGTAAAATTTCCCGTTTCGACCTCTTGTTCTTTGTGCATTCTACATGGTGGTTATGAAGTTCTTTTTGCACTTTTAAAATAATAACTCATTAACAACAGATCGTATCGAAAGACTGTTTTTTTTTACAATTTAATATGTTTGCGTGTATTTTAAACAATAAAATTTGATTTGAAATTTTACCAGCAGGGGATGCACAAAGTGATTAGTTTAGAAGAATCCTACAAAGGTAAGTTGGTACAAATTTTCACTGACAGTCTGATATCCATCGTTGGGAAGAAAGGAGGGGTGATTTTAGGAGCATTAGCCACGAAAACCATATTGCTCCGTATATACTGTCTGTTAATTGCATGTGTTCTGTGGTCGAATTTCTACTTACTGGAGATAAAACGCGGGTTTCGGGGAGAAAAAATCACGCTACCCTCGCCTTAGACCGATTAACTCAGCCAAGTTATGAAAAAGGTCCATAAAAATTTCTCACGTGATTGACGATACTCGGATTCAGGTCTTTTCCATCCGGTGTGAGAGAACGGCGACTCTACCAACTGTGCTGCCCATGAGGGCAAGAAAAGAAGGATGCAGCCAGTGCAACCCAGTCGAGCCTACTAGTGAAAAGGTCCAAAGCAACAAAGAACCCCTTTGATACTAGTAGAACAACATTTGGATGCCATAGGTTATCTGGAATTTTTTTCTAAACAGGTACCTCCCTCCATCGTTTCAGTGCATCCAACTGAAAATGCCTTCTTCCACAGGATAACGCGCCATACACGTCATATGATTATAATCACCGTTCTGTCACACTGGATAGTTGTTGTTGTTGTTGTTGTTGTTGTTTGATTTTTAGGAGCATTAGCAACTAAGGCCATATTGCTCCGGGAATATGCGGTGGTCATTCCCTTGACCTTTCCGCATCCTCCGTTTTTGGTGGTGACGGGCTCAAACCCCGGTCTAATCAAGAAGCGTGTGCTACGCACTGCTGCTCCTTCCCACCTGGCTACGGAGGCGCCTACACTGGATAGAATAGTCCTGAGTTCGAATCCCATTAATGACGCAAGGAATATTTTATATTTTCATAATGTGGCTCAAGTAGTTGGTCTCAGTCAACAGGTAAAGGTTCATGGTTTTTCTTCTTTCTCCCAGAAATTCGGGTATTTCGTCCAGAAAACAGCCAACCGACCGAGACTGACATACAATTCAAACACAACATACTGTCGCCAAATTGCCTTGCCTTTGGCCTAATACACAAACACACACTGAACCTAACAGAAATGTCACAATGCCAGAACTGCACAGAACTGGTTCCGGGAACATGAAAGTGGATTCAACCTTCTGCAGTTGCCTCCACAGTCACCAGATCTCAATCCAGTTCTGCACTCGTGGGTAGAGTTTAAAGTAGTTCTTCAGACTGGAGATCCGCAACCATCCAATTTTTAAAACCGGTAAGTAATTGAATTAATGTAAAACTGCATCCTTACACTTTCGACAGTTCATTCAGCCCATGGCATGACGAATCCAGTGTTCCCTTTAGCTAGGCATACCTATTAAAGTGGCCGACCAGTATACAACCTGGACTTTTATTTCAAAGATATTATTTGCCAAATCTCAAACAGCAAAATATTTCTGCTTGACTGGCAATTGGATTCATGGAATCCAACTGTCATAGTATGCATGTATACCTGCATAGTATGCATGTATATCTGCATAGTATAATAAATATGCAGATATATTCTGTATATCTGCATATTTTCCTATCTTCCCTGGCATCATAGCCGAATCGGCACTTTTGGCCTGTTTGGAGACTTCCGTAATCGAACCCTGTTGTTGAGTGGAGGAACTATTATGTTTATTCAATAGGATTTTAGGTACCATCTCAGAAGTGGAAGTAGTTGTTTTCCTCATGTGTTATTTTGGGATTTTCGGCTTATATCAATTGAGATTCTCCCAACATAAGTTTCTCCTGTTAACATTAGAAAAGGCACATGATGCATGTGCCTTTTCTAATGTTAACAGGAGAAACATCAGCCAAAAAAAAAAAAAAAAAACCTTCTCATTTCTCTTAAATAGTTCTGCCTTGAATCTATTTAAGCTATCAACTTCTACAACGACAGATGGAGGTTTGTTCCAGAATTAACCACCCACTGGATAAAGGCAAACATCCGCACGTCAATCCTACAACTGTCTTTCCTCAATATGAACTGTCTTTCTGTCAAACTGTCTTTCCTCAATTTGAATTTATATCCTCTCAGGCAATTGTTCTGAGCAAGAGGAAGAATCCATCAGCATTGAGCATGCTCAGACCATTCAAGGCTTTATACACCACAATCAGATCACCTCGCAGGTGTCTAGTCTCCAAGTCTCCAGACACTGTAATTTGCAAAACTAACGGCTTTCTTCGTAAGAGCAACCCTTTGTTCCATTCACTAATCTTGTTGCCCTTCTGTGTACTCGTTCCAGCAGCTCTACATCCATCTTAAAATTAGACCTCCAAACCTGTATATATTACTCAAGGCGTGGCCTGACCGTTGCATTATACAAGGCGATAATCACCTCCTTATCCCTGCTAGAAAAATTCACTTATATCATTGACAAGCCACCATGAGCTACCTTGTAGACCATCTGCACTGCTCAGAAAACTTCATATCTGCCGGCACAATTACCCTCAGGTCCTTTTCACTCTCTACAACTGTTAGTGTAGTACCACACAGTTGATACGTTACTCTGGGGTTACTGCTTCCCATATGCCGTACTTTACATTTGTCAATATTAAACTTCAGTTACCACCTCTCAGCCCATCTGCTCAACTTTTTTAGATCCTGTTCAGCAGCTTACTGTCATTAGTGTCATTAACAACCCTGCCGACCTTTGTATCGTCTGCAAACTTGGACATTAAGCCTGATATACCATCATCAATATCATTGATGAATACAGAAAACAACAATAGACCCAACGCTGAACCCTGGGGAACTCCAGGAAGAGCAGTGTCCATTGATTACCACTCTCTGTCTTCTCCCACTCAGCCATCCCTTTATCCATAGGAGCAATTTGCCTCCAGTGCCGCACTGCTCTAATTTGTTCAGCAGTCTTCCATGTGCAACAGTATCAAAAGCCTTTCTAAGGTCCAAATATAAGATATATTAAAATTATTCTTTTCATCCAGTTCCTTTGTGACCACATCATAGTATCCAATCAAATTGGGCAGACAAGACTTCCCCTTAAAAAATCCATGGTGTGTCTGAGCTATAACTGAAGTCTTGTCTAAATGATCCTGCAATGCTTCTTTAACCAGTGCCTCCATTAATTTCCATGGAACAGAAGTTAAACTAACAGGCCTGTAATTACCTGTCTCCCCTTGATCCTCCTTTGTGGATTGGGGTTGGACAAGACCCCATGAGCTACTCTTGCAGATCGTCTGCACTGCTCAGAAAACTTCATATCTGCCTGCACAATTACCCCCGGGTCCTTTTTACTCTCTACTACTGTCAGTGTAGTGCAACACAGTTGATACGTTATGCTGGAGTTACTGCTTCCCATACTTTTAATAGTGTATACACGATAGAGATAAAACCCTGCTATCCTCCCCTGAAACCAATTAACTCATCCACATTGTGAAATAGTCCCATAAAGGTTTCTCTTCTCATTGATGGGATTCGAACTCAGGCCTTTACCGCATTGTGTAGGGTGGTTCGTACCAATTCTGCTACCCTATCTCTTATTCATATCCAAATTGGACTGATTTTAAAAATTAATTACTTATTTCTTGTTAAACATTAAATTACAGGAAAATTCCCCATAATATATGGGAGCATAAATGATTTTATCATAAGAAATGAAGAAATGAATTTTTGCAGTGAATCTGCATTATATCTTAGATATTAGTTGTTGATTTTATACACTGAACTTTTATCCAGCAATTCACACTAATAGCTTATTGAATCTGGTAATCTGCTCTCATGGGTAGCACAGTTGATATAATTGCCGTCCTCTCAACACTGGGTTGAAAACACTTGAATACGAGTACTGGCAATAGCGCGAGGGATTTTTATGGGTCTTTTTTACAACGTGACTTTTTTTACTGGCCTCGATTAAACTTGGCGTATTCTCAGTTCAAGAGAGGATAGAATGGTCTTTTATCTGGGAAGCTCAGGTTTTTCATCGAGCAAACAGCAAATCGACCACAGAACACACAATTTACAGACATGTTATATTCAACGCAATGTGGCCTAGGGTGTTTATTCCCTAAAAGAACCCTACAACAACCAACCACCCTGGCAATCATCCTAGTATGTATGCAGACAAACGTTGAGATGATAATCCTCCTGATATCATATATTTTTTCCATCAGGAATTTCATGACGACTCATTCTTCTAGAATGGATCCTATGCTACGAGTTGAACTTAGTCATACTGATGATAACTACAGTGTTTTATCTGTAGCTAGACTCAGTACATAATAAGGTACCGCGTTTCAGGTTTACAAAGCTCTTATCTTGACAAAGATGTTTTTATAGACCTACCGGTCTCGATTAAACTCGGCGTAATTGATAGAATGGATAATGTTTATCTAATTCATATGAATTTTTCAGGACGCTCAAAAAAGACATGACAGAATATCTTATTTCTCGTGTTTCTATAAATTTGGGATACTAGTATTAGTATTAGTAATGTACCCCAGAGAAATGTACCAACTATGTGGTACGTTTGTGGTACTATGTAGTACTCAGGGTGGTAGAGAACGAAAACGACCTGCGGGTAATTGTTCAGTTAGATATGCAGCGATGCAGACAGGTTGCCAGAGCAGGTCATGGGGACTTGTCAATGATGTACAGGAATTTTGCAAGTAGGGAGAAGGTTTGATTGTTCTTTTGTATAAGGCAATGGTCAGGCCACGCCTTGAGTACTGCGTACAGGTCTGGAAGCCTCATATTAGGAAGGATGTAGAGTTGCTAGAACGAGTACAGAGAAGTGCAACAGGATTTGTGAGGGTAATGAAAGGGTGCTCTTACCAAGAAAGGCTTAAGTTCTGCAAATTGCAGCGCTGGAGACAAGACACATGCGAAGTGGTCTGATTGTGGTGTATAAGGCCTTGAATTGTTTCAGAAAGCTCAATGCTGATGGGACTGTTCCCCATGCTCAGATTACGAACCTGAGGGGGCATAAATTAAAATTGAGGAAAGGCAGTTGTAGAATAGATGTGCCGAAATTTGCCTTCAGCCAGTGGGTAGTTGATTGCTGGAACAAACTTCCATTTGTTGTTGTGGAAGTTGATAGCTTAAATAAATTCAAGGAAGAACTGGAGAAACTTTTTTTTTCTTTTTGGCTGATGCTGTATAAGCTTGCTCTCTTGCATCATATGCCTCTACTATGCTAATATCAAATGATGCAAGAAAGCAAGCTTTTATAGCATCAGCTAAAAAAAAAGAAACACTTCCTGCACACCTGTCCGAATCCTCTACTAATTTGTGTAGCTTCTCCTTAAATTTAACCAAACCATCTCCACATCTACAGCGCCAGATGGTAGTTTATTCCAACAACAACTACTCGCTGTGTGAAGCAAATTCTGCATCTCTATCCTGCAACTACCCTTCCTCAATTGAATTCATTCCCCTTCGTTTATGTAGTACGAGCAAGAGGAACGATGCCAACAGCATCAGCTTTATTCAATCTATTCAATGCCATAGATATTTCAATCAAAATCCCTTACTGGTGCCTTGTTTTCAGGTACTGCACTTTGCAGAAGTGGGACCTTTCTTGGTAAGAATGCCCTGTTGTTCTTCTAATGTCGTTGCCTTTCTCTTCGGCTATTACAGCAGATCAGCACGCTTCCTAAAATGAGCCTTTTATGCCTGTATGTAGTATTCACCATGTGGCCTCACCATTGCGTTATGCAACGGGATGATCACCTCCTTATCCCTGCTGGCAAAATGCTGTTTATCATTGGCAAAACCACTTGAACTGTCCAAGCAGCACGTCGGCACTGTTCGGTGATCGTCCTGATTCAGTGGACACCCTTCTTTCTTAAACTGGACCGGTGGAGAATCTATTGTGGACTGCCCTAATACCTAATAGTATGAGGGCTGTCCGTAGGATTCGCTAGCTTAGCCATTGGTAGTGAGGCTGAACAACATTGTTTTGCTTCTTTTATTTTTATCTATTTTTGCTGAAGCTATTTTGCCCCAATGGTACGGGATTTGTTAGCACCCATAGGTCTGGCACTTACGCGTGCAGAATTGAATCCATTAAGGAAGTAGTAACTGAATGATTATGATACGCTTTATAGTGGTACGGACGGGTACTGCGAAGCAGCTTTCCTGTGATTGCTTCTTCCTGGTAAATAATTGGGCTGCAAACTAAATAATACAAAACACACAATGCACTTAGTACCATACTCATTTCTGGCCTTTTTTACAGAGTAAAAAAAGGCCAGAAATGAGTATCGTCACAGCGTACCCGAATGATTTGAATAACGTTTTCAGCAGTTGCCTTGCATTTTGTGCAACACGTTCACAACCGGTGAGACATTCATCAATATCCAAATTTTTTCCACTTTCTTAAAACTCTTTCAAAACTGTATAGTTTCCCTGTAGCAAACTGACTCTGCCACTAGCTATAGTATTAGATATTTTGTTGTTATCCTCTGCGTTCACAACCTAAACTTTTTAAACGACCACGCATTCACTTTTTTTTTTCGGTAATTCAACATTCAACATTCATTATTATTATTATTATTATTAGCCATATGGTGCAAGGAGGCCTGAGGCTTATGCTGCACCAGTCAAAAAAATTCTCGAGTTACCCTGAGAGAGAGAGAGAGAGAGAGAGAGAGAGAGAGAGAGAGAGAGAGAGAGAGAGAGAGAGAGAGAGAGAGAGGAATCACCATGAGAAGAGAAGAATGATGATATCCAGCTCAGGACCCTGGGTGTACCAAGCCCATACCCACCAGATGTGAGCACCCACTAGGTGCTCAAAGTAGATTAGAAGAATACCATTTCATTCATAAACCCGCTAAATTAATAGATAAACTCAATATTCAAAGTGTTCGCCTTGAAAAAAAAAAAAAATTCTAACGTTATGATTGATATTTAGAATTCCGAATTTGAGCAAATTCATAATTAATTTTGCGCCCATGTCAGTGCTGAGTTGCGGGGGGAGGGGTTCATGTGGGTATAGGTATGTTGAGGGTCAGACGGCTCCGGGGATTTCTCCCATCTCCCCGTATGTTCGTTGTATCGAGTGACAGTACCCTGTCTATTGCCAGAGGTTTAAAAGGTTCATGTGGGTTCGGAATAACAATTAAAAATATATAATAATAAATAATAATAATAATTAGTTTGGCGAGCCAGTTCGTTTTTTCCTAAAATTAGCGAACTCGTCGATCAAAAATAGCTTGCCACAGGTGCCAAAGTGAGAAATAATGAAAACTGGACCGTTTCCTTTGCATGTACTAGTTGAACTCTAATTTTTATCTAAATGTTAATCGTTTTGTTAACGTTCTAATTGTTATTTTCCAATTCGAATATTATTATTACAAATTTTGATAATTCGAACACTATTATTATGAATTTTAATAACTCCAAATTTCATTGATTTCATTAATGAGATTCTTTCATTTCATTATAGATAATAGTGTTCTATTTAGTTTCATAATTTCCTTTAAAATGTGTTTGTCCGGAGTTATTTCATTTTTATTAAATAAAGGAATGGACTTTTTGGCTCCAGCATCATTTCAAGTTGTGGAACATTATGAAACTTTGTTGATATGGAATATTTTTCTTTAGCCACAGGATGGATTAATTTCAGTCACATACATCTTGACTACTTCTCTGCTTAATATGTTAATATTTTTTTCTTCTGATACTATTACTATTATAGGATTAACACAAACTGGGCTAATCCACTTGTTTAATTATAATCGGCCAAATCTATTTCTCTTTATTGAAATTGATCCATCCAAAAAAGTGTTCGTATACAGCCCTTAGTTCAAATTGCATGCAAATTTCAAATCATATCCAAAGGAACAGGTATCGATGTAATGAAGATATTATTAGGCAATTATTCTTAAAATATCAAGCCGGTTATGATATACTGAGAGAAAGTGCTAAAACTTGTTGTCAAAAATAAGCAGAAGTGGGTGCAGGATTTGCTGGTCTATCCACAGGACATTATCAATGGGCATCGATAATGTTCAGTATATGATAATTTCCATTAATTAACATTAGTCTACTTCGAGGAGTAATGTTATTAGTGGAGTCCCAAAGGTTCAATGCTGAGGCCATTGTTGTTTTCAATATTTGTGAATTTGTTAATGAGAACAGGGTAAGTTACTGCAAAAAGATCTAGGAAAATTTGGTCGATGTGCTGAGAAACGGCAGTTGAAGTTTAATATTTATAAATGCAACCGCAGTAATCCCAGAGTGGCATACCAAGTGTGTGGTATAACACTCAGGGTAGTGGAAAATGAAACAAACCTAGGGGTATTTGTGCAGCCAGTCAGTATGAACATCTCTGAGCAGGACAGACAGTCTGCCAGGACAGCTAATGGGTTTTTGTCAATGAAATAGATGTTAAGGAGGGGATGTACAACGTCATGATTAGGCCGCTACTCTGGGGTTACTGCTAACCATGTGCAGTATTTTGCATTACAAACTTCGATTTTCAGTGCATCAGTCCATCTTTTGGGAATTTCATCCCGGGGGCTCACATCTGGTGAGTATGGGCTTGGCACACCCAGGGTCCTGAGCTGGATATCATCATTCTTCTTTCTTGGTGATTCCCTTCTACTTTTGACTCTCTCTCTCTCTCTCTCTCTCTCTCTCTCTCTCTCTCTCTCTCTCTCTCTCTCTCTCTCTCTCTCTCTCTCAGGGTTACTGGGGAACTTTTTTTTCCCCCTGGTGAAGCATAAGCCTCAGGCTTCCTTGCATCATATGGATATTAATAATAATAATAATAATAATAATTTCTCAGTCCATCTGAATAATTTTTCGAAATCCTGTTGTAGTAACATACCATCATTAGTGTCATTAACTGCCAGTGGTAGACTAGCTATAAGATTTACTGGGGGGACACCCCGTTGGGCCAGCGGTCGGAAGCCGATGGAGGCTGGTGTGACTTTGTCCATTAACAATATGGCCATAAACACTAGTATGAGGTCACTGCAAGTTTATCCCCGGTAAGAATTTTTGACTCAGTCCGCCTGTGTTAACTACCCTGCCAACCATTGTATCATCTGTAAACTTTGACATTTAGCCTGATATGCCTTCATCAATATCATTGATGAAGGCATACCAGGCATATCAGGCATATTGTTATATAGAAATATAACAATGGGCCCAGCACCTAATCCTGGGGGACTCCATAAATAACATTAGTCCACGCAAAGCAGTGTCCATTTATTACCACTGTCTTCCCCAATCAACAATCCATTTATCCATAGGAGCAACTTGCTCTTAATGCAACACTGCTCCAATTTGTACAGCAGTCTTTCATGGGCAACAATATCAAAAACTTTCCTGAAATCTAAGTATATGACATCAAAATGATTTTCTTTTCATCCAGTTCCTTTGTGACCGCATCGTAATATCCAATTAAATCAGTCAGACATGATTTCTCCTTAACGAACCCATGCTGTATCTGAAGTATAACTGCAAGCTTGTCTAGATGGTCCTGCATTACTTCTTTAACCTCATTATTTTCTCTGGAACAGAAGTTAAACTAACAGGTCTGTAATTACTAATGTCACCCTCTGATTCCTCTTCGTGAACTGTGGAAGTATTCGCAGATCTCCTGGCCGCGGGAACCTCCCTTGAATCCAAGAATGCTCTCATAAAGGTTTGGCTAACGGTCTGCTTACTTCCTTTGCTGCCTCACTTTGTATAATTGGATAGATCCCATCCAGCTTAGGTGTCTTTCTTATGTTTATTTTCAACAATTTCTCTTCCAAAATTTCTTCTCTTCCAACAACTTCTCTTCCAGATTAACTAAATACAGCCTCGACTGAAAGGCCTTTAATAATTCTAACAGGCTCCAACACAGATCTCTAAAAGTGGAGTGACAAGTGGTGAATCCATAGAACTGCCATGAAGAAAGTATCCAGCCGCAACTTGCAAGCTGAAAGTTGAAGACTGGATCGTTTCAAGGTCCTGAGAATCTGCGTTGGTATTTATAGATTTTTTATACTTTCAGTGTATTAAAAATGAATCTCGCTGTATTACCTGGAAGTGGTCATTTAATAAAATATATGACTTCTCATTAGCGCTCTACAAGAAATTAGTTTTTTGGAATCATAATATAATATAATATCATTGTTGAATTCTTCGGTGATCCGGAGTAGTTAGCATTAGTAGAGGCATTTGATGCAAGAAAGCAAGCTTATGCAGCATCAGCCAAAAAAAAACCACTTCCACTTCACCCCTCTGATCGTTCAAAATACCTGTCCAGCTGAGCCTTAAACTTATTTAGGCTATCAACCTCCACCACAAGGGATGGAAGTCTGTTCCACCAACCAACCACCCGCTGGCTAAAGGCAAATTTCCGCACGTCTATCCTACATCTGTCTTTCCTCAATTTGAATTTATGCCCTCTCAGGTGATTATTCTGAGCTAGAGGAAGAATCCCATCAGCATTGAGCATGCTTAAACCATTCAAGGCTTTATACACCTCTATCAGATCACCTCGCTGGTGCCTAGTCTCCAGACACTGTAATTTGCAAAATTTAAGCCTTTCTTCGTAAGAACACCCCTTTGTTCCATTCACTAATCTTGTTGCCCTTCTCTGTACTCGTTCCAGCAGCTCTACATCCTTCTTGAAATGAGGCCTCCAGACCTGTATACAGTACTCTAGGTGTGGCCTGACCATCGCCTTATACAATGGAATAATCACCTCCTTATCCCTGCTGGAAAAATTCCTGTATATCATTGACAATACTCCATGAGCTACTCTTGCAGCCCGTCTGCACTGCTCAGAGAACTTCATATCTGCCTGCACAACCACCCCCAAGTCCCTTTCATTCTCTACCACTGTCAGTGTTGTACCATAGAGTTGATACGTTGCTCTGGGGTTGCTGTTTCCCATGTGTAGTACTTTACATTTGTCAATGTTAAACTTCATTTGCCACCTCTCAGCCCATCTGCTCAACCTTTCCAGATCCTGTTGCAGAAGCATAGTGTCAGTAGTGTCCTTGACAACCCTGCCAACCTTTGTATCGTCTGCAAACTTGGACATTAATCCCGATATACCATCATCAATATCATTTATAAATACAGAAAACAATAATGGACCCAACACTGAGCCCTGAGGGACTCCACTAATAACATCAGTCCACGATGAGCAGTGTCCATTGATTACCACTCTCTGTCTTCTCCCACTCAACCACCCCTTTATCCATAGCAGCAATTTGCCTCCAATGTCACACTGCTCCAATTTGTGTAGCAGTCTTCCATGTGCAACAGTATCAAAAGCCTTTCTAAGATCCAAGTATATAATATCAAAGTTATTCCCTGCATCCAGTTCTTTTGTGACTGCATCATAGTATCCAATCAAGTTGGTCAGGCAAGACTTCCCCTTAACAAAACCATGCTGTGTCTGAGCTATAACTGAAGTCTTGTCTAAATGATCCTGCAGTGCGTCTTTAACCAGTGCCTCCATTAATTTTCCTGGAACAGAAGTCAAGCTCACAGGTCTATAATTACTTGTGTCAGCCTTTGATCCTCCTTTGTGAATTGGGGTCACATTTGCACTTTTCCAGTCTATGGGTACCTCCCCTGAGTCCAAGGAAGCTCTCATAATTATGGCTAAGGGTTTGCTTGCTTCCTTTGCTGCCTCCTTTAATATAACTGGATAGATCCCATCCACCCCGGGTGCCTTTCTTGTGTTTATCTTCAACAGTTTCTCCTCCACTTTACTCCCAGTTATTTCAAGATTCTGTAACTTACTGCTAGAGTTGAATACACCTCTGGCATTCCCCTCGCTGAATAACTCCTCATGTGTGAATGTCGATGCAAAATATTCATTTAGTTTGTTAGCCACCTGAGCAGGATCATCAACACTTGACCCATCAATATCAAGTGGACCAATCTGATTCATCCCTTTCCTTCTAGAGTTTACATAAGTAAAGAACTCTTTGCTGTTTTTCTTTGCATCCCTTGCCAAGGATTTCTCGTAATCTGCCTTCGCCTGCCTAACCTCCTTTGTAACTTGGTTGCATATCAACTTGTATCTATCATAGGCTTCTGTGTCATGTGTTAATTTGTAAGTATCCCATGCATTTTTCTTCTCTGCCATATGCCTCATTAGTTCATCTGACATCCATTTTGGCCTAAACCTTGAACAATATTTCTTAGTTGGTATGTAAAGCCTAGTAGCTTCCAAGATAAGTTCTTTGAATGCTTCCCATTTTGAATTTGCTGTTGGTAACATCATCAGTTGGTCCCACTGTATAGAATTTAAATACTGTCTCAGTCCATCGTAGTCGCCTTTACGGAAGCAATAACCCTTCCCTTTACCCCTAATGGTAGTTACCTCTTTGAGTAAATCCCACTTCAGCACACTGTGATCACTGCCACCTAGTGGTTCATTTATCTGCAGATTCTTAATGCATGAAGAATCACTGCTGATAATCAAATCAAGAGTATTACTCCCTCTAGTTGCCTCCCGAACATGCTGATGTAGAAAACAATCATCCAATAAATCCACAAAAGTCCTGCTAGTGTGTGAGTATCCAGCCCCCAAATTCCAGTCAATATCTGGGAAATTAAAATCTCCCATTATAAGACACTCTGATTTACTGGCCCACTCTATTTCCCTGTACAGTTCCTTATTATACTCATCAGAGTCATTAGGCCTATAGCACACTCCTACTCTCAATTTTGATCTCCTAATGCTTATGTCACACCAAACTGACTCCACACTGCACTGTCCAGCGATGTCGACTGGCTTCACTTCCTTGGTTTTTATGTGTTTCTTAACTAATAGCATAACACCTCCCCCCTTCCTATCCTGTCTATCCTTTCTGTAGACGTTGTACTCCCCAAATTGCAGTTCCGCATCCCTTATATCTGTGTGACACCACGTCTCTGATATCCCAACAATATCTGCCTTCGATGTTTTGAGCAATACCTCAAATTCATCAAATTTATTTACTAAACTCCTAGCATTGGTGTACACGCAAGTATACCTGCACCTGTTTCTATTCTTAGCTACCCTAACACAACCCATGTGTTTACTTGTACCACAATGGCTCCCAGCAGTCTCTGAAATACCATGCATCTTGTTTTTCAGGCTTCTGCTCATTCTAATAGAAGCAGTGCAAGAATCTCTTTCACCTCTGCCAGTGGCTACTGTCAATCTATTGGTCTTTGTCGCCCCCCAAGCTAGCAGTTTTCCGACCCACCTAACACTGCCTCGATAGCATCAGCAAATATTCTTGCACCCTTTCTATTTAAGTGTATCCCATCCCTGTAGAAGCAATCTCTCCTGTTAACAAGTACAGTCCAGGCTGAAAAAAATTCTACCCCTTGAGCCTTGCACAATCTTTCCAGGGCCGAATTGATCGACAAGGCTCTCATCATATACTCATTTAAGAATCATTTAAGCCAAGTACATTTGCTCGCTATTGCCATTTAAAATATTAGTATGAAGGATTGAATGTGGTATTTCGTTTGGCATTATTAATATAGTTATCAATAAGTCCCCTCTGTGATTATTACGTAACCAGTAAGCAGACGACGTTTAATATTGACTTGTTTTCTTAGCGATTGGTAATTTTGCAGATGTCGCTACGTGATTCTACTTCTTATAAACAAATGTTTCTAGTGCAAGTGAGGCATATGATGTTTGCAGTTCTATTTAATAGTGTTAGTTAATGTTAATTAGTTTTTAGTATTAATTAGATAATTTTATAGAGTTCTAGAAATGATACTGCCTAAATTTCAAGAAACCGTCATGTCGATTTCGGTAGGTTCCCTAACTGATCAAGGTTTTTTTTTTTTTTTTTCCTCATATTCACTAAATTGATTTATTTTCATTTTAATATGTCAAACATTGGATTGAAACTTGTTTATGATGAATTGATGTTAAATTTAATTGAAATATGCTGAAGTATAATTGGAAGAGTGTTTTTATATTTTTTTTTCTTTCGGATTAGTTCTGGAGTGATTAAATTTTGTGCTTTTCGATATATAAAATACCGTTTAAATTGCTAACAACGTTCTATTCGCAATTTAAACAGAAATTACAGATTTTGAAACAGTATTGTGGATAATACTTCATTGACTAGATCTCTTAGGTTCATCCTCTATTCGTATCAAAGACTAATAATTTCTTAACCTTCAAAGTGCAGGAAGTGGTTGTATATTTTTACACGCACACACAAAAGCATGCCTAACCCCACGTTCGCAGACACAAACTATTCTTTAAAAAAAAAAATATATATATATATATATATATATATATATATATATTATAAATAATATATATTAGAAGATGTGCTGCTTAAATTACCTTTCTCTATATATTTTCTTAAGTTAATTCTCTCATTGTCATTCACAACGAAAATATCTAGAATATATATTCTACTTGTAAGAAGTGGGAGGGGGTGACTTGTTTAAATTATTTACTAGTCAGTTTCAGGAAAAGGTAGCTGAAGTATATATACTGGATGAAAAATAAGGCCAGTCCACCTTTAAAATGAAATTAGCCTTTTATAAGACATTTATTATTAATTAGTAACTAATACCTTACAGTTGTTACAATAAGTTACAAAAGATTGGCCTAGTGATGGGGACACTGAATCTGAAAATAAAAATAAATAAAAAATAAATATCCAAATACTTTCTGGTAGTAACAGCCAGATGTCTTACTTGTGTTACTCAGTATAATAATAATTGGCCACTTTGATAAGATCTACAATATTTGCTATTCAACAATGACTAAAAAAAATTCTTACCCCTTAATGAGGAGCATTGGTTTTAAATATACACACTAAAAATATACAAAAAATAAATAAAATTTAAATTAAAATATCTTATGAGTGACAACCATATGAATTTTCATATTCCTTGTATTCTGGTACTTCAGTCTGCCTTATTGAGTGTGTTAGAAGGTAAAGTATAGCTGCAAAAAAAAAAAAAAAAAAAAAAAAATTATGCATCATCTCTCACTTGTTGGGTGGTGTAAAGTATACATTAATATACCTGCTCGTACAGATCATATGCCAAATTTTCCAAAGCAAGGATGGGTTTCCAGAAGAGAAAACAATCAGCAATTGACAATTTCATTAACGGCCAGCTGGCCAGGGACAAACATGTGTGGTCTACAAGTCATACTTTCATCCCCTTTCTTTCGATTCTCAGGAATGGTTGAGCATGTACTGCATTTTAAACGGGATCACTGCTTATTCGAAGTATATCCTTGGAATGAAGCTCTTAACATTCCTTCAACTACTGGTAATATTGAAATTTCCAAAGAACAGCTAATAAAAATAATAAATTCACTTCCTGACAAGCTCACCATAGGAATTGACACAATACCTTTTTTTTTTTTTTTTTTTTTTCAAGTCTCAAAATTGCTTCCTATTTCATCAGCAGGGAGCTCACTTATCTCTATAACAAAGTCCTCAAACCACAACCAGCTGGAAGGCACAGATGCCTTCAAGCTGGTTGTGGCAGTTCCAAATAAGGTTCATGCAAAATCACCTGCAGATTTCAGACCAATATCACTTGCCTCTCCCTTCCTAAAATGCCTCGAGAACTGCATCTATAATGATGTTTCACTCACAATATTTGCACATAGGCCTGAACATACTCATTATACTATTCCAAATGGATCTACTATAACCTGTCTACAGTCCTTATCACAGAAAATACTTCACTCCTGGAAGGACAATGAAGATCTCCATACCATTTTTTTTTTGGACATGAAATCTGCTTTCGACTCAGTCCAAATCACACCCCTGCTTGCCTTACTCGTAAGATTCTATGGGTTATCCGGAAATATACTCGAGCTCCTCAAAAATATATCTAGGACAATGCTCCATTTCAGAGGTAATAACAGTATAGTGTGTAGGTGTGGATGTAGATATCCCACAAAGTGGTTTCTCTCTCTCTCAGCCCTGGTATTTGTTGCAATATTCATTCCACTTATGGATCAAGTTCCAGTGTTTTTATCATATGCTGATGATATTGTGTGTTACTTGCCATGTAAATGCCAGGTTGGTGACTCACAAGCGAGACAAGTTTCCTTAGAAACTAAACAGCTACCTAAATATATTCTGTGAGTATGCTAAATTTTTTGGCCTGTCAGTCAATCCAGAGAAGTTAAGCTATCTAATCTTTACTCCAACTCGGATGACATCTGCTGATACTGCATCGTTCTTACTTCTGCAATTAGCAGGGAATGTTCTGACTCCCACAGACAGTGTCAAATTTCTAGGGGTAATTCTTGATGCGAACCTCTCCAATAAACAACAAATCCAAGCCCAGTATTCCAAAGCCTTGAGAGCCTTCTGGGATATGAAAATAGATTTGTATAAAACTCACAATAAACAAATAATCAAGAAATACCTCACAACCTACTTCAGTAGTGTGTGCTCTCCTACTCTGTGGAAGTCCGGTCTGCCACACCTCCACCAGCCTCAAGAAACTATGGAGTCTCGAATTCTGGGTACAGAAGTGGGCCAACTTATGGTCTCACCAGATCTACACGACATCCAAATCTGCACTCTGCTCCAACCTTCAATACATGCCCACAGTCTGCAGAGCATTCATCTCGCTCATTTAACACTCTCAACTCGCTCAACATCAGTGTTGACCTATGGCCTGTTGACAAGCCATATCGAGATGACATCTTGGCCTATCTTCCTGTGTGCGAAGGACAGGTGTGTAAATCCTGTCCTAGTATGCTGGAATCATTTTATGTGCTGCTTAATTTCTAGTCTTGTGTGTTCTAATTTCTATTGATTCTCTTTTCTAATATTTTTGATTTGTTTTTACTCTTTATTTATTTATTTTTTTTTTGCTGTACTTCATTTCTGTGTTTGGTCACTTGTATATTGTTAGATTCCTCTGGTTATCTGTGTACGGAATCAAGGATGTATATGATTTGGTCAATAAAGAACCTTATTATTATCAAGAATTGGTAAGTCAGAAGAGACTTATCAACATAAGACTTGAATTTCTGTAAATTCTGATTTTCAGGAAATATGCAAAAACAGAATTTTGCCATAGTAAACAGAGATGCAAGGGATAAATGTGGAAAAGTTGGTTCAGTGGGTTTGAGGTTGAACTGTAAATGGATGTTGGCTAGTTGCTGCACGTATTCAGACTAGTTTAGAAGAAAGATTGGAATTTCAGATGATGATTCAGAAAAACAGTGGCTATGGAAATATCTAGAAAAGGTATGCAGCTGAAACGTATTTTTTTTTTTTTTTTACAAAAACCCCACACAAGAGAGGTATTAGAACCTATAGAACTGTTCTTAGGTTGGAGGTTGAGAAGACAAAAGAAGATATTTGTTGACATTAGACTTGAACTTCTGTAGACTGTAATTTTCAGGAAATACGTATGAAGGAAGGTTGTTCCAGAAAACGGCAGTTGAATGAATAAACGAGGAAGATGAAAAGTCTGTTCTGTGAGTTTGAAGTTGGACAGTAAATGGATGTTGGCTGGTGGTGGCACATGTTTGGACTGTTTTGAAGGAGAGAGCAGGAATTACAGAAGCCAATTCAGAAGAATAGTGTCCATGGAAGTATCTGTAGAAAAGGCATGCTGCAGAAACAGTACGTCTATGAGACAGAGAGTGGACAGAGACTGTTAGAGAGGAGTCATTAATTAACCTAACTACCCTCTTCCGGATGGAATATAGAAGCCTGAGAGAGGTTTTTGGGGCACCGCCCCAGATGTGGGAACAATATTCCATGGTAGGGCGGATTTGCGATTTGTACAGAGTGAACGGCTGTTTGGAAGAAAAGTAATGCCGACAGCGAAAGAGAAAATCAAGTTTTTTAGATGCAGAGGAAGCAATATTTGTAATGTGCTTGTGCTAAGAGGGATTAGAAGTTAGGGTAATCCTCAAAAGAGATCTATCACTTTGCCTAGAAATTGGAGTGTCAGCAAAGATAAGCATAAGAGCAGAAGAATCCTTTTTGCGAGATGTAAGACAAGACTGCGTTTTAGAAAGGTTGAAATCAACTATGTTGTCTTTGCCCCACTGGCGAATTACCTGAAGATCGGCATTTAAGGAATTGATAGCAGATTTTCGAGAAGTTGAAGCTGATTGAGCAGGACAAGGTTTCTCAAAATGGAAAGTGGAATGCAATGTGCTATCATCTGCAAAACTATGGATAGGATTTCCAGTCAATGGAAGAAGGTCATTAATATAATAGAGAAAAAGAGTGGTGTAAAGAACTGAACCTTGGGGGACACCAGCATTAGTGGAGAAGTTAGAGGACAGAGAGCCGTCTACCATCACTCTCAGTGAGCAATCAGAGAGAGAAAACACTGGATAACCAATTACAAAAAACAGTTGGCAAACCATAAGATGGAAGTGTGTGTAGATGACCTTTATATCAAACATGATCGAAAGCCTTTGAGATGTCAAGAGCAGCAACTGCTTTTTTCACCAAGCGTTTCCATTGAATTTGTTCATAAATGGGTAACATAAGCCAGAATATCACCAGTGGATCGACACTGACGGAATCCATATTGGCGATCGTTGATCAGACGGAAGGTTTCTAGCTAGTTTAAGAGTTTGTGGTTAATTGATTTTTCCATTACTTTAAAAGTAATTGCAATGGGATGATAATTGGATGGGAGGGACTTTTCACACTTTTTAGGAGCTGGCTGGATATGAGCAAATTTCCAAGCAGGAGGAAAAACACCTTTGGAATAAGAAAGTGAAAAAAGGTGGCAAAGAACAGGAGTAAGTTCAGGAGCACAGGTTTTGAGAACAAGTGGAGAAATACTATCAGGACCTGGAGCTTTCTTAGCATCATGATTCGCCAAATTCTTTCTGATGTCCTTTTGATGGAAGACCAGAGGAAGCATTGAATGGAGCGTGTTGGGAATGGTGGCAGGTGTTTTTCTAAGATCATTAATACACGAGTTGGAAAAGAAATGAGATGCTAGCAGTCAGCTTTATCCTTGGCTGAAGTGACAACAGAACCATCTGGTTTGGACAGAGGTGGGAGCAGAGATGGGCAAAAGTTGCGGCCAATAGCTTTGGCAAGAGACCAGAATGCTTGGCTACCATTAGGGCAAGAAGCAAGTTTTCTACTCTTAGCCTGTTGAAAATCTAGTTTGGACTGATTAATGACTGCTTTATAATTGTTGCGAACTTTGGTGCAGGCAGAAAATGAAACTGACAAATTTGAAACAAGTCAATTACGACATGCAACATTCTTCTCTTGAACAGTCTTAGCACATTTATTGGAAAACCAAGGTTTAGATAAAGGACGAGATTTTAGAGTGCAGTGCGGATCTATCCAGTTATATTAAAGGAGGCAGCAAAGGAAGTAAGCAAACCCTTAGCCATAATTATGAGAGCTTCCTTGGACTCAGTGGAGGTACCCATAGACTGGAAATGTGCAAATGTGACCCCAATTCACAAAGGAGGATCAAAGGCTGACACAAGTAATTATAGACCTGTGAGCTTAACTTCTGTTCCAGGAAAATTAATGGAGGCACTGGTTAAAGAAGCACTGCAGGATCATTTAGACAAGACTTCAGTTATAGCTCAGACACAGCATGGTTTTGTTAAGGGGAAGTCTTGCCTGACCAACTTGATTGGATATTATGACGCAGTCACAAAAGAACTGGATGCAGGGAATAACTTTGATATTATATACTTGGATCTTAGAAAGGTTTTGATACTGTTGCACATGGAAGACTGCTACACAAATTGGAGCAGTGTGACATTGGAGGCAAATTGCCGCTATGGATAAAGGGGTGGTTGAGGGGGAGAAGACAGAGAGTGGTAATCAATGGACACTGCTCATCGTGGACTAATGTTATTAGTGGAGTCCCTCAGGGCTCAGTGTTGGGTCCATTATTGTTTTCTGTATTTATAAATGATATTGATGATGGTATATCAAGCTTAATGTCCAAGTTTGCAGATGATACAAAGGTTGGCAGGGTTGTCAAGGACACTACTGACACTATGCTGCTGCAACAGGATCTGGAAAGGTTGAGCAGATGGGCTGAGAGGTGGCAAATGAAGTTTAACATTGACAAATGTAAAGTACTACACATGGGAAACAGCAACCCCAGAGCAACGTATCAACTCTGTGGTACTACACTGACAGTGGTAAAGAATGAAAGGGACTTAGGGGTGGTTGTGCAGGCAGATATGAAGTTCTCTGAGCAGTGCAGACGGGCTGCAAGAGTAGCTCATGGAGTATTGTCAATGATATACAGGAATTTTTCCAGCAGGGATAAGGAGGTGATTATTCCATTGTATAAGGCAATGGTCAGGCCACACCTAGAGTACTGTATACAGGTCTGGAGGCCTCATTTCAAGAAGGATGTAGAGCTGCTGGAACGAGTACAGAGAAGGGCAACAAGATTAGTGAATGGAACAAAGGGGTGCTCTTACGAAGAAAGGCTTAATAGTAATGAATGGGCCTGGAGTACTGGGGTCCATACTTCAAATACAGATATATACAGTTATACCCAGTTATTTATTAACAAATAAAGTACAAATAACAGTACAAAACCAGTAGCTTTCGGAACGCGTGTCCCTTTATCAACTGATAAGTTAACATAAAATTTGAATACATTACAAGCAAATGTGGCACGTTAATCATGCGTCATTGTTGTAGCACGGACGTGTGCTGCTTTACGCCAGTGATCATCCATCAATAAAACGGTTGTTTCTAGGATGGGATGCAGACGCATGCCTTTCTGGCGATTTAATGCCTTAGGATTGTTTATTATGTTTAGTGACTCTAGCCATAGGCGGTGGCGAAAGTGTCGCGCGTGGTCCACTATCTCAAAGTCGCGCTTGGGGTCAAGATCGTGGTTGGTAGCCCAAAAATGTTCTGCGACCGCAGACTGGTCAGTTTCGGCAAGCCGGATTGCTCTGTCGTGTTCCGTGAGGCGATCCTGGAGACGTCTCGATGTCTCACTTACGTAGCAACTGTTACAGGCCCTACAGGTGATACGGTACACTACATTGCTGCGTAAGACAGGTGTGATAGGGGTCTTCACGCTGGAGACGAGTGAACATAGGTTCCTACCGGGTAATTGCACACATTTGATGTTGTAACTTCTAAGGACCTTCAAGATACGTCCTGACACTCCTGGATAGTACGGAATGTAGGCGGACGATATGCCGACTTGTTTCGGAGGTCTTGGGTTGGATGTAAGTTCTTCTGCCTGTAACAGGCATCTGTTTAGTACATGGGATGGATAACCGCATCTAGTTAGGTCCGCCTTCACACGGGAGACCTCGTTACGTCCAATTGTGTCGGTGCTGGAATGGCTCCAGGCCCTGGAGAATAGGGTGCGGGCAGTGCTATTGAGATGGCTTGGAGCGTGGCCGGACCTGTAGTTGGTGAATTGACCGCACCACATGGGTTTGCGGTATACTGAGGTCTCTAGACGTGGGCCTACGCGATGCACTAGCACGTCCAGAAACGGGAGCAAACCGTTCACCTCTGATTCTACGGTAAACTTGATGAAATTGGATAGAGAGTTGAGGTGTTCTAGTAGTACCGTTTCAGAACCACGTGGTATTATGGGAAAAATATCTTCGACGTGTCTACACCACGTTGTAATAGGTGTAGGTGGGTTCTGGTGTATCTGCTCCTCCAGATCTTCCATGGCGATGTTAGCTACTACGGAACTGACAGGGGCACCCATAGCAGTGCCATGTACTTGTTTGTAGAGTGAGTCTTCAAAGGTGAAGATGCTGCTAGAGAGGCATAGGTTGAGGGCGGTACAGATGTCATCAGTGGATAGTGACGTCCTGGATTGGAGGCTTAAGTCGCTCTCAAGGAGCCTTCTGGCGCAGTGCACGGCCTGTTGGACGGGAATCGAGGTGAATAAAGAAACCACGTCAAATGATGCCATGACAGAGTTGTCAGGGATCGAGAGGTTCTTGATGAGGTTAATGAATTCACTGCTGTTTTTAACGGTGTGAGATGTATTACCTATAAGAGGCGAGAGGAGGCTCGCAATATGTTTGGACAGTTCATACGTTGGGGCACTGCAGCAAGACACTAGAGGTCTGAGAGGAATACCCGGTTTGTGGATCTTTGGTAATCCGTAGAATTGCGGTAGTTGGCAGCCAGTAGCACGTAGAAGATGCTGAGTCGTGGTTGGGATCTTCTTATCTTTAAGCCATGCGTGGACAAGTTTATTAACATTTGCTTCCAGGTGTTTCAAGACTTTAACGGGAGGATCAGGTAGAGGTTCATATACGTTAGGATCGAGTAATAGGGTCAAGGCTTTCTCTCGGTAGGCTGATCGGTCCAACACAACAGTCCGGCATCCTTTATCCGCAGGAAGTACAACGATGGAGTTGTCTTTTCTTATAGATGACAGGGCGGCACGCTGGCGGTGGTTGAGGTTTGAGCACGTTTTTCGAGTGTTGCGGAGGATTGCGGCAGTCTTGAATCGGATCTCGTTGGCAGTTTCTTCGGGAAGGTTGGTAATAATGGCTTCTATACCCATAGCAAGCTGTGTGATGGGAGGTTTCGATGGTATAACGGCGAATTTCATACCATTTGATAAAACATTCAGCTGCTCGTTGGACAGTTGTTTGTTACTTAGATTCAAGACGAAAGAAGTCGTGTCGTTTGAACGAGTGTTCGCCTTTAAGGAGTTAGCTTCTATGCTTAAGTTTATAAACTTGCGCTGTTGGCGTAAACGGTAGGTATCCGAGGTCTGACTAGCCCGATAGCAGATGGTATGTATAAGGTTTGTAAATACGATAGGCGAGACCTTACCTTGTAGATGTTGTAACAGTCTGGACTTGTAGTCAGCGTTCCTGATTTCACGGTGGAGATGGGATATCCACAAATTTAATGTGCGTAGGCCGAAGTTAAAGCAGGCACGATCCATGTGAGAATTGTGGAACGGGGCTTTGTATCGGAACCCTTTAGGTATGATTCGATTGCTTTTGCATCTGTGTGCAAAGCGTAAATGTTGCCTGTTGCGGGCTATTGAGAGGAAGGACTTTTGTAACTGCACACAATCGTTGTAGGTATTATGGCCATAAAGTGATCGAATAGTAACGAATGGGCCTGGAGTACTGGGGTCCATAGTTCAAATAGAGATATATATATATATATATATATATATATATATATATATATATATATATATATATATATATATATATATATCTGTATCTGGGTATAACTGTATATATCTGTATTTGAAGAAAGGCTTAAGTTTTGCAAATTACAGTGTCTGGAGACTAGGCACCAGCGAGGTGATCTGATAGAGGTGTATAAAGCCTTGAATGGTTTAAGCATGCTCAATGCTGATGGGATTCTTCCTCTAGCTCAGAAAAATTACCTGAGAGGGCATAAATTCAAATTGAGTAAGGACAGATGTAGGATGGACGTGAGGAAATTTGCCTTTGGCCAGCGGGTGGTTGGTTGGTGGAACAGACTTCCATCCCTTGTGGTGGAGGTTGATAGCCTGAATAAGTTTAAGGCTCGGCTGGACAGGTATTTGGAACGAACAGAGGGGTGAAGTGGAAGTGGTTTTTTTTTTTGGCTGATGCTGCATAAGCTTGCTTTCTTGCATCAAATGCCTCTACTAATGCTAATGCTAAAGGATTCCATTCCTACAAGAATAATTTCACTGACACGATCTCGGCAAACATTGACAACAGAAGTTTTGAAAGAGTAATCCGACCAAGGAAAAGAAGAAAAGAAATCTCGCAGGTCATCCCATTTTGCATTCTTGTAATGCCAAACAATATGAGGTTTGGAATAGCCATGAGATAAAGGCTCCATTGGAGAAGAGACAATCACCAAGTTGTGATCTGGGATACCTAAAGGACCACTCACTTCGACCGTGTACTTAGAAGGGTTGTTTGTGAGAAAAAGATGAAGCGTGTTGGTTGTATGGTTAGGATTGTCCGGTATTCTTGTAGGTAAATGAACAATCTGTGCAAAAGCCTCAGCATCTTGACCAGCTGGGTCGGTGTGACTAGAAAACGGAAGCCAGCTACAGTTGTGAACATTAAAATCACCAAGGAAAATTACCTCACTGTTAGGAAAGTTGGACTACAGAAAGTAAAGTTGTAAAGAGAGGTAGTTAGAGAGCTCCAAGTGATTAGTTGGAGTCGGGAGAATGGTAGAGACAACAGATGAATTTGACACAGTGAGGTAGAGAGATTTTAAGCCAGAGAAGATCGAAGAGAGGAGTTTCCAAATTATCAATTCTCTGACAGGGAATATCGGAATGGAGATATGCACAAGTACCACCTTTGAGGTGAAAGGAATCATACAGTGAATAATTTGGGCAACTGAGATGAGCAGTAGTTGAATTAACCAATAACTGAGATTCTGTCAGAAAAAGTACATAGGGTTTGGCAGACTGCAAGTGGAAATGGACATCGTTGAGATTAGAATTGAGACCATGTATATTTGTGAAATGAACTAGGAAGTGTTTGGGAGGTTTAGATCTTTTTGCAGATAAGCTTATTCTATTAGTTTGACAATTCATGGTGTATTCAACAGTAAGAAAAATTGGGGGGGGGGACATGCTGTATGAAGTGGTGAAATTTTTGAATATGGCCTACACACGTATGTGTGAGAGGGAGTAAAATGAGTTTGTGATTGATCATTAACCCTGAGATAGGTGTGCTGCATGCTATTTACCACCCCCTTTAAATCGAAATATTAAACTATTTGGCATTATATCAGTGCAAATTTTAATGTGTTTAGTTATCCTTTCAGTTAATTTTTTTGATTAGAAAATTATATACAAAAAAAAAAAAAAAAAATTAGCAGTCATGAGCAAAATATGTAATGTGCCTTTCTGTCTACAATTTTCCCCACTGTTTGGTTTTCTGCTTTGAGTTCACTCACTGTGCAGCACTGTTGTTGGAAGTGAAGTATTGGAGAAACACCCACCCACACACACACACACACCCCGATGAGCCAAAACATTATGACCATCTACCTAAAGTGATGTTAGTCCTCCACGTGCAGCCAAAACAGCTCTTACCCGGCGAGAC
Organism: Mastigoproctus giganteus; assembly: GCF_048544385.1. NCBI lineage: Eukaryota > Metazoa > Arthropoda > Arachnida > Uropygi > Thelyphonidae > Mastigoproctus > Mastigoproctus giganteus. The sequence continues at coordinate 207,293,179 of NC_143582.1, read as the reverse complement.
ATGGATGCTACAAGATTTCTAAAATGTGTCTTGTAGTATCTGGTACCAACATGTAACCAGCAGATTCTTTAACTCCTGTAAGGTCCATATTTGAGATGCCGCAGATCAGAGTTGCTGTTCCAACACAAACCACAGATGCTTGATGGGATTGATGTCTGGGGAATTTGGAGGCCAGGGCAATACCTGGAAGTCTTCCTCATGTTCTGTGAACCAGTCTTGAACAATCCGGGTGGTGTGGCATGGTGAATTATCCTGCTGAAAGACAGCACTGCCAGAGGGTAACACCATTGCCACGAAATGGTGTACCTGGTCAGCAATGATGTTTAGGTAGGTGGTAGATGTCAGAGTGCCCGGCACATGGATGACTGGACCCAGGGTATCCCAGCAGAATATCGCCCAAAGTACGACACAGCCGTCACGGGCTTGTTTTCATCGCACGGTGCATCCAGGTGCCATCACTTCCACAAGTAAACGACCCACATGTACCCAGCCGTCCACATCGTACAGCAGGAAACGTGATTCATCAGACTAGACTACCTTCTTCCAATCACTTAAGGTCCAGTTTTGGAATAGCCAAAATTGTAGCCACTGTTCCCGGTGAGCCGTGGTTAGCATGGGCACTTGGAGCGGCCTGCTGCTACAGAGCCCCATTTTCAGCAGGGTTTGATGTACTGTGTGTTGTGATACATTACTCCCGTCACCAGCATTCCAATTACCGTCAAGTTGCACCACAGTCGCCCTTCTGTTGCCACGTACCATCTGGGAGAGCCTTCGCTCAACTCGAGCATCGATGAGCCGTGGTTGTCCAACACCTTGCTGGTGGTTCGTGGGTTTTCCCTCCTCAGACCACTTTCAGTAGGTACTAATCACGGCCGACCGTGAGCATCCCACCAGCCGTGCTGTTTCGGATATGCTCTGACCCAGTCGCCTGGCCATTACAGTTTGGTCTTTGTCAAACTCGCTTAAGTCTGCTGCCTTTCCCATCTGAAGAACAAGAGTAACACTAATTAACGGAGCTCAGTATCAGGTGTTTTTTATCTCATGTCCCGACCTGCACCTGCAGTTGCTTCGATTTGCATAACGACTCGCTGGTCATAATGTTTTGGCTCATCGGTGTATATATATTTTATTGTTATTAAGACTGCTGTTTCCCTTGATATTTGTCTGAATTACTGAGAATAGTGTCAGAATATAGAATATACCCCAGGGCTCAAATCTGGTGAGTATGGGCTTGGTGCACTTAGGGCCCTCTGCTGGATATCATCATTTTTCCCTTTCTTGGTGATTCTCTCTCAGAGTAACACAGAATTTTTTTTTCTTTTAGCTGGTGCGGCAAAAGCCTCAGGCTTGGCACCATATGGCTAAATATAATAATTTAATTATACAATTTTAAACTATTTCTTTCCTTTATTATTTAAAAATAATGTTGCATACAGTGCAATAGTGCACCTGCATGCTATCCTCCAGTGGAACATTCTTGTGTACTGGCCACATCAAGAACCTGAATTTAAATATCTATTAGAATTATGTTAATATTCTGGATTTTTTCAACCCACATAGTGTTTAAAGTGACTTATAAACACACACTTGTATAACAATAAGAATGTATATATATTTGTTGCTGTATGAACTGGCACTCTATACTAAAAGTAGCCACCAAGGGATTTGAGAATTAAAACTCTTAATTAGACCATAATTTTTCCTGTGCTGATTTTTACAGTGCATTTTGGGATCTGAGGTTAGCATCATTGAAGCAATCCTATTTATTCAGTATATAACATAATGCAATATTTTGTATTACATTATTTTTAAATGCTTAATATTTAATATAAACAAAAGACCTGGTTAAAAAGTTTTTAATTTTGAATACTAAGAGGGTTTTTTAAAATTGCAATATTAAAATCATCTCTGTACTGTAGTAGTAGTGGCATGTGATGCAAAAAAGAGTGTATGAGCTTATGCAGCATCAGCCAAAAAAAAATCACATCATTCCCTCCAAATGCCTGTCCAGTTCCTCCTTAAATTTATTCAACCTATCAACTTCCACAACGACAGATGGAAGTTTGTTCCAGCAATTAACCACCTGCTGGCTAAAGCCAAATTTCCGCACATCTATTCTACATCTGTCTTTTCTTAATTTGAATTTATTCCCCCTTATGTTCGTAATCTGAACAAGTGGAAGGATCCCATCAGAATTCAGCATGCTCAACCCATTTAAGGCCTTATACACCTCAATCAGATCACTGCGCAGGTGCCTAGTCTCCAGCCACTGCAATTTGCAGAACTTAAGCCTCTCTTGGTAAGAGGATCCCTTCATTCCCCTCACCAATCTTGTTGCCCTTCTCTGTACACGCTCAAGTAAATCTACATCCTTCCTAAAATGAGGCCTCCAGACCTGTACGCACTACTCAAGGCGTGGCGTGACCATTGTCTTATACAGAGGGACAATCACCTCCTTCTCCCTGCTAGCAAAATTCCTATATATCATTGACAAAACCCCATGACCTGCCCTGGCAGCCCTGATCAGATCTCGCCTTGATTATGGCGCCCCGGTGTATGATTCTGCTAGGGAAAGCGTGCTAGCAAGTCTTGCCCCTATTCAACATTCTGCCCTCAGAATTGCTGTAGGTGCTTATAGAACATCGCCAGTGCAAAGTCTTTATATCGAAGCCCATGAACCTCTGCTCAGCCTCAGGAGAAAGATGTTACTTCTGAACTATGCAGCCAAAATTCAAAGTCTGCCTTCTCACCCCAATTGGCCAATACTTAACAATCCACAGTTCCCAATGTACTACAGAAATAAACCTAGAGCAGTTCGACCTGCTGGCATCAGATTACAGGAATTATCACAAACTTGGAATATACATCTGGACAAAATCCTCCATGATCTGAACAGTTCAGATCCTCCATGGTCCTTTATTAAAGCATCCTGTGACAGCTATTTCTTAAACTGGGGAAAACATTCGCTTGCAAATACCAATATACAGCAACTGCATGCTGCTCACACACAAAATTACCCAAATTTTACGCAAGTATACACTGATGGATCAAAGTCTGGTAGTAAAGTCGGTGCTGCAGCTGTCTTTCCCTTTAACACTATCTCTGTTTCACTTCCCACCGAATGCAGCAGTTATACAGCTGAATTATATGCTATCAAGCTTGCCTTAGAAAACATTCTCCAACTGTCCATCCAAAAAAGTGTAATATATAGTGACTCACAGAGTTCAATCTTAGCCTTGCAAAATTCCTCCTCAGCAATGCATCCCTTAATAAAATCTATAAAATCTCAACTGATGCATATCCATGATCACCAACAAGTTGTCATCTTTTGCTGGATCCCAGGTCACACTGGGATATCAGGGAATGAAAAAGTAGACTATGCAGCCAAACATTCATCCAACATAGCATCGCCAGATTACTATGTTCCATATGTGGACTACAGATCCCATATAAGAAATACATGTAAGGACCAATGGACACTTCTATGGCAATCTCAACTGAATAACAAGCTCCGTGAAATAAAACCTGAACCACAGTTATGGATTTCAAGTTTTTGGGTAAACAGAAAGGAAGAAGTCATCCTGGCTAGAGCCCGGATCGGGCACAGTCAGCTCACCCATATTTTTCTTCTTACAGGAAACGATCCTCCGCAGTGTATGCACTGCAACTCTGTTCTCACAATAAAGCACATACTCGTTGAATGTACCTTATACACTGATGCCCGAAAAGCTTCATTCAGTAACCTTCAACAACCTTTGACACTCCAACAGTTCATAGGTAATGATGCAAATCTCCCGGAATTTTTCCCCTTCTTAAAACGCATAAATCTGTATAATTGTTTCCAACTGTTTTTACAGACACCATGAAATCCTCATCTCGTTTATAGGCGCAATATGGCCTAAGTAGCCCTTGCGCCAGAAATAACCATACCAATACCAATTTGTCTCATTGGCGCCTCCGTAGCAAAGTGGGAAGTAGCAGCATGCGTAGCACACGCTGCTTGATTAGACCGGGGTTCGAGCCTGTCACCACCAAATACGGAGGATGCAGAAAGGTCAAGGGAATGACCACCGCATATTCCCAGAGCAATATGGCGTTAGTTGCTAATGCTCCTAAAAACCAAATAACAAACAAACATGTCTCATTAGTTCATCTGACATCCATTTAGGCCTAAACCTTGAACAATATTTCTTAGTTGATATGTAAAGCCTAGTAGCTTCCAAGATAAGTCCTTTGAATGGTTCCCATTTTGAATTTGCTGTTGGTAACATCATCAGACTTTAAATACTGTCTCAGACCATCGTAGTCACCTTTACGAAAGCAAAAACCCTTCCCTTTACCCCTGATAGTAGTTACCTCTTTGAGTAAATCCCACTTCAGCACACTTTGATCACTTTCACCTAGTGGTTCCTTTATCTGCAGATTCTTAATGCATGAAGAATCACTACTGATAATCAGATCAAAAGTATTACTCCCTCTAGTTGCCTCCCGAACATGCTGATGTAGAAAACAATCATCCAATAAATCCACAAAAGCCTTTGCTAGTGTGTGTAAGATGCCACCGATTGTAAGACATGCCCCAATTTCAGAGACATTAAAATGTGAAAAAATGCATCTTAGAATCGATGAAATATGGTACATTAATTAAAGTTTTGCTTATGTTTGCCAGTAGAGACCATCCTCCTCCTGATGAGAAGCATGTAGCTTTGAAACAACTATCTTGACGATGCCTTAGATTTTTTTAATGTATAGCTGATTCACCTATTCAGGTTATGCTGTATAATTTATAAAGATATTAGCAACTCAGGTAGAACTGTGGATAATGGTATTTATCACTCTTAAGCTTAGCCTTAGTGATAAGTGCTTAACCTTTGTCTCGAGTGGGAGCAGAATGAGTCTGATGGCCAAAAGAATGTAGTAAAAGTATATCAATTTTACATATTGATAAATTTTACAAACAACAATCTAAAAGTTCTGAAAAACATTTCAGTAAACAATGTGTTTCATGATTCATTACCTCCATCTAATGCCCCATGTATGAATCATGAAATTTGAAAACTGAATCATCTGTCATTTCAAATATACTGTGGGAAAGGTACCATGTGGGATAAATACTGCCAATAATTATACCCCAGTGGTTGCTGTTTCTTTTTAGTATTAGGTTAGTAAGGTACAGTAAATAGCAGCCATTGGGCTATAATTAACATATCATATTCATTCAAATCTTGACTGTATTTAACACATGCCTCTCACTATCCAACTGTCTGGATTTCTTTTTCCTTTCCAATAAAGCAATTATGTGAGTGGATTTGGGATACCATGATGATGACAAAAATCACCATATACTACAGGTTTATTGAAGTTATTTGCTCTAAAATGTGCTCAAACTCTTAAAGTAGTGTCATGTTAATCATATTATCCCAAAATTTGCAATGATTATTTGGGAGGAATATATTAAAGATTCTGAAATTTCATAAAACCAACTTGTCTGTTAATAATAAAAAGTAAAATTTAACAAAATATACAGGAACAAAGAATCATTATTTAAAATGTTACATAAATACAACTCGTGAAAGTACTTAACACCTGAACAGTGGCTTAAATTCTGGCAACATAATCAGCTTAAGAGTTAACATAAAGAATATATCTGCAACACGCAAAAAAAAAAAAAAAATGCAATAACCTAATGAAGTGAATACTTAAAAAGAATATATTGCTGTTTTTAATATTGGATTGGTGGTAAAAAAAAAAAATCTTTTAATTAAACACTTAACTCCATGTTTTTATGTAATTTTTAAATGTTTGACTCCTCAGTGGAAAATTAATTTTAAATTTATTTCCTACCAACAGGCATGTTTATACAGGGTGATTCACTGCCAGTGCGACAAACTTGCAGGAGGTGTAGGGGGCACAAAGATGAATCGGAATCACATAGCATTGCAGCGTCCGAAATGCCTTCGTCATGCGGTAGAGGATATTGAACGGGAGGTCGCGTGAACGGCAATCCCGCTGGAAGTCAGCATTTGCGAACCTTTTCTGTTGAAGAAACCAAGTAGCAAAAGTCCTCCAGAGTGGATAATCCGCAGGCTCCAATGATTGGACGCGTTGCAGATGGTATGAACTCATTTGGTTTGTTGACAGTATCCTCCATACAGTGGATTGGGAAATACCCAATCGTTGGCGTATCGCTCGTACTCGGATTGCCTTCTGCAAGACGTAGGACATTCTCCTCATTGTCTGGCGTCCTCGTTATTCGCTCTCGATTCATGGTACCTCTCGTGAAACAACCAGTCTCACGTAACCTTCTGTGCACACGTGCGAAAATCATATGATGAGGAGCACGCCTGTGCAGGAAACATTCCTGGTACAAGCGCAGAGCGGTGTGCCCGTTACAGTCCGCAGCTCCATGCGCAAGGTGCATGTCGGCCAGTTCAACGTTTGAATACTCGTCCATCCTACTGCCTCGAGAACCGGTTCACAAATGCTGACTTCCAGCAGGATCGCTGTTTACACGACCTCCCGTTCAACGTCCTCTACCGCATGATGAAGGCATTTCGGACCCTGCAATGCTATGTGATTCCGATTCGTCTTTGTGCCCCCTACATCTCCTGCAAGTTTGTCACACTGGTAGTGAATCACCCTGTATATTAAATAGTATCATACTACTGGTTCAGATTCTCAACTGGTTTCTTCCAAGTTTGCCAAATGACAAACTTCATGTCACCAGACAGAAACTTTGGAAAAGTTTTGGTTCAGCAAGTTGTCACATATTTGAATGAACTAGTAGTGGCTTTGAGAACCCTGCTGTAGTCATTTATAAAAAAAATAATAATAATAAAAAAATTTTTTGGGATAATATAGATTTTGAATAATATAGGAAATGTGTAAAATTAAAATATGATGGAAGTGTTATTAACAATAGTTAAACTATTCCTAAATTAGCCTCCCCAACATTTTGCCCAAAATCCACATGTAATATTAAACTTTTTTTTTTTTTCAGATAATCAAAGAAAGAAAACAAGTGGAATTATTCCAAGGTAATGATTTTTGTTTTAGAAATGTTGAGGGAGAAGAAATATACATATTGTGACATGCTTGCTATTATAATCATGAAACTTGCATAGTACTTATAGTAAATTGTGAAATTCTTAAGTAAAGAATTAAAAATTAGGGTAGTTCAGTTTACAGCAAATTTTAATTGCTTGATAAGAATTGTTGCAATGCTTGCCCTTGTGACTAGCAAGGTGGTTATGGTTGCTGGCCTTCCCTGCTGTGCAGAAAAGGTCTGAGTTCAGACCCTGTTGAGATAAATTAGCATTAGTAGAGGCATATAATGCAAAAAAGCAAGCTTATGCAGCATCAGCCAAAAAAAAAAAAAAAAAACCCCACTTCCACTTCACTCCTTCGTTCGTTCGAAATACCTGTCCAGCTGAGCCTTAAATTTATTTAGGCTATCAACTTCCACGACAAGGGATGGAAGTCTGTTCCACTAACCAACTACCCGCTGGCTAAAGGCAAATTTCCGCACATCTATCCTACATCTGTCTTTCCTAAATTTGAATTTATGCCCTCTCAGGTGATTATTCTGAGCAAGAGGAAGAATCCCATCAGCATTGAGCATGTTCAAACCGTTCAAGGCTTTATACACCTATCAGATCACCTCGCTGGTGCCTAGTCTCCAGACACTGTAATTTGCAAAACTTAAGCCTTTCTTCATAAGAGTACCCCCTTTGTTCCATTCACTAATCTTGTTGCCCTTCTCTGTACTTGTTCCAGCAGCTCTACATCCTTCTTGAAATGAGGCCTCCAGACCTGTATACAGCACTCAAGGTGTGGCCTGACCATTACCTTATACAAGGGAATAATCACCTCCTTATCCCTGCTAGAAAAGTTCCTGTATATCATTGACAAGACACCATGAGCTACTCTTGCAGCCCGTCTGCACTGCTCAGAGAACTACATTCTCTACCACTGTCAGTGTAGTACCACAGAGTTGATACGTTGCTCTGGGATTGCTGTTTCCCATATGTAGTACTTTACATTTGTCAAGGTTAAGCTTCATTTGTCACCTCTCAGCCCATCTGCTCAACCTTTCCAGATCCTGTTGCAGCAGCATAGTAGTAGTGGCATGTGATGCAAGAAAGCAAGTGTATAAGCTTATGCAGCATCAGCCAAAAAAAAAAAAAAAAAACACACCATTCCCTCCAAATGCGTGTCCAGTTCCTCCTTAAATTTATTTAACCTGTCAACTTCCACAACGACAGATAGAAGTTTGTTTCAGCAATTAACCACCCGCTGGCTAAAGGCAAATTTCCGCACATCTATTCTACATCTGTCTTTTCTTAATTTGAATTTATGCACCCTTAGGTTCGTAATCTGAACAAGTGGAAGGATCCCATCAAAATTCAGCGTGCTCAACCCATTGAAGGCCTTACACACCTCAATCAGATCACCGCACAGGTGCCTAGTCTCCAGCCACTGCAATTTGCAGAACTTAATCCTCTCTTGGTAAGAGGATCCCTTCATTCCCATCACCAATGATTTCTCCTCCACGATCAAGTAAATCTACATCCTTCCTAAAATGAGGCCTCCAGACCTGTACGCAGTACTCAAGGCGTGGAGTGACCATTATCTTATACAGAGGGACAATCACCTCCTTCTCCCTTCTAGCAAAATTCCTATATATCATTGACAAAACCCCATGACCTGCTCTGGCAGTCTATCTGCATTGCTCAGAAAACTTCATATCTGACTGCACAATTACTCCCAGGTCTTTTTCATTTTCTACCACCTTAAGTGTAGTACCACACAGTTGGTACGTTTCTCTGGGGTTACTTCTACCCATATGCAGTACTTTGCATTTGTCAAGGTTAAACTTCAGTTGCCACTTCTTAACCCATCTGCCCAAATTATCTAGATCCTGTTGCAGTAGCACACTGCCATTACTGTCATTAACAAGCCTGATATACCTTCATCAATATCATTGATAAATATACAAAACAACAGTGGACCTAACACCGAACCCTGTGGGACTCCACTAATAACATTAGTCCACGAAGAGCAGCACCCATTGATTACCACCCTCTGTCTTCTCCCACTTAACCATCCCTTTATCCATTGTAGCAGCTTACCCTTAATACCATTCTGCTCCAATTTGTACAATAGTCTTCAATGCGCAACAGTGTCAAAAGCTTTCCTGAAATCTAAATATATGATATCAAAATTATTTTTTGCATCCAGTTCCTTTGTAACCACATCATAATATCCTATAAAATTTATCAGACAAGACTTTCCCTTAACAAGGGAAAGTCTTGTCTGCTGTGTCTGAATTATTGCTGCAGTCTTGTCTAGATGATCCTGCGGTGCATCTTTAACCAGCGACTCCATTATTTTACCCGGAACAGAAGTTAAACTAACTGGTCTGTAATTACTCGTGTCACCCTTCGATCCCCCTTTGTGAATTGGGGATACATTTGCACATCTCCAGTCTGTGGGAACCTCCCCTGAGTCCAAGGATGCTCTCATAATTATGGCTAAGGGTTTGCTTAGTTGCTTTGCCGCCTCCTTTAATATAACTGGATAGATCCCATCCACCCCAGGTGCTTTTCTTATGTTTAACTTCAACAATTTCTCCTCCACTTTGCTTTCAGTTATTACAAAATCATTAAGTATCCTGCTACAATTTGATAACCTTCTGCCATTTTCAAACCTTAATTCCTCATGTGTGAATGCAGATGCAAAATACTCATTCAGTTTGTTTGCTATCTGAACAGGATCATCAACAGTCGAACCATCGATGTCAAGTGAACCAATCAGATTCATCCTCTTCCTTTTAGAGTTTATATAAGTAAAGAAATACTTGCTGTTTTTCTTAGCATCTTTTGCCAAGGATTTCTCATAATCTGCCTTCCCCTATATAACCTCCTTTGTGACCTGATGACAGACTAGATTATATCTGCCATAGGCTTCTGAGTCGCTTGATAATTTATATGCCTCCCATGCATTTTTCTTCTCTGTTACGAGTCTCATTAGTTCGTTAGATAACCATTTAGGCCTAAACCTTGAACAATATTTCTTAATAGGTATGAAACTTTTAGTAGCATCCACGATTAATTCCTTGAATGCTTCCCACTTAGAATTTACTGTTGGTAACATCATCAGTTGATCCCACTGTACAGAATTTAAAAACTGTCGGAGACCACTGTACTCACCTTTACGGAAGCAAAAACCCTTTCCTTTACCCCTGATGGTAATTAAATCTTTAAGTAAATCCCACTGTGATCACTGCCACCTAGTGGTTCCTTTATCTGCAAATTCTTAATACACGAATGATCGCTGCTGATAACCAGATCAAGAGTATTACTTTCTCTGGTTGCCTCTCGAACATGCTGCTGCAGAAAACAATCATCCAATAAATCCACAAAAGTCATTTTCCACCTCTCAGCCCATCTGCTCAACCTTTCCAGATCCTGTTGCAGCAGCATAGTAGTAGTAGTGTCCTTGACAACCCTGCCAACCTATGTATCGTCTGCAAACTTGGACATTAAGCTTGATATACCATCATCAATATCATTTATAAATACAGAAAACAATAATGGGCCCAACACTGAATCCTGAGGGACTCTACTAATAACATTAGTCCATGATGAGCAGTGTCCATTGATTACCACTCTGTCTTTTCCTCCTAAACCATCCCTTTATCCCTAGCAGCAATTTGCCTCCAATGCCACACTGCTCCAATTTGTGCAGCAGTCTTCCATGTGCAACAGTATCAAAAGCCTTTCTAAGATCCAAATATATAATATCAGTTATTCCCTGCATCCAGTTCTTTTGTGACTGCATCATAGTATCCAATCAAATTGGTCAGGCAAGACTTTCCCTTAACAAAACCATGCTGCATCTGAGCTATAACTGGAGTCTTGTCTAGAGGATCCTGCAGTGCTTCTTTAACCAGTTTGTTGTTTGTTTGTTAATTGGTTTTTAGGAGCATTAGCAACTAAGTCCATATTGTTCCGGGGATATGCGGTGGTCATTCCCTGACCTTTCTGCATCCTCCGTATTTGGTGGTCATGAGCTCGAACCCCGGTCTACTTTAACCAGTGCCTCCATTGATTTTCCTGGAACAGAAGTTAAACTCACAGGTCTATAATTACTTGTGTCAGCCTTTGATCCTCCTTTATGAATTGGGGTCACATTTGCACATCTTCAGTCTATGGGTACCTCCCCTGGGTCTAAAGAAGCTCTCATAATTATGGCTAAGGGTTTGCTTACTTCCTTTGCTGCCTACTTTAATATAACTGGATAGATCCCATCCACCTCGGGTGCCTTTTTTATATTTATCCTCAACAATTAATCCTCCCCTTTCCTCTGTTATTACAAAGTCATCTAGCTCACTGCCAGAGTTTACTTCACCTCTGGCATTCCCCTTCCAGAATAATTCCTCATGTATCATGTAATGTATCAGAAGACACCACTACAGATTACAATAAATTGCTTACCTCCTGTGTTCAACGATAATGAGAACAAATCAACATTGCAGTATACCTAAAGTAATTTCCTTCCATGTTTTGTACTGTTCTTTGCTTTTAGAATGAATACTGAAACATTTTTATCACTGCTAAACAATTGATCTTCAAATATTAACTGTATTCCAAAGCCGCAATAAAGTAAAGCATTAACAAGAAATATCCAGTTTAAACTCTTGACTAAAACATATTTACGTTAAAAGTGCAGCTGGAGATACATTTCCAATGAAAATATTTAAAGAAAATCTCTGCCTCTTCCCTACCGTATAAAGATTTATCCCTTGTCAATGAGTTCTCACATGTACTTTAGAGTAACACTATCCAAGCAACAGCAGCATCTAGGTGCAACATTTAAATTTTCCAGTTTCAGGTTAACAAATCCAAAGTCAAGGTGGAAAACTATTATTGTCTGTTAGTGCAAAGACCACCCAAGCTTGAAGCTTGTAGCAGCCATGGGAACTAACATGTTATTGAGGTGAGTGTCAGTGACATTGGTGTGAAGCTGATGTGTCCAAATACTTTTTTTTGGGAGGTAGTGATATATGCTGCACAATATAGGCAATTACTATAATCTCATTTGGTGAGAAAAAAATAAAATCAAAGAATCCTAAAATTAGCCTTGCAAACAGTATCTGAGCTCATTTTGAGAATTGTTTGGCTATCCAGGGTGAACATACTCCCTTTTAAATGTGTAACTTATATAAGACTTGTGCCCTATATTTGGGTTGTTATGAATTTGTGACTATAGTTCATGAAAATAGAGGTATATTTATTTTTAAACTCTCTACCCTTATAACAACAATTTTTTTCACAAAATATTTGATAAAAAATCTGAAATATCTATTTTTCATTCTTAGATTTTTTATTTTTTTTTCATTACAATATAAAATAAGTTACAACTTAATTTTTGATAGCCATTGCATGTGATTTAGTGTCACATACAGTGATGCGGCATTTCGATCATTATTAAAGGATTTGTCACTATTGCATTTACAGTAGCATCCTGTTACAACAAATAATAAAAATATTTCTAAGTCCTGGTTGACTTCTCTTTTTTTGAACAAAGTATTTTGTTCAAAAAGTATTTTGTCTCATTTGAACAAAGTATTTTTGATGAAATTTGATACGTCAAATTATTTTTGAAATTCACCTATGCCTAATATGTAAAATTATGAGTAGCACTGTGTACCCAATGTTGTAAATATAGCTATGGGAGCATTTGCTTGAAAAAAAAAAAAAAAAAATGTTTTTAAATGTTGTGGCAAAAGAATTTATCTCTTTTACTATGTTTTCCACTTTTTGACTGATTTTACATTTTTCTTTTATACCTGCAGTACCCACATTTTTGATTGCACTAAAGTTGAATATAAGTGGGGGAAGTTACATTAAAAACAAAATTCACATGTTAATATGTGAAAAGTAACAGTAAGTTGTATCTGCTATACCATACCATATTTCTACTATATCATATCACATTTCTTATAAGTAAAATGTTTTCAAAATGATATTTCTGAATAAAATATTTTTACTTTTGTAATACTCATTTTTCATCATTTCATTTATATATTTATTTTAAAGTGGATTTTTAAGTAAAATAAAGCAGAAATTACTACTTGATATTAGTAGCCTTATAATGCAAGGAAGCCAATGCACTGCAGCTGCACTGGCAAAAAAAAAAAGAAAAAAGTGGATAAGAAAATACAAATTACATGCTTTCCACACACATGGATAACTATTCATTTGACCATTGAATTTCTTCAAACTGTCAGCCTACATATGGAGACAACTTAGTCAATAGTCAGTGAATAGCTGCCTAAAAGAAAACTTCTTACAATCTAATCTAAACCTCTTCCCCTGTCATTTTCAAGTTAGGGTCTCTAGTTCTGGAATTCTTCTTAACAGTGAAAATTCCATCTTCATTCATTTTACTAACCCCTTCAGAGCCTTATAAACCTCAATCAAGTCCTCCCTATAGTGCCTTGGTTGCCAAGCTCTGTAGCCCACACGAACAGTCTTTTCTCATAAGGTCGCCCCTTTAGTTGAACTCGCCATGCAAGTTGCCCATCTTTGGACCCTTTCAGAAGCTCCGTGTCTTTTCAGATGAGGCTCCATACTTGGATATAGTATTCCAAATGCAGTCTTACAATTACCTTATGCGGTAGGATTATGATCTCTCTCTTTCTACAGGATATTGTTCGATAAATCATCCATAGGACCTCATGGGCTTTCCTGGGTGCATGTATACACTGCTCAGAAAACTTCATATCTATGCACGTCATAACCTTCAGATCCCCTTCTCCCTCTACTGTCTTTAATTCAACTGAAACCAAATGTATAAGTTATTTTGGGGTTGCTATTCCCCAAATGTAAGACCTTGCATTAAACAATATGTGCCACTATACAAATCATTCTTGAAGCCTGTTCAGGTCATCCTGAAGTAGTGCTGCTTGGCACTCATCATTAATGACCCTCCCATTGTTTGCATTGTCAGCAAATTTTGACATCTTACCCTTTTATCTCTTCATCAATATTGGTTACGAAAGTAGAAATAATAGTGATCCCAAAACTGATCCTTAGAGGGACCCTACTTTTAACATTACACCAATCTGTAGGAGATCCATTAATCACAAACCTCTGCCTTCTGCCCTGAAGCCACCTAGCAATCCATCTTTCTATTAATCCCAACACGTTCCAGCTTATCCAGCAATCTCTCATGAGGGACAGAGTCAAATGCTTTGCTAAAATCCAAATAAACAGTCGAAATTGTTCCCTACATTCAGCTCATGAGTAGTGGCTTAACTAGGGTTGTGGCACCCAGGGAAAATAAAACATCTGCCCCTTGAAAACTGTTCTTTTGGAATTTTTGCATTTTTTAACCATAAAAAGGCATCCTCCAAATTTGGTGCCTGGGACATGTGCCCCACTGGCTTCACCCTAGTTACGCCACTATTCATGAGTAACTGTGTCAATAGCTTACTAGGTTAGTAAACAAGATTTTCCCTTAACAAAACCATGTTGTGCATCCTTCAGAATGCCATTTATATCTAATTGTCTTGGATTGCACTCTTGATCATTCCTCTAAGATTTTTCCTACCACTGAAGGCAGACTAACCAGTCTGTAATTACCGATTTTGCTCTTAGAACTACCTCTATATATTGGTGATAAGTTGCCACTTCTCCAATGATGCCCTCATAATTAATCTCAATGGTTCAAGGTTAAATACACTCTCTGGCCACTTCCCAACATTGCTGGGTGTATATGCCATCATTTCCAGGACCCTTACTTTCCTTTAGGCTTGAAGGTATTTCTAATAAAGTCATCTGTAATTTCGGAATCACTAATTTCATATGTCTTATCCTCGCTCACACAGCCTCTTCTCTACATGAAGTGTCTTTTGACAGCAAAGACAATGCAATTTATCAGCAATGTTGGCTGGGTTAGCATTAGCAAAGGCACATGAGAGTGAAAGAAAGCAAGCTTATATAGTTATCAGCCAAAAAAAAAAACGCACCCTTCTCATTTCACCCATCCACTTGCTCCAAATGTTTGTCTAGTCCTGCCTTGAATCTATTAAAGCTATCAGCTTCTACAACAACAGATGGAAGTATGTTCCAGCAATTAACCCTCCCTGCTGGCTAAAGGCAAACTTCTGCACATCTATCCTACAACTCTTTCCTCAATTTGAATTTATGCCCTCTCTGGCAATTATTCTGAGCAACAGGAAAAATCCCATCAGCATTGAGCATGTTCAAACCATTCAAGGCTTTATACACCTCAATCAGATCACTTCACAGGTGCCTAGTCTGCAAACACTGTAATTTGCAAAACTTAAGCCTTTCTTTGTAAGATCAACCCTTTGTTCCATTCACTAATCTAAGACTTTCTAAGGGTTATCTAAGACTTTCTCATACTCAGTACAACAAGAGTCCAGTCTCATTCATTTTCTTTAATTGTGTTCACATACATGAAAAACTCCTTCCCCCCTTCCTTTCTCTCCTAGCCAGTGTTTTCTCATACATGGATATGGCCTCCCTAACCTTATCTGTGGTACTCTTACAGATCAACTTATAGCTGTTGTAGGCTTCAGTACTTTTCATCTATCTGTAACTTTCCCATTCTATCTTTTTCTGCTCTATTAAAATGGCCGGATCCATATTCTTCCACCTTGTCATCTCTCGTGCTATATTTTCATAATGGTATATACGTGTTCATGGCTTCTGTGATTATTGCTTTAAAGGTATTTCATTATTCTAATGTATTCACCCTCCCTCTGCTGTCTGCCCAAGCAGTATATGACATATAGCACTTTAAACTGGCATAGTCCCCTTATGTGAAATTAAATCCTGTGCATTTTCATTTAACTATTGCAACACTTTTCTTAATTGTCCAACTGATAACTTCATGATCACTTACCTGTTTATGATTCCTGTACTTTAAGCTCCGTGATGTGATCCGATTTGTGAGTGATGATGAAGTCAAGAATATTCTTACCCCTGGTATTTTCTGTTACATTCTGATTTTTTTTCTCTCTCTCTCTCTCTTGGAAATTTTTTTGGCTGGTGAAGCATGTCTCAAGATTCCTTGCACTATATGGCTAATAATACAAATAGTAATAACCACGTCGTGCAAGGAATCCACAGGGTTTTGCTGCACTGCCAGGGAGGCAAAAAATGAGTAGATAAGAAAATACAAGTTATTTGCTTCTGTCCTCACATAGGTAACTATCCAGTTAACCTTTGAATTTATTTAACTGTCAGCCTCAACTACCTGTGAAGGCAACCTGTTCCAACAACTTGCTGCTAAAATAAAACTTTCTATAATCTAGTCTAAACCTCTTCCCCTGTAATTTGAATTTATGCCCCCAAGTTCTAGAATTCTCAATAACAGTGAAAATTCTGCCTTCATTCATTTTACTAATCCCCTCTGAGAGCCTTATAAATCTCAATCAGGTCACCTCTGAGGTGCCTGGTTGGTCTGCAGCTCACATATATGGGATATTTCCTAGTGTAGTCTCCCATTTGTCGATCTCATCATGAGAGTTGCCCATCTTTGGAGCTCAATATCTTTTTTTTTCAGATGAGGTCTCCATACTTGAACACAGTATTCCAAATGTGGCCTTCACACTTGTCTTATATAGTGGGACTGTGACCTCCATGTCTCTACAGGATAATATTTGATAAATCATCGATAGGAGACCACGAGCTTACCTGGCTGCCCGTTTGCACTGCTCAGAAAAGTTCATATTCGCCCATATTATGTAGAGACTCTAGTCATAATCTTCATAATCTTCTAGTCTGTAGATTACTCACACTCTCCTTATACCTTTGCTTCCAACAGATTCACACCACACAGATTCTGTGTTGACAGACATAACTTCTGACACAGCAGAATATCTTGTTGCGCTCAGGCTGCTTTTGATAAGAAACGTGACCCCATCAACCACTTCCATCTTTCCTAATTGTATTATACGGGAATGGCTCAAAATACCGACAGTATCTACTATATTGTAAAAATATAAATTAAATATAATTCTATGTATGTATTAGTTTTTTAGTAAGTAAAAATTTACTTTATTAGATTAATTTTGTATCATCATCATCAGCCATTTTCAATCCACTGCAGGATGAAGGCCTCTCCAGCAACTTTCCGGTTCCTTCTGTTTTGAGCACTGGCCATCCATTTACTACTCAAAAACTCATGAATTTCATCTATCCATCTCCGCCTTTGTCTTCCAGGTTTTCTTCTAGCTCCTCTTGGGTACCATTCTGTTATTTTCTTAGTCCATCTGTCATCATGTCTTCGAGCTATGTGTCCTGCCCAAGACCATTTTAGTTCTTTAGTTTTGATAAGAATGTCCTTTACTTGAGTTTGCTGCCTAATCCATGTGTTTCTCTTCTTATCTAACAGTCTGATTCCCAATATAATTCGTTCCATTCTTCGCTGTGTAGTTCTTAGCTTCTCTTCCATTCTTTTGGTGAGTGCCCAAGTTTCACTTCCATAAGTCATGGTGGGGAGTATACATTGATTCATTATTTTACGTTTCAGACAAACTGGGATATTGCTATTCAGTATGTGACTATATTTCCTGAATGCTATCCATCCAAAATTTATTCTTCTCTTGTCTTCCAGCCATTTATCATTATTACAGCTAATAACTTGTCCCAGATAAGTATATGACTCCACCTTTTCAATTACTGCTCCTTCAATCATTATTTCCCTTTCCGTGGCATACTTGTTCATCATTACTTTTGTTTTAGCCATATTCATCTTTAGTCCAAAATCCTTACTAACTGTGCATAACTGATTAAGATTTTCCTCTAATTCTTTGGGATCGTGGCTTATGACCACAATGTCATCTGCAAATCGTAAATGGTTTAGGTACTCTCCGTTCACATTGGCTCCTTTCTGCGACCAGTCTAATCTTCTGAAAGCTTCCTCAAGGGCAGCAGTAAACAGCTTCGGAGATATTGTGTCTCCTTGTCGAACTCCTTTCTCGATTTTAAATTTGCTACTGTCTTTGTCTAGTCTAATAAAGGATGTAGCACTCTCATATATTTTCTTCAAAATCATAATATATGGAGTATCTATGCCTTGTCTTTCCAGTGCCTGAAACATTGCCTTATGCTGTATGGAGTCAAATGCCTTTTCATAATCCACGAATGTCAGGCATAATGGTGTTTTATATTCATTTGCTTTCTCCATTAGCTGTGATATTACGTGAAGGTGATCCATAGTTGAGAATCCTGTCCTAAATCCAGCTTGCTCTTTCGGTTGATTCTCATCAAGTATTCTTTCTAATCTGTTAGTAATGACCCTTGTGAACAACTTGTAGATATGGGATAACAAGCTAATTGGTCTATAATTTGCAATTTCTGATTTATCTCCTTTCTTATGCAGCAAAACTATGATTGCATTATTCCACTGCATAGGCATCACACCTTTTCTAATGCACTTTGTGAAGAGCCTTGCCAGTTTTTGTGTTATGTCTCTTCCTCCCAATTTTAACAACTCTACAGTAACTTCATCTACCCCCCGGGGCTTTCTGATTCTTCATTTTCTTCAATGCATGTTCTACCTCATCAGGAAGAATATCGGGTATGTCGTATGTGTTGCTACTTTGCAATCCATCTTCCCCACTGCTGGTATCATTCCCTCGCTCCTTGTATAATTCTCTATAGTAGTCTTCTGCTATTTGAATTATGCCTTCTCTGCTGTTTATAAGTACACTGTCGCTATTCTTCAGTTTCAGTATCATTTGTCTTTCTGTGTTCCTGCTCATGGCTGCTGATTTAAATCCTTTGTTTTCCCTTAATTCTTGTTCTACTTTTCTTGTGTTAAATCTTCTTATGTCCTCTCTGAGTCTCTTTCTAATGGCTTTGCATAACTCAGTATACTCAATTTTCTCCCCGTCAGTGTTTTTCTTGCTCTTCATTTGTTGTCTTTGGTTCATCATGACAAGTGTTTCTTGACTAATTTTTTCTTCTTTGGATTTCTGTTTCCCTATAGGTTTCTTGGGCTATATCACTTTCAGAAAGTTGTAATATTCCTCGTTGATATCTTGGTCCTGAGCAGTCTGCAGAAGCTCAAACTTGTTCTTAAGTTCCAGTACATACTGCTTTTTCTCCTCCTCTGTTATTTCAAAGACCTTTGTATTATTTACTCGAGTCAGTTTTTTCCTTTCCTTTCCTACATTATATCAAGTGTACATCTTACCATTCTGTGATCACTTCCAACATTTACCTTATTCAGGACGGTAACATCATTCACAATATATCTTCTATTAGTGAGGATGAAGTCGATTTCATTAATTTGTTAATCCATTTGGACTCTTCCATGTCCACTTTCTGTTCACCCTTTTCTTGAAAAAAGTGTTCATTACTGACATTCCTTGAGATTCTGCAAATTCCACAAGTCTTTCACCCCTTTTATTTCTTTCACCAATTCCAAAATTTCCTATAGTTCCTCTTTCTGTGCTGTTTTGCCTTTTTCCAACCTTAGCATTGAAGTCCCCCATAATAATAGTGTAGTGGTTTTCTGCTCATCTAGAAGACTCTCAATTTCAGTGTACATTTTTTCAACCTCTTCATCATCATGGCTCGATGTTGGTGCATAAATCATTATAATCTTTAGCTTGTACCTCTTAGAAATCTTGAGTATTAGTCTTGACACCCTTGGTGATGTACTTTTGAATTCCAAAATGTTGTTTTTAAAATCTTTATGGACCAGAAACCCAACTCCACCTTTACTCCTTTCACTGTTTCCATTGGTGTACAGCAGATTTCCACTTGATAAACTTATAAGTGATTCATTTCTTCTTCTTGTTTCAGCCAAACCGATGATATTCCAATTCACATTTTCTAATTCCTTTTCCAGCTCTAATATCCTGTCTTCACCGATGAGTACGTTATAACAGGCCAAGTTCAATTTCCGTGCATGGCAGCCTGGTCGTACTCAGAGATTCTTAGCACCCTCTGCCTCCACTCTGATCCTCTCACTGCCATAAGAGGGAGAGTGAAAGTTGCTGGGGACTGAGGGCCATTTGTATTGTTGTGCTCTCATTGCTGGAGGGTTTGGTCTTTTCCTCTTCACGCTGACCAGGCATCTTGAAGAGAACCACTCTGCACGTTCGTTGCCACCTAAGTGACATAATAGGGCTTACCATCGAGAAGGTGGGCATGAGTGGATTTTAGGGAGGCAGGCCAACCGGACTTCTCCTAAATCTTCGGTAATAGAGAGATATTGGATCCATCAGTGTTTTAGGCTGAGTGTCTGATAACACACAGGATACCTGTTCCCCTCTAATATAGAAAGAATATAAAAAATAGAATTTTTAACGACAAATACCTCTTTCAATTTGAAGATCATGTTTTCTGTTACCAAAAGAAACAGTTTTAAAATATGATCAGCAAATAAAAATTACTTAATTAATTTTACTTTATTATATTTCATTTAATTGGTAATTTTTGAAGTCAAATTTTGCTATTTGTAGGGCGTTTGAGCAATAATTATAAGTATAGTATTGAAATGCTAAAGATAAAAAAACTTGAAATAAGAATACTTTCACAATATGAAAATTTAGAGTAATAAATTTTGGCAACTGTGTAACATTTGTCATAAATATCATTAGCATAGCTAAAACTGTAATTATATAGGTACTTATTTGTTATTAGCTGTACTTTCACGAATTTCTTTTACAAGTACATTAGCATTAATAGACGCATACGATGCAAGCTTATACAGCATCAGCCAAAAAAAAA
Source organism: Mastigoproctus giganteus (assembly GCF_048544385.1). NCBI lineage: Eukaryota > Metazoa > Arthropoda > Arachnida > Uropygi > Thelyphonidae > Mastigoproctus > Mastigoproctus giganteus. The sequence goes on along the minus strand of NC_143582.1, from coordinate 207,272,396 downwards.
AACCCCTCCCATTTCATCCCCCCATCCATTCCAAACGCCTGTCCAGCTCAGCCTTAAATTTATTTAGTCTATCAACTTCCACAACAAAAGATAGAAGTCTCTTCCACCTATCAACTACCTGCTGGCTAAAGGCAAATTTCTGCACATCTATTCTACAACTGTCTTTCCTCAGTTTGAATCAGTGCCCCCTCAGGTTTTTAATCTCAGCAAGAGGAAGAACCCCATTGGCATTCAGCTTGCTCAACCCATTCAAGTCTTTATACACCTCAATCAGGTCACCTCGCAGGTGCCTCCTCTCCAGGCACTGCATTTGCAGAACTTAAGCCTTTCTTGATAAGAGCATCCCTTTGTTCCCCTCACCAATCTTGTTGCCCCTCTTTGTACTTGTTCTAGCAACTCTACATCCATTCTAAAATGAGGCCTCCAGACCTGTACACAGTACTCTAGGTGTGGCTTGACCATTGCCTTGTATAATGGGATAATCGCCGTGTTCTTGCTATCAAAATTCCTATATATATCATTGGCAAGACTTCATCACCTGCCCTGGCAGTATCCTCTGCACTGTTCAGCAAACTTCATATTTGACTGCACAATTACCCTCCAGGTCTTTTTCACTTTCCACTTCTCTGAGTGTAGTACCACATGGTTGGTTTGTTTCTCTTCCGTTATTTTGTTACCCATATGCAGTACTTTGTATTTGTCAATGTTAAACTTCATTTGCCACTTTTCAGCCCATTTGCCCAACTTATCTAGATCCAGTTGGAGTAGCATACTGTCTTTACTGTCGTTAACAACCTTGCCAACCTTTGTATCATCTGCAAACTTGGACATAAAACCTGATATACCTTCATCAATATCATTGATAACTATACAAAACAACAATGGGCCCAACACTGAACCCTGGGAAACTCCATTAATAACGTTAGTCCACAAAGAGCAGTGTCCATTGATTACCACTCTGTCATCTCCCACTCAACCATCCCATTATCCATTGTAGCAACTTACCCTTAATGCTATACCTCTCCAATTTGTACAGCAGTCTTCGACGTGCAACAATATCAAAAGCTTTCCTGAAATCCAAGTATATGATATCAAAATTATTTTTGGCATTCAGTTCCTTTGTGACTACATCATAGTATCCAATCAAATTCGTCAGATAAGACCTCCCTTCAACAAACCCATGCTGTGTCTTAACTATTACTGCAGACTTGTCTAGATGAACCTGCAATGCTCCTTTAACTAGTGATTCTATTATTTTCCCCAGGACACAAGTTAAACTAACAGGTCTGTAGTTACTTGTGTCACCTTTTTGAATCCCCTTTGTGAATTGGTGATACATTTGCACACCTCCAGCCCATGGGGACCTCCCCAGAGTCCAAGGAAACTCATAATTATGGCTAAGGGTTTGTTTACTTCCTTTGCCACCTCCTTTAATATAACTGGATAGATCCTGTCCACCCCAGGTGCCTTTCTTATGTTTAACTTCAACAATTTCTCCTCCACTTCTGTGTCGCCTGATACTTTATATGCATCCCATACATTTTTCTTCTCTGCCAAAAGCCTCATTAGTTCATCTGACATCCATTTAGGTCTAAACCTTAGGCCTAACCATTAGGCATGACCATGGGCACTGGTAGGATATTTTGAAAGGGGTAACTGTAATGGGAAAAAATATCCCATTTTCTTCTTATTATTATAATACTTAAGATTATTTAAGTATTATTATTAAGATTATTTAAATATTATTATTAAGATTATTATAATACTTAAACATTTGATTATAATTTGTATGATTTTTTGCAAATTTTAATGTGATTTTGATATCATTAAACTGTGATTATTTTATTGCAAAAACAGTTTCTGAGATATAGACTCAACTTAGTTTTTTTTTTTAAAATACAATTGTTATGTCAGGATTTTGGCCGCTGGGAATCTAGCTGTCGGGATTTTGGGCGGCACCAGGATTATACATACCATAGTGGAACTTGACATCCATAATTTCTGGTTGGGATCACGTTTCTGTTAGCCCTATTATGTCATTGTTTGTTGTCCTAACTAGGAGTTCGAATTCACCCATTTTATTGACTTGTGATATTACTGTAAGTTAAGACTAAGTATTTTTCTATATTGTACTACCCTGATACACCCTTTGAAATTATTTAGGTTTGTTTCTCTAGCTTTATCTTCCTGCTCATTTTAAACATTGCCACCCTCAGAACATCTTGCCAATGTTGGCTGTTGTGGTGGCAAACATGAATTCCTGAGAAGTGTGCAAGCATTACTGTGGCCCATATCATCAAATAAACTTCTACCTACAAGTGTGGTCCATACTAATTTAAAAAAAAAAAAAAATCTCCCTTTCGGACTCTTAAGTCTTGTGTTAATCCACAAGATTTTCAGCTAGAATTCTTCCTATTGTGTTTGGGCAGAATTGTGTGTGCGCGCACACACACACACACACTGATCTTACTTGTGACATTTTTTTTGCATGGTTTTATATTTCATCATGGTTCTATACTTTTATATATATTGAGTGTAGCAGATTTTATTTATATAAATGTTTCTTTTGAAATACTTTTAAACAATATTCATTAAAACAAAATTTCAGTACAATGATAAGATTCATCAATCCCCCCATTGAAGTTTATTGTAACAGGATTTTACTGCATTAATATTTTGATAATGCAGAGTGCCAGTGTAAAATAGAGAAATATTAAAAAGAAGTTGAGGTGGGAAGAGTTGGATAACTGCTAATTCTGGATAATATATGAAATTAATAGGATTAATCTGCTACTTGTATCTCCAGATCATATCTGTAGCTAAACAAATTTCTTAATGTTGCATTAACTTTGCATTTGAAGTTTTGTATGCTAACTCCGCCATAGCCGGTCCCAAGCCCGGTTGAGAAAGGAGGAGGGTTGTGTGTAGTACCAGACAACTCTGTCACGTTATTGAGAAGTCCAGCCCTTATAAGAAAAGAATTTTCATATCAATCAAACTGCAAATAGATCTTCTTACAAAAAAAAAAAAAAAAAAATTTTGAAGGTTTTTTGATAAAAGTGCGAGAATTCTAGCTTCTTTATAATAGTGAGAATTGTTAATGAATAAATGAGCCATGAATTCTTTAACCTTGCATGTGGAGTGGAATACTGCAACGGTAAGTCATTAATGACTTGGCCTATAGCTGTATGCAGAGAATGCAAAAAGTTTGTGGACCCTGTTCCAGTGCGGCAGCATTGTTTATGTGTGTGTGCATATATATATATATATAGATATATATAGAACCTTATCACTTCAAAATAAAATGGGATTAGGCTGTTATCAGCTAGTTGCCCAATTTAAGCTGCCTTTTACTGATACAATGATTTGTTGTTAATAGAGGCCAAGGAAGGTTTTAAGCTTCATCAGTAAGCCTCAGAAGTATTACTGGAATCATGAATCCTGTAAAGCAAGCATGTTAAAATCTCATTGCTACTTTATACCTGCTTGTGAACAATGTTTCTTATATACATGCAGTGTTTGTGTGGCACTAACATTTTACGTAAGCCAAAATATAAAATACTTGTGGTATAACCATACAAAAATGGTAATAGAAATATTGCCAGAACATAATTTTATTTATGCTAATTGACTTCAGTTCTAAAAACTTGTACTGTATTGTTTGAGTTTTTTGAATGCTGTTTAATCTTATCTTGAAATTGAGTATTATGCATGCTTGATTATTTCCATGTGATCTGAATGATCAGTGATTACAATCATGAATAGTGAACTGTGATTTTGGTTTTATCAAGAGATAGTAAATAAAGCAGCATACAAAATATTCTTTTATCTTTGCAATAGAACCAGGATTTCTCATGTTGATTGAGAGGAAAACTATTGCTATGTTGGAAAGCATTAAAGGCGATAGTAATACATTCCCTCCTCCTTCTCAGTATTGTGTTTTGAATTTGTTGTGGTTTATTACTTCATGACAGCATCTGTATCCTCTTTTAAAGAGGAAAAGTTCTATGCCCCCTAGGCCTTGATCAACACTCTTCCAACACCATTATACCATCTATCTTGCACTTCTTATATTATTTTTGATTATAAGGTGTTTGTACCAGCTGGCACTTGTCTTATTCTTTTTATTGTACATTTTGAAGTACACTTTTGTCATTTTTCCTGTGCATGAGATAAAAAAAATTGAATGAATAATTCTATTTACATGTTCACCAAACATTTCTTTTTTTACCTTCAATGAAATTCGGCATGCTTAGTTGCAAGTTAATTACTGGTAGAAAAAGAGGCTGGAAAATCGTATTTGGTGGAAATGGCATCAGAGGTGCATAAGCATTTAGGGAAATTCCAACTTATGTAAAATTCAACTTGCGTAAAGTTCCACAGAACACAACCCTTACCTAAGTCGGGGAATGGCTGTATACTATATTTCGCCCTCCATCACAATAGAACAGTTGTTTGTGCAGCATACGTTGGCTGCTGTTTTTGTTTTTAAATTTAAGATGAAATTTTTTGAAACAAACTTTTATTCAATAGGAGTTATGATTTAACACATTCTTCATTGCTAGAAACTTCTTGTGCTTCATGTTCCCTTCCCCCAATCCATTAATCTGTTATACTTCACTTGTGTTATTTATCCAGTTTTTCACCCATGAAATGTGCTTGCTAAAACTTGATATTCAGAAAAATAAATGAGATTGACAGTAGCATAGCAAACTCTTGTGGCACTATTTGCTGTAAAATTAGATGTTGAGGCCTCAAATTCATGACTCTATGTTAGGTCACTAGTGAAAACTTGTTTTGCATACTGAGCTGGTTTTAAAGAAAAGTATTTAACTTTTGTAGTCCACGAAAGGGGGCGCCTCCGTAGCCAGGTGGGCAGGAGCAGCAGTGCGTAGCACACGCTTCTTGATTAGACCGGGGTTCGAGCCCGTGACCACCAAATACAGAGGATGCGGAAAGGTCAGGGAATGACCACCGCATATCCCCGGAGCAATATGGCCTTAGTTGCTAATGCTCCTAATAACAATAACATCTCCATCTCCACGAAAGGGTCATAATGAATTTCCAAGTATGTGATTATAGGTAATACTAATGGCAATATGCAGGCAACCCTCGTATAACACAGTACTTTTCAACACAGTTTCACTCTAACATGATTGATAAATTGCACCAAATTAACACATAACACAGTATTTTTGAGCTTTTGTGCAGAGAAAACCCTGCTATTATGGTGGATGTAACTTTTCACCATTTACATTCTTTTTTGTGAATCCCCGCTGTTGACTTGCTAGTCGTTATGGCAAAAAAAAAAAAAAAAAAAAAAAATAGGAAATCCCTGTATTTAGTTTTGTTGGAAAATCCCTGTGTTTTGTGACTTCAAAGCATTCAGTTCATGACTTTTAAAGTTTTTGTAAGGTTATATTGGTTTTTATTTGATTGTTTCTAAACTTTGTTCTTAAGAACTGTATTGGAATAATTTCTTTGTTGCATTCCAGCCCTAAATTATTAGCATTAGTAGAAGCATATGATGCAAGAAAGCAAGCTTATATAGCATTGGCCAAAAAAAAAAAAAAAACCCCTTCCCATTTCACCCATCCATTCACTCCAAATGTTTGTCTAGTTCTGCCTTGAACTTATTTAAGTTGCTGACTTCCTGTACAACAGATGGAAGTTTGTTTCAACCATCAACCACCCACCGGCCAAAGGCAAACCTCCACACTCCACAACTGTCCCTCTTCAACCCGAATCCTGCCCCTTCTAAATTATGCCTAAAGAACTTGGGTATAATTTAGGTAACTACCAATTTATTTAAAGAATGGTTTCTAAATTGTTTTATGCCAACTGTGGAAAGCGTAAAAATCTAGATTTTAAAAGTATTGTTACTATTGGAAAATGTGCCAGACCATCCAAAAGATTTAAGTCATCCAAAATGTTGAAGTAATGTTCCTACCACCAAATAAAATTTATTTAATTTAGCCATTAGATCAAGGCATTTTATCTACCTTTAGGACTCACTATATCAGAAAATCTTTACAATAGATTTTGGAAAAAATTGATTCTGAATCTATTGAAGTGATGGAGGCATGGAAACCTCAATTGTGGACTGTATCAGAATCATAGCTTTATCACTCAGAGAGTCAACAATTACAGAATAATTGTTGAGTAAAAATGTCAACACGTGCCAGTTGGAAAAATATATGGCCATAGTCAGTTCATTCAGGATATATAGTCAAACTGGCAGAAAATGGGATTCGGTGTGATAGTAGAACTTGCTCTGTCAGTAGGAAGGGAAGGTTTTGATGATATGACTACTGAAGACGTTCAAGAATTTCTGGTAGAAAAAGAGGCTGGCAAAGTGGATTTGGTGGAAATGGCATTGATTGGAGGTAACCAAATCAATTCAGAGGATGAGCACTGAATTATGGGAAGGCATTAAGCTTAGTCGAGCAATTAGAATTTTATTTTTTTAATGCAAATCTTTCGACTGAAAGGAACACAAAAATTCAAAAGGGAGATTAAAAAATGCTTAGCTCCATACCATGCAATTTACAAAGATCTATCAAGCAAAAGCAAATAATCCCAGATTACTGATTTTTTTAAAAGACAGCAGAAGATACACGAAATCTAGATGCAACAGAGGAAACGTTCTTGTTTGATTGTGCTTAGCAGTTGTGAAGAGGAAGAAAATAAAATGAACATACATTATCTGACATATGTATCACAGTTTGTAAGATGTTTGTTCAGTTATTACTACTTTTAATAAAACTTAAGTTTCCGATACTTATAAAAAAAAAAAATATTTTTGTTAGCTTTTGGAATGTAACCCCCCTTTTTGTACTGGTTCTTAGTCCCGTATAACATGGTTTCGCACTACACGAGATTTTATAGGAACCTAACTATCGTGTTATACGAGGGTTACCTGTAATGTCAGGAAAACCAATTTCAGCAATCTGCCAAATCTCACTTAAAACAAATTTTAACAGAGTGGAGCCTCTGAAAGCTGAGAAGCGTTGCATTACTCACTGTTTCATTAATTCAATATAGGAATGAATGTTTAGGGTCTGCCCTTTTAGATGTGGCACCTGGTGTATTATACAGGCCAAGTTAGTGTTGTCAGTCATCCATCCATTCATCCTTGAAGGTTAGCTGGATATTTTATGGTCTCTGAGAGATGTTTACACATTCTAATTAATTAATAAAATATAAACTGCAACACATACATGAAGTCTAATAGTCCAAAAAATGTAGTTTTCAGACTATTAGTTGCACTCGCGTAAAAAGACTAAATTTTATAATTTAGAAGATAAGATTGCCCATTATTTCTGCTATCACTGTGGTCATTCAATGTTATGATCTGAACTTTCATATAAAAAAGTTATCTTTGGTGCCATTAAGGGCACTACTGATTGATTGAAAGATTTGAAGTTCCTTAGAAGGAGCTAGGAGTTTAAATGAATTAAATTGCTTCTAATCATCATTGTAACAAGCATATAAAAGGTTCTGGTATAGTTGTCATAATATTTAGGTTAAATTATTAAAGAAAGCTCTTTATAGCCAATTAGGTCTGACATTGGTGAGTAGTTAATGTGGGAATGTAGTAGCTTGCACACACATTTGAGTTGGCTGTGGTTTGAGTGTATGTAACTGCTTGAGTGTGGTGACTGTATTCTTGTAAAAATGATTAGTTATAAACTCCCTCAACTTGTGTTTGTGTTGAGTTATAAACAGAACAGAGCATTTTGAGCCCTTTAGTAGCATGCTTGGATGTATTTTATGTTCCAAAAACGGCAAAACTTATAAATTTAAATATATACTGAAATTACATCAGTAATCCTCCAGTATAATATTCACTTTTGATTTCCATCATCCTGTACATCAAAAAACACTCATTGTGTTGGTAAATTTCCATAGAGTTTTCATTCCTTTTTTAACTGCTTTGCTATCATGATATTTGACTGTACAGTGGTTGAGATTTTTTCCCCCTTTTGATAACAAGACTGTTGTTTCTAATGATGTTTTTGATTTTATTGTACAATATATGTCAAAATTGAGAATAAAGTTTTTTTTTTTATTTTATTTCAAAGGTTCCCATTTTAAATTATTTCTTGCATTCCCTTCCCCCCACCAAAAAAACTGATTGGTGAAGTAAAGGTGCCATGTGCCTGCTGTTATGATTTTCTTGCACACCAGCTAGACAGTTAATTTTAGTAGCACTACCAATTGACCTTTCCCTCCCCTGCCTGAAATGTTTCCAGTGATGACTAGTTAATTTTGAAACAAAATGTGTAATATAACAATGTTCTATTAAGGTGCATTCTGTGTACTAATTCCTAAAGAAAGCCCTATATATGGTAAACCCCCCAGAGATTCATATCTGGTGAGTATGGGCTTGGCACACCCAGCATCCTGAGTCATTCTTCTTTTTCTTATTCATTCCCTTCTACTTGACACACACACACACACACACACACACTCAAATTTTTTTCTGGTGCAGCATAAGCCTCAGGCTTCCTTGCACTATGTGGCTAGTAATAATAATAATAACCTTGAATTCAAACAAATATTTTTATTTTATGCAGTGGAGTGTCTTTCATTATTAGTTTACTCACCAGTGTTCTCCCCAGGAACTATCAAATGGACGCACTACCCAATGAATCTATTATTTTATTTGTTATTATTTTTTTTTTTTTAGGAGCATTAGCAACTAAGGCCATATTGCTCCGGGATATGCGGTGGTCATTCCCTGACTTTTCCGCATCCTCTGTATTTGGTGGTGACGGGCTCGAACCCCGGTCTAATCAAGAAGCGTGTGCTAAGCACTGCTGCTCCTTCCCATCTGGCTACGGAGGTGCCGCTGGTGAATCTAACTGACCACCCAGCTAAAATTTAAGCAATTCTTGCAGTATTGTATGGTACTGTTCACTGGTCTCAATCAATATTAATTCAAACATACTATGCAATTGAGGTCAATGCGACAGGAGCATATAATATTAAATTATGCAATTAATTTTTGCTCTGGATCGCTTAAGTCACATTTATAAATAACAGAAAATTTTACATCAACAGTCATAATATTGTGAAGTATTACACTAACCCACCTGTCTACTTCATAATGCCACCCGGCTGGCAAAATTTTCTGGGGAGAACACTGCCACATTTCTCTAGACTTTAACTCATATCAGTAGTAATGTTCATTGAATATATATACCCTCATAAAAATTTATATATATATCTATTTATTTTTTATCCATATTTATGTAAATGCATATTCTCATTTACATATTTTATCTGATATAGATTAAATGCAGGTGAAGGACACGCTGTTAAGTTTCAGTGTAGTAAGTATTTCTTTAACTCTCCAGTTTTTAGATTACAGATTTAATGTTTCAACAATGTTATAATTATAATAAGTGTTTGAAAATATTTCTTCTTTTGTGGGAAAACTACATTGTGTAGTGTATATTCATTAATGCTTATATATTATCAATTTAATCATGCATAGATCTCAATTTGCTTCCCATTATTCTTAATGTTTGTTAAAAAAAAGTTTCTGTTTTGCTTATAGTACACAATTCTGAAGGAATAAAGGCCACCACAACATAAATTCCTTGCTTCAGTTCATCAATATTCTGCACTTTGCTGTTATAAACTCATTCCTTTACCATGATCCCACATAACTAAAAATTGCATGTCATGAATTTGGAAGGTGGAAATGTTGTTGCAAAGACCTCGGATCATCCATTCCATCTTCTTGGAAACATTGGGTTGAAATAATTGTATGCAATTTTATTATAGTTTGGGAAGTGCTGTCTTGTTGAAGTATCTGATAAGCATATCAACAGTGGAAAATTGTTCGTGGTATATGACTTAATTTTGTATGCGTAGGATTCTGCCGGTATTGTTTTTTTTTTTTTTTTTTTTTTATGAAAACCCCAAACACGAAAGGTATCAAAACCTATAGTACTTAGTACCGTGCATGGGTTGAAGGAGAAATATGGGGGGAGGGGGATGCCGGAAACTTTGCTCTAGAGACTAAACATGGGTTTCACCACTTCAAGCCTCCAATAAGCAAAGTGGTGGTATTTCACCGGTTGATGAAAGTCATCTACCACCTGAAATAATAATAATAACAGTTCAGTTATACCTGCAGCCATGACAGCACTCCAGACTTTCACTTTAGGGGTGTCATGTTCATGCGCAAAACCTTATGGAATTTTGTACCCTGAAACATAGCGTTATGTTGATTTACATGACTACGAGCATGTAAAGTTGCTTCATCACTAAATGTTGTTTTTGGATGTACAGATCAATGTTTCTTATTTCACTTAGGAGCCACCACCAAATATGCAGGATGCGGAAAGGTCAGGGAATGACCACCGCATATCCCGGAGCAATATGGCCTTAGTTGCTAATGCTCCTAAAAACCAAATAACAACAACAACGCAGTACTAAAGGTGTTGCCTGACCATTGCCTTATACAAAGGGATAATCACCTCCTTTTCCCTGCTAGCAAAATTCCTGTATATCATTGACAAAACCTCATGACCTGCTCTTGTAGCCTGTCTGCATTGCTCAGAAAACTTCATATCTGACTGCACAATTACTCCCAGGTCTTTTTCATTTTCTACCACCCTAAGTGTAGTACCACACACAGTTGGTATGTTCCTCTGGGGTTACTTCTACCCATATGCAGTACTTTGCATTTGTCAATGTTAAACTTCAGTTGCCACTTCTCAGCCCATCTTCCCAATTTTTCTAGATCCTGTTGCAGTAGCACACTGCCTTTAACAACCCTACCAACCTTTGTATCATCTGAAAACTTTGACACTAAGCCTGATATACCTTCATCAATATCATTGATAAATATACAAAACAACAGTGGGCCCAACACTGAACCCTGTGGGACTCCACTAATAACATTAGGCCATGAAGAGCAGCACCATCCATTGATTACCACCCTCTGTCTTCTCCCACTCAACCACCCTTTTATCCATTATAGCAACTTACCCTTAATACCATTCTGCTCCAATTTGTACAGTAGTCTTCCATGTGCAACAGTGTCAAAAGCTTTCCTAAAATCCAAGTATATGATATCAAAATTATTTTTTGCATCCAGTTCCTTTGTAACCACATCATAGTATCCAATCAAATTTGTCAGACAAGACTTTCTCTTAACAAATGTGATGTGTCTGAATTATTGCTGCAGTCTTGTCTAGATGATCTTGCAATGCATCTTTAACCAGTGACTACATTATTTTACCCGTAACAGAAGTTAAACTAACTGGTCTGTAATTATGCGTGTCACCCTTCGATTCCCCTTTGTGAATTGGGGATACATTTGCACATCTCCAGTCTGTGGGGACTTTCCCAAGTCCAAAGATGCTCTCATAATTATGGCTAAGGGTTTGCTTAGTTCCTTTTCTGCCTCCTTTAATATAACTGGATAGATCCCATCCACCCCAGGTGCCTTTCTTATGTTTAACTTCAACAATTTCTCTTCCGCTTTGCTCTCAGTTATTACAGAATCATTAAGCACCGTGTTACAATTTGATAAACTTCTGGCATTTTCCTTCTTTAATAACTCTTCATGTGTGAAAGTAGATGCAAAATACTCATTCAGTTTGTTTGCTATCTGAGCAGGATCATCAACAGTCAAACCATTGATGTCAAGTGGACCAATCTGATTCATCCCCTTCCTTTTAGATTTTATATAAGTAAAGAAATCCTTGCTGTTTTTCTTTTCCCATCCTTTGCCAAAAATTTCTTTGCCAAAGCATCCTTTGCCAAAAATTTCTCGTAATCTGTCTTTGCTTGCCTAATCTCCTTTGTGACTTGATTACAGACTAGCTTATATCTACCATAGGCTTCTGTGTCGCCTGATAATTTATATGCATCTGATGCATTTTTTTTCTCTGCCACGAGTTTCATTAGTTCATTTGACAATCTTTTAGGCCTAAACCTTGAACGATATTTCTTAATAGGTATGAAAAGTCTAGTAGCTTGTATGATTAATCCTTGAATGCTTCCCACTTAGAGTTTGTTGTTGGTAACATCATCAGTTGGCCCCACTGTACAGAATTTAAAAACTGTCTGAGACCACTGTAGTCACCTTTATGGAAGCAAAAACCCTTTTCTTTACTGCTGATGGTAATTATAGCAGACTTGATTTACCCAGATCAGATTAACCTTGTCAGTTCAAGACTCCAAATTAAAAAATTAACCAGAAATCATAAAATTCAAGTAATAACTAGAATAGGTATAAACAAATATTTTGCAAGTCATAAATAAGCGACAAGAAGCGGCATTATAAGTTGTCATTGGGAGATAATGTATCTATTATCTTGCAATCCCCACTATCTTCGCACCCGGCGCTAAAAAAAAAAAAAAAGAAAAAAAGATAACGAAGTGTTTAGTTTGTTTTAATGTGTCGCGTTGATTCTTGCGTTCCATTGCACTGCAAAAAGACAAATTTTGTTTTGTTATTTATGTCAGGGATGTCAATTTTTTTTATAGTAAATATATATATATTTTTTTTTGTCTAGAAATCGCGAAAATTATGGGTAAACATAAGAGTTGTGCTTTCAGTTAAACAAAGACTTGAAATTATTCAAAAGTTTAAAAACAGCCCATCCGTTAAATCTTTAAAGGACCATTATAATGTTGGTGACCAAACCATATGCGACATTGTAAAAATAAAGGGAAGCTATTAGATTTAAAATGGATATCGTAAAAAATAAAGGGAAGCATCGTATTGGACACGCAAGCACGGTTCCCTCTAAGCTGCGCGCATGTGCATGGCCGTGCACCGATTTCTATGAAGTTGCACAGGTGCTTTTACTTCCTGCGCACACAGCCAACATACTAGATGGTGACAGGAGTATTAGTGGAAGAATGGATATAGGAAGGAGGGGATAGCTCATGCCATAAGATTCGCTGTTGCATGACATGTTCTCATCTTTTATTTACAAATACATAGTGCATAGTGAAAAGTTGTTGCTTTTTATTTATATGAAAAAAATTATTACATTACAAATATATAAAGGACTGTAGTGGTTGTAGTTTATATTGTATGTTTTTAAGGTGAGTTTATTGTTATAAAAATAATATAAATCCCATATAATAGGGAAGGTCAGCATTTTTACATTCCGTCCACTCAACCACACACATACACAGTATGTGTGTGGGGGTATAGTGTATAAGGAATGGATTGAGAAAATTTTCGAAGTCGAGTTTTTTACGTATTAATTTTTACTAATTAATATGTAAAAATGTGGGCAGATCTACTGATCCATATTTTTTTTTTTTATGTATAACCAAAAATGTTTAGTATTACTTAATATTTTTACTTAATATGTTTAGTATATGTTTACTTAATAAAATTTAATTTTAAAATTTTTTAGATAAATGTCCAAAATAAAACTGAAGACATAAATACTATAAATAAAAAAAAACTTGCAAAACATTTAAAAAGGATTGGCTTTTAAAACAAATTTTTGCTGAAATTCCATCATCAAACAAAAAGCAAAGCCTACAAACTAGCAGATATTTTTCAATACAATGAAGAAAATGGTGTCTTCTTGTATACTTTTTGTGCAGAAGAATTTAGTACAGGAAGAAAATGGGAAGAATGGAAACTAGATTATTTAAAACAGCATCTAAGTCAGGAGATACACATAGATGCAGTTACCAAGTTACATAATCTGAAAAAAGGTGGAATTTTAAGTATTTTTACGGAAACTGTAGAAGTACGTAACATAAAAAAGGAAAGGAGTGAACGATTGAAATCAAATTTTTATATGGTTAAGGTTTTAATTAATGATGTGATATTAGCCATAAAAATTAATACATCAATGAACTCTGTACAAGACATTCATGAATGCATGGAAAAATTTATAGATATACCTAAAAATTGTAGAAGCAAAAATTATTCATTTGAATTTGTTGAATGTATAAATTCTGTTCTCATAAAAAATATCCTGAATGAAATAAGAGAATCTATTTTCCACGCGTTAATTGTAGACGAAAGTACTGATATTTCAGTACAAAAAGTATTAATTTTGTATTTTAAATTTCGAGTGAAAAATGAAACATATTACAAAACAGTATTTGGAGGTGTTTTAAAGCTTACAAACTGTGACAGTATGTCCATTTTAGAAAAAATAAAAAATTTTGTACCATGAATATAATCTTGATATTCAAAAGATGGTAATGTTCACGTCAGATGGAGCAAGTGTTATGCTTGGAAGAAAAAAATGGAGTAGCAGCAATTCTCAAAAAGGAAATATTACATCTATCTGAACAACATTGTGTTGTGCACAGAGAAGAAGATTTAGGATTGAACTACGCATGAAAAAATGTATCTATTATGCAAGATATAGAGATGTTGCTTAGAACTGTATACACAATGTTTAGCAGGTCTAGCATAAATAAAGGAAAATTAGAAGAACTAGCCCAGGTTACAGAACACAACGATGTCTCTTTTAGACCATTAATTGAAGTCAGATGGTTATCCAAACATTTTTCAGTTGATGCTTTAGTAAAATATTATGAAATATTAATTGAATATTGCAATGAGCAGGTTAATGAATGTAATGATCTTATTAGTAAATACTGTTTACAAATTTTGACATATTCACAATATCGTGTGACATTAATTGTGCTCAATGATGTATTAGGAGAGCTTGCATCGCTTTGCAAATATCTGCAAAAAAGTTGTCTAAACATTATTAATGCACATCAATATGTTAAAGCTAAAATAAGCAAAATTAAGAAGCCAATATCTTGGAAAAAATATTTTCTGGAGTGAAAATGTGAAAGAAGTATTATCAAAAATTCAAAGTGATGTTGATGCTGCAGCTATAATTCAGTTTATCAAACGTGTATGTGATCACTTAGATAACAGATTTCCTGATGATGAATTAAACGATTGAAAAGTATTTGATATTAATGCTATCACAAATGAAAGCAATAATTTTGACTTTGGGAAACTTAATGTGATACACCTTGCAAAAAAATATTCACGATTTATTACAAATAATGAAAGTGATGTTATTTATAAAACATCAGAAGAATATTTGGAATTAAAATTTATAATTGCTGAAAAAACTAAAGCGGAACATTTTAAAACTTTCAGTGACACTTTAAATTTTGTACTTACAAATTTAGAATTTTGTAACATATCCATTCTCTATGATATTATGGGAACATTTCAAGCATCAAGTACAGATTGTGCGAGGATTTAGCACTATGAATTCAATTGTGGTGGATATAGGTTGGTCTGTGGCCGGGTCGCGGGGGAGATTGGGCGGGCAGGGGCGGGCTGCGGGAGGTCCTTGGCGGGGGATGCGAAAAGGAACGGAGAGGAGTTCTTTACATACTTGAGCTCGAGAGGGAAGGGGATGAATCGGATTGGTCCACTGGATATTGATGGTTCAACAGTTGAGGATCCTGCTCAGGTGGCTAACAATCTAAACGAGTATTTTGCATCTACATTCACGCATGAGGAGTTATTCAGGAAGGAGAATGATGTAGGTAAAGTAAACATTGGCAGTGAGCTGGATGATTTTGTAATAACTGAGAGGAAAGTGGAGGAGAGATTGTTGAGGATAAACATAAAAAAGGCACCTGGGGTGGATGGGATCTATCCAGTTATATTAAAGGAGGCAGCAAAGGAAGTATGCAAAACCCCTAGCCATAATTATGAGAGCTTCTTTGGACTCAGAGGAGGTACCCATAGACTGGAGATGTGCAAATGTAACCCCAATTCACAAAGGAGGATCAAAGACTGACACAAGTAATTATAGACCTGTTAGTTTAACTTCTGTTCCAGGTAAATTAATGGAGGCACTGGTTAAAGAAGCACTGCAGGATCATCTAGACAAGAATTCAGTTATAGCTCAGACGCAGCATGGTTTTGTTAAGGGCAGGTCTTGCCTGACCAATTTGATTGGATACTATGATGTAGTCACAAAAGAACTGGATGCAGGGAATAACTTTGATATTATATATTTGGATCTTAGAAAGGCTTTTGATACTGTTGCACATGGTAGACTGCTGCACAAATTGGAGCAGTGTGGCATTGGAGGCAAATTGCTGCTATGGATAAGGGGATGGTTGAGTGGCAGAAGACAGAGAGTGGTAATCAATGGACACTGCTCAACGTGGACTAATGTTATTAGTGGAGTTCCTCAAGGTTCAGTGTTGGGTCCATTGTTGTTTTCGGTGTTTATGAATGATATTGATGATGGGATATCAAGTTTAATGTCTAAGTTTGCAGATGATACAAAGGTTGGCAGGGTCGTTCAGGACACTACTGACGCTATGCTGCTGCAACAGGATCTGGAAAGGTTGAACAGATGGGCTGAGAGGTGGCAAATGAAGTTTAACATTGACAAATGTAAAGTACTACATATGGGTAACAGTAACCCCAGAGCAATGTATCAACTCTGCGGTACTACACTGACAGTGGTGGAGAATGAAAAGGACCTGGGGGTAATTGTGCAGGCAGATATGAAGTTCTCTGAGCAGTGCAGATGAGCTGCAAGAGTAGCTCATGGTGTCTTGTCAATGATATACAGGAATTTTTCTAGCAGGGATAAGGAGGTGATTATTCCCTTGTATAAGGCAATGGTTAGGCCACATCTTGAGTACTGTATACAGGTCTGGTGGCCTCATTTCAAGAAGGATGTAGAGCTGCTGGAACGGGTACAGAGAAGGGCAACAAGATTAGTAAATGGAACAAAGGGTTGCTCTTACGAAGAAAGGCTTAAGTTTTGCAAATTACAGAGTCTGGAGACTAGGCACCGGCGAGGTGATCTGATAGAGGTGTATAAGGCTTTGAATGGTTTGAGCATGCTCAATGCCAATGGGATTCTTCATCTTTCTCAGAATAATCACCTCAGAGGGCATAAATTCAAATTGAGGAAGGACGGATGTCGGATAGATGTGCGGAAATTTGCCTTTGGCCAGCGGGTGGTTGGTTGGTGGAACCGACTTCCATCACTTGTTGTTGAAGTTGATAGCCTAAACAAATTTAAAGCTCAACTGGACAGGTATTTCGAACGAACGGAGGGGTGAAATGGGAGAGGGTTTTTTTTTTTTTTTGGCTGATGCTGAATAAGCTTGCTTTCTTGCATCATATGCCTCTACTAATGCTAAAACAAAAAATCGAAATAGAATACATGAAGATCATTTAAGTGACTTATGAGAATCAAATTGCATTTAGTTAATGGTGCAACCATAAACATAATGTCTACAAAGAACAGAAGAGAAAAATTCCAAGAAAAATAAATAACTGTAAAGTGTAAATTTATTGTTAACATTTTTTTTATTATTACGTATGTCCCTACTTATAATTAAAACAATTTGTAAAAATATTGCACATATTTAAGCTTGTCTGAAAATTTTTTACTCAAGTGCATTTCCGCACCGTGCAGCTATAAGAAAAATTAGAGGTAACATTGCACGCAAGTAGTGCGTGGTAAGTTTTTTCGTATTTTATCTATCGCCATACTTTTTGCGTAGGTTGCTGAACATTTTTCAATAGATACAGCAAGTTCCTGACTTATGCAATTTCGGTCTTGCGTAAATTTTTTTTTCACCCTATTTTTTTTTTTTTTTAGGATTGTAAAATTTAAAACAAACAAAAAAAATAATAAGCAATCAATAATGACAATCACGGCACGCACAAATTGCACAAGTGAGATACAGAGTAACGAGCAAAAAAAATAGGAAAGAAGAGAAGATTCTTAAATTTTTTTTTATGTGACTGAAGATTTCAGTGAAGGGGACACATTTCACCATAATGTAAAAACCCAAAGAATTCCAGCTATCGGTATTATCGCAGATGCAATAAGATCAAGTTTACTACCCGTTTATAATTAGATGCACTAACAGAAAAGCCCAATAAACCAAAAAGTGCAAATTGTTTTTATTGTTTTATGGTAGTGACCTCCAGAAATGTTCTTTAGTAAAATGTGAGCTCGTGTGGAGTGATAGTTTTCGCCTTAACCCTGTGATGTTCTTTACAGAAAATTTCATCTTGACTGTTATCATGGTGCCGGCTAAGAGAATAAGTGATAGCGGTACTAGTAAATTTACCAACAAAAGGAAAGTAATCAATTTGGATCAGAAAATTAAAATAATAAAGATGTATGAAAATGGTCAAACATTAAGATTAACAAGTATTGCGCAGAATTCAGATTTGTCAATAATAATATAGTAGCAATATGTTATTAGTCATTCCCGACTTACGTAAAACTCGACTTATGTAAGAGGTCTTGGAACGTATCTCTTACATATGTCGGGGACTTATGTATTTTTGAATTAACCGGAAAATTGATTATCCGGGATTTTTTTTACTACCTATCCCGGAAAATCGAGTCTACTGTATATCTTTAAGTAAATCCCACATCAGTACACTGTGATCACTGCCACCTAGTGGTTCCTTTATCTGCAAATTCTTAATACACAAATGGTCAGTGCTGATTACCCTCTCTGGTTGCCTCTCAAACATGCTGCTGCAGAAAACAATCATCCAATAAATCCACAAAAGTCTTGCTAGTGTGTGAGTGACCAATGCACGAGTTGCAGTCAATATCTGGGAAGTACATGAATAAGCTTTTTATAAAATTTTAAGATTTGTTCTGATTGACAGCTTAGCACAAATGTGTTTGTTTTTGGCAACAATTCTAGACTTAATTTTCAACCATTATGTACGAATTTTTGAAATGTTGGAGATGTTGATTTTTTTTTTTTTTTTTTCAACATTACTAAAGTTACGGCACATTGAACAAGTTCCCTTGCATTTAGGTGTTAGCAAAAGTGTTTGAGTTTTTGGACTTTGTATTCTCTACAATGAATAGACTGAAACAGTTCAGTTATATGGACTATGAAACAGTATCACCAAATTGCTGGTGTTTGACTTGATATATATCTGTAAGGCTGAGTGACTCATTACTTTTCTTTTATATAGGGTTATGAATCACATAACTTACAAAGATGGAGCACCTTCACATTTTCATGGTGCATTGAAGTTGCTGGGATGCCCTATCACTTAGCCATCCCATTCACCCATCCTCACTACCCTGGACTTTTTCCTTTGGGTTATGACATAAAGGAGTCTTTCTGTGCTTTCACTATCTACTGATTTTGTCAGAAGTAAAGAAATGGATAACGACTACAGTGGCTTCAGTTATTCTTGAGATGTTGGTCAAAGTATGGACTGAAAGAAATTAAGTATGAAACTGTCTTACAATATCCTCCATATTCGCCTGACCTTGAGCAGCCCCGGTACCATTTTGGCGGTCTGGGTGCAAAGTGTTCTTATTGCTTTGATCTAGTGTTTATTATAGTAATCTTAGTGCTTCCACAAAAGACTTCTTGTTTTATTGTGCAGTGACTACTGCTATCTGGTTGGCCTTACTTTCACGCAGTCCGGGGTGGGCGACCAGGCGAGTCCTGGTTGTCTAAATAGGCCTTGACTAACGGACTTGGTTAGTCTAAAGAGATTGTGTAGTGTGGGACTCTTGGGTACGAATATTGTGTTATCATAAACTGTTTATTTTGTGTTGCAAAATGTCTAAAGAACTGACAGCAGCTCAGCCACGTGCTAAGCTAAGCCTGATTAAGTTATCTTGTGAGGAGATGGACGTTCCGGTGTGCGATGATCCAGTTTTTGACTGTGCATGCTATATGGAAGAAGAAACTTCCAACGACTCGTCAGTTATCGAGTCGGTGCAGAGAACTACCGCGAAGTGGCTCAGAGAGGACTCCTCCGATGAGGACGGAGATCCACAGGAAAACTTCAAGCAATTGAAGGACGTTCGCAAACAGCTCCACGATTATATGTTCAATGACTCGAACAAAGTAAATAGAGCGAGCGATGTATAAAATCCTTAACATGTGGGACCAACTGGAAGCAAAGACTATAGATGTATATGCCGAGAACCAGTCGCTCAAGGCGATGTTGAAGATGAGTCAGTCCTCAGTCAACGTAGTGCCTACTTCGTACGCAGACGTAGTGTGAAACCAGACGAGCTTACCACCTGAGAAGGCGGAAGTGCACGCAGTGTTGATAAAGGCTAACACAGATTCTCTAAAGACCAGTGAGGATGTGAAACAAGTTGTTTTACAGACTGTAAAGCCTGTTCTTAAGAGTGTCAATGTTCGTCGTTTGAGAACTATCAAGGACACTGGAGTTGTGCTGGAAGTAGCCAGTAAAGAAGATGCTCAAAAGATTTTAAACTGTGAAACAATTAAAGCAAAGGGAATGAAAACTGAAGTCCCTAAAAAGTTAGGCAAGCGCCTAATTATATACGACGTTGATCCAGAAGTAAAAAGTTGATTTCCTATCTGAGATGTTCGAACGGAACTTCAGTTCTCATGGGATTGATAGAGCTCAATTCCAGGCAAGTGTTGTTGTCTGGTCTATTGCAAAGGTTATAAACAAAGATACCAAAAACTGGATTCTGGAACATTCTGATCAAGAACGGCAGAGTGTTCCTTCACTGGTCGTCGTACAAGGTTCGTGACATTTTTCTTACAGTCAAATGTTTTAAGTGCTTTGCCTTTGGGCATCAAGCAAGAAGCTGTAAAGCCAAAGCTGTATGTGGCCACTGTGCTGGTGAGGACACTTTCAGAGGGACTGCCCTAAGAAGGCTGAGAAGCCTACCTGTGCGAACTGTTTTAAGCGCGGAGGTACTACTGACCACTCAGTGCGTAGTAGGGATTGCCCTATCTACAAAAGTTACCTAGACGTGATAAAAAGCAAAGTTGCTTATGGAACAGCTCCATAAGCACTTACTCTGGTACAGTTCTCTTTAGGTCAGATCTCCTGCCGCTCAACAGACAGTGTTGGGTTCCTTCTGACTGCCGGTCTCCCCCGATGTGTGCTGCTTTTCGCAGTTCTCAGTCTCAGTTTAAGCTTGTGTAAATTGTATAGTTGTATATAAGTAAGTATTTACTTATATACTCTTATTTACAGTAGTGCTTGGAGCACTACTGTAAATAAGAGTATTCCCACATGTTAGTGGAAGTTAGTTTTGTGTAGCAACTGCTTGTCATTGCAAATGTACAGTTTTGTGTATATGATAATTGATGTAAATATGGTGCAAATAGTGTATATAAAATGTAAATATGGTGCATATAGTCATATAATGTAAATGTTGTTTTTAGCTCTGTATATTGTTATACATAAGTTGCAAATATGTATACAGATGTAAATATGGTGCAAATTGTTTGAGTTTTGATAATGGTTCTGATCAGAGCAATCAGATCTTAAATAAAATTGTGTAAATAGCTAAAAAATTAAAGGGTAGTAGCTACCTGCCTCCACGGGGCTAGGGATGGTAAACTTTCCTGCTGGATCTCAGCAGGAAAGGCTAAATAAGTCGAAATAGCTAAATTGCATTGTTGCGCCTCTTGCACCAGGAAACGCACCAGGTGAGTGTACATGTGATGATGATGACCTTGAGCTATGAAATTTTTATTTTTTCAGAAAATAAAGAGCTTGTTACAGAGAAGTTTTTTATTAAAATTGCAGTTAGTTATGGAGCTAGAATAAACTCAATCAAGGAACTTTTAAAAGAGAATGTTTTAAGAAACTTTTTTAAATTATATAACTGATAGGGGAAAATGGTAAATAGCCAAGATTATTTTTTTTAAAAATAACCTTGGCCATTATTTTTAAAAATTCATGTTTAGTTAATATAAATATTTTATTTGTTTAAATAAAATTCAGTCTTGTAATTATTCGATCCTATTTTGTAGATTGATTAGCATCCAACACAAAACTTGCAATATTTTTTCTCCTAATAATTAATAACACTGTTTAAATGTAAGGTCGCTCATTGGTGAAGATAGGATATTAGAGCTGGAAAAGGAATTAGAAAATGTGAATTGGAATATCATCGGTTTGGCTGAAACAAGAAGAAGAAATGAATCACTTATAAGTTTATCAAGTGGAAATCTGCTGTACACCAATGGAAACAGTGAAAGGAGCGAAGGTTGAGTTGGCTTTCTAGTCCAAGATATAAAAAAACAACATTTTGGAATTCAAAAGTACATCACCAAGGGTGTCAAGACTAATACTCAAGATTTCTAAGAGGTACAAACTAAAGGTTATAATGATTTATGCACCAACATCGAGCCATGATGATGAAGAGGTTGAAGAAATGTACACTGAAATTGAGTCTTGTAGATGAGGAGAAAACCCACTACACTATTATTATTATTATGGGGGACTTCAATGCTAAAGTTGGAAAAAGACAAAACAGTGCAGAAAGGGAAACTATAGGAAATTTTGGAATTGGTGAAAGAAATAAAAGAGGTGAAAGACTTGTGGAATATGCAGAATCTCGAAGATTGTCAGTAATGAACACTTTTTTTTTTCAAGAAAGGGGTGAACAGGAAGTGGACACGGAAGAGTCCAAATGGATTAACAAACTAATGAAATTGACTTCATCTTCACTAACAGAAGATATATCGTGAATGATGTTACCATCCTGAACAAGGTAAATGTTGGAAGTGATAACAGAATGGAAAGATGCACACTTGATATAGATGTAAGAAAAGAAAGGAAAAAACTGACTTGAGTAAATAATACGAAGGTCTTTGAGATAACGGAAGAGGAGAAACAGCAGTATGTACTGGAACTTAAGAACAAGTTTGAGCTTCTGCAGACTGCTCAGGACCAAAAATAGACAAGGAATATTACAACTTTCTGAAAGTGATAAAGCCCAAGAAACCTATAGGTAAAAAGAAATTCAAAAGAAGAAAAAATTAGTCAAGAAACACTTGTCATGATGAACTGAAGGCAACAAATGAAGAGTAAGATGAACACTGACAAGGAGAAAATTGAGTATACTGAGTTATGCAAAGCCATTAGAAAGAGACTCAAAGAGGACATAAGAAGATTTAACACAAGAAAAGTAGAACGGGCATTAAGGGAAAACAAAGGACTTAAATCAGCAGCCATGAGCAGTAATACAGAAAGACAAATAATACTGAAACTGAAGAATAGCGATTGCATACTTATAAATAACAGAGAAGGCATAATTCAAATAGCATAAGACTACTATAGAAAATTATACAAGGAGCGAGGGAATGATGCCAGCAGTGGGGAAGATGGATCGCAAATTAGTAACACATGTGGCATACCCGATATTCTTCCTGATGAGGTAGAACATGCATTGAAGAATCAGAAAGCTCCAGGGGAAGATGAAGTTACTGTAGAGTTGTTAAAATTGGGAGGAAGAGACATGACACAAAAACTGGCAAGACTCTTCACAAAATGCATTAGAAAAGGTGTGCAATCATAGTTTTGCTGCATAAGAAAGGAGATAAATCATAAATTGGAAATTATAGACCAATTAGCTTGTTATCCCACATCTACAAGTTGTTCACAAGGGTCATTACTAGCAGATTAGAAAGAATACTTGATGAGAATCAACCAAGAGAGCAAGCTGGCAATATGGACAGGATTCTCAACTGTGAATCACCTTCACGTAATATCACAGCTAATGGAGAAAGCAAATGAATATAAAACAGCATTATGCTTGCCGTTTGTGGATTATGAAAAGGCATTTGACTCCATACAGCATAAGGCAATGTTTCGGGCACTGAAAAGACAAGGCATGTATACCCCATATATTATGATTTTGAAGAAAATATATGAGAACGCTACCTCCTTTATCAGACTAGACAAAGACAGTAGCAAATTTAAAATTGAGAAAGGAGTTCGACAAGGAGGCACAATATCTCCGAAGTTGTTTACTGCTGCCCTTGAGGAAGCTTTCAGAAGATTAGACTGGTCACAGAAAGGAGTCAGTGTGAATGGAGAGTACCTAAACCATTTATGATTTGCAGATGACATTGTGGTCATAAGCCACGATCCCAAAGAACTGAAGAAAATCTTAATCAGTTATGCAGAGTTAGTAAGGATTTTGGACTAAAGATGAATATGGCTAAGACAAAAGTAATGATGAACAAGTATGCCAAGAAATGAACAAGAAAGGGATATAATGATTGAAGGAGCAGCAATTGAAAAGGTGGAGTCATATACTTATCTAGGACAAGCTATTAACTGTAATAATGATAAATGGCTGGAAGTCAAGAGAAGAATAAACTTTGGATGGATAGCATTCAGGAAATATAGTCACATACTGAGGAGCAATATCCCAATTTGTCTGATATGTAAAATAATGAACCAATGTATACTTCCCACAATGACTTATGGAAGTGAAACTTGGGCACTCACCAAAAGAATGGAAGAGAAGCTGAGAACCACACAGCGAAGAATGGAACGAATTATATTGGGAATCAGACTGTTAGATATGAAGAGAAACACATGGATTAGGCAGCAAACTCAAGTAAAGGACATTGTTATCAAAACTAAAGAACTAAAATGGTCTTGGGCAGGACACATAGCTCAAAGACATGATGACAGATGGACTAAGAAAATAACAGAATGGTACCCAAGAGGAGCTAGAAGAAAACCTGGAAGACAATGGTGGAGATGGATTGATGAAATTCATGGGTTTGTGGGTAGTAAATGGATGGCCATTTCACAAAGCAGAAGGAACTGGAAAGTTGCTGGAGAGGCCTTCATCCTGCAGTGGATTGAAAATGGCTGATGATGATGAACAAGGGTTTTGCCACACGAATGAAAACAGATGATCCTTAGTGATTTTAACACTGAATTCAAATCTATTTTTCTATTACATACACCTTCAAAAATATTCAAAGTTATCTAGCAGACTAGGGTTACCATTCTATTAGATAACAGCATAATACACAAGATAAAATGAATTGTAAGGGTTATCTGCTTTTCTGCAACTGGTAACTAATCTCTTAGAAAAGTGGTTTATCAGTTTCTGTGGCTGTAATGCACCTCTCATAAGATGTATTATAGCCACAGAAGGTGATGTGCCAATGACTAATAAACAATAACAATCCTCTAAAAATTTAAACCTCAGAAGAAAAGAGCAAGGCAGCTCCAAAAATGTTAGGCATCCTCTTTACGTAATTTATTAATCTTCCAGTAAATTCACATGATAATTTATGCAATTTAGTGTTCTTTTCTATGCCATTTATACTCCTACAAAAAAATATGCCTTTCTTAAATACAGTAGGGCCTCTACTTAAGATGACATTGACATGCGATAATCTCAGGAACCGATATACCATCCATATGATCTTTTATTTTAAGGACCAATGATATTTGCAGGTATCAATGGCTTTGATATATAGCAAGGAACATCAATCACTCGTATGACTGTTTCAGATCTATGATAATCTGAAACTTCAAGCTCCATCAACCAGTGGCAGTACTGTGCACTTTGAAGACTTTAAAGCCAGCAGAGACTGGTTCGAGTACTTAAAAAAAAAAAAAAAAAAGGGGTAAATATCAAGTGTTGAAAGGCATGGGGAGGCATCCAGCAGTGCTGATAATAAAGCAGCTGAGACTTTTAAAATTTAATTCCAAGAGTTAGTTGATCAGGAGGATTATCTTCCCCAGCAGGTTTTTAACATTTACAAAATTGGCCTCTTCTGGAAGTGAATGCCCAGGAACACGTACATCAATAAGGATGAGGCTATTTTACCTGGGCATAAGCCTATAAAAGATAAGCTCACTCTTCTGTTGGGTGCCAATGCCTCTTGAGATTTTAAGCTGAAGCCTTTGCTTGTGTATCACTCTATACCCCCATGGTATTTAAACAACAATAAAAGTTGACAAATGCATGCTGGGAGTATTTTGGCACAGTAAACAAGAAGGCCTGGTTACAGAATATGTCTTCAATGAATGGGAGCTTGAGTTTTTTTTTCCCTTCAGTGAAGAGCTTTCTTGAGAAAAAAATAATCTTCCTGTGAAGGCACTGCTCCTACTGGATAATGTGCCAGGCCATGATCCCAACCTTGTTCAATCTCTTCAGGTACAATTTGACTTTGTTCAAGTCAAATTTTTGCCACCCAACACCACTCCTCTTCTTCAACCAAACCAGCAAGTGATTGTAAACTTCAAGAAAATCTACAAGAAAATATGAAAATGTTTGCAAGTTGCTTTGCAGTGGCCTCTGGTGAAAATGCTCTCACCCTCAGATTTTTGGAGGTCGAAGTTCAACATGCTGAACTGTGTGAGGCTGATTGTAAGTTCTTGGAATGATGTTTCCACCAGGTGCTTAAATTCAGCCTGGAAAAAGATCTGGCCTTTAATTATTCATTATCCCCAGGGGCTCACATTTGGTGAGTATGGGCTTTGCACACCTAGGGTCCTGAGCTGGATATCATCATTCTTCTCTTTCTTGGCGATTCTCTCTGACTTTTGTCTCTCTGTCTCTCAGGGTAACGTGGGAATTTTTTTTTTGGCTGGTGCAGCATGAGCCTCAGGCTTCCTTGCACCATTTAGCTAATAATAATAATAACAACGATGGATTTGAAGATGATGGTGCTTTGACAAATGATATTGTCACTCTTGGTAAATCAGTGGGTATGGATGTTGGTGAAGAGGATGTGGAGGACTTATTGATGCTCGTGGGCATGAGCTAACAACAGAGGAGCTACAAGAGTTGGAGAAAATTATGGAGAGTAACACTGGACTTTAGGAAGCTACAAAACAGTCATCAAAATCAGTCCATTTGGACAGTTTATTTGCCAGTAGCAACAAAAGACTGAAAAGTTGTGTACACTTGAAATATAGTCCCACCACCACTATGCCACCATTGATTTCATAAGCTCTGCACTTCAAGTCTTTTTTTTTTTTTTTTTAAGATATTTTATGACTATTTATTAAATCTTTATAAAAAAAAAAAAACCTCATTTGCAATGTAAAAATGAAGTATAACATGCAAGAAATACCTATTTTATGTGTTGTTGGGGAACGAATTACAGGAAACCAATGTATTATTGGTTTCAACTTACAATATTTTCAACATACAATGGGTTTTGTTGAATGAATTACCATTGGATGTTGGAGCCCCACTGTACATAGTAAAAATTCCAATAAAATTCTCAGATTCTAACAATTGTATGTAGTTAATTGTTGAGCTTTGGACTTTTTCTTTATAATTTTGGACCCAAAACATATAATTTGAGAGTCCAAAAATATTCAACACAATATGATGCTGATATCCATAAACATGCAATAAGAAATTTAATATTAAAAAAACACCACAGTTAGTTTAAATCCTCTATCTCTAAACTATGTTTTACATTTTCTTTATTCCTTTCTCAAAATAAATCTTCCTTTTATATATTCTTCCAAAAAAGTGGAATAAAAAAAAAAAAAAAAAAAAGAAGCAAGATTCAACAACTTTTTAAATACTCCATGAATGAATTTTGGGATAAAGCAATGGAACAAACTCATGTCAAAACAAAAAAGGATGTCATATAAGCAAAAGGTAAGCAGTGTCTCCTTTAATCTTCTGTACTCAAGTGTATATTGTTATATTGAATTCCACCTGTATCCATGTAAAGTAGAGTAAAATAATAGCCTAGAAATTAACAGCTTGGTAAAAGTGTACCACTTCATCCTAAATGGTGCACTTAGCATATTTATGCTAGAGCATGACGGATATTACGATTCCCTGTGGGGTTTTTTTTGGATTGTGACATGATATATTTGTATTTAATTGAACAGAAATATATTTTTATATAAAAATATATATAAAAAATCATTTTTGTTTCATTTTATTTAAATAAAAATGAAAAATTCTTGTTTCTGCCAGCTACAAAATACCATAAGCCAGCTTTAAAACAAAGTGCTGACTATAAAAAAAATGCAGATAAAACATAAGTGATAAGAACAATTAAAAACCATGAAGCTTTCAGAGCTATTTTTTTATGTTAATTTCAAAATATTCTCTTGGTTTAAAAAATTCTCTTTAAAAACTTCTCATGATTTTTAACATCTCTGTGTTTACCTTTTATTTTATTTATATATTATTTTAGTACTTTATTTATTAATGCTGGTTTATTTTATTTTGTGTTCAATGTAGTAGTAGAGATGGTATAAACAAGATTTTTTTTTTTTTTTTTTTTCTCGTTTGATGAGGGTATTGTTATACATGCATTGCACATGGATAGACAATAGGGGTGTTTCCTTTCTTTTTTTTTTTTGTGCTGTTTTGAAATTTTTCTGAAAACAATGCTATAGAATTTAGTAATTGATTAATATAACTATAAATCAGGAACAATTTATTCCCAAACACTGATGTTTTCTTTCAGATTCTTATAAATTGGTGATGGGCTCAACATTTCCTAGTCCTGATAATAATCTGTGTAGGAATAATAAATCGCCTACTGTGGTGACCAGTTGGCATCCTGAACAAGTAATTTTATTTATTTAAACTTCTGTGGTATATATTTCTACTTTTCACGTACCTATGCTGCTCACATTACACTAACTAAGGTTTATGATTTTTGGAATTACTTACGAAGTAATATATTGTTTGCTGAGATGGCCTTGTTTCCTTTGTGGCACAAAAGATAAATTACTAAATACAGTTGAAATATATAATGGAACAAAGATGGACTTCATCTCCTGGGACCCTATCTTGTTGGCAGTTACAAGGTACCTGCATCTGAAATAACCAAGGACATAGTGTTTCAATAACTCCTAAACCTGCCAAAGTGCTGGGTTTGAAAGATTGATCTTATATGTGCAAACCATTAACAAAATACTCATCCATGAAAGGCTAATGACAAATCTTTTGACATTGTAGTTCACAAGTCCAGAACATGAAAGCATGTATCACAAAGTACCAAAGGTTGTCCAAGCAAGCAGTGAGTTCCAAAAATATATTTTTTTTTCTATTTCAACACAGTGAGTAGACTGCAATTCCTCCATATTTGTTCCCTTCACTTGCACACATTTTGAAATGTACCTGTTATTAATGATTGAACTGCTAAGGATATACTGTTCCCTATTTTATGCCATCTAGTATTTAATAGTGGAATATTTTACAATTCTGAAAAGATAAGACTATGTAGTCCAGTTGTTTTCAACCTATTTTTAATAACGGCACCCCTAAGTAATTTATTTTATTTTGCAGCATCCCTACTCAATTTTCTGCCTGTTACATCCGATTTTTTTTCTCTCTCTCTGTGTGTGTGTGTGTGTGTGTGTGTGTGTGTATACACACACATATATATATATATATATATATCTAATATTAAAAAAATATATATGTTATATGATAGTTATTACAATAATATAATTATAAAAATTGCATTTCATAATACAAATTATATATATACAGTATATAATAATTTGACTAAGGTAAAGAAAGCCAACATGAGAGCAACGAGAAATGTCGGATAACTTACGCAGAAAATTAGTTTCCCGACACTGGACTCTAGCAGTAAACAGACGGTAGGTGTTATCGGTCTGGAGCTGAAATCGAGAAGGATATATTGATTGACAGGTGGGCGTGGCAAACAATGAAATGATTGGTGGTGGGCATGACAGATGACAAGCTATACTGTGTAGTCATTGGTTGGCATTATGTGTATTTATGAGTAAAGAACGGTGCATAATAGTTTTGTGATGAACGGTAAACAGGTAATAGTAGCGATGAATCTTTTAAAAATAGAAGAAATTTGTAAGGAAAATAAAACGTTGGTTGATTTTTTGATGAAAACTAAATTAATAAAAGTTTCGTTCTGTTCATTTTTATGTTCTTCATTATGGTTTTTTCTCATTATTAAAAGCAGATTTTTGGAGTTCATAAGTGTTTTTATTATATCGTTGATTTAGGTTTGGTTACGAAAAAAGGAAAAGGTTTCTTTATTTTTCATTATATTTCATAATCTGACCTTAAATGGTAGGTTAGGAAATAATAGAAAAGGGTTCCTTATATTTCGTAACTTGCTCTGAAGTTACGTTAGGTTAGAAAATAATAGGAAAAGAAAGATTCTTTATATATATATATATATATAGTGAAAAGCTATTGAGATGTTGATTGACGTTATGATACGTGTGTATCCACACGAGTATCTTTAAAAATAAAAATACAGTAATAAAAAATATATATTTTGTTAATAAACAATTTATTATTATTTTATTATTATTATTATTAGCCATATGGTGCAAGGAAGCCTGAGGCTTATGCTGCACCAGCCAAAAAAAAATTTCCCTGAGAGAGAGAGAGAGAGAGAGAGAGAGAGAGAGAGAGAGAGAGAGAGAGAGAGAGAGAGAGAGAGAGAGAAGTAGAAAGGAATCACCAAGTAAGGGAAAAATGATGATATCCGGCTCAGGACCCTGGGTGTGCCAAGCCCATACTCACCAGATGTGAGCCCCTGGGGGTAATCCACCCATGATTCTAAAGAAAAAAAAAAGGTTAGGTTACCCCTCCATTTTGGGAGGGGTTCAAGCTCCCATGGGATTCAAGTGGAGGTAACCTGACCTTTTTTAACCATTATGGAAAGCGTTCGTTAGGGCAAGTTACCATTAGCGCTTCTGAGTGATACTAAATTGATGTCATTGTTTGCATACCAATCAGCACATCATTTGCCACGCCTACCTGTCAATCAGTATATCATTCTCAACTTTGCTCCAGACCGATAACACTTACAGTCTGTTTACCGAGCGAGCAGTGCTAGAGTGCCATATCGGGAAACTAATTTTCTGCGTAAGTTATCCAACATTTCTCGTGTGGCAATAATTTTATTCTTTATATAGAGGTACTAAGTAAACATCAATTATAGATCACCATGAAGTTAAAAAGATACTGTACACCTTTTTATAATGAAATAAACATATAAATTTAAAAAAAAAAAAAAAAAGTTTAAGTAACTTAAACCCAAATTATGTAGCACCCCTGGAATGTTGTTGCGGCACTCCAGTTGAAAACCACAGAGTCTTACGTGCTTCACTGTAATATTTATTTTAAATAGTGGTTATAATATAACTTCATTATACATTTACCACACCATAAATATTTTATGCATATCAAAATAATTATTAGAAATTGTTTTGCTCTCTGTATAGTTTAACAGGAGTGAATTGATAAAGAAATTAGTGCAGTTGTTATGACAATGTACAGAGCAAGGTATGGTAATGAGAACATTACCATAACTAGGTCATGATTAACTAAGATCTAGAGATTTCTGCTATATGTGGGAGAATGGGGCATATATTAACTCTTGCTCTGAATGAAAGCTGTAGGTTATAGTGAAAATAACAGCTGAATTGGTATGGGAAAAAACAGGTAAATGGACTTCTCCTTTTTACAGATGAGAAAATGTCCACTATTCAAGAAAATTTTAAACCACAAAATGATAAAGAATATACCCACAGCTTCAAGGAGAAGGAGGAGTCTCATTGTCCTGCATCAATGGTTTGGCTAGGTGTGGCCATGATGGTTGCAGAGTTGAAATATTCTGCAAAAATATACTTTGCAGACATTTTAGAGCATAAATCTCTTTTATCAAACTACATTCCGTGATGGCTATTATACCTCTCTACAGGGTTCAGCCCTTACACATAAAGTTGCTATCATAAACTTGATTTTCATGCCATGTCTTTATATCATCACTTCTTTTGAATATCCTTCTGGGAGACAGTCTATGTCTGCTGGACTACATATTGTGGTCAGAACTGAAGTTCATGACATTTGTATATCTTAATATTGAAAGTCTTAAGTAATCCTTGGTCATGTCAGCAGCAAATTATTTGCTTACTGGACAGTTGTGCATCTTGCAATAAATGAGTGGCAGAGTAGCTGTGCAAAGGACTTTGTAAAAGATATGATAGCCATTTCAGCTATCATTTTCTGAATATAAAGGCAGTTCTAAGAGTGCAGTGGGAAATTACTGACTGGTCAGTCTAACTTCAGTAGTAGGGAAAATCAAGGGTGGAATTCAGAATCATTTAGATAAAAATGGAATTCTGAAAGATACACAGCAGGGTTTTATAAAGGGAAAATCATGTTTAACAAATCTTGTTAGCTGTTTTTACAGGATAAATCATGAGCTGGATTTAGGGAATAATTTCAACATTGTTTATTTAGATTTTAACAAAGCATTTGACTCAGTCCCACGTGAGCAGCCCGTGAGCCACCAAATACGGAGGATGCGGAAAGGCCAGGGGATGACCACCGCATATCCCCGGAGCAATATGGCCTTAGTTGCTAATGCTCCTAAAAAAAAAAAAAAAAACAAATAACAACAACCCACGTGAGCAGTTACTTTATAAGCTGTTTCCCTGTGATTCCAACCTGTTCCAGGTTGGAATCACAGGGAAAATCCTTAGATAGATAGCAGGATGGCTTCATGGAAGGAGGGAAGGTTGTGATAAATGGTTATTCCTCAGATTAGGTTAATGTACGAAGTGGGGTTCCCCAAGGATCAGTATTGGAACCACTGTTGTTTTTGATTTTCTTAAATGACATCGATGAAGGGATAGTGTGTGTGATGTATAAATTTGCAGATGATGTAAAGTTTGGTAGAGTAGTTAATGATCACTGCCAAACAGAGCTTCTTCAGAGTGACCTAGATAGACTTCAGGGAGGGTCAGAAAAGTGGCAACTATGCTTTAATTCAGCAAAATTCAAGGTCTTACATCTGGGGAATAGTAACCCTTCAACTCCACTGGTAGAGTTGAAATAAAGTCATTAGTGGAAGAAAGGGAGTTACAATACGGCCATAAATGAAGTTATCCGAGCATTGTAGACAGATTGCAAGGAAGGCCCATGGTGTCCTATCGATGATTTATCAAATATTTGCTAGTGGAGATAAGAACATCATAATCCCATTATATACAGTTATTGTTAGACCACACTTGGAATACTGAGTTCAAGTATGGAGACTACACCTAATAAAAGACATCAAGGTTCTTGAAAGGGTTCCAAAGATGGGTAACTCTCCTGGTGAGATTAGCAAAAGGTGTCCATGTCAGGAAAGACTTTGAATATGTGGATTGCACAGCTTGGAAACTAGGTACCTTAGAGAAGACTTGATTCAGGTGTTTAAGGCTCTGAGAGGCAAAAGTAAAATAAATGAGGATGAAATTTTCATGGTTATAAATGATTTTTTGTACATAATTTTGGGGCCATAATTTTGTGTTATGGGGGGAAATGTTTAGATTGAATTGCAAGAAGTTTTATTTTAGCCAGCAAGTTATAAATTACTGTAATAAGTATAAGTTACCTACGTTGGTGGTTGAGGCTTGACAGTTTGGGGAAACTCAAGGTTCAGCTGGATGTTACGGGAGGAGGGAAATGCATAGGTTGTCTGTTT
Source organism: Mastigoproctus giganteus (assembly GCF_048544385.1). NCBI lineage: Eukaryota > Metazoa > Arthropoda > Arachnida > Uropygi > Thelyphonidae > Mastigoproctus > Mastigoproctus giganteus. Next base: position 207,239,162 of record NC_143582.1, on the reverse strand, counting down.
CCTTTTCTTTTATTGTTTATTAATTATTTATTTTATTTAATTTTATTATTATTATTATTTTACTACTTTTTTTTTTTTTTTGACTGGTGCTGCATAAGCCTTAGGCTTCCTTGCAACATATGGTCATTACTAATATTATTAGTACAAAAAACCTTTGTAATTTTCTTTTTATTGCTAGTGCTGTGTAGATTGAGCCTTCCTTGATTGGTTTTATCTATAATCAGGGTAATATACACTAGTCGGAACTATTAGCAGATCACTGCTTGTACAAACAATTTTTGTGTAAATGATGATGAACATACTTCATGACAGTCCAAGCTAAGGCGCCTCTGTAGCCAGGTGGGCAGGAGCAGCAGTGCGTAGCACACGCTTCTTGATTAGACCGGAGTTCGAGCCCGTGACCACCAAATACAGAGGATCGCATGAGCTGTCCTGGCAGCCTGTCTGTACTGCTCAGAGAATTTCCTGTCTAGCTGCACAATTACCTGCAGGGAATGACCACCGCATATCCCCGGAGCAATATGGCCTTAGTTGCTAATGCTCCTAAAAACCAAAATAACAACAAAATAACAACAGTCCAAGCTAAGTTCCAATCTGCCTATAACAAAAACATTCGGAGGCTCCGCCGTGAAGAGTAATTGTGGGTTTATTAAAATACGATACACCAGAAGCAAAGTATAAGCTTGTAGGAACAGTTTTTGTCACCATTGTGGATGGCATATGCACAGGCAATGACTAGTATGGTATATGGTTCCCAGCAATCACCAGATATGTTTTTACCTGCCAATGTGTCGATAAAATTAAAGTATCAATGAGGTCTTGTGGGATTATTTGCTACTCTTGTATAAGTGTTCTTTCCAGCTGATTTAAGTGTCCCCAGATAGTCAAGATAAACTGTAATGTCTTCCTAGGACATTCCAGATGTGCTTGATGGGTCTCATATTGAGTATCAGGCAGGCAAATACGTATGGATGATACCATCATCTTCAACAACACTGTTGATCAGCTGTGTCATATGGGGTTGAGCATTATTGTCCATCACAATGAACTTTTTGCCTACATCACCAGCATATGCAAGGACAACAGGTTATAGGTTCTTGCTCTTGTGCAGTTAGTTTCCTGTTCCTGATGATATAGGTTTCTGTACAACCATAGACTAATGCCAACCCATAGCAGTAATTCACCTCTGCTGAACTGACTGTTCTTGTTTGTATACAGAGTTGTTTCGGATTCCTCTTTCACCATACTAGGATTCAGACTAATTTCTGGCTGTACCTGGCTATGCAAATGATTTTTTGCATAGCCATTTCTGATGACACTTTGTGATACCGAGCCATTGGCATTTTGGCTTTCTTGCTTCCAGTTTCCCAGTTACCTTCTAAACAGTAGACTTAACAAATCCATATAAGGTAACATTTACAGATGCTTCACTACAATGATCAGTTTATGTGTTGTGTTTTGCAACTGTTGTTCATGATTGAAATGTCTGTGACATGGTTGAGCATTTAACAAAACAGTTACTTGCCTGAATTTGTTTCCAACTTGCACATGTTGTAATTTATGTATGCTCATCAGTCCATGAATATGTGTTTGCTGTCATTGCAGCTAATGAATTTGAACAATCTACCGTACTGATATCCGTGATCCTTGCTGCCTCATTATGAGTTTTTATATGCTCAGGGCTAGAAACTCAGTATCTCCTTTGAGATGAGTGAAAATGAGAACTGAGTGCTGACAGCACATATTGGAAAAATTCTTGTATATCATTCACAAAATCGCATGAGCTGTCCTGGCAGCCTGTCTGTACTGCTCAGAGAATTTCCTGTCTAGCTGCACAATTACCTGCAGGTCTCTTTTGTTCTCCCCCTCCCTTACCGTGGTACCACACAATTAGTAGGTTAATCTTGGATTACTGCTACCCATATGAAGTACCTTTCGTTTGTCAATATTAAACTTCAATTACCACTCCTCGGCCAATCCCCTTCAATGTGGACACCTGTATGCGGTGAGGGGACCTCCCAGTAATGCTGCTGGTCCTCCAAATTAACATTACTGGGATCCAACGCCCCGCTGACACCATAGGAATCTGGTGTGTTTGCTGTGTGCTGCAACCTGTGGAAACTCAGAAAGGGGATCCTGGCAGTTGAGGGCCCAGCTGCAACACATCACTTCACTTTGGCCCCTGCTTCGACAAGACAAGTGGTCCTGGGATGGCTCGGCTAGGATAAATCAGCTAGCGGATTCACCTGCAAGGAACAACTGTTTTGATGGCACACCCCTACTCGTGGTCTGAAAGACTGGATTCAAGCTGGTGAAGGTTCGGGGGTGTTTGGGCAGCCCTGGCATCCCACCCCCAAGTGCATTTATTGTCTGACTGGTAGTAGGCATTCCATTTTGGCTCTGTAGTGGGTGGAGAATCCAGGCACTGAACCAGAAACACTCGTGTATCCTGATAATTGTAATTTTTCTTCTGGGATCCTAACACAGTCCCTACCAGATGCTAATATCCTTAAAAATAATATCAGTAGTGCAACTAAATGGCTCAGAACAGAAGAAACACCAGGACATACACTACACTTCCTGGCAATTCATTCTCCCACTGGAAACCCCATTGGAAAGATGTCACCCTTCTTTATTCAAAAGGGTCTGGAAGGGTTAGCAGGGTCACCAAAATCAGTGAAATGGCTACAATCTAGCAGTATTTTGGTAGAAACAAAATGAAAGCATTCGGAACAGCTTCTTCAAGCCACCTCTATCAGGGGAATTCAGATTACAGTTACCCCTCATAAGATACTAAACTCATCACCTGATCTCTGACTGGAATCTTATGGAAGTGTCAGGAAGAAATCTGTTCCAATTTGTAGTCATATGTAGCCAAATTGAGTCATATTGTAGGTGTATTTTTTGTGTGACCTGAAAAAAAAAAAAGGCCCAGTCTTCTCACTGGAAGATGTGGTCTTTTCAAAAGCCCAAAAATGCTATACAGTCTCAATCAAATGTGAAGCTCATGCTTCGATTTTTTTTAAACTGCAGGGTATTTCTCATTACGAATTTGTCTTGTGTGGTAAAACAGCAAACCAGGAATACTTCAAAACATTTCTTTGGCAATTGTGTGATGCTTTTCGAGAAAAATGGCTGGGAAAGTGGATTACAAGGAATTAGTACTTGCATCATGACAGTGGCTATGCATACTCAGCATGTTTCATTCAAGAATTTCTTGTCAGGTACTCCATTATTGTGCTTCCTTTCCATCTAGCATGTTTCATTCAAGAATTTCTTATCAGGTACTCCATTATTGTGCTTCCTTTCCATCTAGCATGTTTCATTCAAGAATTTCTTATCAGGCACTCCATTATTGTGCTTCCTTTCCATCCTGCATGCTCAATAGACCCTTAGTTCCCCCAAAGTGTAAACCCCCCCTTGAAAGATTATAGATTTTCGATGACATAAGAAATTATTCTGTATGCTGCATAGAAAGTATTAGCAATTTTATATTTTATTGCGACTTTTTATTACGTAATAAAATATTGCTAATGCTTTTGCTTCTATCGTAAGTAAACTTGTTCTTTGTTTGATTTTCTATCCAAATAGATGACAGCCATTCCATCTCTTCCAATTCTGTGCCTTGATCTAATGGATTTTATTACATTTTGAGTTGTTCCTGCTGTGAAAATTGTTTTTATTTTCTCTGCATTTTTTCTAATTCTCAGCATTGCCTCATTTAGGCCTGTAGCACGTGCAATATCACATGTTCTTTAATTTTACTCAAAGCCTTTCAGAATTTCATATATTTTTTTTTTTTCTCTATGGACAGAGGCAGACTGGCCATAAGCCTTACTGGGGAAACCCAGGTGGGCTGAAGGCCAGAAGACGATGAAGGCCAGTGTGATTTTGGCCATAAACGCTAGTATGAGGCCGCTACAAATTTTCCCTAGTAAGAATTTTTGACCCAGTCCACCTCTGTCTATCCATATTGCTTTTCTTTTTCTCTCTGAATCTGTAGTGTCTTCACCAGGATGCTTCCTTTTCACACCTTTTAAGTATTTTACTCATTTTTAAGGAATAAAGCACAATTACAAAATGAGGAGGCACACTTGATACACATAAACAAAGCTGCATGAATGTAGCAACTGAATAAACAATACCGTAAAGGCAGAGACACCATTAACATCTCACTAGCTCACATTTTACTAAAGCACGTTTCTGGTGGTCACTACCATAAAACAATAAAAACAATTTCCAGTTGCGTTTCTGCTAGTGGAATCTGTTATAAACTGGTATAGTAACCTCGATCTAATTGCATTTGCAATAATACCAATAGCTGGAATTGTCAGTTTTTACGTTATTATGGTGAAATGTGTTTTCCCTTCACTGATGTAAAAAAACAAAAATACATTTTCAGAATCTGCTCTTCATTCCTATCGTGTTGCATTCAGTTGGGGTGATTCCACATTGGACTTCCATTTCTTGTAAACACAAAGGCGAATTGTGCATAAGTGAATTCGGTTCATGTTATATATGATATCGTGTATGATCGAATCATGTAGTGTAAACACGTGTTATATGAGGACTGACTGTACTGTACTTATTAATCGAATTCCAGAGAGAGAGTGTGTTATGTGCATGCACGCATGTGGGCAGCATATTTACTTATTAATATTATTAAAATAATCAAACTAAGTATTGCCTGAGAATCAAATTCTAATAAATTATTTTTTAAATTTCAGTAAATATTTTAATATACGTTTATTCAAGTCTTTCAAAAACCAGGTTTACGCTATTCAACTAAAAAAATCCAGACCTGATCCCACCTAAGATGTCTATTCCCAAGCTTTGTAGTCTACACCTTCCAAACCATTCTTCATGTGGATATCAGTGCTCATAAATTTGATCACTCTTCTGTGAACCTTCTCGAGAAGCTCTGTCTTTCATATATGGCCTCAGACGTGAATATAATAATGAAATATGGTCTCATCATCATCTTATGGAGAAGGACTGTGACATCCTTTTTCCTTGCAAAGCCCCTATAAATCATAGTCAGAATACCATGTGTGCATTAGCTGCCTGTTTAAACTGCACTGTAAATTTCAAATCTAGTTATGTTATTAATCAATCCCTTATTTTTATTTTTTTTTTTTTTGTCATGAACCACTTAAGTTCTCTCTCTGTAGCTTATAATAAACTGCTGGATTTCTGTTCTCCAGGTGCAAAACCTTGCATTCAGAAGCATTAAACTTCAGCTGTCATTGCTATTTATCAGACTATATTTGTGACCAATTCAGTTCATTCTGAAACAAAACTTGACATGGTTCTGGTCATCAACCCACCCTTCATATCTATAAAGCATAAGAAATCTTTGACATCCTCTCCTGTACTTCCTTGCAATGTCATTAAGACAGATTAGAAACAGAAGGTACCCAGACACTGATGCCTGATAGAATGCATTTGCTATATTGCCCTATCCTGACTAGGGTGGTTGAGATGCCAAAGGGAATGTAGGTGCCACCCTTGTGATTAAAAAAAAAAAAAAAAAAGAATTTTTTTACTGCTACATGATGATTAAACCTTAATGATTCCTCTAAACAGTTCCCCCTCCCCACTTTTGAAAATAATTTTGGACTTCTCTAAAGAATATTCATCTATGACTATTCTCTTTTTCCTGTATTTTAGTCACAAGATCTAGTGAAGGATCTTATCAGTGATTCCAAATGGCTCCAATTTATGCAATAGCCTTTCATCAGGAACTATATCAAAAGTTTTATTGAAGTCAAGGTCAATAATCAAAGTTGTGTTGTATCTTGTATATAGCATAATGCAGATGCAAGAAATACCTGGTTAATTATTTCAGGCCATAATTAACCTTATTGATCAGGTGAGACTTCCCCTTCATGAACCCACTGTGATTCGTTAAAGACAATTGTTATTGAGATGGTCTTGTAACATATCCTTAACCATAGTGACTCTGTGATTGTACCCATCACTGAAGTCAAACTCACTGGTCTGTAGTTGCTGATCATGTTTTTGATGGGCTTCTCTTTTGTTGACTGTTGAGACATTAGTGCTTCTCCAGTGAGATAATCCCACAGTCTAAAAATGGCATGATTAACATTCCCAGCAGGCTGAGGCACTCGCAAACAACATTGTTTAGTATAACAGATATACCATCCATCCTTGGAGCCTTACCTTTCCTCAGCCTGAGTAACTTATTAAATGTTCAGTACGGTGATCAAAACTTCATCTAGTCATTTATCTAAAATTAATCTTTAAAATTTAAAAGCTGAAAATAAAGTGATTGCAGCTTTCAGATGCTTATAAGAAAGGTATTCAATCTACAATCATAAAAAAAATTAATACAGCATAATTTTATATGGTGAAGATATTTGTACATTATTAAATTTACACTCCATGGATTGTTATATCATTAGCATAGTAATATTAATTGTAATATCTTTGTGTGTGTGTGTTATAATTACATTACAAGATTTGGGGGGGTACATTTTTATAGAAATTTGAGAGTATTTTCCTCTTCTCTTCAAAAGCCAAGAGAAGAAACACTTACTCAGGACAAGAAAATTGGTGAAAAAATCAAGGATAAAAGTTTTAAAAGAAAGTCCAGTTTAAATCGTTCAGCTCTTGTGGAAGAGACTCAGATTCAGCCTGCACTATCACCAGGTTTGTTTATCTTTTAGTGCATATCATATCAGTCTTATTTTACTGTGATATATGGCTTTCATTTTTTAGAAGTCTGGTTTATTTATAAGAATTTTTTTCTTTTTTACGGTGACCCCAAACATGAAGGTTTAGAACCTGCAGTTGTGTGCACGAAGATTGGAAGACATATATTGGATGAATTTCTGTAGATTGCAATTTTCAAGAAATATACATGAAGTAAGGTTGTTCCAAAGAGCAAAAATATAAGGTGGTATTTGAAATGGAAGTGGATACATTTGTATCGTCAGTCATAACTGAACTATCAGTTGGATAGTTCACACAGTTGAAGTACAGTATAGTCCAGGGAAGTCAATAAGAAAAGCAGGTCACGAACTTGGAATACCTTAACATTTTTTTCAGTGAACACTTCCAATGGATTTTAGAATGTCTTCTTATACTAGTGGTTTCCAACCTTTGTTACTATGCCCCCTTTTAAAAAAATCTAATCTTGGCGCCTTCCCCCTTAATTTCATAAAATAATACAGACACATTTTTAAATGGTAAAAAATGTATTAATACAAAAAACAAAAAAAATGAAAAAAAAAATAAAATAAAATATATACAGGCATACCTCGATTAACGAATAGGATGCGTTCCACGAAATTACTTCGTTAAGCGAAACTTCGTTTTCAGAGGTAAAAATACTATGGCCAGAATAGAGATACGTTCCTACGTAAAGAAAATGAGAAGCTTTTTTTCGAACAAAGAAAAGTTTTATTAAATAAACAGTCAACTTACATACAAAGTGAAATCACATTTTAAAATATGAGGTTAAAGTTGATTGTTTATGCTTTTTTTCTCTTTCATTTAACAATTGCCTATACGGAGTTATTGCATTTAACACTGATCGCTTAACTATAACACTTCTTCCTAAATCGGGATCATTTTCACTAAAAAAATTTAAAACGTTTTCAATGTCATTTAAGCACCTTTTTAAATCTTTGGTTGTTAACACTTTTTCGGCAGGAACTTCTTTAACTTCGCCTTCATTATCTTTGTCTTCGTTGCTAACAAGGTTTTCTAAATCTTCCACTGAAAAACCATCATCTTCTGCATTCAATAAATTTCTAACATCCTCTTCATCGACATTTTCGAAACCTATTGATTGAGCCATCTGGATAACTTCATTTCTAATTTCTTGGATGTTATTTTCTTCTTCTAGTACAACTTCTGGCCATATTTTGCACCAAACTCCATTTAAGCATTTCTTAGTGACTTCTTTCCAAGAACTATCAATGTTTTCAATTGCGTTTTTAATGGTGTAGTTTTTCCAAAAAGTTTTAACTGTCATTTCCACTTTATCCTCTAGTTCAGTTAAATTGCTTAAAGTTCGACGCAGATAATAAGCTTTAAATGATGCTATTACTCCCTGATCCAATGGTTGAATCAGGGAAGTTGTGTTTGCTGGAAGAAACACAACTTTGACAGGAATGCATGTGTCCAACGTGTTAAGATCAGTAGGATGTCCCGGAGCATTGTCTAACAACAAAAGAGCTTTTTCTTCAAAGTTGTTTTTTTGACAATACCGTTTTACTCCAGGACAAAAGTGGTTAACAAACCAATCAGTAAATAACTCCTTGGTAACCCACGCTTTTCTATTTGCTTTCCATATTACAGGTAAATTCATTTTTATGTTACCTTTTAACGCCCTCGGATTTTCTGAATGGTAAACTAATAGCAATTTTAATTTATAATCACCAGAGGCATTTGATCCAAAGAGTAACGTTAAACGGTCTTTGGCTGCTTTAAATCCAGCAGCTGATTTTGCTTCAATAGAAATGAAGCTTTTTTGTTGGTAGCCGTTTCCAGAACAAACCGCTTTCGTCAACATTGAACACCAAATTTGGTGGAAAATTTTCACGTTCAATTATTTCCTTTAGTTTTTCTGGAAACTTATTTGCAGCTTCAACATCTGCACTTGCAGCTTCTCCTGTTAATTTTACACTATGAATCCTGGCCCGTTTTTTAAATTTCTCAAACCAACCACGAGAAGCCCCAAAGGTTTCCGTAATTTCTTCAGTTTGTTTAGATTTCAGGTGATTAAACAAAAATAATGCTTTTTCTTGAATCACCATTTGACTTAAAGGCATATGACGTTGTGACATATCATCTATCCACAAACTTAACATTTTCTCCATTTTTTCTAAAATTGGATTCCTTAAGCGAGTTAATTTTGCCGCTGTAACATCTGTACAATTCTGAGCAGACTGTTTTATTTTTTCTGATTGACTTAGTATGGTTGTTAAAGTTGATTGCGCTAATCCTAAAGAATGTGCCACATCGGATTTTCTTTCGCCGCTTTTAACACGTCGTACGATATTTAGTTTAGTTTCCAAAGAAATTGCTTTTCTTTTCTTTGATTCTGACATTTTAATTAACTAAAACAAAAATATTTCTATTAAAATTTACAAAATCTACGTTATGTAATGCTATAAAGAACCTACGTCGATTATTGCAATGCGCCACGCTGAAACAACGTCAATCATGTAAACAACAACTAAATTACGCGATTGACACGCAAAACTGTTATAACAGACATGCCCGCAGCTCGGGAGCACTCGGGAATACGTAACGAGTCGCCGTCAGTCACCAATCGGATGATTGTCGGGCGTTGGCCTTAAATTGGAATATTTTTTTATGTTAAATGGGGCTTGAAATTGCGGACTTCGTTATATCGAGGCTTCGTTATCAGAGGTAACGTTAACCGAGGTATGCCTGTGTATATATTCATTTTTCAATTAATTTGTTTTTAACGCAATGGATGTGCTTGTTTATTAGCACAAAGTTTATCAAATCTAGGTGTCATTGAGGAGAGTGCTACTCATAGCTCTTTTTCTGCTACTAAACAGGCTCAATATTTGGATTTCATTGCAGCTAATGCAGAAAATTCCGTTTCACATAAATATGATGTTACGAATGGCAGCAGTACTTGCATTGCTTTGCTTGACAAAGTACAGTAAACCCCATAAACGTTCCTGAGAAATGTCACGAATACTGAGTTATGGCTCCCATAGTAATAAAGGGGTTCCGTTCCAAAGTATGAAATATATAAGAAAAACTAGTCTAAAATTGTCTATGTATGTATTAGATGTACCTCCATAATATGACTATGTACATAGACAGTACATAGTGAAATGCAAGCATATGGCATCAAAATGAAAATAAGAAACAATTTAATATTAAATGTGATATTTATTAGAAATTTCAAACAAATCTTTCAAACCAGCGCCTTGGTTAGCAAAAAAAAACGTATCCTGCCAGTGCTATCACCAGTTCCGCTAAAGTGTTGATAAAGGAGTTTTGCCTTTTCATGAATGATGAGTGAACTTGACGGAATTTTATTTTGAGTTCGGTCTTCTATCCACAGATTTAAAGCTTTTTCCATTTTTTTCTAATTTAAAATCACGAGTTACAGAGCAAATTTTTGAAGCAATTAGCTCATTTTCACGGACACTACGGCAGATTTTTTTCTTCCAATTTTTTGATTGATCGTACCGTTGACTCATTGATTTTATAATGTTTTGCCACTGAGGAGACACTTTCACCATTAGAAATTTTATCTAATAACTAAATTTTATTCGCTAATGTCATCACCTTCTTTGATATTTTCACATTTCTCTTGTTATTCGTAACCATATTTTTGTAGGGGTTAGAAAGAACTTGTCAATAATAAAGTCACTTTCTTCCGTCAACACACTCGAAAAAGTCTGTTTTACACTGCAAAACAGTAGATTTATCATTTTTGTAAGCATATCAATTTATAAATTGATATATTTATTCAATTTATAAGCATATAAATTAAAAGCAAACGACGAAACCTTCCATAACAAGTGCATAACACATACTGAATAAGGATTAGCGAGAAACAACCACGCTCGCGAATTTGTCACCCCTCTCCCCCCACCCACTGAGCACTGTTTTGACTGGGAAAGATAATTTTAGCCACGCCCATGTTTTTTTATGGCGGAAAATATTCATGGCGCTTTAAAATTCACATTTTTTTAGGTTTCCTTTTATATTAAATCGCCGATCGCGAAACCGCGAATAGCAGGGGTTTACTGTATTATATTCTTCACTTCGATTCAACCAAACTTGAACTAGGGTTTCACTTCGAAATTTTTGTTTCAGTGAAGTATCGCATGATAATTCTATCAATTTTATCTTTTCAATAGTTGTCAATCCAAATTCATCATCTTGTTCATCAACAAACGGATTCTGTATCCACGCGAACTTTGTAAAATCAAGATCTTTGAAATAATGTGAAAAGTGCATTAGCAAACCATCCAAGTGTCAGTAAATAGATTTTTGTTTGCTTCAATATTAACTCTGGCGCAGAAATCATTTAAAAGTGGAAACATGTTGAACTTATTTTTTTGTAAATTTGATTTCCATAGCTCCAATTTTTTTATGAATGCTTTCACTTTGTCTTTTTGAATCAGTGAATGCATTTGTGGTCTTTGCATTGATTTATTCAAAACACTCAATTTTCCAAAAATTTCAACCAAATAGACAAGTTTAACAATAAAGTTATCATTCCTAAATAAATTTGCCTCTTCATTATGAAAAAATTGAAATCTCTTCTTTGAGTTCAAACACCCTTTGAATCACTTTTGCACAAGATAGCCAGCGCACTTCACAATAGTATAGAAGTGAGGTATAATTAGCTTCCATATCTTCACACAGCTTTGTAAACAACCTAACTTTTAAAGGACTGTTTTTTATGTAGTTTATAACTTTTGTAAAAATGTTAAGTTCCTCGCTCATATTTTTTGACACAAGAGCATGCTCTGTGAAGCATGCAGTGTGTCCAGATAACTTTGGATGCTTTCTTTTTAACTAATGCTTGAAGACCTGCCTTGTGTCCTGACGTTGACTGTGCTCCGTCAGTACAGAGTCCAATGCAGTTCTCATCAAAAAAAGTGTCAATTATATTAAAAATTTCATTGGACGTGTCCTTTCCAGGAATGGGGTTGCAAAATAATATATCTTCCATTATATTAGTTTCTGCAACATATCGAACATATGCAATTAAAGGAGCATCTTTAGTTACCTCAGTTACCTCATCTACTTGTATAGTGAATTTCGAAGTAAGCAGTCGAGAAACTAACTGATTGCAAAGATCTTCAGATATATCATCGATTCTTCTGCCAACTTTATTATCAGCAAGCTGTATTTGTCGTGACTGTTTCACATATGATTCACTGAACATTATTTTAACCATAACAATAGCTGCTGGCAAAACTAGAGTTTCTCCTATTGTGTGTAGTTTTTTCCATCTCACGATTCTGTAAGAAACTTGGTACGAAGCTAGCAATGCATTTGATGGAACAGAAACTATATTTTTGAACGTTTGCTTTTGTTTATTAAACTCATCTAATTTTCTTCGAAAAAATTCTATGGGCTTACCAACGTATTCAGAATGCATAGTTTTAAGGTGGCATTTTAATTTGCCTGGTCTCGTACTATCTGCAGCCAAAACTTTCGTACAAAACAAACACATTAGTTTTTCCAAGCCATCTATAATAACACTTGTAAATCCTAATGATAAATAGGATGAATTGTATTTTCTTGTCTTGGGAGTTCTACCTCCTTGTTCCCTGTTGCTTGTATTCCCACTACCTTTACTTGCATCAGTATCTTCATTATTAGTGGATTTTCTCTTGTAACCAGTCAAAAATTTATCCATTCGTCTAAAAATATTAGGATTAAATTTATATTCTTAAAAAATACAACTTCTAAATTACTAAAGATTATTATCAGTAAATAATCATGCCAAAAACAATAAAAAAACACAATCGCACACCGCTGAAACAATATTTTCAACCATGCAGCTAATGCTATACTATGCAATCTACCTTTATATGTCATACATAGTATGCACTAAATTATATATATTACATTACATCATATCAATCATAATTCATCAATCCATTTCAGCAAAATATAATATTTTTTTCCAAATAAATGTTTATCTCATGTTTATATCAAAGTTAGAATGAGATAGGTGGCAGTAAATGCTTTAAAAAATAGGTTATAAAATTTAATGTTATGTTATGAAAGTGCTTCTCCGTAGCCGAGTGGTCAGGAGCGGGAGTGCAGTAGCACATGCTCTTTGAGTAGACCGAGGTTCAAGCCCCTGACTGCTGAATACGGTCGATCTGCCAACCTGCACTGGACCAGCGTGGCAGATTATGGTCCGTTTCCCTCAGTATGAATTGTTGAGGAGGCTTCCATCCTGCAGTGGGTTGATAATGGCTGCACTTTACTTTTTTTTATGAAAGTTTATTTATATGTATATATTTTTTTATTTATATATGTTATGTTATGAAAATTACATTTTTGTTAAACTCTTTGCGCCTCCTTTTGCACTAGTCCGTGCCTCCCAGTTTGGAAATCATTGCCTTATATGATTACAGCACTGCATAAACTTTCTGAAAATGAGCAGAGAAAATTTCAGTTCACTCCATGGGAAGAGAGAAACAATGAAGTGTTACATGACATTTGGTTTCCACCTGAAGCTTATTTTCATTTGGATAGCACTGTGAACAAGTGGAATGTATAGTTAGGTCTGCAAACACTGTCCACCAGCTTCATGAAAAAAGCAGCTACAAAGAGCAAGTGACCATGTGGATAGGCCTGTCTCTTCATTTTTTAATGGATCTCCTTCAGTAAAACAGTTAACTCACAGTGGTACCTGCATATGCTTCAGAATGACATGCAGTTCATGGCAACTCAGTTCCCTGAACACCTAGTAATTTTGTAAGATGGCACCATGCTAATGTGCAGTGTTGAGTCAGTTTGGTATAACATAAGCACTGGGAAAATAAAAACTAGAGTAGGAGTGTGTTATAAGCTTAATGACTGATGAGTATAATGAAAAACTATACAGAGAAATAGAGAGCCAGTAAATCAGAATGTCTTATAACAGAGAATTTGAACTTTCCAGATATTGACTGGAACTTGTGGGTTTGTCACTCGCATACTAGGAAGATTTTTGCAGATTTATTGGATGGCTTTTTTCTACAGCAGTATTCTAGGGCAAAAAGAGAGCAGTACTCTTGATTTGATTTGCAGATAAATGAACCATTAGGTTGCAGCATATTTATGTGGGATTTACTTTAAGGTGTAACTACCATTAAGGGTAAAGGGAAAACCTTTTTCTTTCATAAAGGTGACTCTGCAGTAGTCTTAGACAGTATTTAAATTCTATACAGTGGAAACAACAGCAAAGTCTAAATGAAAAGCATTCAGAGAAGTAATCATAAAGCTATTAGGCTTTTGATGTGGTGGCACTAGAGTATAATCGATTGGTAACAAAAATGCACCATTAGGTTGCAGCATATTTATGTGGGATTTACTTTAAGGTGTAACTACCATTAAGGGTAAAGGGAAAACCTTTTTCTTTCATAAAGGTGACTCTGCAGTAGTCTTAGACAGTATTTAAATTCTATACAGTGGAAACAACAGCAAAGTCTAAATGAAAAGCATTCAGGGAAGTAATCATAAAGCTATTAGGCTTTTGATGTGGTGGCACTAGAGTATAATCGATTGGTAACAAAAATGATGCAATTGATTGGTAGCGAAATTTTTTATGGAAATGGTGCAATCGACGTCACTTCCTATTAGGTGGCTGTTAGATTTTAAATGATGCAAATGACGTCACTTCCTAAATGGCACTAACGATGCTAACTCAGTCACTGATGGTGATTCAGTAAAGTAAGTTCATACTAAGATATGGAATGATGTCACTTCCTAGACACCAACTTAGTCACTAATGTTAGTGAGTAGAGTAAGCAGTGGGTAGTAATATTATAAAAGCTTCAAAGCCACAAAAGAAGCCTCTCGTGTCAAAAAGGAATGAGTTCAAAAACATAGAGAACGAGAAACAGACTTTAATAAAATCTGCTTCTCAAGATTTTGATTAACATCAACCTTCTAAGTAGCATAAGTAAGTTAGCATTAGCATTAGTAGAGGCATTTGATGCAAGAAAGCAAGCTTATGCAGCATCAGCCAAAAAAAAAAAAAAAAAACCCACTTCCACTTCACCCCTCTGTTCGTTCAAAATACCTGTCCAGCTGAGCCTTAAACTTATTTAGGCTATCAACCTCCACCACAAGGGATGGAAGTCTGTTCCACCAACCAACCACCCGCTGGCTAAAGGCAAATTTCCGCACGTATATCCTACATCTGTCTTTCCTCAATTTGAATTTATGCCCTCTCAGGTGATTTTTCTGAGCTAGAGGAAGAATCCCATCAGCATTGAGCATGCTTAAACCATTCAAGGCTTTATACACCTCTATCAGATCACCTCGCTGGTGCCTAGTCTCCAGACACTGTAATTTGCAAAACTTAAGCCTTTCTTCGTAAGAGCACCCCTTTGTTCCATTCACTAATCTTGTTGCCCTTCTCTGTACTCGTTCCAGCAGCTCTACATCCTTCTTGAAATGAGGCCTCCAGACCTGTATACAGTACTCTAGGTGTGACCTGACCATCGCCTTATACAATGGAATAATCACCTCCTTATCCCTGCTGGAAAAATTCCTGTATATCATTGACAATACTCCATGAGCTACTCTTGCAGCCCGTCTGCACTGCTCAGAGAACTTCATATCTGCCTGCACAACCACCCCCAAGTCCCTTTCATTCTCTACCACTGTCAGTGTAGTACCACAGAGTTGATACGTTGCTCTGGGGTTGCTGTTTCCCATGTGTAGTACTTTACATTTGTCAATGTTAAACTTCATTTGCCACCTCTCAGCCCATCTGCTCAACCTTTCCAGATCCTGTTGCAGCAGCATAGTGTCAGTAGTGTCCTTGACAACCCTGCCAACCTTTGTATCGTCTGCAAACTTGGACATTAAGCCCGATATACCATCATCAATATCATTCATAAATACAGAAAACAATAATGGACCCAACACTGAGCCCTGAGGGACTCCACTAATAACATCAGTCCACGATGAGCAGTGTCCATTGATTACCACTCTCTGTCTTCTCCCCCTCAACCACCCCTTTATCCATAGCAGCAATTTGCCTCCAATGTCACACTGCTCCAATTTGTGTAGCAGTCTTCCATGTGCAACAGTATCAAAAGCCTTTCTAAGATCCAAGTATATAATATCAAAGTTATTCCCTGCATCCAGTTCTTTTGTGACTGCATCATAGTATCCAATCAAGTTGGTCAGGCAAGACTTCCCCTTAACAAAACCATGCTGTGTCTGAGCTATAACTGAAGTCTTGTCTAAATGATCCTGCAGTGCTTCTTTAACCAGTGCCTCCATTAATTTTCCTGGAACAGAAGTTAAGCTCACAGGTCTATAATTACATGTGTCAGCCTTTGATCCTCCTTTGTGAATTGGGGTCACATTTGCACATTTCCAGTCTATGGGTACCTCCCCTGAGTCCAAGGAAGCTCTCATAATTATGGCTAAGGGTTTGCTTACTTCCTTTGCTGCCTCCTTTAATATAACTGGATAGATCCCATCCACCCCGGGTGCCTTTCTTGTGTTTATCTTCAACAGTTTCTCCTCCACTTTACTCCCAGTTATTTCAAGATTCTGTAGCTTACTGCTAGAATTGAATACACCTCTGGCATTCCCTTCGCTGAATAACTCCTCATGTGTGAATGTCGATGCAAAATATTCATTTAGTTTGTTAGCTACCTGAGCAGGATCATCAACACTTGACCCATCAATATCAAGTGGACCAATCTGATTCATCCCCTTCCTTCTAGAGTTTACATAAGTAAAGAACTCTTTGCTGTTTTTCTTTGCATCCCTTGCCAAGGATTTCTCGTAATCTGCCTTCGCCTGCCTAACCTCCTTTGTAACTTGGTTGCATATCAACTTGTATCTATCATAGGCTTCTGTGTCATGTGTTAATTTGTATGTATCCCATGCATTTTTCTTCTCTGCCATATGCCTCATTAGTTCATCTGACATCCATTTTGGCCTAAACCTTGAACAATATTTCTTAGTTGGTATGTAAAGCCTAGTAGCTTCCAAGATAAGTTCTTTGAATGCTTCCCATTTTGAATTTGCTGTTGGTAGCATCATCAGTTGGTCCCACTGTATAGAATTTAAATACTGTCTCAGTCCATCGTAGTCGCCTTTACGGAAGCAATAACCCTTCCCTTTACCCCTAATGGTAGTTACCTCTTTGAGTAAATCCCACTTCAGCACACTGTGATCACTGCCACCTAGTGGTTCATTTATCTGCAGATTCTTAATGCATGAAGAATCACTGCTGATAATCAAATCAAGAGTATTACTCCCTCTAGTTGCCTCCCGAACATGCTGATGTAGAAAACAATCATCCAATAAATCCACAAAAGTCCTGCTAGTGTGTGAGTAACCAGCCCCCAAATTCCAGTCAATATCCGGGAAATTAAAATCTCCCATTATAAGACACTCTGATTTACTGGTCCACTCTATTTCCCTGTACAGTTCCTTATTATACTCATCAGAGTCATTAGGCCTATAGCACACTCCTACTCTCAATTTTGATCGCCCAATGTTTATGTCACACCAAACTGACTCCACACTGCACTGTCCAGCGATGTCGACTGGCTTCACTTCCTTGGTTTTTATGTGTTTCTTAACTAATAGCATAACCCCTCCTCCCTTCCTATCCTGTCTGTCCTTTCTGTAGACGTTGTACTCCCCAAATTGCAGTTCCGCATCCCTTATATCTGTGTGACACCACGTCTCTGATATCCCAACAATATTTGCCTTCGATGTTTTGAGCAATACCTCAAATTCATCAAATTTATTTACTAAACTCCTAGCATTGGTGTACACGCAAGTATACCTGCACCTGTTTCTATTCTTAGCCACCCTAACACAACCCATGTGTTTACTTGTACTGCAATGGCTCCCAGCAGTCTCTGAAATACCATGCATCTTGTTTTTCAGGCTTCTGCTCATTCTAATAGAAGCAGTGCAAGAATCTCTTTCACCTCTGCCAGTGGCTACTGTCAATCTATTGGTCTTTGTCTCCCCCCAAGCTAGCAGTTTTCCGACCCACCTAACACTGCCTCGATAGCATCAGCAAATATTCTTGCACCCTTTCTATTTAAGTGTATCCCATCCCTGTAGAAGCAATCTCTCCTGTTAACAAGTACAGTCCAGGCTGAAAAAAAATTCTACCCCTTTAGCCTTGCACAATCTTTCCAGGGCCGAATTGATCGACAAGGCTCTCATCATATACTCCCTCCTATCGTGTCTGGGCAGAATTGCAGACACTTTCAAATTCAACCCTAATTCTCGGCTTTTGTTCAACAGTGACCTGTACTTGTTAAGTAATTCTGCCGGTCTCCTACTCTTAATATTATTAGTGCCAACATGTACAACTATATCACCTTTTGTGCCCTTAAAAGATGATATTCGCTCTACAACGTCATCAACCTTTGCCCCTGGCAGACATACCCTGGTCCTGTTCCACCTATCTTTTTTACAAAGCATGTTCCCCGTTTCCCTGACAATAGAGTCACCAACAACTACTAGTTCCTTCGGGACCAGCGCATTCTGCCTTGGGGGTTGTCTCTGTGTCACGCGATGCCCAAGTGCAAGCTCTGGCGTTGATGTGGGCAGCTGAGAGCTTGATGGGCCCCTCAATTTAGTTTCTTTGAGGGCATCCACCCTGTCCTTCAAGCTCTCATATAGGCTCATAAGAACGCCGAGTTGTTGCCTGATATCGATACACTCCTTGCATCGCGCACACACAAAGACATCCCCCTTGGCAGTATCATGTCCCGTACCCGATTGCTCTGCAAACATCAAGCAAACAGTGCATTTTATAAGGCTGTGAGTCAGAGGACAACTGCCCCCCTCAGTTCTGCTCTGAGCCACAGCACTTCCATTAGCTTGAGCCTTTTGCTTTGCTGCTCTGGTCTGAGTCATGATTCTATTAATTTATTAATTAATTATGTTATTAATTATATTACGTTTGTAATCTAAGTCGTTATATGTATTTATTTAAACGTACAATTTAACTGCTAACGAAGTTCAACTAACGCTATCTAGTACGGTATATCTAGTACGGTATCACAATGGCGGGAAAGTTACTAACGGTAGCAGTAGTTACGAACACGTGGAAACCATTACCGATACTTTTACAAGGCCGAGTAAAGAATAAATACACCAAATTAATCAAAAAATCACAAAATAATGTTATACTACTAAATTTAAATCAAAAGTTTTAGAAAAACAATAATTTCAAATCAATAAATAAGAAAAATCCACTTAGTGGCTTGGAACACGACCGTCACTAGTAGCCTCGTCAGCAGACCTCGAATAATGCTTCACTTGGCAAAGGATTCTTTGCATCCTTTGCCAAGGATTTCTCATAATCTGCCTTTGCCTGCCTAATCTCCTTTATGACTTGGTTACAGACCAGCTTATATCTATCATAGGCTTCCATGTCACCCATTAATTTATATGTATCCCATGCATTTTTCTTCTGTGCCATATGTCTCATTAGTTCATCTGACATCCATTTAGGCCTAAACCTTGAACAATATTTCTTAGTGTGTATGTAAAGCCCTGTAGTTTCCAAGATAAGTTCTTTGAATTTGCTGATGATAACATCATCAGTTGGTCCCACTCTATAGAATTTAAATACTGTCTCAGACCATTGTAGTCGCCTTTATGAAAGCAAAAACCCTTCCCTTTACCCCTGATGGTAGTTACCTCTTTGAGTAAATCCCACTTCAGCACACTGTGATCACTCTCACCTAGTGGTTCCTTTACCTGCAGATTCTTAATGCATGAAGAATCACTACTGATAATCAGATCAAGATTATTACTCCCTCTAGTTGCCTCCCAAAAATGCTGATGTAGAAAACAATCATCCAATAAATCCACTAAAGCTTTGCTAGTGTGTGAGTGACCAACCCACAAATTCCAGTCAAAAAAATATCTGGGAAATTAAAATCCCCCATTATAAGACTCTCTGATTTACTGGCCCATTTTATTTCCCTGTACAGCTTCTTATTATACTCAGAGTCATTAGGCCTATAGCACACTCCTACTCTCAATTTTGATCTCCCACTGCACTGTCCAGCGATGTCGACTGGCTTCACTTCCTTGGATTTTATGTGTTTCTTAACTAATAGCATAACCCCTCCTCCCTTCCTATCCTGTCTATCCTTTCTGTACACATTGTACTCCGCAAATTCCAGTTCTACATTCCTTATAAATGTGTTACACCACGTCTCCGATATCCCAACGATATCTGCCTTTGATGTTTTGAGCAATACCTCAAATTCATCTGCCAAACTCCAGCATTGGTGTAGATGCAAGTGTACAAGCATCTGTTCCTATTCTTAGCTACCCTAACACAACCCATGTGTTTACTTGTACCGCAATGACTCCCAGCAGTCTCTGAAATACCCTGCATCTTGTTTTCCAGGCTGCTGCTCATTCCAATAGAAGCAGTGCAAGAATCACTTTCACCTCTGCCAGCATCTACTGTTAATCTATTAGTCCTTGTATTCCCCCCAAGCTAGCAGTTTTCCGACCCACCTAACACTGCCTCGATAACATCAGCAAATATTCTTGCGCCCTTTTTATTTAAGTGTATCCCATCCCTGTAGAAGCAGTCTCTCCTGTGTTATAAGCCTGATGGCTCTGATGAGTACAGTGAACAATTATGCAAAGAAATACAGTGGGCCAGTAAATCAGAATGTCTTATAATGGCGATCAACCACCAATCCAGCAATCAACCACCCGCTGCCTAAAGGCCAGCGGGTAGTTGATTGCTGGAGTAAACTTCCATCTGTTGTTGTAGAAGTTGATAGCTTAAACAGATTCAAGGCAGAACTAGACAAACATTTGGAGTGAGTGGATGGGTGAAATGAGAAGGGTCTGTGTTTGTTTTTTTTTTTTTTTTTTTTTGGCTGATGCTATATAAGCTTGCTTTCTTGCATCATGTGCCCTGCTAATGCTAATGTTAGACATAGTTGGTACATTAATTTGGGGTTACTGTTACTCATATGCATAGTACTTTGCATTTGTTAATGTTAAACTTCAGTTGCCATCTCTCAGCTCATCTGCATAACTTTTCTAGATCCTGTTGTAATAGTATATTGCTATTACTGTCATTAACCACACTGCCAAGCTTTGTATCATCTGCAAACTTGGACATTAAGCCTGATACACCTTCATCAATATCATTATTAAATATAGGAAAGAACAATGGTCCAAACCCTGAGGGACTCCACTAATAACATTAGTCCATGAAGAGTAGCGTCTGTTGATTATCACTCTCCATCTTCTCCCACTCAACCATCCCTTTATCCATAGCAGCAACTTGCCTGTAATGCCACACCACTCCAATTTGTACAGCAGCCTTTTATGTGTATCAGTATCAAAAGCTTACCTGAAATTCAAATATATGATATAAGAATTATTTTTTGTGAATATTAAAATCACCCAGGAAAATTACCTCGCTGTTAGGAAAGTTGGGCTGGAGAAAGTGAAGTTTCAAGAGAGGAAGTCAGAGTTTCAAGTGATTAGTGGAGTTGGGAGAACAATAAAGGCAACAGATGAATTTAACAGTGTGGTAGAGAGATTTTAAGCCAAAGAAGATCAAAAAGAAGAGATCTCAAATTACTAATCTCTGACATGGAATATGCACAAGTACCACCTTTGAAGGAAAGGAATCAAACAGTAACTGCAGATCATTAACCTATTGGTAATGATCTCCTAGATCATTACCAATAGGTTCGGTCTGGTGGACTATCTAGCAGCTGGCCTACGAACACTGTTTAAGAGCTGTACCCTCAAAATGTAAGGAAGATTGGATCTCACCAGGACGTCTGTCATAACCTCGAAAGACATCAATCATACTGCATGATGGAAGAGATGGGGGAGGTTGCCAGAGCTTTGCTCTGGAGACTAAACATTGGTTCATCCAGTTCAAGCCTCCAATAAGCAAAATGGTGGTATTCAGTTGACTGGTTGATCAGTCAACTGCAACCTAATATTGCCTGGTAATAGAGGACAGCATTCCTCCATGTGGTGTGGGCACCACACCTGAACCCCTGCTTACATTGGTTTGCACCTGGGTGGTCACTTCCAGTATACTAGGTTATGTATTTCAGTACTAGGGATTATAACCAGGGTTACTAACAGTCCCACTGTCGTGAAGATTCAACCAATGATTTGGCTGTCACAGACCAACCGGAACGTTGCTGAATTTTGGCCCGCTTGACTTGAGTGTCGCCTGGGTATCAGTTCCATCAGCGTTTTAGACTCCCAGGTAGCAAGCCCAACTTGACGTAACTGAGAGAATGTCTGTGACAGCCTCAAGGACCTCTAAATTTTAGTACTTTAATGTTGAACTGTGTTAATATTGAACTAAAAAAATAAATACGCCACTCTTTCAATAGCCCAAATCAGTTGCCAAATTAACTCCATACCTTAATGTAGCCAGTTCATGTTAAAACACAAAAATAAATAAATAAAACTGACACCTGATTCCATTGAAATACATTAATGGTTCAGGTATTCTTCTTAATATCTCACACATTTAGAAAAAATAGTTTACTCTTGAACAAATGCACAAAAGAGATTATGCAAATGAAGTCCTCTTATAGCAAACGTACAACAATACCACATGCTACCCCAACATCTTGTTCTACTGCTTAAAATGAATTTAATCAGCAACAGAAAGATCATAGATTTTATCACAGAAAGATCAAAGATTAAACAAAAAGATTAAAGTCAGTAAAATCATAAACAGTATGATTTACAAGAGAAAAACATACAATGTATTGTAGTACGTTGTGTTCTTTAAATAAGGTATGAGGAATGTATCATCAGCTCTCATGCAGTGAACTCCACTGTCACAAACTGAGCAGGTTGTTGAACAAATCCCTGTGTGTGTTTTTAAAAATATGTTTTCGTATAAATGCATTTTCATGGCCATGAGGGAAATGGAATATTCTGTAATAAAAAAAAAAAAAAAAAAAATGTTACAATGTCTCCGTTTTCTTTCACCGTTAATACAAAATTGAAAAATAGGGCTTCTTTCATCTTCTGTATCAACTTTTCTCTACTATAAAAAAAAAAATTATATATTTCATAAATAGCAATTATATTTAGAATTAATTTGCTTATAGTTTAAGTTTGATAATATTTGTACATCCTCAAATTTTATTTTGTGCTGAGCTCTTAGACAAAGAAAACATTCAAAAACTCCTTGAGATATGAATTTCAGTATTTTAATAAAGCATATTGCTGCTATTTCTAAAACATTAGAAGAATTGCATTCATTTGAAACAAATTTTACGTTAAAATATATTTAGTCTGTTAAATCTTATAGAATACTTGTATTTTCATTGCACTTTAACTGAAATTCAAATAGGTTTGTCAAAAATCTTTACAGATCAACGAAGGCAACGTCCTAAATATAGAAATAATTTGGACCACTGCCCAAAGTCTGCAGAAGAACAAATAAAGTCTTATTCTTCAGTTAATCATCAAACAAGTAAATTACTAAAAGAAATGTTAAAGGACCAAATTCCAGTATGTGAAGAACATATGCACGATTCTATGAATCCCAAGGCAAGTGGATGGAACTAAAGAAACTAAACTTCATCTTTTGTTGACATTCATTTATTTTTGAGTCATTATATAGGAAGATTATTTTAAAAAAATGTTGGAATGCCTGAGATTAACTGAGAGTAACTGTTATTATTAGTGTAATTGTGCTAAAATTTTTATCATTCAGGTATGCATTCAATAGTTGGTATCAAGTGTGGTAAAGGGTATAGATTTTTGTCACTAGTTGCTCTTTTTGGATATAAAAGTGATTTAAAAAAATTAACAGTAGTTTTTTATCGATGATTAAAATTTATAGCAGTCAAAAAAAAAAAGTATTTGTTATCGGTGTAGGTACCATGGTGTATCTACACCGATATATAGTTGATTACATAAACCCATAAGAAATTATGCCTTGTGCATTTCGTCTTCTAATACATTATTATTTATATACCATTTGGCATCTCTCATATTGTGGAAATAAATTCACAACTGTGATGGCATGTTGCATTACCAGGGTACCTGCCCACTCGCTGATGACGAAGCCAACTAGCTTCAAAATGATCGTCTGAGTGGTGGTATCCTCTGAAAATAAATAACAGTAGTCTTCTCTACTAGAGAAGCATTATTTATTTGAAGTAGTGCAATACCGGCTATCTCATTGTGAAGGCACCCGCAATATGATATGTAATTAAAACGATGCCTTTTACACTACATATGTAGTTCAAATTTATGGGTAAACTATGGTGTATCTACACTGATATTATATAGCAGACAAGTAGTTAATGTACAAAGATCATTCAAGTGAAAACTGCAAAACCAGCATAAAACATATTAGGCAAAACTAGTGATATTCTTGTCAGGTTATTCATTGAAGACTGTTGGTGAGGGTGACCATCTGCTATCATTATTTGGAAACAGTCAATTTTTAATCTCAAATTTCAAAATCTAATTTCCAAACTCACTGGTCACATAGTTTTTATATGACAACTTTTTTTCTCAGAGTGTAGGGGGAAAGATGATGGCCCTGATTGCCCCTGCTGGCGTCATCGAGAGAGAGAGAGAGAGAGAGAGAGAGAGAGAGAGAGAGAGAGAGAGAGAGATGTCACTAGGAAGGGAATTTGTTGATTAAATAAACTAACCATGGAATGCCAACTGGAACCTTATTTTTGACCTTTATGACTAACCTCCAATGGCATTCATTCTGTGATTCACTTGGGTCACAGATATCGGAAAAGTCTATCACAGGATCAGGTATTCCTCCAGGTCAAGTAAAATGCCTAACTTGCATATGTGATGTATACTAAATGTGTATTTTTACACATTTAATGTACGTGTGTAATCATAGTACTGACTCTTAACATTCTCAAATATCTTTGAGTACAGTTAACTTCTCAGAAACATTTCTTACCAAGTTAAATCATTGAAGGTCAGTTCTTTAAATCTTACTAGGCATTGTCCCAGTTTTGGTCACCTTATGTTAAGACATTGAATATCGGTGCCAGAGGTGCACTTCTTTATCGATGCCAGGGAAATGTAATATTAAATTGTTAATGCACATCAGTAAATTCTGTCATTTATGGATAGAATAACTTCAAGAAAGGAACAATCTAAAGTTTTTAATAATCAACAAAGAAAAGGTTGTTTATGCATGGGTAATGCACTTCCATTATTTCTACTACCCAGGTAGTATACATGCATTGCTTAATTATATCTTATATTGTGAATACCTTCACAAAAAGTTATTATTAGGCATATGGTGCAAGGAAGCCTGAGGCTTATGCTACACCAGCGAAAAAAAAAAATTTCTGAGGGAGAAATCACCAAGAAAGAGAAGAATAATGATATCCAGCTCAGGACCCTGGGTGTGCCAAGCCTGTACTAACCAGATGTGAGCCCTGGGGTTAAAGTTGCCAGGTATTGCACTGCTTTGAATAAGTAACGCTTCACCAGTTTAGAAGACTAATGTTACTTATTCTTGGCAGATACCACCACCACCCAGATGGCACCGTTTCAAAGCATGTTGGCTTACTCATCAGTGGGTGGGCAGATACCCTGTTATTGCTATAGTAACAACCCAGTTATTAAGTATAACTCCATGATATGAGGGATGCTTGATGGTGTGCATGGTTTAATCTAAAAATATTTCTTGACTAAATGTCTGAGTATGAAAAGTTTGTTTATGCATGGGTAGTATGTGCTTCCATCATTTCTACTACCCAGTTGGTATGCATGCATCATTTAATTCATATTGTGAATACCTTCACAATGAATTGCTGAGCTATTGCACTGCTTTGAATAAGTAATGCTTTACCAAGGAGAAGACTAATGTTACTTAGGATGTTATGATGCATGCATAATACCTGGGTAGTTGAAATGAAGGAAGTGCATTACCCGTGCATAAACAACCTTTTCATACTCTTAGACATTTAGTCAAGAAATATTTTTAGATTAAACCACACACACCATCAAGCGTCTCTCATATTGTGGAGTTATACTTCATAACTGGGTTGTCACTATTGCAACAACAGGGTACCTGTCCACTCACTGATGAGTAAGCCAACAAGCTTTGAAATGGTGTCGTCTGGGTGGTGGTGGTGGTGGTGGTGGTATCTGCCAAGAATAAGTAACATTAGTCTTCTAAACTGGTGAAGCATTACTTATTCAAAGCAATGCAATACCTTAGCAACTCTTTACATGGACAAATGTAAAGTACTACATATGGGGAAACAGCAACCCCAGAGCAACGTATCAACTCTGTGGTACTACACTGACAGTGGTAGAGAATGAAAAGGACCTGGGGGTAATTGTGCAGGCAGATATGAAGTTCTCTGAGCAGTGCAGAAGGGCTGCAAGAGTATCTCATGGTGTCTTGTCAATGATATACAGGAATTTTTCTATCAGGGATAAGGAGGTGATTATTCCCTTGTATAAGGCAATTGTCAGGCCACACCTTGAGTACTGTATACAGGTCTGGAGGCCTCATTTCAAGAAGGATGTAGAGCTGCTGGAACGAGTACAGAGAAGGGCAACAAGATTAGTGAATAGAACAAAGGGTTGCTCTTACGAAGAAAGGCTTAAGTTTTGAAAATTACAGTGTCTGGAGACTAGGCACCAGCGAGGTGATCTGATAAAGGTGTATAATTGAATGGTTTGAGCATTCTCAATTCCAATGGGATTCTTCCTCTTGCTCAGAATAATCACCTGAGAGGGCATAAATTCAAATTGAGGAAAGACAGATGTAGGATAGATGTGCGGAAATTTGCCTTTAGCCAGCAGGTAGTTGGTTGGTGGAACAGAATTCCATCCCTTGTTGTGGAAGTTGATAGCCTAAATAAATTTAAAGCTCAGCTGGACAGGTATTTCGAACGAACGGAGGGGTGTGGAAGTTGATAGCCTAAATAAATTTAAGGCTCAGCTGGACAGGTATTTCGAACGAACGGAGGGGTGAAATGAAAGTTTTTTTTTTTTTTTTTTTTTTTGGCTGATGCTGCATAAGCTTGCATCATATGCCTTTACTAATGCTAAAACTCGTGAAGGTATTCACAATATGAGATATAATTAAACGATGCGTGCTTACTACTATGTAGAAATGATTGAAATGTATTAAAAAACCCATGCATAAAAAACCTTTTCATTCTCCTGGACATTTAGTCAAGAAATATTTTTAGAACAAAGAAGCTTATTTGAATGTGGACAATAATCTTTCATAACTAAAATTGTCAATATTTAAGTGTTTTATAGTGTAAACTTGTGTGATTTCATTATCATGGTAAAATGCTTAGGGAAATTGTAAACGTATTTTTTGGGTAAATAAACAACAGCTGGAACATGTTAGAATTTCTATCTGAGGATTTCCCCTGTGAAATCCTCAGATAGAAAGCAGGATGGCTTCAGGGCAGGAGGGAGAGGGTTGTGATAAATGATTATTCCTCAATTGGGTTAATGTAAGAAGTGGAGTTCTCCAAGGATCAGTATTGGGACCACTGTTGTTTGATTTTCTTAAATGACATTGATGAAGGGATAGTGTGTGATGTCCAAAAAATGCAGATGATCTAAAGATTGTTAGAGTACTTAATGATCACTGCTAAGCAGAGCTTCTTCAGAGTGACCTAGATAGACTTCAGGGATGGTCAGTAAAGTGGCAGCTATGCTTTAATCCAGCAAAGTGCAAGGTCTTACACCTGGGGTCTTACACAAGGGCTTAACCCACCCCAAAATAACTTATACACTTTGAAGTTGAACTAAAGTCATTAGTTGAAGAAAGGGACTTGGGAGTTCTCTGAGCGTTGTAGACATGTTGCAAATAAGGCCCATGGTGGCCTATTGATGATTTATCAGACATTTGCTAGTAGAGATAAGGATGTCATAATCCCATTATAAAAGTCTACTGTTAGACCACACTTTGAATACTGTGTTCAAGTGTGGAGACCGCACGTAAAAAAAAGACATCAAAGGTCTTGAAAGGGTCCAGAGATGGGTAACTCACCTGGTAAGATCGGCAAAAGGATGGCTTTGTCTATTAGTAGAAAGTTGAACCTTCTTCATCCACTTTGATATTGTCAAATACTTGTAGCCTTCTGCCTTATCAATTAGAATTCACATTATCTCTTAATGTTTCTGTTTTCATGAAAACAATTTTTTCTGGTTCTGACACAGTTATTCCTGCCAGGCACTATTAATTTTACATCACTGTTGTTTTTTCCCCCTGTTATAATTTTCTTAATGCTGAGGGAAGTATTCTGTGTTCACATCCAGTATTAACTGCTGTTTGCAGAGTTAAACTAAACAATAATTTTCAGTTTAGTTTTCAAAGTGAGAACTGTTCTTGGCCTCCTGACTTTCTCATTTGACTTCACAGCAACAGTTTGTTGAAGATTTTAAGTCAAAAAGACATAAAATTGAACTGGCATGAGTCTATGAGGAACACAAGTTTCCTGGTAGATGGATGCTGTTGAGAAATAGGAAGCGACATCTATGTATTAGACAGATGATGCAATCTGTAGAATAAACAGTTTTTGGATGGAATAAAAATGCTTGTGCAATGTTGAACTCTTGTAATGAAAAGAATCTGAGTTACATTGAAAATTAATAATGAAAATTGCTTACTTTTATAATCACTTTTGTGAAGCAACTGAAACAGAATGCCCTAACACTGTTTGCCAATTTAATTGGCACAGAGCCCTTTCATAATCTTTAAAAAAAATTACATTTAATATAAACATAATACAAATTTTAACATTTTTCTGGTGGAACCTGCACTTACATTTCACAGAAACCCAGGGTTCTGCAGAACACCATTTGGGAAACACTGCTCTAGCAGAATGATATATACTTTAAAATATTCAGTTCTGCTAGATTAGTAAAGAATTATTATACACATTAAAATATGTATACTAGCATATGTACATGGCTCATGTTTAAGTTAAAATGTGTGCAAGTTTATTTAAAAAATAAAAAAATAAAGGAAAACCAGCTGTATTCTTTGAAGTAGAAGAGATGCTGTGGTCCTTAATACATTATTGGTTAGTGCTTGACTGACTCTGCACATCGAATTACTAGTACCTACAAGTCATTGCCTGCAGATATTAAATTTTCCAAGGTACAATGATCTTTCACATCATTCCCCATTTGTTCCTCTGTGGCACTTGTTCCTAAACTTTTTCCCCTGGCAGAACCAATTTCTTTTAAATGGCTGCAGAATTGTAGTAATTAAATTTCACATCCTCTAGAACCCTCTAGTGATTGAGACATTTAACAGGGATTAAATAGTTTTATTCTGCTGGATTTAAAATTAAAATAAATTGTAAAATGTAGATTTTATGTAAAAAGTAATTAATGTTAATACTGTCAAAAAGCCTTGAAGGCTTCGTTGTCCAAATATTAATAAAAATATATTCAGAAACTTCTTTTTAAAACTGACTCACTTCTATAAACCTGCATATCTAAATACTCATGAATTAAGTTTGAAAATAAAAGAAAAATAAAAAGAAGGAAGTTGGAAAGTTATTAAAAATTGTAACTGCACCTGAAGTAACTGCTAAAAACAGGCATCAAATATAAAATGAAAGTAATTTTGAAACAGTGGCAAGAAGAACACTAATCTTTTTGTTAGGACAGTGATTGCCAGATGACACGTGGGTGAGAGAAAAGGATTTAAATATCTGGGGAGATCACTTTTGATTGCATGTTTGAAAACTTTATTTTATCCAGGCATCAGGCATTTTGAAAAATCAACTGGGGATTTGATATTTAATGTATGGATAAAATTATTTATACTTGGTTACAGTGAATTCTTCCATAATATGTAATTTGTGGTCATTAATCAGTGTAATTGGAATTGTCTATTTGGGATCTCTGTACAGAGTCCCTCGATCACACTGAGATGTATGTGCTGTCTGCCATGCTATGGAGGCTATGTTTGCGAAAATAAGTGTGCATATTTGAAACATTGGTGTGGCCCTGTCTGACAGAAGTGGAGCCTACATATTTGGCTGAGTAGCCTTGCTGGTAATTAATGAGATATATTATATTGTTTAACTGAAATTGCAAAACATTGAACCAATTCTTGTATAGGGAAAAAAAGTATATATGTCCACATATATACAGGGTGATTCAAAATTATCGTTGGGTTTTCGTGGCCTATAATTTTCAAACCAGAAATAACAAAATAAACCTGCTTATGGAATATGAAAGTGTAACTCAAGAGGTTTTATTACCTATAGAATCAGTACTGCAGAATGCTAAAAAACTTCAACATGCAGTCCTTTCATGGCACGTAAGATGTCCAAGCAATATTCAATTTCCCTCCAAGTGTTCTCCAGCATCTGCGGTGTAACTGTTTCGATCACAGCAACAATTCTGAGCTTCAGTTCATTGAGGGAGGTCACAGGGGTCTTGTACACAATATCCTTCGTGTATCCCCACAGGAAGAAATAATGCAGCATTAAGATCGGGTGAGCGCAGAGGCCACGCAATCACTTCGCTATGCCCGACCCAGCACCCAGGAAAATGCATGTCAAGAAATTCCCAGATAATAAGAGCTCAATATGGCGGTGCACCATTTTGCTAGAACACCACATTTGACTGATGATTTTCTAACTGGGGTAACAGCTACAGCTGTAGCATGTCCAGATAGGTCACTGCTGTCACTTCTTTCCACAAAGAAAAAGGGCCCCAAAACTTCCGAACATGACAAAGCACACCAGACATTGACTTTTGGGCTATCTCTTTCGAATTCTCTATTGGTGTGAGGGTTTTCTGATCCCCATATTCTGCAGTTAGGGATGATTTACCCTCCCTGATACATAAAACGTTGCTTCATCACTAAATATCCATCTCCAAAGGTAATTTTCATCAGCTTCAACCTTTGATAAAATGTCTCGGGCAAATTGGAAATGGCGTGGTTTATTGTTCGGCTTTAAAGTCTGCACAATCTGCAGTTTCTAGGCATGGAGATGAAGGTGGTTATGAACAACACTCCAAACAGTTGTTTGTGGTATACCTAACTGCAAAGAAGCTCATCTAGTTGATTTTTGTGGGCTTCGAGAGAATGCTTCGTGGATTCGATCAACATCTTCCTGCGAAGTGCTCGGTCTTCCCGCCCCTTTTCAGTCCAGAATACTACCAGTCTCTTGAAATTGCTTTAACCAACATTGGATAGCATTATCTGAAGGTGGATCTTTTCCATACTGAGTTCTGTAACGACGTTGCATTGTGATAAGACTTTGTTTCAAAAAACCAAAGTTCGTACATTGCCTTCTCTTGAACAGTTGCCATTTTGAAGTAATGTCACATCAATATCTCCCAGATATCAATGTGGCAAGTACAGCATTGGCAAATAAAACTTTTTGAGTTATGCTTTCATATTCCATAAGCAGTTTTATTTTGTTGTTTCCGGTTTAAAAATTATAGGCCACAGAAATCCCGACAATAATTTAGAATCACCTTGTACTTTTTCAATACACAATGAGCAACACCCCAGGGATGCCTGGGGAGTTGCTCATTGTGTATTGGATTGGGTGGCACCTGAATGAAGTATGTTGGGGCTTCATGTGGTGTAGGAGTGGTGATTTGGATATATTATAATTTAAACTTATTATTATTAATTTGTTTTTATTCTTCTTATTTTATTTATTTTTTGTTATTATATTTTATTATTATTTATTTATTTTTTTGGCTGGTGCAGCATAAGCTTATAGGCTTCCTTGCACCATGTGGCCAATACTAATATTTAAAAATCTCTGGTTCTGCAAGTGAACCAGCTATGGTATAGTAAGGACACTATTTTATGATAATTTTCTAAGAGGTTATTCTTGTGGTTTGGAGCAAATAGATTAACAATACACAATATGATCTTATTTATTATGGAGGAGGAGTAACTTCTAGCACAGAATAACGAATATAAACAATAAAGGCCGCCGTAGCCTAGTGGTCAGGCGCGCGGGTGCATAAGTACACGTGCCTTGAGTGACCGGGGTTCAAGCCCGTGACTGCTGAATATGGTGCTGTTTCTTGTATTCTGTCTAACTTGTGAACTCCTCTGACTGTTTGGTCGTCCCGGAGTATAAACAGAAAATTTTTTTTTTTAAAGCTCCTGTTCTAAGTATGCTAGAAAATCAAGAGTTTTTTTTTGGCATTAAGGACTTGCACATACAAAAGAGATTTCTTAACATTTAATGAGTGATGTGAATTGCAATGTAGAAATTTACCAGAATATCTGGGCTTTCTATAGGTTTGTGCTAAGGAACATGCCCTTTTTCTTCAAAAAATTGATACTGTTTTTTGGTTTCTCTTTCTAGGGTTTAGTTTAGTCTGGGATGAAATGAGTTGAACTTAGCCGGATAGTAGTTCTATGGCTTACTAAGATAATGTCTTTGGCAAACCTGACAACTTTAGACTTGTAGTACAGGCTAAATATGCTATTCCCAGTGGAGGTCAAGTAAATGTGTGAAATTGACGCTGAAACCCAATCCCATTGGAACCCAAAAATTTGCTTGAAAGTCATGGAATTATATATAAAGAAATTTTGCAAATATCAGGAAACTATTAAGTTTGATGACATCTTTCAGAGTTAATTTAGAATGCAGTTTTAGAGTAGTGTCTAACCTTAGTAGTTCTAATGCTTTCTCTAAAGTGAAGTCAACATCCATGGCTAAACTAAGCTGTTATAGTTTTGAAAGACATCCTCCACGTTAACTGTGTTCC
Organism: Mastigoproctus giganteus; assembly: GCF_048544385.1. Taxonomy (NCBI): domain Eukaryota; kingdom Metazoa; phylum Arthropoda; class Arachnida; order Uropygi; family Thelyphonidae; genus Mastigoproctus; species Mastigoproctus giganteus. Next base: position 207,206,699 of record NC_143582.1, on the reverse strand, counting down.
ACATGTGCCATCCTTCATGATAGTGCAGAGGGTTTTAATATCTGTCACTCCTTTGGAGAGGACTTCATTCGAAACCTGTCAAAGACTGTAAAAATTCCTGAAGGCTTCTTTCAGTTGGGACTGTAGTTAGCTGATCTCAGGCAGAGGATGTAGGGTTCCACCATATGTTATTCTGGGTTTTTCCAGCTTGCACAGCCTGCATATTAGCCTGTGAATATCCACTTATACAGACATAACACACAGAGTATAATATGGTCTCGGATGTTAATGCACTATATAAATTTTAATAACAATCCGCACATTCTGTGGCTGATGACAAAGTAATTGAATCTCCAACCAGTGAATGTTCACACTGTTCTCTTTCATCTCTTCAATTTCCTAGACTTTCAAGGATTGTAGATTTTTGTTAAAAATTTATTATGTAAAATTAATTAATATCCACTGAAGAGGGCTCCAGAGAGGTGGCCAATATGTGTGGATTGAATAAAACTATTATTTATCAGTAAAATGTTTTTTTTTTTTTAATTTTTTTCTTACAACCATTCTTCCTCATATTTATGTACTTCATATTCATATAGAAAAATGTTATTCTCATCTGTGTTTTGAGTAGTAAGTTCAAATTTTTGACTAAAACTATGATTATAATCAATTTTCAAAAATGCCATTACTTTATGATTGTTTTTTGTAAAATGGTTTTCTTTATTTATGTAGCTTGAAGGAACAGAGAAGAGTAGCAACTTCTTTTCAGAAGTCAATGAAAATCAAATCAAACATAATACAGATGCCCTTGTGCCTCACCGGTACATAAAAAACAATGGTCAACAAATGGAAATATCACAATTCTTAGACAATTCCTCTATAGAGATATGTGAAAGAGATCACAATAGGGAGTTGATATTTACAAATAATTCTTTAGCTAATATAAATACTAAACATGTAGAGAATAGATCTCAGAATTATATTGAACAGTATCTTTTGGAAGATATGCCTAATGCTGTTGAAGAAATGTGTGTTAAAGAAGAACACGTAGATAAAGAAAATAAAGTGATTGCTCATAATGCAGAAAAAGTAAATGGTTATGCTGAGGCTTTTATGAAATCAAATTCTCTTTCTGGCAATTCTAATGAAACCGAGTCATCAGAAACAGTTGAAATGCTGCATTCAAAGTCAAACAATTCATATTTCCCTCCATCCTTCACAACAGCTGAAGTGCCTTTTTTGATAAAGACAGAAAAATATGAATTGGAAACTTTAATTCAAGTTCCATACAACTTAAATTCCCTACATACATCTGACCATAAAGAAAGTTTGAACTTGGCTGTAGTGAATGAACCTAACTGTACACAAAAACTTCATGAAAATAAGACTGAAACTATTTCAATTGATACTTTACCTCATGAGTTTATTTGTGCTCAGGAAGAAAGTTTGGCAAAATCAAAAGTTTGTGAGAGTAAAGAAGATAATATAGGTACTTTGGAATTATCAGGATGCTTATCCGATGATGTTGAAATTCCTAGTAAACTTTTTGATGATAATAAATATGATTTTTTAAAGCAGCCAGCAAGTATCTTGAAAAAGAAAGGAATAGGAGATAAAAGAGAACTTCAGGGAATATTAAAAGCATATAGTGATGAGGAAAAATCATACAGACATCCACATCCTATATTAAAGATGAGAGGGAATTCAGAAGAAAGAACAAACATTTGTAGACAATCAGAACTTCATTCTATTCTGAAAAAAGCAACAAGTGAAGATGAAAGAAGCAACAGTCCTGAAATCCGTCCCATCCTAAAAAATTCAAGCACAGATGAAGAAATGCCAGTTAAAGCTACACCACGACCTATCCTAAAAAAGAAAACAAGCTTTAATGATGAAATTGTTTCAAAGACAGTGGATGGTGAACTAAAACCAATTCTAAAAAAGAAAACTTCATCAGAAACACTTGATGAACAACCAAAACCAATTCTTAAAACAAGAAGAAAGAGTGAAGGTAGTGGTGAAACTTCAGTAATTAAATTGGCCATTGGTGGTCGACCTCGTGCATATTCTGCAGATCATGGCATGAAATCTATTTTGAAGACAAAATCAGATCAATCTGGAACTGACACTTTTTCTGCTTGCACACCTGATAATTCACATTGATTTGTAAATACCTTAACACTTCTAAATTTTTAAATAAATTTTAAAGTTGCTTTCCTCATGCAAAAAGCAGGATTCATGTTTTTTCAGACTATACATAGAACAACCGAACAATTTCTAATTGTGGAAATTTATAACACTTTTTGCATACTGAGCCAGATAAAAGCCTTATTATATAATGGTATGCTATGTTTTTCATAAAGACTAGAAGATAACCCTGACAACCAAAGTTCATTGTGGAAATTTTTTGAAGCAATGGGGGAAAAAAGCAGCTTTTCAAATTCTCTCACAGTTACCCAGCAACAGTTATTTTTCTAGTGGGCAAAAAATTTAGTGGAATCTATTCTCTGAAATAGCCGGTTTCGTTGGTCCGTTTTCAATATGTATCAATGGTGTCCAAAAGTGAGTATTTTTATTTTAAATCAATATTTTAATTGATTATTAAATTTGAATACCAATATTGTTAAAATGTTGTTAGTTTTTTTATTTATTTCATCAATTTGCTATTAACTCTTCTGTACTGGGTACATGATCTAAGTGACCCCAAAAATGATTTTCTCTCAATTTTTTCCTTCAAAAAAAAAAAAAAAAAAAAAATTAGAAGGAATATTTAAAACAGGTGGGTAAAATTAATTTTTTTACCTTAAAGAAACATTTTTTTTTGTCCATTGCTTCTAATAATTGGCCCACTTCTTTAAGTTTTACAGGTCACATTGCTTTATTAGAAATATTTTGCGCCTGGTTAAGGCAAATTATTTGGGTATCATTTGTGTTAGGCTAGAAGCTTTGTTTTATTTATTTATTTATTTTTTTTTTTCACAATAGCAGTGATTATGTTTATATCTAAACTTATTCTTGTTTAAGAATAAGCTTGTGAGATACATATTATGATTTGTTGCATGCACTGACCAAGTGAAAAGTCTTAAATGTTTAGTGGGAGAGTACACACAGTAAAACAACAAATGAACTGACACTATGCACGGACATTCAAGATAGCACATATTAATCTAGCACAAACATAGAACACAGAAATCATAGCTTTCAGCTACTGTATGTAGCCTTTATCAACTGGCTGAGCACTGGAAAGCGGTGGTTTTGTTTGTGGTTGACCCTCAAGTACATAAGTGCATGAGGTCATGGAGGAAGGTGTTGGTGTGGGGGTATGTGTGATGGGGAGTGGAAAAGAGTGGGGGATGGGAGAAGGTTGAGGTAGGTGAATGGTGATGGCGACTGCCAAAGTATGAGAGGCTCAAAGATGGAGTGAGTGTCATTTTCAGATCCGCTGTTGGTTAGAATCTGCACACAGTATCACTGCAATCAGCAGAGGCCGTGCCACCTGAATACACCCCACTTTGAGCCTCTCGTGCTTCGCAAGGTTGACAGTCTCCATCACTGTTCACCTACTTTAACCATCTCCCTCCTCCCTCTTCCCTCACTCTTGATCGCTCCCTTCCACTCCCTTGTAATCCTGTCACACAGGCCTCCACACTGCTCACTCCCTCCTCCATGACCTCTCACTCTTAACGTACTTGAAGGTCAACCACACACAAAACTACCGCTTTCCAGCCCATTGATAAAGGCAACATACAGTAGCCAAAAGCTACGATTTCCCTGTTCTTTATTTGTGCTAGATTAATATGTGCTATTTTGAATGCCTGTGCCTAGTGTCAGTATATTTGTTGTTTTACTGTATGTACTCTCTCACTAAATATTTGTCTTTTCACTTGGTCAGTGCATATAAGAAATTATAATATGTATTCCAACCCCGACCTCATTGGGTTCTTCAGTTATCAGCTTGCTAGATGGTTCTCAAGCTAATAAGCACAAGAAGACAACTGCACACAAGTTGTCAGGCAAACAAAGATGTCTTTTGACTTAGTAAATTAGTACTAATACTAAGTTATCAAATTAAAAAAAAAAATCTTTATTTGCTTGATAACTTGTGTGCAGCTGTCTTCTTGTGCTTTTTATCAAAAGCTGCCTGAAAGTTATCAGAGTGTGTGTGTTGTATTAGATCACTTGTAGTAAAGGAAGTATAATAGTGGGAATGTATAGCATTAGTAGTGGCATATGATGCAAGGAAGCAAGCTTATAACAGCATCAACTAAAAAAAAAAAGAAGAAAACAATTTCCATTCACCTATTCATTCGCTCCAAAAATTTGTCCAGTTCTTCCATGTATTTATTTAACCTCTATGATGCAAGAAAGCAAGCTTATAAAGCATCAGCCAAAAAAAAAAAAAAAAAAAAAAACCCTTCCCATTTTAATTATCTGGTCACTCCAAATGTTTGTGTTTGTCTAGTTCAGCCTTAAATTTATTTAAGCTATCAACTTCCACAACAACAAATGGAAGTCTGCTCCACTAATCTTCAGTCCACTGGCTAAAAGCAAACTTCAGATATCCCATCAGCATTGAGCCTGCTCAAACCATTCGAGGCCTTATACACCTCAATCAGATCACCTCGCAGGTGCCTAGTCCCCAGATGCTGCAACTTTCAGAACTTAAACCTCTCTTAGTAAGAGCACCTCTTTGTTCCTCTCACCAATCTTGTTGCCTTTCTCTATACTCATTCTAGTAACTCTACATCCTAAAATGAGGCTTCCAAACCTGTATGCAGTACTCAAGGTGTTTGTTTTATTTGTTTATTTGTTTGTTATTTGGAGCATTAGCAACTAAGGCCATATTGCTCAGGGATATGCGGTGGTCAATCCTTGACCTTTCCGCATCCTCCATATTTGGTGGTGACGGGCTCAAACCCCGGTCTAATCAAGAAGCGTGTGCTACGCACTGCTGCTCCTTCCCACCTGGGTACGGAGGCGCCATACTCAAGGTGTGGCCTGACCATTGCCTTATACAAAGGGATAATCACCTCCTTGTCTCTGCTGGAGTTTTGTAAATGATATATATTCCTATATATCATTGACAAAACTTCATGACCTGCTCTGGCAGCCCTTCTGCACTGCTCAGAGAACTTCATATCTGACTGCACAATCACTCCCAGGTCTTTTTCATTTTCTATCACCCTAAGTGTAGTACCACACAGTTAGTACTCTCCTCTCGGGTTTACTTCTACTCATATGCAGTACTTTGCATTTGTCAATGTAAAACTTCAGTTGCCACTTCTCAGCACACCTGCCAAAATTTTCTAGATCGTGTTGCAGTAGCACACTGCCATTACTGTCATTAACAACCCTGCCAACCTTTGTATCATCTGAAAACTTCGACACTAAGCATGATGTACCTTCATCAATATCACTGATAAATATACAAAACAACAGTGGGCCCAACACCGAACCCTGTGGGACTCCACTAATAACATTAGTCCCCGAAGGGCAACGTCCATTGATTACCATACTGTCTTCTCCCACTCATCCACCCTTTTATCAATTGTAGCAACTTACCCTTAATACCACACTGCTCCAATTTGTACAGTAATCTTCCATGTGGAACAGTGGTAAAAGCTTTCCTGAAATCCAAGTATATGATATCAAAATTATTTTTTGCATCTAGATCCTTTGTAACCACATCATAGTATCCAATCAAATTTGTCACACAAAACTTTCCCTTAACAAACCCATGCTGTGTCTGAATTATTGCTTCAGTCTTGTGTGGATGATCCTGCAATGCATCTTTAACCAGTGACTCCATTATTTTACCTGGAACAGAAGTTAAACTAACAGGTCTGTAATTACCCGTCACCTTTTGATCCCTCTTTTTGCATTCGGGATACATTTGCATTTCCGTGGGGACTTTCCCTGAGTCCAAGGATGCCCTCATAATTATGGCTAAGGGTTTGTTTAGTTCCTTTGCCACCTCCTTTAATATAACTTGATAGATCCCAAACCACCCCAGATGCCTTTCTTATGTTTAACTTCAGTTTCTCTTCCACTTTGCTCTCTGTTATTACAAAATCATCCGTAGCCGAGTGGTCAAGAGCGGGAGTGCAGTAGCACATGCTCTTTGAGTAGACCGGGATTCAAGCCCCTGACTTCTGAATACGGTCGATCTACCAACCTGCACTGGACCAGCGTGGCAGATTTATGGTCCATTTCCCTCAGCATGAATTGTTGAGGAGGCTTCCATCCTGCAGTGGATTGATAATGGCTGCACTTTACCTGTTTTTTTTTACCATTAAGCATACTGTTACAGTTTGATAAACTTCTGGCATTTTCCTCCTTTAATAACTCCTGATCTGTGAATGTAGATGCAAAATATTCATTTAGATTATCAGCTATCTCAGCAGCATCAGTAGTAGAACCATTGATATCAAGTGGACCAATCTGATTCATCTCCTTATAGAGTTTATATAAGTGATGAAGTCCTTGCTGTTTTTCTTAGCATAATCCTCTGCCAAAGATTTCTCGTAATCTGCCTTAGCTTGCCTAATCTCCTTTTGACTTGATTACAGACTAGCTTATATCTACCATAGGCTTCTGAGTCACTTCATAATTTATATGCATCCCATGCATTTTTCTTCCCTGTTAAGAGTCTCAGTAGTTCATTAGATAACCATTTAGGCCTAAACCTTGAACAGTATTTCTTAATAGGTATGAAACTTTTAGTAGCATCCACGATTAATTCCTTGAATGCTTCCCACTTAGAATTTACTGTTGGTAACATCGTCAGTTTATCCCACTGTACAGAATTTAAAAACTTTCTGAGACCACTGTAACTCACCTTTACGGAAGCAAAAACCCTTCCCTTTACCCCTGATTGTAATTATATATTTAAGTAAATCTCACATCAGTACACTGTGATCCCTGCTACCTAGTGGTCCCTAAATTCTTAATGCACGAATAATCACTGCTGATAACCAGATCAAGAGTATTACCCTCTCTGGTTGCCTCTCGAACATGTTGCTGCAGAAAACAGTCATCCAGTAAATCCACAGAAGTCTTGCTGGTGTGTGAGTGACCAATCCAGTCAATATCTGGGAAGTTAAAATCCCCCATTATAACACAATCTGATTTACTGGCCCATTCTATTTCTCTCTATAATTGTTTGTTGTACTCATTAGATCTATAATACACTCTTACTCTCATTTCTGCTTTCCCAGTGCTTATGTCACACCAAACTGACTCAACATTGCACTGTCCATCTATATCAACTGGATGCATGTCCTTAGATTTTGTTTTTCTTAATTAACAGAATAACCCCCTCCTCCCTTTTTGTCCTTTCTGTACGCATTGTACTCTCCAAATTCCAATTCTGCATTCCTAATATTGGTGTGATACCACGTCTCTGATATCCCAGCAATATCTGCCTTTGATATGTTGACCAGCACTTCAAATTCATCAAATTTATTTACTATACTTCTAGCATTGGTGTACAGGTAGTTCCCAACTTTACGAATTAATTCGTTCCTAGTGCGCGCTAGTAAAGCGAAAACTCGTAAATTGAGAATTTATTTCCCGTAGACCTAATGTTAAAAATAGGGGTTACGTTCTCAACAATGAAATTAGTTAGCTAATTAGTTTGTTTAAACAATGATTGATTTATCCAAAGAAATGAAAACATAGCCAGTAAAATCAAGCAAATTATAATAAAGAAATTATTTGTGACTTACAAATGTTAAAGAATGTTTATTCTTCGTTATGATCTTTGACTAAATGCACACTTGTTGATCACTCATTATTGGTTTGGCATTCGTTGGTTTGTTGCACAAGGAATAGTCTTCAGAAATGCTTCAAGAGGTATTTGTTTCCAAGGTAATCTTCTCTTTTCTTTATAAATTTCAATAGCATCCATAAGCATTTTTTAATGGAACGCACAAATTGCAACTAACACGATTTGCGTGGAGTAACAAGTTTATGAAGCTTTAAAAAAAAAAAAGGAATGAAGAGAAGATTCTGAAAATTTGTTTTTTATAAGATTGAAGATTTCAGTAAAGGGGAAACGCATTTCACCATAGTAACGTAAAAAACCACACAATTCCAGCTATCGATATTTTTGCAAATGCAATAACATAGAGTTTATTATCCATTTATAATTGCTTGCAGTAACAGAAAAGCTGAATAAACAGGAAAGTTCAAAATGTTTTTATTGTTTTTCGTGACCTTCAGAAATGTGCTTTAGAAAAATATCACAAAACCATTCAAAATTGGTTCTTATTACACAACATAATTTATTTGGTTGGTGTTTTTTTTTTTAGGAGCATTAGCCACTAAGGCTGTATTGCTCCGGGGATATGTACGGTGGCCACAGGCTCGAATCTCGGTCTAATCAAGAAGAGTGTGCTATGCACTGCTGCTCCTGGCTACAGAGGTGCCTGAACATAATTTATGATAACGATAAAAGTGTAATGCATTTTAATGATTTGATTGGTAACTATTACAATTTACACTATTAAAAAGACATTTTAGAGAGTTTTATATAGCAAAAATTTCAACTTATGAGGTCGTGGAACGAATTACCAAAAAACAATGTGTTATTGGGTTCACATTACGGTATTTTCACGGTACGATGGTGTCTCTGGAACAGATTAATATCATAAAGCAGGGTGCATGGTATTGTATAGCTATGCGTGTAGTTTGAAATGTGGTATTAATGAATGTTTAACATTAATGTTCGTATTTTCGATTTTGTTGATACTTGAAAAAAAAAAACTAAAGCCTGTACATGCAAGTATCCATGTACATGCACCTATTCTTATTCTTAGTTACCCTAACACAGCCCATGTATTTATTTGTTTCATGATGACTGCCATCAGTCCTTGAAACTCCCAACACCCCGCCCTCCAGGCTGTTGCTCATAGAAGTAGTGAAAGAATCACCTTTACATCTGCCTGCAGCTACTTTTAATCTGTGAATCCCCCCCCTCAAGCTAGCAGTTTTCCGACCCACCTAACGCTGCCTTGATAGCATCAGCAAACACTCTTCCACCCCTTCTATTTAAGTGTATCCCATCCCTGTAGAAGCAGTCTCTCCTGTTAACAAACACAGACCACACTGAGAAAAATTCTACCCCATGAGCTTTGCACAATCCCTCCAGGGGGGAACTGATTGACAAGGCTCTCATCATATACTCCCTCCTATCACATTTTGGGCAGAATTGCAGAAACTTTCAAATTTAACCCTAATTCATGACTTGTTTTCTGCATTGACCTGTACTTGTTAAGTAAATCTGCAGATCTCCTACTCTTAATGTCATTTGTGCCAAAGTGTACAACAATATCATCCTTTGTGCCCTTGAAAGATGATATCTGCTCTGCAGCATCGTCACCTTCCTATTCCATCTATCCTTTTTATACAATATATTACCATCTCCCTGACAGTAGTCACCGACACTAACTAATTCCTGTGGGACCAGTGCATTTTGCCTTAGAGATTGCCGCTGTGTTGCCTAATGCATAAGAATAAGCTCTGGTGTTGAGTCGAGCAGCTGGGAGCTTGATGGGCCCTCATTAATTTCTTTGAGGGCATCTGCTCTACACCTCCAGATCTCACAGATGCCCATCAGAATGTTGAGTTGGCACCTAATTTCTAGACACTCTATGCACCTAGCACACACAAAGACATCCTACTTGTCTAGATCATGTTCTGTTCCAGAGAGTTTGGCAAATATTTCACAAATTGCACATTTTTATCCGAGGTTTACCGCAATTCTCTGTGTTAGAGCAAAACCATATTGTAGAAGTACCATGTTATACAGGGGTTGCCTTGTATTGTGAACAAAAATAAATGTGATAAGTGAGTATATATTTCTTAATAAAAAATATTCTTCACCAGACAGGCATGCATATATATATATATATATATATATAATTACTACTGTAAGAGTGTATATGTACAATTTAAGTGTTCAAAGTGAGTCTTCAGATTAAAAGAGCAGTTGTATGATAAGGCTTTAGCAGAAAATTAAAAGCAAGCCATTAGGCAAAAAGAACCTATAAAAACTAAGATAGCTTGAGTTGGTTTTCTGTGTTATACCCTATAAATAAACATATAATTAGCAATAAAATAATAAAAATATAAAATAAAAATTTTAATTATTTCATTTTTTAATTATTTAAATTTTATTTTATATTTTTATTATTTTATTGCTAATTATATGTTTATTTATAGGGTATAACACAGTAAACCAACTCAGGCTATCTTAGTCTTCATAGGTTCTTTTTGCCTAATGACTTGCTTTGTACTCTTATAATTTTATGCTAGTCTTATTATACAACTGCTCTTTTGGTCTGAAAGCTCACTTTGAACACTTATATTGTACATATACACTCTTTCAGTAGTAATTAGATTACGGACTGATGCAATGTTTAATCAATAATTTAATGGCATTAATCTGATCTGATACACTTTTCTTTCTTTCTTTTCTACCTTTCCATTGTTATTTTATAATAGACTATATATAGGGTGTCTCAAAAATATTGATACAAATGTTTAGGGGAGGTAGGTAACATCTAAAGGAATGTGAATCACATAGGAACCCATAACCGGAAACGTCACGGGAAATTAGTAGCAGAGACACAAGAAGCAGAAATGACACAAGACAGTAATTAGTGACAAACATTTATTTGACATAATATTAACAATGGAGTACGAGATGGATGCATTTTATGATGTTACAACAGATGCTCGAAGGTTCCACCATGAGATGCGATGACACCGATGCAACATGGATTGGCGGACACGGTCGAACACACCTGGAGTTTCTTTGACAGTAGCAGCAGCAGCGCAGACAAGTCTTGGCACAAGATCCATTTCTGTCTCCACACACAATTTCCCCCCTCCCCACACAGAAAGAAATCAAGGCCCGATAAATTAGGTGAGCGTGTTGGCCAGGCAACGGGTCCACCACAGCCAATTCATCGACGCCAAAAACACCTGTTCAAATGGTCACGAAGACACCTTCCATAATGGGCAGGCACCCCGTCATGTTGAAACCAAATGTTGTGTCTCACATTTGCTGGAACATCATCAAGTAACCCTGGTAGAAGTTGTTCAAGAAAGATCCGATATTTAGCGGAGTTCGTGTGGGATGGTAACAGGTATGGGCCGACTAAGCAGTCACCGACCATACCTGCCCACACATTTATTGGGAAGCAGTGTTGTGCTGCATGGGGGCGCACACCGTGTGGTCCCTCTGCTAATCCATACACTAGGTGCATGTCTGCCAGCTCAGTTCGTATATCAATGCATGCTCTTCGTGTGGCAACTACTGCTTGAATGAGTAAACCAGAAAGTTTCCCTCTCGCAAACTGATGAACAGTGCCGTGTACCGACTTACGTTGACATTTCCGGTTATGGGTTCCTATGCGATTCACATTCCTTTAGATGTTACCTACCTCCCCTAAACATTTGTACCAATATTTTTTAGACACCCTGTGTGTATATATATATATAGTGTTCTTACTGAAGACTATAAAAATGATATTTGGTAAAGTTTACCATATTAGTTAACTGTCAGTTGTGCAACGTTAATGCTATTGCACATAGGGCAATTAGGCATTATACGTGCATGAAATTATATTTGTCGATTTTATTTAATGGTATCTATCTGTAGGGAATTAGGTGTATAAGGACCAAACTAACAAGTTAGTAAAAGTAAACTAGCCTTAGCCTGGAAGGCCTATATTAATGAAAATAAAAATGATGATGAACAATGAAAATAACAATAAAAAATGATAATAAACAATGAAAATTGTAAATAACATTTTCTCACTTGGTCATCAGTCTGCTACTTCTTCGGGGGCTTTGAGCAGACCGATAGCCAGACTAAAAGAATGTCTCATACCTACCCGTTTCTGTTGTCCCCATTCCAGTTTTGCCTGATTTTAATTTTTAAGTGATTGTATTGAAAATAATAGAAATTAAATGGGAAGTGCTAATAAATGAGAAAAGATAATGTGTTTAATTTAAATTTTGTAAAATAGTGTTAAATTTAAGTTTTGTAAAAATAGTGTGAGAATCAGCAAACTGGGATAGGCGACACAAAGCCCAGCGGGTATGTATCAGATTAAATGAGAATGGGTTCTTACTTTCTTCTTGTTCTGTGTTGGTCAGACTGAAAAGGGATCAATTCCCGCCTTCTGGTTGTTTTATGTTTTGATTAAATGATACTGCACAGCCGTGCTTTTCATTGACTATGGTGTGGTGGTGAAATTGCTGTAGGCAATATGCCCTATGTCAATGGAAATATTATGATAGCCTTGAGAGGGTTTATATTTGAGTTAGTGGGAGGTTGGCTCTGATGGTGGAAGGAACAAGTACAATAAGTGTTAGTATGATTAAATACAAGAAGTATGTTAATGAAAAAGTGTGTTAATGTAAATATATAGGAAATGCTATCCCCTAGACAAGGGCCGGTATAGCTTTTCTAAGGCATAATGACCCGTGTATGTCCGAGGGGATAACTATATACATATTTACAGCCTCCTTCAATGTGAATTTTCACCCTGTGTCTCTAGGTTTTATACTGTTCGTAATTAAATGAAGGGATATAAACGTTATATGTTTAAAATACCTTAGGCACGATTATTCTCTTGTTGGGAGTTTGATACAAGTTGATAAATTACCAATTATTAGATTGTCCGTTTTGGAGGGGCCAGATTTTTGGTCAGCCGGGTTACAGTGCGGTCAGACGACGAGCCTCTTCCGAGCACAATAAACGCAGAAATCAAAATTGTGAAGTCATTATGTTAGTTTGATGAAGGACAGTTTTTAGACAACCAGGCAAAGATGGGCTACAGGCCATTTATTGGTGTTATAGTTCTAAACTGGTTCAGTGTATTTTCAATAAGTGTATTGGGATTGGTGTAGGTTGAGGTTCGCAAGTATGGCCGCTTTAATATGATGTCTGCTGTAATTGGTAGGTATATTATTCTTGATGCGAATATCAATATCTATCAGTTTTTTTATCTTCCGTCATGTTATCTAGATTATTGCAGATGTGTATTAACCTGTTTGTCTGATTTCTAATAGTGTTGCAATGGGCTTAGCCAAATTACTCTCCCATTTGGTAAGCTTTATAGCTGGGAAATTAAAATGGTCTCTCTTATCATAATGTCGAGTGTAAACATTGTCATTGGTGATGGTTGTTTGGCTGTCGAGATAGCAAACTTGTAGGTTGCTATCTGAGTTGGTGTGCTCTATGGTTAAATCTGCGGGATAAATTTCCTGGGCGATAATATAGAAATTGATAACCAGGACATCATCAATGTATCTGTAGAATATAAAGTTGAGAATATGGAAAACACAACCAAAAGAGATATTATGGAAGACCTATTTATACTACAGTATAAATCCCTCTACCCATATGGACTAAACAATAGATTCAATGGCAGAAATTTCACTTACACTAGCCCCAAACAATGTACATATAACATCTTTCAACTAACTAAAAACTTGCACATTAATGTGATAAAAATGGTAAAATCAAGCAAGAACACGGCAACTATAACAGGAATGGGCCACAAAATCTTAACGACTTTGATAAACTTCTCACAGAATGGGATAGGGATCCCATCAGCGTGAAAACTATACACAATACCCTATTTGCTCTTAAAATCAGTAAACTAAAAGCATTAAGCAAGATTTACCAAAAATTCAATATCCAGAACATACATCTCATCTATAATTAAGAAGATATATTTAAATTCAGAATCGGAATTGATTACCCAGATAGAACAAAAAAAAAATACTGCATTAAAAATTTCCTTAATTGTTCATTTGACTACGTCAACATCAGAGATATCATAAATAAAACCAAGACATACCTTCCTATAAAAAATATCAACATAGAAATCAGAAACAGATACAACAAACCAATACAGATGGCCATATGTAACTATAAAAATACCATTGCTAATATGAACACCACAGATCAACCCTGTTACTGCCAGGAAAACAAATATAAAAAATACATAGAACCCCATTACAATCATATCATTACAGGTGACCTTAACATTATAGAGGACCATACCCTAAGAGAGATTATGAAAAAGGGAACTAAATTTAGACCCAACACCCAAGCCAACCTAAAAAACACATGCAAATCTATTTACAGGGCAAATCTATTTACATTTAGAGGGCGCTGAATCTCTTTAAAAGTTACAGCTGACAGTTACAGGCTCCGCAAAAACGATAAGTGTTTGCCTTTTATTTACATGATTGTTATTTTATATTGTACTTAATACGTAGTCATATAGTTATAGTTACGCTGGTTATTTTTTATTTTTAATTTAGATAAAGAGTTTTTGTGGATTTTACTTACGATAGGTAAAACCGTTATTTCGTTCCATTTTTGTAGCCATTGTTTTTGGATATAGTGGTAGGGAATTCAAATTTTTTAATTGAGGTAGCTAGGTAGCTCTAACGCATAATTATATAGTAATACGCTTCACTGTTTCTATTTAATAGTTTCTATTCAAATACTATTGATATTTAATTTATTGATTTTATTAATTTAAACTACCATGCCCCAGACTAGAGCAGCAAAGCAACGGGCACAAAGTGGCAGGAGTGCTGTGAATCGGGGGAGAACTGAGGGGGGCAATTCTCCAACGCATCACAGCCTAAAGAAATGTGCAACTTGTGAAATGTTTGCCGAACTCTCTGGAACGGAACATGATATTGCCATGGGGGATGTCTTTGTGTGTGCGCGATGTAAGGAGTGTAAGGAAATCAGGCGACAACTCAGCGTTGTTATGGGCTTATATGAGAGTTTGAGGGACAGGGTGGATGCCCTCGAAAGATCTAAATTGAGGGGCCCATCAGGCTCTCAGCTGCCCACCTCAACGCCAGAGCTCACTCCTGGGCATCGGGCAACACGGCGGCAATCTCCAAAGCAGAATGCGCTGGTCCCAAAGGAACTAGTTATTGTTGGTGACTCTATTGTCAGGGAGACGGGGAATATATTTTGTAAAAAGGATAGGTGGAACAGGACCAGGGTATGTCTGCCAGGGGCAAAGGTTGATGACGTTGTAGAGCGGATATCATCTTTCAAGGGCACAAAAGGTGATATAGTTGTACACGTTGGTACTAATGATATTAAGAGTAGGAGACCGGCGGAATTACTCAACAAGTACAGGTCACTGTTGAAAAAAAGCCGTGAAATAGGGTTGAATTTGAAAGTGTCTGCAATTCTGCCCAGACACGATAGGAGGGAGTACATGATGAGAGCCTTGTCGATCAATTCGGCCCTGGAAAGATTGTGCAAGGCTCAAGGGGTAGAATTTTTTTCAGCCTGGACTGTACTTGTTAACAGGAGAGATTGCTTCTACAGGGATGGGATACACTTAAATAGAAAGGGTGCAAGAATATTTGCTGATGCTATCGAGGCAGTGTTAGGTGGGTCGGAAAACTGCTAGTTTGGGGGGATACAAAGACTAATAGTTTAACAATAACCGCAGGCAGAGGTGAAGGTGATTCTTGCACAACTTCTATTAGAATAAGAAGCGACCTGGAGCGAGGGGTGTTGGGGGTTTCAGGGACGGATGGCAGTCATCATGGAATAGTTGGGTATATGGGATGTGTTAGGGTAACAGGGAATAGGCATAGGAGCATGTATGCTTGCATGTATACCAATGCTAGAAGTATAGTAAATAAATTTGATGAATTTGAAGTGTTGGTCAAGACATCAAAGGCGGATATTGTTGGGATAGCAGAGACGTGGTGTCACAAAGATATAAGGAATGCAGAACTGGAATTTGGGGAGTACAATGTGTACAGAAAGGATAGACAGGACAGAAAGGGAGGGGGTGTTATGCTGTTAATTAAGAAAAACATAAAATCAAAGGAAGTGCACCCAGTTAATATAGATGAACAGTGCTCTGTTGAGTCAGTTTGGTGTGAGATAAGCACTGCGAAAGGAAAAATAAGAGTAGGAGTGTGTTATAGGCCTAATGACTTGAATGAGTACAATGAACAATTGTACAGAGAAATAGAGTGGGCCAGTAAATCAGAATGTCTTATAATGGGGGATTTTAACTTCCCAGATATTGACTGGAACTTGTGGGTTGGGCACTCACACACTAGTCAGACTTTTGTGGAGTTATTGGATGATTGTTTTCTGCAGCAGCATGTTCGAGAGGCAACCAGAGAAAGTAACACTCTTGATCTGGTTATCAGCAGTGATCATTCGTGTATTAAGAATTTGCAGATAAAGGAACCACTAGGTGGCAGTGATCACAGTGTGCTGAAGTGGGATTTACTCAAAGAGGTAACTACCGTCAGGGGTAAAGGAAAGGGTTTTTGCTTCCGTAAAGGGGAGTACAGTGGTCTCAGACAGTTTTTAAATTCTGTACAGTGGGATCAACTGACGATGTTACAAACAGTAAATTCTAAGTGGGAAGCATTCAAAGAATTAATCGTGGAAGCTACTAGACTTTATATACCGATTAAGAAATATCGTTCAAGGTTTAGGCCTAAATGGTTATCAAATGAACTAATGAGACTCGTGACAGAGAAGAAAAATGCATGGGATGCATATAAATTATCAGGCGACGCAGAAGCCTGTAGCAGATATAAGCTAGTCTGTAATCAGGTCACAAAGGAGGTTCGGCAGGCAAAGGCGGATTACGAGAAATCTTTGGCAAAAGATGCTAAGAAAAACAGCAAGGATTTCTTTACTTATATAAACTCTAAAAGGAAGGGGATGAATATGATTGGACCACTTGACATCGATGGTTCGACTGTTGATGATCCTGCTCAGATAGCAAACAAACTGAATGAGTATTTTGCATCTACATTCACACGTGAGGAATTATTACAATTTGAAAATGGAAGAAGGTTATCAAATTGTAGCAGTGTGCTTAATGATTTTGTAATAACTGAGAGCAAAGTGGAGGAGAAATTGTTGAAGTTAAACATAAGAAAGGCACCTGGGGTGGATGGGATCTATCCAGTTATTTTAAAGGAGGCGGCAAAGCAACTAAGCAAACCCTTAGCCATAATTATGAGAGCATCCTTGGACTCAGGGGAGGTTCCCACGGACTGGAGATGTGCAAATGTGTCCCCAATTCACAAAGGTGGATCGAAGGGTGACACGAGTAATTACAGACCAGTTAGTTTAACTTCTGTTCCGGGTAAAATAATGGAGTCGCTGGTTAAAGATGCATTGCAGGATCATCTAGACAAGACTGCAGCGATAACTCAAACACAGCATGGGTTTGTTAAGGGAAAGTCTTGTCTGACAAATTTGATTGGTTATTATGATGTGGTCACAAAGGAACTGGATGCAAAAAATAAATTTGATATCATATACTTGGATTTCAGGAAAGCTTTTGACACTGTTGCGCATGGAAGACTACTGTACAAATTGGAGCAGAATGGTATTAAGGGTAAGTTGCTACAATGGATAAAAGGATGGTTAAGTGGGAGAAGACAGAGGGTGGTAATCAATGGGTGCTGCTCTTCGTGGACTAATGTTATTAGTGGAGTCCCACAGGGTTCGGTGTTGGGTCCACTGTTGTTTTGTGTATTTATCAATGATATTGATGAAGGTATATCAGGCTTAATGTCGAAGTTTGCAGATGACACAAAGGTTGGCAGGGTTGTTAATGACAGTAATGGCAGTGTGCTACTGCAACAGGATCTAGATAATTTGGGCAGATGGGCTAAGAAGTGGCAACTGAAGTTCAACCTTGACAAATGCAAAGTACTGCATATGGGTAGAAATAACCCCAGAGAAACGTACCAACTGTGTGGTACTACACTTAAGGTGGTAGAAAATGAAAAAGACCTGGGAGTAATTGTGCAGTCAGATATGAAGTTTTCTGAGCAGTGCAGACAGGCTGCTAGGGCGGGTCATGGGGTTTTGTCAATGATATATAGGAATTTTGCTAGCAGGGAAAAGGAGGTGATTGTCCCTCTGTATAAGGCAATGGTCAGGCCACGCCTTGAGTACTGCGTACAGGTCTGGAGGCCTCATTTTAGGAAGGATGTAGATTTGCTTGAGCGTGTACAGAGAAGAGCAACACGATTGGTGAGGGGAATGAAGGGATTCTCTTACCAAGAGAGGCTTAAGTTCTGCAAATTGCAGTGGCTGGAGACTAGGCACCTGCGCGGTGATCTGATTGAGGTCTATAAGGCCTTGAATGGGTTGAGCACGCTGAATTCTGATGGGATCCTTCCACTTGTTCAGATTACGAACCTACGGGGACATAAGTTCAAATTAAGAAAGGACAGATGTAGAATAGATGTGCGGAAATTTGCCTTTAGCCAGCGGGTGGTTAATTGCTGGAACAAACTTCCATCTGTCGTTGTAGAAGTTGATAGGTTAAATAAATTTAAGGAGGAACTGGACAGGCATTTGGAGGGAATGGTGTGATTTTTTTTTTTTTTTTTTTTTTTTTTTTTTTGGCTGATGCTGCATAAGCTCCTACACTTGCTTTCTTGCATCATGTGCCACTACTACTACTACTACTACTACTACTACTACATGGATCTTCTACAGTTTGCCTTTAAAACCGCCTACAAATTCAACACACCAGTAGAAGCCTTTCAGAGTTGGATAAATACTTCCACCGAACTTATTCTGGCGAGATTTAAAGAAATCATACCACACCAAAATTACATTAAACAATACAGCCTTAAAAGAATTAATTATAAAATGAAAGAACTACAAAATAAATTTGTCATTACAAATACAGATAAGGCCAATAACAACTACAGTGTTATATGCAAAAAATTCTACATTGCCACACTTAGAGGAGATGAACCTCAGCAATACATATAAGCTCGTGAACTCCACACCTAGCTGTATTACCAAAAAACTTAGAGCCATCCACAAAAAAATCAAATTAAAAATAGATAATACAAGATACCCATTCGTATATGCTTTTTGCTTGGCCCACAATTGCTTAGATTGTTATGTGTTGGATCAGTGTTGTAATTACAGTTTTCTTAATTTGACCAGCACAATGTGAGGATGATTTAGTCCTCCCTTCCCCCTGTAGCTCATTGAAAAATTAAAGCTGTGATTAATTGATATTGCAGTTTAATTGGGGCCACAAGTATACTTTTTTTTGATCAGCATGACATGGAAATGAATTATTATGATTTATTTACAGTGTTACAGAAATACCATGAATATTCTGATTTGTTAGGTTACAGTTTGGTATTTTAAGAACAACTGCCTTTATTTATAGTATGTTCTTTTTGGCACTTTGGATAATAATAAACATATCCATTGAATTTAATGAAATTTGAAAAACATTGCAGTTTGTGAAGTCTGTAAATCATGAATTTGCACACTTCTGTTCTTGTTTTTACATATTTGTTCAATTAGAATAATCCATAATGTAATCCTTAATATACAGCAACATCATTGGCAGTTCTTATCAAAGAATAGTGTTCTTATCTCACATCAGAACATTTCTGATAAGGCATTGTGCACCATGGAGGAAGCTAAATGTGCATCATCAATGGTTTTGCTGAAATCGGAAACCCCCATGACTTTGTTTTCTTAAATGATTTTTTTTAAATATAGACGTCTGGTGATTTATTAAAATCAAAATTAGTCTATATGATCACAGTAATATCATTTGTTATTTATTTTTTATTAGCATTTTGTTTTCACATTTATATATATCTGCATTATTTTATGTGTGGCTTAAATTAGGAAGATAACATTGAAGTCAAGGTATACTATTAGTGTGTGCAGCAATCCTGATATGTTTTAAAGTTGATAGTTTTACTTGTTAAATATTTTTATTAATTTTTCAGGTTTCCTTGGTTTACTGAATGCTACAACAAGAACCAGTATCAACTTTCTTTCCATTTGTGCTAATATTTTTCCAAAAATATAATTTCACATGCAGAAAGCTGATTGTATTATAGTAAATCTTTGTCATATGACTGTTAATATTTTTGTTATTATTGGGAATATATTCAAAATAATGAAACAAATGGAATGATATACTTAATAGTATTATACAATTAAGGAAGCTGTTAAAAATTTTCAAAAGCTACACCTGAAATTTGAATATCCGTTATATTTTCCAAATTTTCATACAAACTCTGTTCATAAATTGCATTATAGAAAATAAACATTATAAAAATTCATAGGTTGGCTGGTTAGCTACTAACTACATAAGAATATATAGGTACTTTGCCTTCCCTTGCTAGGATATGAATTCCTATCATATTTATTGGGAATCCTAATGAGGACAATATTGTTTTTGAATTGTCATTATTAAGATTTTCTAAAAGTTAAGATTCCCCATTATCTATAAATTTTCATTTATTCTTCTCTTAACTTTTGTTCAAGTTAAAATACGTGATTCATGAAATGAGTACACTCAAGTGTACTTTTTTTTTTTTTTTTGCTCCATAAATTTTGCTTGTTTTCTTTAAACTATCACTTTTTGTTTTGCAGATTTTTTCCTCATTCTACTTTCAGGTCTTATCATTAAATATTTTCTGTGGTTTCAGATTTTTCCATACTAATCAGCCATGAATATTAAGAGTACTGTAATAATGTTGTCATAAATTCTCCAAATGCCATGTCTCTCTTGTTGGCCATGGAATGGTAATGTTTCTACTGTTTTATGTAGTAGTAGTAGTAGTATGTTTTTAATCTATTATGGTTTATTACAACCCTTCAGAATACTCTTTGTGATCCCACCCCAAGGAGTCACAACCCACTATTTGAAATTTTTTTAAAATTGTTTTGTGGAGAGAAACTTAAAAGCTAAGGCATAATCAGTTTTAAAAAAAAAATCAGATTGGTTGGTGGTTATGGCCTTATATAGAATGCATTTTTACACAGATTCGCACTACAGAAGCATGGGTAGGTTGGAGAAATTCTGAGTGGAATTCTGTAAATGAGTCTATAAAATAACAATGTAAAAAGTTGTTTTTGTTTATACTTTAATGTGAATTCATGTTGTAACTGAGTCTTAAGAGCTTGTGCAAAAGGGTTTTGTTTGTGTTATTGGTTGGCCTTAATTTATTAGAGGGGGATGGTTATACTTGTTTTGTACCTTGTGAATTGTTATCCATTTCTTCTTAATAATTTGGATGGTTTTCAGTTTGTATATAAACCTGTGTAAATCTATTGAATTCTGTTTTCAATACAATTTTTTTTTTTTTTTATTTCATAGTATTGTATTATCAATTTGGTATCTTGTTGCTTCAGGTTTCTGTCATCTTCATTTTATAATGAAGTACAGATTGCTGTAATGCTTATTTTTAAGCATTATATTTTTAAACTTTCTAGTGATCCATGTTCTAATGCATCTGCATTATATTTACCCGTTGCATCAAAACATTACATTAGTGTGGTTTTATCCATAACAATGGTTCCCATCTTATCTTGAGCTCTTAATTTTCAGAAATCAGTAGGGTTTCACAGCCCAATATGATGTTTATATTTTAATTGTTTCAAATTTTTATTGAACTTATCAAAGTTTTGGACTCGGAACTCATGCATTAGATCAAACAAATTATTCTTAATTTGTCAGTGATTCCTCTTTTCATTTTTTTGCACTCATATTTTGATTATATTGTTATTTTATTATCTGTAAGTTTCGTTCTTCTTCGAAATTTTGTACCTGGGCTTTTTTGTGATGTACTTTAGTCAAATAAATGCAGATGTCTACAGAAACATAAAATTAACTGAAGGCAAATGGGCCTGTGGTACTGGATTCCATGATTAAAGAGTAAAAATGCAGCGTATCCAGTGACAATTTTTAATAACTAAGTATGGAGCTTTCAGGGTAAACGAACCCCTTTAGCAAAAGACGTATACAAAATACTAACAACTATATTTTGTTAGTATTTTGTATACGTCTGTTGCTGAAGAAGGGGTTTGTTTACCCTGAAAGCTCCATACTTAGTTATTAAAAATTTTGTCACTGGATATGCTGTATTGTTACTCCATAAAATTAACTTCTTTTTTTTTTTTTTAATATGCACATAAATATCAGAGTTAAATAAATCAGTTGTCACTTTAGCCAAATTTAGCAAGTGAAGGGGAATAAAGTGTTAAAGATTTGAAAGATATAAAAATAAAAAACTATTTGGTGCTGTTTTTGCTATTTGTACATTTTATAAAACCTCACTAATATCTGAAGAAGGAAAAATAATGCAATACATACTCTGTTCTGAAAAGTTGTAAGATGATAACTACTTATAATGGGTGTCTTTGAGTTCAGTACATCAGTAATGTTTCTTTTGAAATACTTGTGAATAGTTTCTCTACTGAGAAATTAGTTTTTCACTCTGTAGAACAAAGTGATCTTTAGGACACCTCGTGGACTCTGGTTTTCTTTTGTGATGATTTAGAGTTGCTCATCTTTGATACTCTTGACATACTACTCTTGGACAGATTGTGGTGTCTGTAGGAGTAAATTTTAGATAACTTATTATAACTGAAATTGGCCTTGAATTGTTATGGATACCTTTAACAGACTGAGTAGCTGTAGTTTTCTTTCATGTTGGTCACTTATATCTCTCTCTCTCTCTCTCTCTCTCTCTCTCTCTCTCTCTCTCTCTCTCACTACACTGCCAAAATTTACCTTTTGGTAGTTAAACAAGTTTTTTTTTTTTTTTTTTAAATAGTCTGCCCTGTTAATATACAAAAGTCATTGACATGTACATTCTGGTTTAACAAACAGCAGTACAGAATTTATTTTGCAATTCCATGTTTTCCTTCTCCAAGGCAGAGAGCAAAAATATGTATTTTGGGAAAATGAAGGTAGTGACTTTAACCTGGGAGAGGTGGCACTGCCCTGACCAAAATTAGTGGTGGCATGGGAGAAAAAGAGCCCCACACAATCAATGGAGCACAATTATATTTTAACAAAATGAAAATATCAACTGGATTCAAAAAGAAACAAAATACAAGTACATGTGAATTTAAAATGCTCCTTCACAGATTTTTATGTAGAGGCTTAATTTCAAACTTTAATGGAAAAATGCAGATCCAATATCCAGCATCACTGGAACTTACAATTCTGATTTTAAAACTATAATTTAACTGTAAAAAATTGACAACACTATTAATGAGACTTTCATTATTCATTTAGGTCAAATTTTGAAAACTCGCTTTAACAACGTTGCTGAGGCTTGCAGTTCTGATAGATTTTGACTATACAGTATTTGCATAACACTCTTCTACACCTTTCATGCAATTTCATTGCTTTAAGATCCTTACTCATGGAAGAAATTCAGACCTCGATCTATTTCTCTTAGACAGGAATTTCAAGTATCCATTCTAAATTCCTATGGAATTGCTTGTCATAAAAAGCTTTTTAGGTAAATTTGTCAAAATGGCTGTGAATTTCAATATATTCCTGAACTAAGTCCAGGAAGCTCAGCTTTATCATTCCTTATTTGTGATTTCTGTTAGGTACTGAAATCACAACTGACTAGAGAATGTCAACTTAAATCTTACTAATTTTGGTGATTGCACGGGAGAATTTCTATTCCAAAACCAAAACATACACAACTCTCTATACAGAACAATTAGCATGTAAGAAATAATTGTTATGATATTCATACATAGAGGAAGTTGGCAGAGGAATGTATTGAGAATGGTAAGAATAGAAATTTTGGGAAAAGTTTCATGAGGAATAAATGCAAAAGTGGGGTACTTTTTTTTGTCCCATGCTGCTAATGCCCAGATTAATACAAAGTTTATTTTTTGGAGTCATGCCTTCCTGGGTACATCAGCATGATAGTCATAATGTTGAATGTGGCAGGGGTTGCTACAAGAATGGTAAAATTGTCTTTCCTTGTAAGCTAAAATTTTTGCTCTATAGTTCCTTATAATCTTTTATGGTTTAAAAAAAGAACGAATTCTAAAATAGAAGCTTTCCTTACTTGTGTGCATATTCATTCTTAATTTGTTTCCTCGTTTTTATTTTGATATTTCTTCAAATTTTTTTTTTTTTTTTTTTTTTTTTTCACTCTCTGTGAAATGCCATCATCTGATAATTTGCATGCTTTGTGCCATCTATACTCATTACAGATATATACCAAAATTAATATTGGTATATATCTGTAATATAATCACAGCTTTATTCAGAAAGTGTACTACTCATAATATGCTATGTACCTTTTAGTATTAGTACTGTCATTTAAAAAAAATTGATCTTGCTCTTTTATAAATCTTTTTTAAAATGTTATTACTTAGAATATCCCTTAATGATTCAAAGTTTTGTATTTAATTTCAGCATGATAAGCTGAAATTTTCTTAGAATTTGCTCTTTCAGCTTAAAGAAGTGGAGAAAACTCAATTTTTAATTCATATAGAGTTGATATTGTCATGATCTTACCTGCATAGTTCTCCACAGTGAATTTTTTTATATACATTTTAAATGTGATCACAATATTGGCTGTATAAATTCTGCATGTCTTTAGAACTTTGAAGTGCCTTATGGCAAATGACATGAACTCTATATAACACTTTTGTGATACATGTCTTTCAATTTTATAAAGTTATTTTTTAATTTTTTTTTAAAAACAATGTATTTGACTCCAACATTACTCTTATAGTATGCTTTAAGATTTCTTGGATGGGTAGCACAATGAGATTAATTATAAAATAGACTCCTGTTATATTGTGAAATAGCAAAAGATAAACCTTTGCCTTTTTAGTAACTGATAAATAGGATTTACAAATTTTATTGCACTGCCTAAATATTGTATTGTTCAATATACAGAAAATTATAAAAAGCTTAGGAACGTATAGAAAAGTATTAAATATTACTTAGTATTGTCATAAAATAGTATCTTAATTCTTATAACCCTTAGTATCGAAATCAACTAAGGTAGCTTTGTACATGACTTTTTCTTTTCTTTGCTTTTTTTCCCTCCCACGTCCATTTAACTATTTATGTACTTTATTCCAAAAATTTAGAAATACATAAGGGAATATTTTATGGCTGGTTAAGATGCATGTATTTCAATAACTAACTTTTTGAAAAATCTAGTGCTGAAAGAATCCTTTAATGTTTTTGATTCAATGCTGTGTGTTACACCTTGTGATTGACAAGTAGTTTGTTCTTTTAGAATTCTACAGCATCTCTGCTACTAAGACACATAATGTGCAAACATTATGGCCTTAGTAGTAGATATGCCATTGTAGGAGTGTATTACACCTTAACTTGATAGGATCTTGCACACATGCACTACCATATTTATCAGAATTACGAGACTCTTGAACCCACAAAAAATCTTTTAATGCCTGTTGATATAATCTATTTTTATACAGTAGTAATTCAGAATATTCATAAATAATGAAAAAAGCTTTACATTAAAATGATTAAAATTCTAGTCTTTGAAATTGCCCATCTTTCTTATGGTTGTGTTTAACCCTTTGAGGGGTACACTTACATATATTTATGTTTTTGAGTAATTTCTTAAAAGATTGTAGGCCGTTATAGTGTGACATTTTGTATGATTTGTCATGTAATCTTTCAGTAGGTACTGCCATTATGTATTTCCAGGTAATAATAGATGCAGTTTATTATAGCACACAAAAATAGCTTTGAATATTGGAGGAGGAGGAGGAAATTGCATCTGTTAGCTATTGTGTTTGTCCAGTTTAGACTGACAAAAGCTCCTCTGGAATTCATATTCAGAAAGTGATTAAATTAAATCAAGGGATACATAAATAGATGTAGAGGATATATTTATACATTATATTATGTTATATCTGATATTATTGCATTAAAAAAATTAAGTTTTTTTAATTCTGATTTGATTTTTGACAACTTCACTATAATATTGTGTAATCAAATCAAAAGAACAAATTAATATTTAAAAGTATTTATGTATAAAGTTTTCAATTTTTAAAATTAGACAATTGCATGAAGAAACTCATATCTTGCTGTTATCTTGCTTAAAAAACTTGCCCTCAACACACTTTTGGGAGACTCCCTCCTCGGTGGATTAAATAACAATAAATATAAGTTTAATTTGCAAGAGAGAAATAGCAAAATATGGGGCATTTACTAGCAATTTACTGATAAACTACCAGTAAAAATATAGTGATCAATTATTAAAAAACAAAGACAATGGTATTAGGCATAATTAAAACCATAGATTTCATTGCACTCAAATAATAATAAAATAAGTGAATAGTAATAAAATAACAGTAAATAACTGGTCAGAAATACTCTTTATGTAGAAAGAAGTTCAGTGCATGTTTCTTAACAGAAGTCAAATTATATATTTTTTGTAATTGAAATAATACTGAAAATTTGCGGTACTAACTCTCATTTGTGTATATTGAATTACTTTTGATTAATGAGTACATCTATTGACTTTTATTTTACACTTTATCTGGTGATAATTGTATAAGCACTAAATGTGTAAAAAGTATTTCTAAACAGTTGGAATAAAGTACACTTAAATGTATGTCTAGGTACACTGTCTGTCAGAATATTCAATTTTTGTGCAATTTTCATGAGCTCAGACAACTCAGTTATTAAAAGTGGATAACAATAAAACTGTGTTATAAATTAAGCGTTTTAATTATTTTTGTAATTGTGAGTGAAAGGTTTCTAGATGTTTTTTGCACAAATAATTTATACTGAAAGTGTTGCATTTAGTTTGTAGCTATTCAGAAGTTCACTATTTCAGAATGAAAAAAAAATATATATATAAAATAGGGCTATCCTATTAAAGGAAATTAGCTTTTCTTTTGTTGTTGTTGTTGATTGTTTGTTAATATACCTGCCACTTGTGCCTATACTAGGCTAGTCCAACATCACTTCTTGGCTGAAGTGGGAAATATGCAAGATATTTCTTACAAAAGCTATTTGTACATGTAGAAATGGAATAATTCTAGTGAATTTCACAAGTGCTGTAATAATTTGATATGTACAGGAATTTCTTTCTATACTTGTGCATATAGAATTTGGAATATTTCTATGGTATCTTAGGTACATTTGTTGTTAGCTGTGAAGTGTTAAAAATGACAGTATGATTATGTAATGTCTAGTATTGATGGCAGTAGAAGTGCTAGAACAGATTTGTGAAAGTTGCAATGGGTTGATAATGTGAATTGTGAAAGAGCTGCTGATGTCATATTGCAAGTATGTAGCCAGCAGCTTATATGTATCTGACCCCATCATGTAAATATTTGCACAGATATTTGTATGAGAATTTTATTATACCACACCAAACGCTGACATTTCACTTAAATTAATATGTTGAATTTATTTTAATATAAGAGGTCATTAGTCAAGCAGAGGCATTACCATAACTGTCAGGCCTCCTTCCTCTCTCGTAGTGGCAGACTGAGTGGCATGGTAGTTTTGCCACTGTAGTCATGTTTTTTTTCTTTTCCTTCCTGTGTACATACTTGGTTGTGTTAGATACTTAATATGATGTTGCGACGACATGTAATTTTTGCTAAGTTATTTTGTATAAATTCCAAAACAGTTTGATTTTAAATTAATAAATAAAAAGACGCTGTGTAAATTATTTCATAACATCAAATGTGTTGTGTATAGTTTGTAATTAAGAAAACATAAGCTGGAAGTTTGTTTCTCTTTCCACCTCCCCCAGGAAAATTTGACTGCTGTTTTCAAATGGCAGAAGTGTGTGTGTAAATATTTTTTGTATTTGTATAAGATAATTTTTAAACTCATTTTATCTAGTCTTGTTTATTTTAATAGTACTTTGTTTGTTTACATATTGTAAGCTTTCAGATTCTATACAAATAACTATTGTACTTACTACTGTGGAGTTCCAAATCTAGATCAGTTCATTTTCTGCATACATTTTGAAATTAATTAAAACGAGTTGTAATTGTGTCTGTGGAAAATAAACTGCTAAAAATGAATCTCTGTGGCTTCACTATTAAAACCCGCACATAAAATACATGCTTATGTTGTGATTTTGTGTGCAACAGTATACACTGATGAGCCAAAACATTATGACCAGCGAGTCATTATGCAAATCAAAGCACCTGCAGGTGAACTATGGCACATGTGCAGATCAGACACGGTATAAAAAAACACCTCATACTGCGCTCCGTTAATCAGTGTTACTCTTGTTCTTCAGATGGGAAAGGCAGCGAACTTAAGCAAGTTTGACAAGGCGAAATTGTAATGGCCAGATGACTGGGTCAGAGCATATCCAAAACGGCACGGCTGGTGGGGTGCTCACAGTCAGCCGTGGTTAGTACCTACTGAAAGTGGTCAGAGGAGGGAATCCCACGAACTGCTGGCGAGGTGTTGGACGACCACGGTTCATCAATGCTAGAGGTGAGCGAAGGATCTCATGGATGGTATGTGGCAACTGTGGCGCAACTAGCCGGTAATTGGAATGCTGGTGATGGGAGTAATGTGTCACAACGCACTGTACATATCGAACCCTGCTGAAAATTGGGCTGTGTAGCCAAAGGCTGCTCCGAGTGCCCATGCTAACCATGGTTCACTGGCGACACACACCTGCAATGGGCACACAAGCATCGAAACTGGACCTTGAGCAATTGGAACAAGGTCGTCTAGTCCGATGAATCACGTTTCCTGTTGCACCATGTGGACGGCCAGGTACATGTGTGTCGTTTACCTGTGCAAGTGATGGCGCCTGGATGCACCGTGGGACAAAAACGAGCTGGTGGTGGCGGTGTCATGCTTTGTGTGTTCTGCTGGGATACCCTGGGGTCTAGTCATCCATGTGCTGGGCACTCTGATGTCTACCACATACCTAAACATCATTGCTGCCCAGGTATACCCTTTCATGTCAACAGCCTTCCCCTCTGGCGGTGCCATCTTTCAGCAGGATAATGTGCCATGCCGCACTGCCTGGACTGTTTGAGACTGGTTCGCGGAACATGAGGAAGACTTCCAGGTATTGCCCTGGCCTCCAAATTCCCCAGACATCGATCCCATCGAGCACCTGTGGTTTGTGTTGGAACAGCAACTCTGATCTGTGGCGTCTCAGCCACGTACCTTACAATAGTTAAAAGGATCTGCTGGTTACATGTTGATACCAGATACCACAAGATACATTTAGAAATTTTGTGGCATCCATGCCTTGTCAGGTAAAAGATATTTTGGCTGCACGTGGAGAACCAACATCATTAGGTGTGTGTGTGTGCGTGCGTACTCTGGTGTTCAAAGAAAGTGCATCACAAAACAACTAAGCAAACCCTTAGCCATAATTATGAGAGCATCCTTGGACTTAGGGGAAGTTCCCACGGACTTGAGATGTGCAAATGTATCCCCAATTCACAAAGGGGGATTGAAGGGTGACATGAGTAATTACAGACCAGATAGTTTAACTTCTGTTCCGGGTAAAATAATGGAGTCACTGGTTAAAGATGCGTTGCAGGATCATCTAGACAAGACTGCAGCAATAATTCAGACACAGCATGGTTTGTTAGGGGAAAGTCTTGTCTGACAAATTTGATTGGTTATTATGATGTGTTACAAAGGAACCGGATGCAAAAAATAATTTTGATATCATATATTTTGATTTCAGGAAAGCTTTTGACACTGTTGCTCATGGAAGACCTATTGTACAAATTGGAGCAGAATGGTATTAAGGGTAAGTTGCTACAATGGATAAAAGGATGGTTAAGTGGGAGAAGACAGAGGGTGGTAATCAATGGGTGCTGCTCTTCATGGACTAATGTTATTAGTGGAGTCCCACAGGGTTCAGTGTTGGGTCCACTGTTTTGTATACCTTCTGATGTACCTTCATCAGTGATATTGATGAAGGTGTATCAGACTTAATGTCGAAGTTTGCAGATGATACAAAGTTGGCAGGGTTGTTAATGGCAGTGTGCTACTGCAACAGGATCTAGGTAATTTGGGCAGATGGGCTAAGAAGTGGCAACTGAAGTTTGACCTTGACAAATGCAAAGTACTGCATATGGGTAGAAGTAACCCCAGAGAAATGTACCAACTGTGTGGTACTTCACTTAAGGTGGTAGAAAATGAAAAAGACCTGGGAGTAATTGTGCAGTCAGATATGAAGTTTTCTAAGCAATGCAGATAGGCTGCCAGGGCAGGTCATGGGGTTTTGTCAATGATATATAGGAATTTTGCTAGCAGGGAAAAGGAGGTGATTGTCCCTCTGTATAAGACAATGGTCAGGCCACACCTTGAGTACTGCATACAGGTCTGGAGGCCTCATTTTAGGAAGGATGTAGATTTGCTTGACCGTGTACAGAGAAGGGCAACAAGATTGGTGAGGGGAATGAAGGGATCCTCTTACCAAGAGAAGCTTAAGTTCTGCAAATTGTAGTGGCTGGAGTCTAGGCACCTGCGCGGTGATCTGAATGAGGTGTATAAGGCCTTGAATGGGTTGAGCACGCTGAATTCTGATGGGATCCTTCCTCTTGTTCAGATTACGAACCTAAGGGGGCATAAATTCAAATTAAGAAAGGACAGATGTAGAATAGATGTGCGGAAATTTGTGTTTAGCCAGCGGGTGGTTAATTGCTTGAACAAACTTCCATCTGTCGTTGTGGAAGTTGATAGGTTGAATAAATTCAAGGAGGAACTGGACAGGCATTTGGAGGGAATGGTGTGTTGTTTTTTTTTTTTGGCTGATGCTGCATAAGCTCATACACTTTCTTTCTTGCATCACATGCCACTACTACTACTCTTTAAAATTGTGATTGTCGTCCAAATAACGTAAGTATATGGCAATATTTCTTACAGATTGAATCATAAGATTGACATGCGTAGGTAATGATGTAATATTGCATCAGCTGTTACTCTCAGCTATATAAGCACGCTCTTCAAGAGTTGCAGTCATTCCTTGCTTGTGTCAGAATGGAGAGTTACATGCAGTTGACGCCACAAAGAAAGAGTGCTATTGTTGCTTTACATGAGGAAGGATATTCTTCCTGTCATATTGCTTATAGAGTGTCTTGTAATCTGTCAACAGTGAGTAGATTTCTTTCCAAACACTAGTAATGTTTCTGCTGATAGAAAAAAAGGAACTGGATGCAAATGAATCTCTACGCCAAAACAGCACCACATTTTGAAGTGCTTACGCCTTAAAAACCGTAAAGCTTCTTCGTCTGAGCTGAAAATAGAATGGGAAGAACATACAGGAGCGGTAGCAAGTGCAGTAACAGTCAGAAGACAGCTCTTCAAAAATGGACTTGTAGCCCATTGTCCTAAGAAGAAGCCCCTCCTCACACAAAAAATGAAAAGGACATTCAACCTGCACGGCTCTGATGGGAGACAAAAGATTTGTCGTAGACGTGGTGAAGAATACCATCCAGACTGTATGGTGTCTACAGTGAAATTCCCTACCAGCCAAATGATATGTGGGGGTGCATTTCATATCACAGAGTAAGTCACCTGCAGTTTATAAAAGGTTCTGTAAATACATTGGCTATATTGGAAGGCAAATTGCTGCCAACCATTGGAGAGCATTTCAACCTGCCAAGTAACTGCATCTTTCAGGACAACTCTTTTCCTTGTCATTGGGAGAAAAGTGTAAGTAGGCATTTTTATAATTACTTTAGCTTCATTTCTGCATTAGAGGTTCGACAGTAATGCGTTTACATTTGTTACAGGTAAAAAAAAATGGAAGAACTGTCCATTACAACTCTTAGCTGGCCAGGAAACAGCCTGGGCCTGGACCTGAATCCTGTAGAGAACTGTGGCCTCGTGTGGAATCTGCAGTTTCCAGAAAGAAACCAAGAACCTTCATGAACTTCAGGAAGCCATAATTTGTGTTTGGAACCATGAAATATCAGTTGAATATCTTCAGAAATTGATCTTGTCAATGCCTTGATGGTGTGCTGCTATCATCAGGGCCAGAAGCGATTTTTAAATATTAGTTTGCACGCTACTGAAAATGAAAAGTTCACCTGGTGAACTTTTCATTTTGTTTTCCATTTAAAATGATAAACTGAAGCAAATTGAAGGCTTCTAATAACATTTCAGCCATAACTGTTTACCAAAGCTGTTGTATAAAGGTTGCAAATGCTCATTTTGGAATATGCTGAGAGCATTTTTCAAATATTACTTAGCTTTGCTTAACTATTAATAAATATCTTTTGTCTATATTTCTATTTGTGATGCTAGTCTTTAATGTGACATACCATTGCAAAAAAGGGTTAAATTGTGAAATTCCTAGGTGATGCACTTTCTTTGAACACCAGTGTGTGTGTGTGTGTGTGTGTATATATATAATCTTATTGTCATAGCTGATTTCAAAAAAAAATAAAAACCATTACATACACTGATTCTCAACTTTTAGGCAGGAGTGCTTTTTTTTTTTTTTTTTTTTGGCTGATGTATTATAAACTTGCTGCTTTGCATCAATTTTCCTTACCACTGCTATTACTAACCAGCTCTTTGCATTTATGTGAGAAATGATATAAAAATGCATGTGATAATCATAAGTTATCAGGATCTACAGAAAGCTGTAGTTGTATGAACTGGTCTACAATCAAGTCAAAAAGTGGGTTAGGCAATCTAAGATAGGTTACAAGAAATCTAGTTAAGAAAATTATCAAGGAATTCTTTGCTTATGTAAACACTAAGAGAAAAGGGATGAACCATGTTGGTCCATGAGATATGAATGGTATAATTATATGATCCTGATGTCTGGTTGCTGAAAAACTGTATATATATATTTTTTTTTTTTTTTTTCACTTGCAGTCATGTAAAGAAGTTCTTGGGAATGAGGATACCAGAAGTATACCAAGTTATATATGAGTGCTAAATGTAAATAAGGCAGGTGGGAACTGTATAATTATATTAAAAGAAGTAGCAAAATAGTTCAAGCATTTACCCATAATTATGAAATAGATCATTCTTAGATTTAAAGGCGGTCCCTATGAACTTGAAATGTGTCAGTGTATCCCAAATTCACCAAGGGGACAAAGAGTGAAGTGAGTAATTATAGACCAGTAAGCTTGACTTCAGGAAAAATAATGGAGTCACTGTTTAAAGAGGTGATGTAATACAGGATTATCTAGAATGGATGCAGTTATACTTCAGTTACAGCATGGATTTGCTAAGGGATGCCCCTCTCTTATCTGACTAGTTTGATTAGATACTACTTGCAAATGAACTGGATGCAAAAAAATAATTTTGACATTCTTTTACTACCATTGCACATAAGATACTGTATAATAAATTGGAGCAGTGTGGCTCAATTTTATACAGCACCCTCCAAATTAAGGGCAAGTTACTGCTATGGATAAAGGGTTGATTGAGTGGAGAAGACAGGGTGGTTAGTAATGGACACTGCTCTGTTTAGCGAAGTCCCCCCAGGGTTCAGTGCTTTGCCCATTGTTGGTTTCTGTGTTTATTGATGAATGTATATCAGGCTTATTGTTTAAGTTTGCAGATAATATAGTTTGGCAGGATAGTTAATGACAGTAATCAAGGTAAGCTACTGCAACAAGATCTAGGAATATTAGGCAGATGGACTAACAGGTGGTAATTGAAGTTGAACATTGGAAAATGCATGATACCACATGTGGGTAATTCTAGAATAAGTGGGGGGGAAACTCACCATGGTGAACAAACCAAATAATTATTTTCCAGCATGTAAAAGAAAATACTAGGGGTAAGAATATTCTTGACCTCATCATTACTTATGAATCAGATGACATTACAGGTCTTACAGTACACAAACCATTGACCAATAGTGATTGTGCAGTCAGTTGGAAGATGAAAGATCTTGCAGTAGTTAAAGGCACAGGTTCTAATTTCAGAAAGGGGGACTATGGTAGTTTAAGGCACCAAATGGCAATCTATTATTGGGTGGATTGCAGAGGGGAGGATGAATACATTAGAATTATTGAATACCTTTAAATTAATAATCACAGAAAACTGTGAACACATATACCATTAAGAAAATTATAACAATGAGGATGCCAAAATGGATGAACATGGAGTGGGAGAGTCTAATAATGCAGAAAAGATTAAAGGGAAAAGTACTGAAGGAAACAGGGAAAATAATGATCTGCTGTAGTACCACAGTTAAAGTTACCGAGGCCAAGGCAGAGAAAGCACTTGCTAAGACAGCAAAGAATGGGGACAAGAAGTTTTCACATACAAAGGAGAAAATGAATCAGGTTGGACACTTGTGTACTGGTGTTGGAAAGTCTTAGATAACCCATCTGATGAATTAAATAGGTACTTCACATGGGGTTTTTATTGAGGAAAGACCATGCTCGGGAGATGCTCTGAGTGAAGCAGAGATATGAAAGTGATTTTGAAATTATAGATAGCTGTTTATTACAAAAACTTTTAAGTGAAGCTAGTAAGGCAAGTAAAGCTCCTGGAGTTGATGGCATATACCCAGTAATTTTGAGGGTGGCAGCCAGAGAGTATTGAAACATTCAAGTTAATTATGAGGATATCATTGACTCGGACAAGATTCCTTTGGGTTGAAGGAGTGCCAATGCATAAAGGTGGTTCTAAGAGTGAAGTTAGTAACCACAGACCTGTTGGTCTGACTTCAGTGTCTTGGAGGCAATGATTAAGAGTGCAGTCCAGGGGTATTTAGAAAAAAATAGCTAATTTGGTAAACTATTTTGGCAGTCACTCTTGAACTGAATGTTGACAGTTTATTTGGATTTTAGCAAAGCATTTGACTCCATCCTTCAGAGGCTACTGTATAACCTGGAACACGTTAGGATTACTGGAAAAATTCTAACATGGATTACAGGGTGGCTGAAGTCAAAGGGTTGTGATTAACAAATATTCTTCAGATGCGTTTAACATAAGTGGGAACCCCCAAGTGGTTCTTTGAGCATTTTCTGATTTTCACAAATGATATCGATGAAGGGATAGAGGGCATGATATCAAAATTTTCAGATGTGAGGGTTGTTGATAATCAGTGCTAAGTACCTTTCCTTCAGGATGACTTGAGGAGGCTTCAAGAATGATCAGAAATGTGGCAAGTATGTTTGATGCAGCAAAATGCAAGGTCTTACACTTAGGGAATGCAATCCCTAAGTAACATAAAATTGGTGGGGTTGACTTAAAAACAGTAAAACAAGAAGATCTGAGAGTTACAATATAGGCAGATGTGAAGTTCTCTGAGCAGTTTAAAGTCAGCCAGGAAAGCCCATGGTGTCCTATTAATGATTTTTCTAATAATATCCTGTAGCGATAGGGAAGTCATAATCCCATGTATCGCAATTGTAAGACTGCATTTGGAATACTGTAAACCAAGTACATGTATAGAGACCTCATCTGTAAAAGACAGCTTGAAAGGGTCAAAAGAAGGGCAACTTGTATGGA
Source organism: Mastigoproctus giganteus (assembly GCF_048544385.1). Taxonomy (NCBI): domain Eukaryota; kingdom Metazoa; phylum Arthropoda; class Arachnida; order Uropygi; family Thelyphonidae; genus Mastigoproctus; species Mastigoproctus giganteus. The sequence goes on along the minus strand of NC_143582.1, from coordinate 207,171,420 downwards.
GAGATCAGCAAAAGGTCGTCATATAAGGAAAGACTAATTATGTGGATACAGAGATAGGCAACCAAGCACCTTAGAGGGGAGGCCCTAACTGAAGTTTATAGGGATCTAAGTGGGGGGGGGGGGTAGTAAAATGAATGAACGTGGACTTTTCACTATTTTTTTTTACTTTTTTTTTTTTTTTTTACTTGTTTTTTTGGCTGGCACAGCAAAGGCCTGTGGCTTTCTTGCACTATACGGCTAATACTAATAATATACCATGTGGTACAACTCAGGTTAGTGTAGAATTAAAAAGACTTGGGGACAGTAAGTTCTCTGAACAGTGTACTGCTACAACATGGGATTTTGTCAGTGTTATAGACAAATTTTCCAGCAGAGAGGTAATTATCCAGTTGTATAAGGCAATGGTTATCTTGAATATTGATAGAGGTCTGGAAGCCTTATTTTAGGTTGTGGGTCTGTTGGGATGGATACAGAATAAAGCAGATTATGGAGGGGAACAAAAGGGTACTCTTAGCACAAAAGACTTCAATTCCTCAAAATGCAGTGTCTGGAAGCTAGGCACTTGTGAGAGAATCTGTTTGGGATATCTATTGCTTTGAGTGGATTCAGTAATCTAAATGCTGATGGCTACCTCCCTCTTGCTCAGATAGCACAAAGAGGGGCATACATTTAAATTGATGAAGGTTGGTTGCAGAACATGTGTGAAAACTTACTTTTACCCAGCAGGTACTTGTTTGTTAGAACTTCCATCTGGAGTTGTCGGAGATCATCAGTAATTTGAATAAATTTAAGGGAAAAACAGGATAAGTGTCTTTTTTTTTTTTTTTTGGCTGAAACACTTTTTTGCATCATTTGCCATTACTAATCGCAATAGTTTTATTAAAAGCATTTCAGTCCTAAATTGAATTTGAACTGAAATCATGCCTCAGACTGAAGTAGCAAAGCAATAGGCTCAAAGTAGAGGGAGTATTGTGGCCCAGGGAAGGTCTACAAATCACAGCATTACAAATTGTGCTGCTTGAGTCATGTTTGCAAGAATATGTGGAATGGGATGTGATACAACTAAGGGGTGCCTTTGTGTGTTTGATCCGCAGAATGTAAGGAAATTAGGTTTTAACTCAGTGTTCTGATGGGCGTTTATGAGAAAGAATAAGGTGCATGTCCTTGAAGGAATGAAAATGGAGAGTTTATTGAGCTCTGAGTTGGCCAGTAAATCAGAATGCCTTTTAATGGGGGATTTTAACTTTCCATGTGGAATGTGTGGGTTGATCACTCACACTAGCAAGACTTTTGTAGATTCCTTGGTTGAATGTTTTTTACAGCAGCATGTTAGAGAGGCAACGAGAGGAACCAATACTCATGATCTGATTATCAGGAGCGATCGTTTGCGCATTAAGAATCTGGAAGTAAAAGACTCACTGGGTGGGTGATCACAGTGTACTGATGATGCAGGATTTACTTAAGGAAAGCCTTTATATTTGCTATCAAGGGTAAAGGCTTTTGCTTATGTAAGAGTGACTACATTGGTCTCAGACAGTTTTTAAATTTTATGCATTGGGACCAACTGATGTTACCAACAACAAATTCTAAATCGGAAGTATTCAAGGAAGTAATAATAGAAGCTACTAGGCCTTTCATACCAACTGAGAAACTGTTCAAAGCTTAGACCTCAACAGATGTCAGATGAACTGATGAGACTTGTTGCAGAGAACAAAACTGCATGGGGCACATGTAAGTTAACATGTGATACAGAAGCCTATAGTAGATATAAACTAGTCTTGTAATCAAGTCACAAAGAAGGCTGGCAAGCTATGGCAAATTACAAGAAGGCTCTGGTAAAAAACAGCAGCAAAGACTTCACACACTGAATAAGTATTTTGCATCTACATTGACATGAGGAATTCTTTAGGGAAGTGGATGCCAGAAGTTTATTAAACTAATGGTGACAAAAAATTTTGTGATAACTGAGAAGAAATTGGAAAAGAAATTGTTGACACTAAACATAAAAAAGCATCCAGGGTGTGAATGAGATCCAATTATATTAAGGCAGCAAAGGAGGTAGGGTATGTATGCAGTGGGGTTTTAGGAGCATCAACGACTAAGGTCATATTGCTCTATGTATATTATCCATACATTTCATGTGTTCTTTGGTCAATTTTGTTTGTAGGATGAAAATCCATGATACCCTCACTTGAGACTGACTAACTCAGCAATGTAAAAAAGCTCCATAAAAACATTCCTAATAGTGCAATTATGACCCTCCCATCTATACAAGCTATTGTTTGATAAACCAACAGACACCCTGGGCATACCCAGCCACCTGCCTACACCGATCAAAAAGCTACTCATCCACCAGTTTCATACAATACCTCTCTGAAGCCTGTTCAAGTCATCCTGGAGGAGCACTGGCACTGATGATTAATGTCTTTCTCGATCTTTGCATCATCACACTTTCTAACCCCTTGTTGATATCGTTTATGAAAATCAGAAACAACAGTGGATTAGAAATCTAACCTTGGGAGACCACTTCTGACGTTATACCAATCTGAAGAGTACCCACTTAAATAGGAAGGCAGTGATTAAGATTAATAATTGCAAACTCCATGTTATTAGCATTAGTAGAGACCTATAATTAAAAAAAAAAAAAATCCTTTCCATTTCATCCATCCCAAATGTTTGTCCAGTTCTGCCTTGAATTTAAGCTATCAACTTCCACAACAACATGGAAATTTGTTCCAGCAATCAACTACCTGCTGGCTAAAGGCAAATTTCCACACATCGATTTGACAACTATCTTTCCTCACTTTCAGTTTATGCACCCTCAGCTTTGTAATCTGAGCAAGAGGAGGAATCCCATCAGCGTTGAGCCTGCTCAATCCATTCAAGTCTACACCTCAATCAGATCGCCTCACAGGCACCTACTCTTCAGATGCTGCGATTTACAGAACTTAAGCCTTTCTTCATAAGAGCACCCTTTTGTTCCCCTGACCAGTCTTTTTGCCGTTCTCTGTACTCATCCTAGCAACTCTACACCCTAAAATAAGGCTTCCAAACCTGTATGCAGTACTCATTGACAAATGAGTCAAAATGATTGACAAATGCAAAGTACTGCATATGGGTAGTAGTAACCCCAGGGAACTATACCAACTGGGTGTTGTTACACTCAGAGAATGAATAAGTAAGTCAGGGCGTCTTATCAATGATATACAGGAATTTTGTGAGCAGGGATAAGGAGGTGATTATACATGTGTGGCCTTATACATGGTGATCCATGTATAATCACCTCCTTATCCCTGCTCACAAAATTCCTGTATATCATTGATAAGACGCCCTGACTTACTTATTCATTCTCTGAGTGTAACAACACCCAGTTGGTATAGTTCCCTGGGGTTACTACTACCCATATGCAGTACTTTGCATTTGTCAATTTTAAACGTCAGTTGCCACTTCTCAGCCCATCTCCAGATCCTGTTGTAGCAGCAAACTGTTATTAACAACCCTGCCAACCTTTGTATCATCTACAAACTTTGACATTAAGCTTAATATACCTTCATCAATATCATTGATAAATATAAAAAACAACACTGGGTCCAACATCGAACCATAGGGAACACCACTAATAACAGTCCATGAAAAGCAGTGTCCATTGATTACCACTCTGTCTTGTCCCACTGAACCATCCTTTTATCCATTGTAGCAACTTGCCCTTAATGCTATACTGCTCCAGTTTTTTACAATAGTCTTCCATGCACAACAGTAGCAAAAGATTTCCTGAAATCCAAGTATATGTTTAGTCTCCAGAGCTAAGTTCCGTTCAACCCTTCCCCATTTCTTCCATCATGCAGTATGATTGATGACCTTTGAAGTTATGACGAACATCGTGGCGAGATCCAATCTCTAACATTTCGAGGGTACAGCTCTAAAACGGTATTCGCAGACAGGCCGCGAGTTAGTACAGCTGACTGAACCTATCGGTAACTCTCTAGGAGGCTTCCGGATCAGCTAGTGTATAATCTTGCTACCTCTGCGCTGCCAGATAGTGAGTGGAGGAAGTCTGAGTAGTGTGTATGCGGGGGGGGGGCATTGTTAAGGCCAGGTTATGTCAAGGATTTGGGTATATTCTTACCATGTGTATGCCATATCCAAAAATTTAATTACTTCATATAGCATGTTCCACTCACTTTTTCTTACTATTGAATACACCATTAATTGTCAAACGAATAGAGAAAGCTTATCTGCAAAAAGATCTAAACCTCCCAATCACTTCCTAATTCATTTCACAAATATACGTGGTCTCAATTCTAATCTCAACGATGTCCATTTCCACTTGCAGTCTGCCAAACCCCATGTACTTTTTCTGACAGAATCTCAGTTATCGGTTGATTCAACTACTGCTCATCTCAGTTGCCCAAATTATTCACTGTATGATTCCTTTTGCCTCAAAGGTGGTACCTGTGCATATGTCCGTTCCGACATTCCCTGTCAGAGACTTGGTAATTTGGAATCTCCTCTTTTCGATCTTCTCTGGCTTAATCTCTCTACCTCATTGTCTCAAATTCATCTGTTGTCTCTACCGTTCTCCCAACTCCACTAATCATTTGGAGCCCTTTCACTACCTCTCTTTGCAACTTTCCTATCAGTGAGGTAATTTTTCTTGGTGATTTTAATGTTCACAACTCCAGCTGGCTTCCGTTTTCTAGTCACACCAACTCAGATGTTCGAGATGCTGAGGTTTTTGCAATTACTAATGACTTTGCTCATATTTTTCATTTATCTACAAGAATATCGGACAGTCTTAACCATACAGCCAAAACAGTTTATCTTTTTCTCACAAACAACCCTTCTAAGTACACGGCACCTCAGATCACAACTTGGTGATTGTCTCTTCTCCAATGGAGCCTTTATCTCATGGCTATTACCAACCTCGTGTTCTTTGGCATTACAAGAATGGAAAATGGGATGACCACCGAGATTTCTTTTCCTTGGTCGGATTACTGTTTAAAAAGTTCTGATGTCACCGTTTGCTCAGATCATGTTAGTGTAATTATTCTTACAGGAATGGAATCCTTTATCCCAAACTCCACTTTAAAATCTCGTCCTTTATCTAAACCTTGGTTTTCCAATAAATGTGCTAAGCACGTTGCACACCGTAATTGGCTTGTTTCTAATTCTTCAGTTTCGTTTTCTGCCTACACCGAAGCTCGCAACAATGGTAAAGCAGTTATTAATCAGTCCAAACTAGAGTTTGAACAGGCTAAGAGTAGAAAACTTGCTTCTTGCCCTAATGGTAGCCGAGTATTCTGGTCTCTTGCCAAAGCTGTTGGCCGCAACTTTTGCCCATCTCTTCTCCCACCTCTGTCCAAACCAGATGGTTCTGTTGTCACTTCAGCAAAGGATAAAGCTGACCTGCTAGCATACCATTTTTTCTTCCAACTCATGTATTAATGATCTTGGTAAAACACCTCCCACCATTCTCAACACGCTCCATTCAAGGCCTTTCTGGTCTTCCGTCAAAAGGATATCAGAAGGATTTTGATGAATCTTGATGCTAAGAAAGCTCCAGGTCCTGATGGAATTTTTCCACTTGTTCTCAAAACCTGTGCTCCTGAACTTCCTCCTATTCTTTGCCGCCTTTTTTCACTTTCTTATTCCAAAGGTGTTTTTCCTTCTGCTTGGAAATTTGCTCATATCCAGCCAGTTCCTAAAAAAGGGTGACAAATCCTTCCCATCCAATTATCGTCCCATTGCAATTACTTCGACTCTTTCTAAAGTAATGGAGAAAACAATTAAACGCCAAATCTTAAACTACCGAGAAACCTACCGTCTGATCAACGATCGCCAGTATGGATTCCATCAGTGTCGATCCATTGGTGATATTCTGGCTTATGTTACCCATTTGTGGACAAATTCAATGGAAAAGTTCGGTCAAATACAAGCAGTTGCTCTTGACATCTCAAAAGGCTTTTGATAGTGTTTGGCATAAAGGTCTTCTAAAGAAGCTTCCATCTTATGGTTTACCTACTGTTTTTTGTAATTGGTTATCCAGTTTTCTCTCTGATCGCTCACTCAGGGTGATGGTTCTCTGTCTTCTAACCTCCCCTCTAATGCCGGTGTCCTCCAAGGTACAGTACTTTCCTCCACTCTTTTCCTCTTGTATATTAACGACCTTCTTCCATTGACTGGAAATCCTATCCATAGTTTTACCGATGATAGCACATTGCATTCCACTTTCCATTTTGAGAAACCTTGCCCTGCTCAATCAGCTTCAACTTCTCGAATATCCGCTACCAGTTCCTTAAATGCCGATCTCCAGGTAATTCTCCAGTGGGGCAAAGACAACTTAGTTGATTTCAAACCTTCTAAAACTCAGCCTTGTGTTATATCTCGCGAAAAGGATTCTTCTGCTCTTCTGCTTATCTTTTTTTTTTTTTTCATGGAAACCCCAAACACCAGAGGTATTAGAACCTATAGTACTTAATACCGTGCTTGGGTTTGAGGTTAAGAAGACGAAAGAAGATATTTGTTGACATTGGACTTGTAGACTGTAATTTTCAGGAAATACGTATGAAGGAAGGTTGTTCCAGAAAACGGCCGTTGAATGAATAAACGAGAAAGATGAAAAGTTGGTTCTGTGAGTTTGAAGTTGCACAGGAAATGGATGTTGGCTGGTTGTGGCACGTGTTCGGACTGTTTTGAAAGAGATAGAGAGAGAATTAGAGAAGCCAATTCAGAAGAACAGTGCCCATGGAAGTATCTGTAGAAGAGGCATGCAGCAGAAACAGTACGTCTGTGAGACAGCGAATGGAGAGACTCTGTTAGAGATGAATCATTAATTAACCTAATTGCCCTCTTCTGAATGGAATCAAGAAGCCTGAGAAAGGTTATGGGGGCAATATTCCATGGCAGGGTGGATTTGCGATTTATACAGAGTGAGCGGCTGTTTGGAAGAAAAGTAACGCTGAGAGCGAAAGAGAAAACCAAGTTTTTTAGATGCAGAGGAAGCAATATTTATAATGTACTTGTGCCAAGACAGATTAGAAGTCAGGGTAATCACCAGAAGAGATATATCATTTTGCATAGAAATCGAAGTGTCACTAAAGATAAGCATAGGAGCAGAAGAATGCTTTTTGCGAGATATAAGACAAAACTGAGTTTTAGAAGGGTTGAAATCAACTAAGTTGTCTTTGCCCCACTGGAGAATTATCTGGAGATCGGCATTTAAGGAATTTGTGGCAGATTTTCGAGAAGTTGAAGCTGATTGAGCAGGACACCGTTTCTCAAAATGGAAAGTGGAATGCAATATGCTATCATCGGCAAAACTATGGATAGGATTTTCAGTCAATAGAAGAAAGTCATTAATATACAAGAGGAAAAGAGTGGGGGAAAGAACTGAACCTTGGGGAACACCGGCATTAGTGGCGAAGTTAGAAGACAGAGAGCCATTTACCATCACCCTCAGTGAGCGATCAGAGAGAAAACTGGATAACCAATTACTAAAAACAGTTGGCACACCATAAGATGGAAGTTTGTTTATAAGACCTTTATGCCAAACACGACTGAAAGCCTTTGAGATGTCAAGCCCAACTACTTCTGTTTCACCGAACCTTTCCATTGAATTAGTCCATAAATGGGTAACATAAGCCAGAATATCACCAGTGGATCGACACTGATGGAATCCATACTGGCGATCGTTGATCAGATGGAAGGTTTCTAGGTAGTTTAAGAGTTGGCGGTTAATTGATTTCTCCATTACTTTAGAAAGAGTAGAAGTAATTGCAATGGGACGATAATTGGATGGGAGGGATTTGTCATCCTTTTTAGGAACTGGCTGGATATTAGCAAATTTCCAAGCAGAAGGAGAAACACCTTTGAAATAAGAAAGTGAAAAAAGGCGGCAAAGAATAGGAGTAAGTTCAGGAGCACAGGTTTTGAGAACAAGTGGAGAAATACCATCAGGACTTGGAGCTTTCTTAGCATCAAGATTCGTCAAAATCCTTTTGACGGAAGACCACAGGAGGCATTGAATGGAGTGTATTGGGAATGGTGGGAGGTGTTTTACCAAGATCATTAATACATGAGTTGGAAGAAAAAATGGGATGCTAGCCGGTCAGCTTTATCCTTTGCTGAAGTGACAACAGAACCATCTGGTTTGGACAGAGGTGGGATCAGAGATGGGCAAAAGTTGCGGCCAACAGCTTTGGCAAGAGACCAGAATACTCGGCTACCATTAGGGCAAGAAGCAAGTTTTATACTTTTAGCCTGTTCAAACTCTAGTTTGGACTGATTAATAACTGCTTTACAATTGTTGTGAGCTTTGGTGTAGGCAGAAAATGAAACTGAAGAATTAGAAACAAGCCAATTACGATATGCAACATTCTTCTCTTGAACAGCCTTAGCACATTTATTGGAAAACCAAGGTTTAGATAAAGGACGTGATTTTAAAGTGGAGTGTGGGATAAAGGATTCCATTCCTGCAAGAATAATTTCACTGAAACGATCTGAGCAAACATTGTCATCAGAAGTTTTGAAACAGTAATCCGACCAAGGAAAAGAAGAAAAGAAATCTCGCAGGTCATTCCATTTTGCATTCTTGTAATGCCAAACAACACATGGTTGGGAATAGCCATGATATAAAGGTTCCATTGGAGAAAAGACAATCACAAAGCTGTGATCTGAAGTGCCTAAAGGACTTCTCACTTCGACCATGTACTTAGAAGGGTTGTTTGTGAGAAAAAGATCAAGCGTATTGGCCGTATGATTAGGATTGTCCGGTATTCTTGTAGGTAAATGAACAATATGTGCAATCTTTGGTGACACTCCGATTTATAGGCAATACGATATATCTCTTTTGGGGATTACCCCGAATTCTAATCTCTCTTGGCACAAGCATATTACAAATATTGCTTCCTCTACATGTAAAAAAAAAAAAACTTGGTTTTGTCTTTCGCTGTCGGCATTACTTTTCTTCCAAACAGCTGTTCACTCTGTACAAATCGAAAATCTGCCTTAACATGGAATATTGTTCCCACATCTGGGGCGGTGCTCCCAAAACCTCTATCAGACTTCTAGATTCCGTTCAGAAGAGGGCAGTTAGGTTAATTAATGATTCGTGTCTAACAGAGCCCTCCACTCGCTGTCTCATAGACGTACCGTTTCTGCTGCATGCCTGTTCTACAGATATTTCTATGGGCACTGTTCTTCTCAATTAGCTTCTATAATTCCAGCTCTCTCTTTCAAAACAGTCCGATCACGTGCCACCACCAGCCAACATCCATTTACTGTCCAACTTCAATCTCACAGAACCAACTCTTCATCTTCCTCGTTTATTCATTCAACTGCCGTTTTCTGGAACAACCTTCCTTCATACGTATTTTCTGAAAATTACAGTCCACAGAAGTTCAAGTCCAATGTCAACAAATATCTTTCATCTTCTCAACCTCCAACCCAAGCACGGTACTAAGTACTCTAGGTTCTAATACCTCTCGTGTTTGGGGTTTACATAAAAAAAAAAAAAAAATATATATATATATATATATATATTCGATATCAAAATTATTTCTTGCATCCAGTTCTTTTGTGACCATGTCATGGTCAAACAAAACATCCCCTTAACAAACCCATGCTGTGCGTGAATTATTACTACAGTCTTCTATAGATGATCCTGCAATGCTTCTTTAACCAGTGACTCCATTATTTTCGCTGAAGCAGAAGACAAACTAAAAGGTCTGTAATTACTCGTGTCACCCTTTGATACTCTGTGAATTGGAGAAACATTTGCACATCTCCAGTCCATGGGGACTTCCCTTGAGTCCAAGGATTTTCTCATTTACTGTGTTGTGAGAAGGAACTGAAACAGAACGCTTATTAAGGTAGTTAGAACAGAAGGTAGTTAGTAGTTAATGCATATACACATTACCAATGCATAAAATGAACAGGAACTGTCAGAGTGGTAATTTTTATTCACTATATTAATAAAAATAAATCCAAAAATAGACAAATATCCTTAGGACAGACGTATTTTCAGTGCTACAGCATTTTCATACTGTTAACCCATATTGAAGCAATGGTTTTGAACCATTTTATAATTCTATTAATTTTTTATTTCATTAACTTTCTTTACAGTAAGTGTTTTGTTTCATTTGAAGTATTGAGTTTCCGGCATCCCCTCCCCCCCATACTTCTCCTTCAACCCATGCACGGTACTAAGTACTATAGGTTTTGATACCTTTCGTGTTTGGGGTTTTCATAAAAAAAAAAAAAAAATTGGTTATCTTGTACCACAAAGAAATATTAATACATTAACACCAAATTGTCACTAAGGAAATCTATCCATCTTGACAGCTGTAGCCTACAACGAAAAGTGGAGTAATGTGTTTATTTTATAGTAGTGAGCTGTGATAGAGTTCCAATAATTTATTTACGTTTTTTTTTCCCGAGTGGCATCATATAATTAGTAGATAAAATTTAGCAAGTTTTAAAACTGTAGGCCAACAGAAGAACCCCAAAATTCCAGAACTTTTTAAATTATTTTTCCTGACTGTAAAGGCAGAGGGAAGAAGGCTGGCTGGACTTAAGAAAAGCAATTCAAAATGCCAATTTTTTTTGTTTTACATATTTCACAATTCTGAGACATTCAATACTAGTTCACAGTACAGTACATGCAACCCCCACATAACACAGTACTTCTACAACACGGTTTTGCTCTAGCACAATTGATAAATTGCAGCAATCATCGCACAACACGGTACTTATATAACATGGTTTCGCACCAACACGGTATTTTTGAGCTTTTGTGCAGGATGTAAACTTTCAGGATGTGGAGGTAAACTTTCAACATTTCCATTTTTTTTTTGTGAATCCCCACTGTTGACTCGTAGTCGTAACATAGAACCTAACACCCCGTGTTAGGCTATTGAACTTGTGCTTTTGAGACCATAAAAAATTGTGACTTTGAAGCATGCAGTTCATAATAACTGAGTGGCAGCTCAATAATAATTAGGAGGCATAAATTTTATAAATGATACAAAATTTAGATCAGTGGTTTTCAACCAGGGTGCCACAACAAGATTCTAGGGGTGCTGTGTAATTTGGGTTTAAGTTATTTTTTATTTAATTTGTATATTTATTTCATTATAAAAAGGTGTATGGTATCCATTGTACCGTATCTTTTTAATTTTGTGGTGATCTATAATTGATCTTTATTTAGTATCTCTATATAAAGAAAAAATGTTATATAGGTATATATATTAAAAGGTCGAAAACCACTGTTAGGTATTTCTTTTGGCCTAGGGGTGCCGTGAAAAAATTACTGGGACACTAAGAGTGCCATGAACTGAGAAAATTTGGGAACCTCTGATTTAGATTGTCTTAAAAAAAGAGAAAAAGGTATCATACGTTGAAAAAAGTTTAAAATTTAAGAGAATCAACAATCCAGACCATAAAGAAAAATGAACAGAAAATTAAAACTGCTGTTGCTGCAGGATCTTTCATTTGGGAACCTATGACAGCTCTTTCCCAAGCGCCAATAATTCAGAAAATGGAAAAAGCAATCAGTATTTGGATTGACAACAGCAGTTAAAAAAAAATCCCCCATTAGACAGAAATGTAATTAAACAAAAGGCACTACAAATTTATAACCATTTAGAAGAAACTGGAGAATCTGTTAACCTGGAGTTTGTTGCAGTAAAGGTTGGATTGAGCGAATTAAAAACCGGTTATTGGGTTTTAGGAGCATCGGTGACTAAGGCCATTTTGCTCTGTGTATGTCTGTAAATTGCGTGTGTTCTGAGGTCGATTTCCTGGCTGGATGAAAAACCGTTTGGGGGGGGGGAACCATTCTACCCTCGCCCAAGACTGACTCACTCACGTGAAAAAGACCCATAAAAATTCTTCCCATAAGTGACGGGATTCGGACTCAGGTCTTTTCCACCCACTGTGGGCAGGACGGCGAGTTTTCAATGCCAATGAGACATGTCTTTGATGGAAAAAAAATGCACAACAGAACATTTCAAAATAGAGAAAAGTGCGCAAGGTTTTAAGGCATCAAAAGATCGTGTAACATTACTTATGTGCAGTAACATATCAGAAGATTATATGATAACACTTGTACTAGTTTATAGATCCTCTAATCCTCATAAAATGAAAGGTGTAAATAAAAAAAAAAGAAAATTGCTACAATGGATTTTGGAAAAAAAAATGATTCCAAATTTATTGAAGTGATGGAGACATGGAACCATTTTTTAATTGTGGACTGTTTTGGAATCATTGCTTTATCGCTCAAAGAAGTAAAACTGTCACCATTAAATGTGCATTGGCAAAATGTACGACCAGAGTTAGTTCATTCAAGAAATATGGTCAAAAACATTCAAGAATTACTGGTAGAAAGAAGATGGCAAAACAGTTTTGGTGGAAATGGCACCGGAGGTAAATCAAATCAATTGAGGTGATAACAGAGATGAAAATTCTGAAGTTCCAAATTTTACACTAAAAAGCATACAGGAAGGCGTAAACTTAGCTGAGCAATTAGAATTTAATTTTTTGAATGCAGATCCTTCTACTGAAAAGAGCATAAAGTTCAAAAGGGAGCTTCAAACATGCTTAGCTACATACCCTGAAATTTCCAAAGATTTATCAAGCAAAAGCAAACAAATCCAGATTACTGATTTTTTAAATACAGCAAAAGATGCATGAAATCTTGATGCTGCGGAAGAAAGTTCAAAAGGTGAAGATAATCTGCAACAGAGAAAACATTGTCTAATTGTGCTTAGCAGTGAGGAAGAGGAAGAAAATTAAATGAAGGTACATTATCTGACATACACGTATCACAGTTTGTAAGACGTTTGTTCAGTTATTACTAGTTTTAATAAAAATGGTGTATTTTTGTTGGCTTCTGGAACGTACCCCACCTTTTTGTACTAGTTCTTAGTCCCGTATAACATGGTTTCTCACTACATGAGATTTTATAGGAACTTAACTACTGTGTTATACAAGGGTTACCTGTATTATTAGTGCCAGTAGTATGTATTTAGTTTTTAATGTGATTTGATTGCTGAAGTGTGTTATACTATTTATACCCAATTAAAAATTTTTGAAATCACACCAGAGGAAGCATTCAAACCATGATGTATATTTCTTAACTAATATTATTTATTAGCTAAGAAATATATAATATTTGCATATTTTGTTTTGTTATATCTATAAATCTTCTGGGACTAATAAATGCCCACTTATCTGATAAACTTTCATCTAAAATATAATTAAACTGTTTCCTTCTGCAACAAAATCTAAAAAAGAAAGTTTCCTTATGTTTTTCTTCCTCTTCTTGAATATATAGACATCAATTTGTAACCATGGTATGAGTCTCTAATCCACTCTGAACATGCAAAAGTATTAATATAGCAACATAAACACTTCAATAGTCCAAAAATATCTTTTTAAATGTAATGTTTCATTTCTATCTGTGGGAATTAAGAGGCAATAATTTTAATGTAGACAATTAACAGACAAAAATGGTTTGTTAATCATTCAATAAATTTTTTATGAATCAGAACAATATTAATGATGCATATCATGAAGCAGAACAGGTTTTCCAGTGCACTCTGGTCAACTTTGAGTTCTGAATGCAGATATCCAAGCTGCAGAGCCAACTTTTACAAAACAATGTTTTATAAAGACAAAATAAATACATTTGAAAAAACATTAAAGAGTTACTTGTACAAAAGTTAGTCAGAAAACCTTTTCTACAAAATTGATTGGCTATAAATGCTTAATTTTCAGACTGATTTTCAAATCCTGAGAATTGACTTAGCTCCCAATGAAACTGTTGTTGTTATTTGATTTTTAGGAGCATTAGCAACTAAGGCCATATTGCTCCGGGGATATGCGGTAGTCATTACCTGACCTTTCCGCATCCTCCATATTTGGTAGTTACGGGCTCGAACCCTGGTCTAATCTAGAAGCGTGTGCTATGCACTGCTGCTCCTGCCCACCTGGCTACGGAGGTGTCCCCAATGAAACTAACTTGTCATTTACTCCAAAGAGAAGAATTTCTTAGCTTTTGTCATCACAATCAGCAAATCTCAAGGTCAGATTTTTGACAAAGTTGTATTTGCTTATCAACAACTTTGTCAGTTTCCAGATCCAGATAATTTTTTTGCAATAATTGTAATTTTTTCAAAGGACGATTAGTCATACATGTAAAAAATTATCAAATTGCATATTTACCTGAGCCCTTCCCACTGACATCTTAGCTATCAGCGAAGGAAACTGAGGGAAAGGTTTTAGTAATTACTCCAATATTAATATTTACTTCTCTGGAACAGTTTTAGTGAAATATTTGCCACAGGTACTTTTGACACGATTCCTTTTGCAACAGGTTTTATTTAGCAGTAAAATTTTCCAAAACAACTTTCCGATCGAGTTTCAGATTTTCTGTTATGTTATTTTTTTAATTTTTAGAAAACAGAAAATGCCAAGAGAAATTGCTTCACAAAGATATCGCCAACAAGCTCAAGAATGAAAGAAACATAAAAAGAGTGATGAAAAGCAACTGAAATGAGAAGAAAAGTAGCTAAAAGTAAAGCAAACAGCCGAAGGGTTGCAAGCCAGATGAAGTGAGCATGATTTGCAAATAGAGTGGCTAACGAAACTGGTGAGCAAAATAAAATTAGACTTAAACAATAGCAAATTGTAGATCACGCAACAAGAAATGTCCATGGTCAACAACAATTATCAAATTGCATTTTTAGTCACTTTATTACCTGAGTCCGTCCCATTAACACCTTAGCTAACAGAAAAGGGAGCTGAGGAAGAGGCTTTTGTAATTACTTTGATATTAATCTTTACTTCTTCTCTGAAACAGTTATGGTGAAATATTCAGCACAGGTATTCTAGTCTCTATACAAAGCACTTCAAACAAAATGCATAGTAAGTGTTTGGTTTCAATACATTTTTAAATCTGTCATTGGAATAACAAAGCTCATATTAGTAAAGAACAGTTTGCTTTTAAAGGTGAAAAACACCATTCCTTAAATACAGCAGGACATGGTAATACTGTACAGTAAGGGATGGGCTGCTGTAATGTTAAAAAAAAAAAAAAAAAGAACACACTCTCCCTTTTGAATTTTGCATTTTTTATTATCACTTAAAAAGTCATATAAATAGTGCCCACATATAGTAATCTAAAATGCAATACATACAACAGTATATCAACCAAGTCCACAAATACGCATACTAGAGGTAATTTCAAACAGTTTCCTATTAAATGAAAAATCTTTCCAAGTAACAGAAAAGTCAATCTTAAGAACTATTTCATATTCATTCTGCATAAAGTCACAACTCCAGTTTGCATAGGTTTGATCTGTACTTGATCAATTACAGTGTATTCTATGAAATCAATTTTTCATGGGATGGACTGTATTTCTCCACTATAATTATTATACATAATTGCTTATTATGGCACATGTAGGAGTCATTCCGAGTTACAAGTTTTCTCTTGTCGCTTGACCTGGATGTCTTTCAAGAAAGTCTTACATAGTTAATTTTTGTATTAAAAATTAAAGAGTATTAAAAATTACAGAAATCTTAAATGAAAAGGTAAAAGTGATACCTATGCACTGCTGAATTTTCAAATAAACAATAACACTTTATGCTTATTTTATAATTCTCAACAGTTATTAATTTATATGGGTAAAATACAGTATAATCTCAGTAAT
Organism: Mastigoproctus giganteus; assembly: GCF_048544385.1. Classification (NCBI taxonomy): domain Eukaryota; kingdom Metazoa; phylum Arthropoda; class Arachnida; order Uropygi; family Thelyphonidae; genus Mastigoproctus; species Mastigoproctus giganteus. The sequence goes on along the minus strand of NC_143582.1, from coordinate 207,155,707 downwards.
TCACCACTGATGGGACCCTCGCAATTGTAGGATGTACATAGGAAACGCGACTGTGTTTCCAATGTGTAGCTGTATCCACCATGAAAACCCTATTCGTCATCTATGGTTTCTTAAGAGTTCAGGTTAACTTCAGCATTGATTTTGTATTACATTAATTAAATAATATCAATTTATGTAATACTAATTTGCGGAAAACTGGATAAGATTGACATACCCAATTCTCACTACACCAAAATTTATTATGAACAGATTTTCAAAAAAAATACAGAACTAAACATCCCTATAGTAATAAATAAAAACTTATTATAGGACACTTCAACTGAATTACTTACCATAAAGGTACAACCCATCAATCACACAAATAGAAAACCACAAAATGTAAATGCATGTTTTACTTAATGATAGCATTATTAAAATCTGATGTTATAATTAAGTATGTCACTAATTATCAATAACTAATCACACAGACAGTAAATTCCATTAGGAATGTTAATAGGAATAGTATAACAAGGGAAACAAAAAAATGTAATAAATGTACAAGTATGCAATTAGAACACATGAATGGTGCCAGAGTATTCTATAGCAACTTGTTTGACTAGAACAGAAAACATTTTATACTGTTTTTCACTCGTTCCCAATGGATAAATTAATGCTACTTTTGGTCCAAGTGTTATACTGACTGTTACATTATAGATATATATATGTCACTATACATATTATGTGCACAGGGCCATGCTATGTAGTGAGAATGAATTTAATAAGTTTTTTTCCTTATTTTTTGCATTTAGATATGTATTATTATATGCAGGGTGGATTTATGTAGCAAGAATGAATTCAATATTTTAAGGTGAAATCTTACTAAATACTATGAGATATGAATCATGAAATGTGGTAGCTGCCAATTATCTTTTAATTCCATGATATGAAATCAGTGTTTAAAAAAAAAAAAAAATCAGCAATTGACAAAACTACATTTAAAGGAGAACAAAAATAAAAAACCAAGGTAATTCATAAAATCATATTATAGTAGCAATGCTTTGTTCAAATTAAATATTTGGCACTTAAGCTTTAAATTGTTAAATAGCAATGAACTACATATATATGATCATAAAATTAAATTATATAAATTTCTAATTTGGTTTTCTGAACCAGCAATTAAAAAAGAAAGAAAGACAGAAGAAAAGATGCATTTACCATTCAGCAAGGTTTAGCTGCTAGAATATCCTCTCATCGCATTTATTAATGTTTTAGCAAATACCTTTCCTGTGTAAATTTTCCTACCAGGATTTGAAAATTTAGTGTAGTTGCTTCCTCCTGAGTGAAAAACACTAACTATATGGAGGAAAAAAAAAATTACAGTATACATATCCAATTTAATATTAGTACAATTTTCTGTATAATTTACTGCAATTATCTCTCTCTACTTGAAATTTATGTCCTATTGTGTCCTATGGTGCCCAAGAAAAAAAGAGTAAAGATCTCTCTCTCAATCCTGCTGAATGGTAATGCCATTTAGCATGGAAAAAATAACTGTTTTTCTTTAGGATAATTTTGTTTTTACTTCTCTCTCTCAGTAAGAATACTTTGTAGTATCCATTTCTTTATATATATATAAAGAAAAATAAAAAAAAACGTTAGATATTAAACATTTAACAAATAATTTCACCATATACTAGTTTCTAAACTAATAGTTACCATATTTATTTGCATAACTTTTCCCAAGTAATTTTCCCACTGCTATTTTTGAGAAGAAAATTAAGGCAAAATGTCTTCTTTTCAAAATAATTTTGCTATTTTAATCTAGTGCAGAAATTCTTTCAAGAAGTAATGCTGGTTGACCCTTGAATTCTAGGAATAGACTGTTCATTATTAACTTCTGCAGGTTCTGGCAATAATCATACCAGCCTCATCAAATATAGCTTTCATTTGTTTATCTTTAATTAGTATCGATTATTCATCTATACTAATTCAAGGTGAAACATTCATCATTCACCAGTTAACTCTGAGGCAACGTAAGTCAATGGCTGCATATACTATTTTCAGTACTGTGCTTTCTAAGAATTTCATTGAGTTACACAGGTTTATGACCTATGCTGGTGGCACACTGCAGCTTAATATGACATGCAATTTGGCCTTATAAGAATTTTTCATAATCATCCCCCTTCAGTCAATAATTCTGTAAACACAGTAAAGATAGAACTATATTCATAGTAACATTATTATTTATTCTTTAAAATTTGTAGTTTGAATAGTTTCACAGGGTCTTTTATACTCTACCTTCAAGAAGTGTGTGATACAGCCACACATTTCAATATTTTTCTCTCTGTCTCTCACCCCAATCAAACAAATACTTATTACATTAAAATACTTGCATAAAATTAAACAAAATAAGTAGCAATTTTTGGTACTTGTTCAAAATGTAGGTTGAATTGAGCATCTGCTTATTACTTGCTTTCTCAATAGTTCTATTCAGAATTTTTAATTATGAAGTCAATGATTACATTGTCCCTGGAAAGTACTGAAAACTGATGTAAAACTCAATGGAAATGAAAGAACAAAGAAAAAAAATATTAATGTAAAAGGAAATAGCTACAACTTTTAAGACTACAACTCTTGTAACATAGCAATTAACACATAAGCAATTAATCAGCCTAAATGTTGCCTGGGAGAAGTAACAGTGACAGAAGTAACAGTAAAAAAACCGGAACCAAAATGCATCCACTATTAGGGTACCTAGTACTGCGCCCTCCTCTTCCATTCACCTTCCTGTTCTGGAAATATCACTATTTCTCATCGGTGGATTTCAGAGGAATGTACCACACAGTTGGTACGTTCCTCTGGGGTTACTTCTACCCATATGCAGTACTTTGCATTTGTCAGTGTTAAACTTCAGTTGCCACTTCTCAGCCCATCTTCCCAAATTTTCTAGATCCTGTTGCAGTAGCACACTGCCATTAACAACCCTGCCAACCTTTGTATCATCTGCAAACTTCGACACTAAGCCTGATATACCTTCATCAATATCAATTGATAAATATACAAAACAGCAGTGCCTTCTCCCACTCAACCATCCTTTTATCCATTGTAGCAACTTACCCTTAATACCATTCTGCTCCAATTTGTACAGTAGTCTTCCATGTGCAACAGTGTCAAAAGCTTTCCTGAAATCCAAGTATATGATATCAAAATTATTTTTTGCATTTGGTTCCTTTGTAACCACATCATAATATGCAATCAAATTTGTCAGACAAGACTTTCCCTTAACATACCCATGCTGTGTCTGAATTATTGCTGCAGTCTTGTCTAGATGATCCTGCAATGCATCTTTAAGCAGCGACTCCATTATTTTACCCGGAACAGAAGTTAAACTAACTGGTCTGTAATTACTCTTGTAACCCTTCGATTCCCCTTTGTGAATTGGGGATACATTTGCACATCTCCAGTCTGTGGGGACTTTCCCAAGTCCAAAGATGCTCTCATAATTATGGCTAAGGGTTTGCTTAGTTCCTTTTCTGCCTCCTTTAATATAACTGGATAGATCTCATCCACCCCAGGTGCCTTTCTTATCTTTAACTTCAACAATTTCTTCTCCACTTTGCTCTCAGTTATTACAAAATAATTAAGCACCCTGCTACAATTTGATAACCTTCTGGCATTTTCAATCCTTAATAACTTCTCATATGTGAATGTAGATGCAAAATACTCATTCAGTTTGTTTGCTATCTGAGCAGGATCCTCAACAGTCGAATCATTTTTGAAAATGCAAAAAAAAAAAAAATAAATAAATAAAAAATAAAAATTAAATAAATAAAGACCAAAGCAAGGTTCATCCCTTTCCACATCTTCACTCACTAAAAAAGAAAGAAGAGGAAAGGACAATTTTTTTCTTCAGCAGTGATATTAGGTTGTAGAATTAGAGTGAGCACTGGCCAGAGTTTACACCCAAAAGAGCCAGATGTGAATTGTATGCACATAAGTAAAACTGAATATGGGCCAAATTCAAGGTGCAAATTTTGGTGCACACATCAAAGGTTCTGCTTTAAGTGAATGAAGGAAGCCACTTTTCTGGGGTTTACCACACATAAATAAAAAATATGACTGTCATTCAAACATTCTTTGTATTTGAATTATGCATATTATTTAAATATTAGTTAAAAGTTATAAGTTAAAATTATAAAATTATTTATTAATTTTAAAATAATTTTATAATAAATAATAAAATTATTTATTATAAAATTAAAATTATAAAAATTTTAACTTATAACTATAAGTTAAAATTTTCATGTAATCTAATAAACTG